>NC_092874.1:273815003-274445003 GCF_028372415.1 Notamacropus eugenii | reverse complement strand
GATGGTAAGGTGGACCAAAGATAAATTTCGAACTCAAGTCTTCTGGCTCCAGATCCAGCGGATCTTTCTGCTCTGCCAATCGTAGATCACCAGGTGATTGCCCCCATTGGACTCCTCTCTGATTGGACCACATCTGAAGGATTGTGTTCAGTCCTGGCCATCTCATCTTAGTGAAGATGTTAATAAGATGGTGCAACATGGTACAGTTTATAAAGTATGCCAAACTAGAAGCTAAAAGACTTTTGTTGGAACTATAGTTTTGCTGTTGGATACCTGTGTGAACCTGGGAAGTCACTCCAATTCTCTAACTAGGTTTCCTTCCCGTTTTTGTAAAATATGAGAGTTGAACTGTAACGTCTCAAGGGCCTTGAGTCAGGAAGACCCAATCTGATGTAAGGTACTTACTAGCTATGTAACCCTGAACAAGTCATTTAACCTCAGTTTCCTCAATTGTAAAAATGGAGACCACAGTGACATTCATCTACCAAGGTTGTTGTGATGATCAGATGAGATAATACTTGCAAACTGCCTAGCATATAGTAGGTGTTAAATAAATGCTTATTTCCTTTCTCCTCTGATTCTATTTCACCATACAGAAGCTTAACTTCTCAATTGTGGAACGAACTACTTTTGAGATGCCATGGACTTAGAGACAGAAGGGACTTCCAAGGGCATCTAGTCTAACCCTCTTATAACAAAAGAGCTTAATATAGTGCCTGGCATATAGTAGGCACTTACTAAATGCTTAGTGACTGACTGACTGAAATCCTCAGTGAGTGAAGTGACGAAGGAAGAAAGTGGGAGAGGTTAGATCTGAATCTGGGTTCTTAGATTCTAAACCCCACATTCTTTTCCATTGTATCATGCACTTCCCAGAGTTGGCTCTCCTTCACTAGAAGTTTTCAAGCAAAGGCTGGAGACAACTAGTCAGAAGTGGTATAGAACAGGTTTCTGTTCACACAAGGGTGAGACTTTTTTGTCCTCTGTGGTCTCATCTGCCCTAGAAGTTGGTGATTCATGCTCTTTTCTCCCTTCCCCCCAACTCTGAGTCTCCATCTCAAATATGCTTTTTAACACATATGCTGGACATTCGTTTTAGTTTGCTAATTCTGTTGATGTCTTAAACATTGTTTTGTGTTCTCTTTGCCATGAACTTTAGTTATATAGATAAATGTAATCCAGACACCCATTCATACTGGTTAATAAATAACTAGCTGATGAGGAATTTGACTCAAACATTTGATGTCAGTGTTCTAAAATTGAATTATTTGTCTAAGATAGACCCTGATTTAAAGGCAAAGGTCTTGACTATTTCATCGGAAAACTAAACTTTCTGAAACCATAGGCTAACAAAGAAAAGTATATCAACGGAACAGCTAATGAAAACTGTGTGTATCAGGTAGGAGAAGGGAAGTGAATTAAGTACCTACTTTATGCCTATCACTTAATTCTGTTTGCCTCAGTTTCCTCATCTGTAAAATGAGCTGGAGAAGGAAATGACAAACTATTCCAGTGTCTTTGCCAAGAAAACCCCATATGGGGTCCTGAGGAGTCAGACATGACTGAATAACAAACAACTCTGGGCAAATCACTTAGCCCTGTTTGCCTCAGTTTCTTCTCTATAAAATGAACTGGAGAAGGAAATGGCAAATCGCTGCAGTATCTCTGCGAAGAAAGACCAAATGGGGTCACAAAGAGTCAAACATGACTGAAATGATTGAACAATGAAATTCACTTATGTGATATTATGAGCTAGAATGACCTATATCAACGTCTCACTTTTCTTAAATTGTAGATTCCAAAGGTCTATATCTTATGTAAACTTAGTTTCTCCCCAAGGACTTAATACAGTTCCATATATGCAAATCATAGCTGATTTTTTGGAACCCCAGCATACAACTTTGCATGCATCTGTAGAACATCTGGTTATTCAGTTTGTTATCCATATATGTTACAAATGTCCATGAGTTCTTGGGAAAAAAGAAAAAGATTCTTGTTCAAGAACTAAAACCAAAATGAAATTGCTTAGCAAATCATCTGAACCTGTTCAGGTTGACCTCTCCTTGGATGGTCTAAAAAGTTTTCTTTATAAAACGCAAACAAAGCCCTTGTTGGGTGATGTTACAGGTGTCACTGGATAATCTACCACTTGTTTTTATTTAAAAAAACCTTTTTCATGCTGTATTAACTGGTTCTCTTCTGTGCTAAGTACATAGCCCCAGTGAATAGGAAACTTTCTCACTATCCAGCATTTTTGCCTTAAGCACATTCTCCCCCCTGCCCTCATCCCACCTGTCTTTCAGGAAGCATGTATAGTCAAATTAATACAGCTGCAAATTAAAGAAAAAGAGTTTTAGAAACAGAGTCTGAGTTCAAATCTGTTCTTAGATACTGACTAGTTGTGTGACCTTGGGCAAGTCACTCAGCTCTGTCTCAAAAAAACAAAAAGGAAAAAAGAAATAGAGAGTTTATAAGATTACTCATCGACTTAAAACAGAAATAAGCCTTAGAAAACAACTCTAAACTTCTCATTTTGGAGATAAGGAAATGATCCAGGGAAGAGGAGTTGACTGGCCCAAGATTACACATATGCTAGGTGGCAGATGTATGCTCTGAATCCAGACCCTCCAACTCCCTCTTTGCCTTGCTATCTTCAGTTACTACTCTTTAAGGAAACAGAAACTGGTTAACTGACTTGCCTGGGTCCCACAGTTAAGTAAGAGTCTGAGGCAGGACCTAAACCCAGGTCTTCCTGACCTTAAGGCCCAGGTTTTCTGTGTTTTACTTCACAGAATAATGTGTCTGGCCAGGGTCCCATGTGTCTTAATGAGCCGGCTTGTCTTTTCTGGTTTCCTCTTTAGTTATCAATGTCTTCTCAAGCTTGAGTGAACTGCCTGGGATCATGTTCTTGGCCTCTGGGGTGTAACCAGATCACCACCTGCCTGGACAGTTCAAGGGAGATCTGTATCACAACAAAGCCAAATACTTATTTTTCTTCTGTCTTTTCTGTGAAAAGTATAACAAACAAAAATAATTTTTTTTTTCCTGATTGACTTCAGCATCCATAGTATTTGTTTCTTGAAACAGTTGGGTAGTGTAAGGTCTAAAGAAGAGGATTTGCAGTAAGGAAAATCTGAGTTCAAATCCTGCCTCAGATATTTACTAGCTTTGTGGGCAAGTCATTTAATTACATAATATTAAAGAACTGGAAGGAATCTAGGGGATTATCTAGACAGATGTGACTTTGATCAGTGATCCCATGGAGACGTTCTTAGGTGGTATAGACTATAGAGCTCTGGACTTAATACTGGAATATAAATCCACCTCAGATGCTGGGCAAGTCATTTAACTCCTCTCAGCCTCAGGTCCTTTATCTGTAAAATGGGGGTGATAATAGCACCTAAGTCCTCATAGGGATCAAATGAAATAACTTATGTAAGGGCTTTACAAAGCTAGGGCCGGTGATGATTGAAGTGCTTGTCATCCCATGGCCCGAATGCTTCCCTTTGGAACAGCTCCGTATGAGGTTAGCCACAGGAGGGGTGCATTTTTCAACCACGGAAGACTGATCACTAAGTTAGGTGCCCACACGAAAGTAAAGCTGTTTGCAAACCTAAAACCTCTATATGAATGCAACTATGATAATACTAGTATCTGAATTGTTAATTTTTTACTTATTTTTAGTAGCAATTCCTATGCTAGATCTATCATTTTCTCTGTCTTATTTATATTCCTGCTCTTCTTCTCCATTCCAGTCTACCAATTTCTCTGGAATAGAAGCATCTCCGGGTCTATTTTATCCCTGTCTCTGTATCCCGAGAGCTGGTACTTTGTTTTACTATTTAAAAAAATAAACAAAGAAACCAGAACTTGGATTTTATCTAAATAAAGATCTCCTAGTGAGGAAAGCCCCTCTACCAATTCAGGTGGGTACCTATTCTACCCTATCCTATCCTATACTATCCCATCCCATCCCATCCCATCTCATCCCATCTCATCCCATCTCATCCCATCTCATCCCATCTCATCCTATCCTACTCAATCCTCTCCTACCCTGCCCTATTTTACCTAATCCTATTCTATCCCATCCCATCTTATCCTGTCCCATACTGTCCTGCTATGGTTTATCCTATTCTATCCTACCCTCTTATCCTACCCTACCTTACTCTACCTTGCCCTACCCTACTCTCTTCTATACTGTCTAATCCAGCCTTGTCTCCTCCCACTCCATATCAATTGATGGATGAATTTCAGTTGTTACATGTGAGAAGACGTGGACAACTTATATAAACTCAGCTTTTGTAAGGTATCTCTAGAGGGGGTTTAGGTGGTGGGGTGAGGAGACTGTCACTTGTTATGATTGAGGCAGAGGGTAATTGCCTCCTCCCTCCCCCATCCAAATCTGTGAATTGCTTCACTTTACTTTTCATATTTTCTAGCTGTCCAGTCTATTTTGGTAGAGAAGGAGGAGGTATTTCATTACTCGTTGGCCTTAGCTTTGAGAGAAGAGTGGAGATTATGGCTTTATCTGGTGTGGAATTTCACACATGGTTATATTTCCTTAGCCCCAAGGTGAGAGAAATGGCTGACGCATTTTCCACATTTACTTACATCTCTTGAGAGTGATGGGTTTTCAAGCCTTGTGAGCAGCTAAGGGGAGATGCAAGCACCCAGCAAGATGATGGTTCTGGCCTGTGGGTTTATTCTTATTTGGGTAAACAGCTTATCCACAGTTTCTAATTCATTGCTTTCCGAGAGGATGGTGACTCCAACTATCAGTCTTCAGAGCAAATAGAATTGGGGATAAGGAGTAAGTGGTCCTTTGGTGGCAGAGTGTGTGCCAAGGGGAGACAGTGAGGACTTTGACTCGATTTGCAGGATTATAGTACTTATATTTGTGTTTCTTCTGGCTTTGCTTTCTTTGCCCCACTTTGGTTCATACGGTATTTTGATATTTCTCTGAATTCCTCATCTTCATCGTTTCTTATGGCTCCGTAACAATTCATTTTATTTGCGTATTATAGTTTGTTCAGCCAGTCACCAACTAGTGGGCATAAAGTTTGTTTACAACTTTGTGATGTGGATATTTTCAAATGCATGTCTGTGTGCACACATATGTATGACATGCATACATATATGTATAGAACAACACATATGCATAACACATGCACACATGTATGTATGTATATTATATATAATGTATATGTGCATCAGTATATGCACATACCTACATACACTCCTCCATATTTACATACATACACATGGATAATTATATATGTCTATCTGTATACATGTATGTATGTATGCATGTGTATGTGTGTGTATCTCTGTATCTCCATCATTAGCTTTTTTGGATTGTGTAGTCCTGAAAGTAACATCTCTGAGTCAAAGGGTATGAACAGCTTAGAAACTTTTCTCAAGCAATTCCAAATCACACACAAGAACAGTTTTGAAAAGCAACCATTTTATTAAGTACCTACTATGTGCAGGGCACCGCTATAATGACAGTGTGAGTCCTGCTTCTGACACACAGTGGCTATGGAACCACAGACAAGTCACATAACACAGTGTATAAGAAGAGTTGCTAATGCAGAATCATTCTGAAGTGATGTCATGTTTTAACTTTGCCTGACTGACTACATGAAGTTAGCCCACAAGGAAGGCCGATGGTCCTGTGGAGGAGGGCAGTCCCCATGCTCCTTGGTGCTCATCCCACCTCCTAATGAGTACATGAAGCACCTACTACTAACCCATCTCCTCATTTGAAATGTGTGCAAATCATAATATTAAGGGAGGAGCTGAAACTCAACAGTCCATCCCCTTTTGCAAATGTGTACCTATCAGAACTGTCTTGCTCTTAGAAAAAAGTTGTCTTTAAAAGTAATGCCTCTTTGAATCTGTACAATTTGTCCCTTGTGGCTATCCCACTGTATTTGAGCCTTGGTGTTTTTTAATCACCCCCTTTTAATTTTCTCTTGCTGAATTTTGCCTCTTTTATCTGACCAAAAGTCTGAACATAGAATTTTACATTTAACAACAGGCTCATGGGGTCATAGCTGTGTAGTCAAAAAGGAAATCAAAGGCCATCTAGTCTAATACCCTCATTTTACAGACATGAAAACTGAGACCCAGGGAGGCTATGACTTGGTCAAGGTCACACAGGTAGTAGACATTAGGCATAGTACTTGAATGCTGGTCGCAGAATCATGGAGCTGGATAGAACTTCAGGGACCATCTTGTCTAACATCGATACTCTATATGTGGGGAAATTTAGAACCATGGAAAGAAAGAAAGTTACTCAGAGTTACATAAGTCATAGGATCATAGATTTAGCTTTGGAAGAGACCTCTGAGGTCATCTACTTTAACTCCATTTTACAGATGAGAAAACTGAGACCTAAGAAATTTAAGCAACTTGTCCAAGATCATACCTGTAGCAAATATTAGCCTACAGTATCATCCTGAAATCACAGGTCCAAATCCCCTTCTCCTCAACTTCTCTCCACTTTTTCATGAAGAAAAATAATAATTATTTTTATTGCAATGAAAGGGGTAATAGCATGCTTCAAAATAAAATGTTAGCCTTGGCGTCAAATGAAATGTGGGTTCAAATCTTGTCTCTGGCATTTTCAGACTTTTTGGTTGTAGCCAAATCACTTAACTTCACCAAATCTCAGTGTTTTCATCTGTAAAATGGGAACGGTAGGACTCATATCTGCTTAACAGGGCTGTTGTGGGGCTCACGTGATGTATCTAATCAGCCTGCAACAGCCAGGCTTAGCATGCCTGCTTATCTGCTCCTAAATCCCTCATTCAATGTTGGATAACTCATAGGATTACCTATCAGTCAAGTCAGGAAATCTTCCTTCACTTAGCTCCCACTAGTCTGGAACAAGATGGATTGGGCTACAGAGCAAGGAGCTGTTTGTCCCAGATGCCTGCTCTGGTCAGCCAGTTTTCCTACAGAAGTCTCTTCCCATGAGCCTGGAATGGGGGAAGGGCTAGGTAAGTGGAGAGGAGGAATAGATAATACACTTTCTCTGTGGATTTGACCCTGGCTCAGATCCCATATCAGTTAGCCCCTAGGAAATCTAAATCCCTGCTGGAGAATCTCAGCCAGCCTGTGCTAAGTGATAACCTAATTACCATTTCGCTTTCTCTGGAGTAAGGAGATAAATGATATGGAGATCAATAAACTGGGATGGGGAGTGATTCATTTATTGACTCACGTAGTTTATCTTCAAGCCAGCACCACAGAAAATGCAATCCCTAGTCCTGCCTGCCCTTCAGTGAAAGAGATCACCAGATAGATCTTTAAAAAGCAGTATTCAGAGAAAGAGTTAATCCATTGAATTCACTTTAGTGTAATTTGATAAACATTTCGAAAATACCAGCCCTGTGCTACACATTGGAAACATAAAGAGAAAAAATAGAACAGTCCCTGGCCTCAAGGAGTTTTCTACTGGGGAAATATTCTACTAGGAGAGATACACACACACACACACATATACAGATATATAAGTATATGTAGACATACATACATACATATATAGGTATATAGGCATAAGTATATGTACATATACATACATAAATATATAGCTATAGGTATAAGTATATGTATATAAGTGTGTGTATGCATATATATACACACACCTATATATAAATTTATTTTGTCTATTACAAATACTCAAATTGAGTATAAAGGACATGTGAAGAAAGATGTTATCTATATCCAGAGAAAGAACTGATAAATAGAAGTATATGTAGAATAATACATATGTATACACATACATAGACACAAACACACACACGAGTACATGCATGCGCACAAGCATGCACATGCATGTATATGCACAAAGCACACACATACATGCAATACACCATGCACACACATACACATGTATATGCACACATTTATACACACATACATGTGTATGTACATGCGTACTTGTGTGTATACATTCACACACATTAGTGTCTAACAGTAGCCATCTCTGGGGTGGAGGGGATGGAGGCAAGAAAAAAAATTGCATGATAATTTTGTATATTTGAAAGGAATTGCAAGTTTTGTATAGTAGACTTTCTGTTACATGTATAATCATCTTTTTAATTGTACCGTATTACGGAATATGTATATGTGTATACACAGACATATGCATATTGTTTATCAGCTAACATCAGTATAGCAATTAAAATTTTGTTAAATACTTCCTATGTAGTATCTGGTTTGATCCCCACAATAATACTGTGAGGCAGGTGCTATTATTATCCTCATTTCACAGATGAAGAAAGTGACATTGGTCAAGACTAATGTCCAGAGCAGGATTTGAACTCAGGATTTCCTGACTCCAGGTCCAGAGTTCTGTCTACTCTACCACCTTGTTGCAGCACATCCAAAGTAGTTGGAGAGTACGAACTCTCTAATTCAGGGAAAGGCTTTGGATAGGAAGTGCCACATGAATTATATCTTAAAGGAAATTAATCTAGTGCCAGAATGGTATAATGAGCAGGGAAGAGGCAGCTAGGTTTTACAGTGGATAGAGCATTGCATTTGGAGTTAGGAAGATCTGAGTTCAAATCCAGCCTTGGATCCTTACTAGTTCTTACTAGTTGGATGACCCTGGATAAGTCACTTAACCTCTGCCTGCCTCAGTTTCTTCATATACAAAATGGAAATAATGATAGTACCTACTTCCCAGGGTTATTGTGAAGATCAAATGAGATACCTGTAAAATGCTTAGCAGGGTGTTTGGTACACAATAGGTGCTTAACTACTTATTAAGTACTTATTTAATAAACACTTATTAATTAATTAATATTAATTATTTAATTAAATATTTAAGCAATAATATATATTTTTAATTAATATATTATTTAATTAATATTAATTATTTGATTAATATTATCTTAATATTTATTAAAAATAAAGTGTTAAAAATGGACCTAACTTTAAGAGGTCCTGGCTTCATGTCTTAACTTAGATATTTCTAGCTGTGTGACCCTGGGAAAATTCCTTCACCTCTCTGTGCCTCTGTTTCCTTTTCTGTAAAATGAGGGGATTATTTGATGGTCTTTAAAGTCTTGCCTATGATCCCAAGTAGTACCATGCTGATGATATGTATTATAATGAACCCAGTTTTAACATAACATGAGTTTATGTAGACTGGATGACCCCAATCACTATTTCCTGGGTTAGAAGTACCTGCTACAAAATTGAAGCTGTTTGCTACTAAGCACTGTTTTTCAGGCATCCAAAGTCAATTTTTGAAAGCATGCTCCATTAGCCTGTGAAATTCTCATGTCTTAGAGAGGTTGTGATTCTACATTCTAGAGACAAATAATTCAATTCCATTCAAACCAAAGAACTTATAACGTTAAAATGGAAAGCCTAGGGAACCGGACAACCCCAAACTTTGGATTCACCTCTTGGCTCCTTGTCATCCTTGGCTAACTAGAATATGGAGGCAGATGAGTTCTTTTCTTTATTGCCCAGACAAACTGTTGATAACCCATAATTCTTATCTGTGAGGATGCAATGTTATGTTAAGAAGGCTTGTTTATTTGTTTTTCCCTCCAGAGATGTGGGAAAGAGCAAAACATCTCACAAATAACTAATGGACTCTGAATAAAACCATTTCTTGATTTATGAGCCGTTTTCCTTTAAGCCTATTTCTGAACAAAACAATAAGCATGGAATTAGTGAGGTTCAAAGTCAACCCTGTCAATGGGAATCTGACGCAAGAATGGCAGCTTTGTGTTTCCACAGCCTAAATGAAGTCTAGGCTATGAAAAGTTAAGATAGAAAATAAGGATCCTGTCACAATTTCAAAATAAAAGTCAAAGCTCCTTCATTCTGGTTCTCTCTGACCAATGGATCAACCAACTCCTCTAGCTCATCTCTTAACTTTCTCCTTCTCTAATCCCTGGCACCCAGATACATCAACCTAGACACAAGTCCCATTCTACTGCTACCTTTCTATCCCCTCCTCCCACCCTTAACCATAGTTTCATTTCATCATAGATCATAATTTTAAAACTGAAAGAGACTATAGGGGTCCTATACAAAATTTCCTCCATGTACAATTTCCTCAAGCTCAGAGCCTTAGATAACATGTTAACAAAGTTTTGTGGTAGTGGTCTCCCTGCTCCCCCTTTTGTCTATGGAGAAGACCATAACCCTCCCTTTGCTTTGATTTCAATTTAAGCTTTTGAAAGTTTTTTTTTAAAGTGCCTTCAGTTGCTTTGCTTTAATTCCCCCCCCCCTTTTTAGTGAAAACGGAGGTTTCATGTCTCAGAAACTAGAAGATAAAAGTTTAAAGTGGCATATCCTTAACCCTGAACTGAGCCTTGAATAGCAATACTAGATGTTGCAGCTTTAAGGAGAGAAGAGTTGGTGGGACCAGTCTTAGAAATGGATGGCCATTGCTTTTAATTCTTTTATTGCTTTCAGTTTTGGGGATTAAAACTACATTTTAAAGATCTTCTTTTGGTTAGACTCTGCGTTAGGTGGGTCAGTGTATACTACTGGGGTCCAAGTCCTTTGAGGAGTTTTATTTATTTATTTGTGCTAGGGATGGGGAACCTGCAGCTTTGAGGCCTCACGTGGCCCTCTAGGCCTTCAAGTTCATCCCTTTGACTGAATCCAAATAAATCCAAAAGGTTGTCCTTGAGGTCCTAGAGGACCACACGTGGCCTTGAGAGAGCAGGTTCCCCATCCCTGTTACACATTTTACAATACTTAGCCTTTTCTGTGTATTGTATGTAGTAGCCAGGCAGAAGCCTTTGTTTACAAAAATAAAGATCAATAAACATTTGGATTCAATAAACAATTGGAACCCAATTGTATTCATTTGTTTCTGAGGAAGTATCAAAGGGCTTGAATTAGGAAAATTGTCAGTCAGCAATTTTGGGGGCCTTAAAAAATGTTTTTGAAAATTTTTTATTTTCTTTAGTAATCTTTTTTAATACTCCTCTAGCAATTCCTTGTCTACCACAGGTTAGACATGAACAAGGACTTGAAAATAGAATGCCAGTGGATCCTGAGCCAGTGATCCTGAGCTCTGAAAGGTTCTGGGGAAACCTGAAAAGGTTTGAGAGTCAATGGAAAGAGATTTGGAGTTGGAGGGGCTGGGTTTGAATCTCAGGCTGATCATTTACTCTCTGTATGACTATGGTCAAATCACATCATTTATCTGGTGGGATTAGTTCCCTCACTTGTACTTCAGAGTTGTTTTAATTTGCATTTCTCTAATCAATAGTGACTTAGAGCCCTTTTTCATAAGGCTATAGATAGCTTTGATTTCTTCATCTGAAAACTGCCTATTGATATCTTTTGACCAGTTATCAATCAGGGAATGACTTGTATTCTTATAAATTTGACTCAATTCTCTGTATATTTTAGAAATAAGGCCTTTGTCAGAGGTATTGGCTGTAAAAATTGTTTCCCAGCTTTCTGCTTTCCTTCTAACGTTAGTTGCATTGGCTTTGTTTATGCAAAACCTTTTTAATTTAATGTAATCAAAACTATCCATTTTTCATTTCATAATATTCTCTATTTCTTGTTTGGAAATAAACTCCTCCCTTCTCCATAGATCTGACAGTTAAACTACTCCTTGCCCTCCTAATTTGCTTATATTATCACCCTTTATGTCTAAACCATGTACCCATTTTAACCTCATCTTGATATAATTTCCTCACTTGTAAAATGAAAGGTTTAAATTAAGTTACTTCTTGGTTTCCTTCTGTCCCTAAATTTTCCAACCTTCTGGAGTGGGCAATCGACAATGTCTATGATTTCTGAGATCCAGCCTAGTTAAATGTGAAAAAAAAATCATCCTCAGAAGATTGGGGACCAGGTAGTTACTTTTTAATTTTATTTAAAAACGTTTATTGATCTTTTATTTTTACATTACCTCTATTTCCCAATGTTTCTCTGTTCCTTCTCCTTTCCAGAAAGCCATTTTTTTTGTAAGAAAGAAGAAAAAAGAAGGGATAAAGAATTCAGTAAAATTAATTTACATCAAGCAAAGACGGAAGGGGCATTTATTTGATCATCTCTCCTTAGGAGTCAGGCTTGATCTTTATTAAGTAATGACTTTTGCAAAAGATAGATATGACTCAATAAGTAAGTATTTGTTAAGCACCTGTGATGTGTCAGTCCCTGTGTTACTTTCTGCAGAGCTTACGTTTTAATTATTTAGACAATAAGTATATATGTATAAAAATACAAATAGCATAAATATAAAGTGAATAAGTATCTTCTTTTGTTGCTTTCCCAGTACGTTTGTCTTCTTCCCTATTCAAATGAAGAAAACAATGACTAAAAAATGAAAAAAAAAGTTAAGCAAAACTAACCCGCACTACGCAAATCTGATGGCACACACGTGCACACACACATGGACACACACACGCACACACGCATATTTAATAGTCTATACAGAACATATAGTGTTCTACCTTCATATTCTCCCACTCTTCCAAAGAAGAGAAAGAAGTACATGCTCTTATCTCTTGTGTCCAAGCTTGGTCTTTATAAGGCAATGACTATAGACCTATACACAAATTCACACACATGCATGTATACGTAGATATGTTGTTGTTCAGTTGTTTCAGTAGTCTCTGACTGTGATTCTATTTGGGATTTTCTTGGCAGAAGATACTGGAGCGCTTTGCCATTCCCTTCTCCAGTTCATTTTACAGATGAGGAAACTGAGGCAAACAGGGTTTAGTGATTTGCTCAGGATCACACTGCTAAGAAATGTCTGAGGTTAGATTTGAATTCATGAAAATGAATCTTTTTAACTCTAGTCTCGGCACTTTATGTACTGTGCCATCTACCTTGGTATGCATAGATATATTCATAGATTATGTATACACGTGTGAACATTCACTTGCAAATACATGCATCTCAATGCATACTATATATATGGATACATATTTATATATGCATGCCTATATGCACACACATATACACATAGGTATATGTACTCACCTATATACGTATGCACACATATGTATATACATATTCATTCCTCAGTACTTTCCAAACCTTCAGATTGCAATTTAATTTCATACTTTTATTTTTGTTCAAGATTGTATCACATAGCAAAGTGACAGTGTGTGAAATGATTGTTTGTTAATACTGTACAGAAACAAATTAATGATATCTTCAGGAGGAGAAACTTTTTAAAAAATGAAAACAGGCAGGTCTGCCTTGATTGCAGGTAGATACTTGTTGGAGACTCCTTTTCTTAAAAGATAATAATGTTTGATCATTTGTTCCATACTGAAGCTTTGATGCTAGATAAATGATTAAGGATAAATGCACAGGATCATCAGATTACAAAATTCATAACAGAAATACTTAAGATCAGAGAAAGCCTTATGATTTGTAAAAACAGGCTTTTGTTCATCTGTAGCATCTGTCCAAGATTTTGTAGTGTGAAACAAACCACCTCCCTCCAAATCTAATGCAATCTTAAGTTGTCATATTAGAAGTCTAGCACTTAGAACCTGGGAAGTGATCGCATCATGGTCACACTGTATTCAGCCTTAGATAGCATCAGGAGTATTGTAGTTCTGGGTGACATATTTTAGAAATAATTTTGACAACCGAAGTGTATATCCCATGGAAGGTGACCAGGATAAAAAGGTGGAGACTCTACCATTTGGGAACTATTGAAGGAACTGGGTTCATTTACCCTTGAGAAGAGCTAACTGGGGGGAATAGTAATGATCACTCACTTTGTTACTGTGCTTTACGATTTCTAAAGCATAGATTATCTTATATGGTCCTTATAACAGCCTAATGAGGTGTTACTATTATTATCATTCCCATTTTACAGATGAGGAAACTGAGGTTCCAGTGTCTTTGCAGGAAAACCCCAGATAGAGTCACAGAGTTAGACAACTGAATAGCAACAATATGAAATTATAAATATCTTCTTCTTCTCCTCTTTCTCCTCCTCCTCCTTCTTCTTCTCATCATTATTTTGAAAGGACTCAGGATTTCGTTGTGTAGGGAGTTCCTACAGAGGAACTTCTACCAAGGGAAATTGACATATGCCTTGAAACTCACAGTCTAAGAAAGGTCCCTGGGGTATTGGGAGGTTAAATGACATTCCTCGAGTTACATGGTCAATAAATGTCAGGGCAAGAATGATGGCACTATCAAATGGTAAGTTGAGAGTTGAAAGGGACCCTGGAGGTCATCAAATCTGACCTCTTCACTTTACAGATGAAGAAACTGAGCCATAGAGTTGTTAAATGACCTGACACAGCTAGTGCTAGAAGAAAGTATTTCTCAATAACAAGACAAGCCTCTGTTCATTCTTCCATGCTGCTTTTCACAACAGATATTATCATTATCACATTATACTATAGTATACTATACTACAATATACTACATAGTATTTCACAAGTTTTGAAAAATCACTCCTGTGAGGTGATTAGTACAAATATTTTTTATCCCCATTGAACAAACAGGGACACTTGGGGAGACAGCAGGAAACAGCAGATATAGGTCTGCCTCTGGATTTTGAGACCCTAGATTTAAATCCCATCTCTTGTCAGTCCATATCTATGTTACCTTGGTCAAGTCATTTGATTCTCTTGGCCTCAGTTTCCTCATCTGTAAATGAAAGTGTTGAATTAGATGGTCTCTCAAGTTCCTCTGAAGGTTAAAGAGGTTTCCTGACTTACCTATGGCCACATGTCTGGTAAGTGTCAGAATCAGGACCAGGACCCAAGGTCTCCTGACTTGATAACCTATACTTACCTTCTGGGTCTTTGTACTGCTTCATGATGTTTCTTGCAATATTAATTTACAAAAAATGTAGGCAAAAATGCCCATAAAGATGGAAGCAAAAAAGAGATTGAGAATGCCCTCCAAATGGATTCATGGTGAGAGAATGAAAGATTGATCTCCTAGTTAAAGGTGTCTTATGGAAAGTAGAATCAATGAAATCTATATGTGAAATGCAGAATAAGAAGGATGGTGATGGCAAGTCAGGAGGGCCTTGCCCCTGTTGCACTGGACAAATCTGAGACAGGTAGTGAGCTAAAAGAGGTCTTTTTGCCAGAGAAATTACAGATGATTGCAAACCAAAACCTATTGGATGATATTGTCTCTTTTTTAGTCTCCATTTTCATATTTCTAACAAATCAAGAAAGGAATTGTTGCTCAGTGGGACTCTAGTTTGAGTCTAGACAAGCCAGTCTAAATGCAGGTAGAAATGAAGCATGAATTGTCCCTTCATCCCAATAAAGCTAAGTCAAACTAGTCACTATGCTGAATAATTGAGCTACGTATGCATCATGGGCCCGAGGGAGACCAAGTAGCTCATTGGCAGAGTTCATTTCACATCAAATCCCATAAAACTGGAATTTGATAGTCCCAATGGACTATCTATTAGTCAATTATAAAAGAAATACAGAAAGACTTTGTATCCATCACCTCCTTTCCAAGCTTCTGGAGCTCCTCATTGTCTTTCTCTGGGATTATTGTCATGCCTTCTATCTGTCTTCCCTCTCTATAGTTCAATTTCTGTCCAATCCATTCTTATTAACCCTCATTTTACTGGTGAGAAAAATGAGGTAGACAGACTCGAGTCCAAACTCTTCACTTTACAGAGAAAGAAATGGAGTCACAGAGTTGTTAAGTGACCTGACACAACTAGGGTCACACATCTAGTAAGTGTCTGAGGTCAGATTTGAACTCAGGAAGATGAGTCTTCCTGACTCTAGGCTGACCTCTCTATCCATTGCATCATCTACCTGTCCATGCAAATGGAAACTATTATCATTAACTACTCTCAATCAGTGTTTGTTGATTTGAATTGAAGACGAGCTTTCAATTTAGAAAATACTAAAAAGAAAACCAATGCAAACCCGGGATTATAAAAAGTGAAATTTCTCTTTATCACCTATCAGACCATTTTGCTTTGAGATATCATCGCTTTATCAGTCAGGACTGCCTTCTTTTTACCTCTGAGGATGTTTCTGGTATAGAGTGAATCCAAAGAGTTTATGTTCATTTTCAGGGAAGTGTTGACATTTTAATTACTTTCTGTTTTCTTTGGAGCTATATTTAAGAGTTGGAATCAAGTTAGGGGAAAAGAAATAAGAATTGGCGTTATGAGAAACAAGCTTCGTGGACACAAAGGCACAGATTGGAGAACGTCCAGGGAACTCCATAATGTGAAATCTCCAGGCAGAGGAAGGGAGCCAAAAAGCCTGGCCAATGGCAAGCCAAATGGTGGCAGTCCAGCTCTTGGCTTATCTTTGCTGGGGGCAGGAATAAGATACCTCTATGCAATCTAATCATTTCTTATCCATCCATCCCTGTCCTCTCTCTACCTTTTATTAGCTTTGATCTTTTATGTGTAAGGGCCTGGGAAGGGGTATTATGAACTGAGGAGAGAGAAATAGAAAATGAATGTATTTAGGATCGTTCAATTTTGAGGTTTGTCTAAAATGTTTAATATTTCTAACAAAATCTTATGAAGAGTGGGAGGCAGCATGGTCCATTGCAAAGAGAGATTTCCAGGAGTCAGAAAACCTGGGTTTGAACCCTGCCTTTGCCACTTGTTAATCAGATGACCTTGGGTAAATCACTGAAGATGGGCAGCTGGGTAGTGCAGTGGATAGAGCGCCAGGCCTGGAGTCAACAGGACCTGAGTTTAAATTTGACCTCAGACACTTACTTAGCTAGGTGACCCTGGGCAAATCACTTCACCCTCTTTGCCTCAGTTTCCTCATCTGTGCAGTGAGTGAGAGAAGGAAATGGTAAACCACTCCAGTATCTTTGCCAAGAAAACTCCCAAAGGGGGTCACAAAGAATCAGACATGACAGAATAGCAATGACAATAAAAACATAACATGCTTGGGCCTCAGTTTCCTCATCTGTAAGAAAATGGGGGCAAACTAGACAGCCTCTGAGTTCAATTTCAGCTCTAAATCTGGATCCCAAATAAGCTTGAATTCTTTATCAAGGTTGAAATGGCCTGCTGAACTATAAATGAACTAACCTGAGTAATTTTGACTTAAGAACTCCCCTTCTTACTTCTTAAAGCTCAGCAGTGTTTAACTACATGAATTATTTACAGGTAACGATTTTTATGAAAAAAAAAATCTTCCTCCAGACTAAGGTTTTTTCTTGACAGCCTATCTGTCCTAGCTAGCTATGTTAAATGGACTCTTCCATTTCAGAAGATATTGTAATGGATCTCGAGTCTTGTAGTGCTTTAGGACAATGCCAGAAATAATATTTATAGAATAAATTTAGGACAACAAAGGTTAAAAAAAAGTTTGAGGGCTATGGTATAGCAGAATATTATTAGTTTAGTATTTAGTATTAGTATTAGTATTTATGATAAATTCCCCTTTTTTTGGTCTAATGTTTTCTAAATGTGTGGATAGTTAGAATGGAATCTATTTATAAGGTTCTTCTGCAAGTGGTGGGGTAACATAGCTCTAGAGCTGAAGGGGATTTCAGAGGTCCAACTGTCTCTTTTTACAGAAAAGGATATGGAGATCCATGGTGATGAAGTGACTTGACTAAGATCACACAAGGGGAGCCAAGTTGTAGAGCCAAGATTTGAACCCACATTCTTTAAACCCAGCATTTGTTCTATATATTATTTTTATGGCTTTGGGCAAGTCACCTCTGTCTCTCAGTCTCAGTTTCCTTATCTGTAAAAATGAGGGTTTTAGACTTGATGACCTCCCAGGTCTCTTTCAATTCCAAAATCCTTTGATCATATGCCACAGTATGATGTTATAGGAAGAATATTGGAATTATAGTCTGAGCACTTGGGAATGACCCCCAGGTCTGCAGTTTACTTCTTGAGTGATCTTTATGAACTTCTGTGTCTTCATTTGTAAAATGATGAGGTCAAGCTGGGTGATCTCTAAGGTTCTTGCCAGACTTGATGCTTTAATTCTCTGATTCTGGTGTTCACCTCAGTTATTAAGAAGCTTCGATTGGAGATACAAAACAGAGGCACACAGTTGTCTTTAGATCACAAAAAGAACACACTCCGGAATTTTTCAAGAAATGATTAACAAACAAAACGTGTCAATTAAATTCATCTTAATATGCATTGTGTATATATTTATATCAAGACTTTTTATGATAACAAAAAATTGGGAGAAAAGTGCCCATTATTGGGGAATCAATCAATCAATCAGTCAGTCAGTCAGTAAACATTTATTAAACACCAACGGTACGTCAGGTTCTATGTTAGCATCCTGATGATATTAAGAAAAAAACCCAAACAGTTGCCTTCCCTGTAGGGACTTATGTTCTATTGGGAGATGGTTGAATAAATTGTAGAGTATGAAGATAATATATATTATTGCATAGAAAGAAATGATGAGAAGGTAGGGTGTGTAGTGAATAGAGAGTGCAATGTAGTTAGCACGATCTGGGTTCAAAATCTGCCTCTACTGCATACTGGCTGTGTGACCTTGAAAAGAAATTTCTCTCTTAGTACCCTGGTAATTACTCCTAGCTGTGGGGCAGCTAGGTGATGCAATGGATAGTGCTGGTCCTGGAGTCAGAAAGACTTGAGTTCAAATTTGGCCTCAGACACTAGCTGTGTGACCCTGGGTAAATCACTGAACCCTGTTTGCCTCACTTCCTTCCTCTTCTGTACAATGAATCAGAGAAGGAAAAGGCAAGCCATTTCAGTATCTTTGCCAAGAAACCTCCCTCACTAAGAGTCAGACATGACTGAAAATAACTGAATGAAGGCAGCAATAACCCAGTCAGCCTTCTAAGATGATAGCATTGCTGAAGAGATGCTCACTTATATCAGTAAGAGGGCATTTTCTCATCTTGCAGCTCCCTGTCTCCATCCATCCATCCACATTAATTAACCACCAACTATTTGCAAGGCATTGTGCTACTGAATGGGGTTACAAAAAGAGATAAAAACAGTCAATGGCTGCCCTCAAGGAGTTTATAGTTTAACGAGGGAAACAGCTTGCAGATAAATATATACAAAGCAAGCTATGTACAGAACAAATAGGAGATATCTAACATATGAAAGTTATTATAATAAAGAGGGGTTGGAGAAGACTCTTTGTAGAAGGCAGGATTTTAGTTGAGACTTAAAGGATGCCAAGAAGGTTGATAAGTGGAGATGAATTTACAAGTCAAAAAAAAAAAAAAAGCAAAAGAATTGATCAATATGAAGAATTTGGAAAAGTTTTGGACAATATGGCCTTCCAAAAAAGTGACTAATTTAAAAAAAAAAAGACAGAACAGGGATGAGTGGAAATTCTTTGTAATCACTTTCTCCTAATTGGGGAATACAAATCGCCAGTTCATTTGCTAGCAGTGGGTGTTCTGGCAGATGTACCTTCCATTTGGAAAGTGAGAAGATCAACATTCTCTGTGTGTTAGCATTGATACTACTGCCCTTGGTTTGGTGAATTTGCTCTCTGCATAGAAACCTAAGAAATAATACGTTTAGCACTCTTCTTGAGGAATTTGCCATGTCCCTGACATGTTCAGCCCCCATTGTCCACACCTCCCAGACAGTGGGTTTTTTAGATTTCAAAGAAATTGCAGCCTGAAATAATATAATTAGAATGTAACTGCTATCCACTGCACAACTCCTCATTTTCAATAGAACAGATCTGATAGAGGGACAATGTTTAAAATCTTCCCAGTGCAGACGGAGGGGCGTGAATAGATAATATAACTGCAGGAGCATGTAGGAATTCATCAGCCCTTGGCCCTTTATTCCCTTCTATAGAATCAGTGATGGAAATAGGGGAGGAGAGAAAAATCTGTTCCTGTCATCAAAAAGGAAGTATCTTTTATGTCTCCTAATTTGAATAGCTAGCTTTTAGAATAATGCATAGACTTTCCAGTATTTGAAGTGAGAGAAAGAAAAAAGGAAGTGGGCTGGTTTGTGTAACTTTCAATTAAAGACCAAAGGAAAATGAATGAATTATCTATAGACACTAAGGGATAGTTGGATGGCTTCGAGTTTTCTTCAGAAAGATGGAGTATTTGACCTTGACCTCTAAGATCTGGGCTCAGTTCCCAGCTCTGACAATGCAAGTCATAAGGCTATTTAGGCTCATAAAGATCTAGCTTTAGATGGGAACTTAGTAGGCCTCTTCTTTTTATAGATGAGAAACCTCAAAAGTGAAGTTCTTTATCTAAGGTCACCGAAGTGTTAAGAAGTAGGGCCTGAATTTGCACCTGGGTGTGTTGACCTAGTCCTCATTAAACTATACCAGGGGTGAGGAACCTGTAGTCTTGAAGCCACACGTGGCCCTCTAGATCCTCAAGTGTGGTCCTTTGACTGAATCCAGCCTTCATTAGAACAAATCCCCTTAATAAAAGGATTTGTTCTGTAAAGCTTGGACTCACTCAGAAGGTCACATTCAAGGACGTGTAGCCTTGAGGTTGCAGGTTCTCCATCCCTGAACTATACTATACTGCCTCTCTGGCCAAAGTTTACTCAACTGTATAATAGGTATTGTTACAGTGCAATCTAACAAGGCTATAGTGAAAACCATACGAGCTAAGATCTATAAAGGGTTATTAGTGTCATTTCAAATTGTGTCATTCGGTCTCACACAAAGTATCATCTATATCAGTAAGCAATTCACGATCATTACCTACCCTCTGCTCCCCACCCCCTATGCATACACTTACTGTTGCTTTTTTTTAATGCTTATAAGATGAGAGCTAGATTAATGCCTATATTTTGTAATTTTTTTTATTTTGAGGTAGTAGAGATTAAATGACTTGCTCAACTAATAAGTGTCTAAGGTCAGATTTGAACTCAGGTTCTCGTGACTCCAAGACCAGTGATCTTTCCGTCTTTGTATTACACTTGTATATGCCATGTTTAACATTCAGTGGTTTTCAATGTCTAACTCTTTTCATACGAAGTTTGGAACTCTTCTCTGCATGCACATTGCCATACTGCAACCCCAACCTCTTTGGGTGACCAATGACTGTTTTCATTATCCATGCCAATGCTTGTGCAGATAGTCAGGGCTTGGTTCAACAGGTAGATTGTTGAATGCAATGCTTTTCCCTGCAAACTGTAGAGTTACAGAGCAAACTCAAATGTATTTGAAGTGTACTAGACCACTCACGTCTAAAAGAATCATAAATCTCACATTGAGAAGTGAGCTCAGTGTCCATGTATCCCCTCATTTTACAGATAAGGAAACTGAGGCAAACAGGGTTAAGTGGCTTGCCCAGGATCACACGAATAGTAAATATCTGAGGCCAGATTTGAATTCAGGAAGATGAGTCTTCTTGACTCCAGGCCCAGTGCTCTATGCACTATGGTACCACCCACTTCAGATACCTGCTGGCTATGTGACCCTGGGTAAGTTATTTAATCTCTCTCCTCTTCAACTTTTGTCCTCTGTAGAAATAGGATAATACTGGCTACTGTTTGCCAGAGATATTATGAGGAACGAATAAAGTAACATTTATAAGATACTACATTGGCTGTCACTCCAGGCTGTAATATTTGCTGATGACAGTAACAGTTGGCATGAATATCACTTTAAGCTTTGAAAGTATTTTAGATACTTTCTCCCACTTGAACCTCACACAACAACCCTATGAAGTAGTTACCCCAGGTGTTATTATCCTTTTTTTTTTTTTTTGTAGTTGAGGAAACTATACTTCTGAAAATTATAATGGCCCATGATCATGCAGTAAGTATCAGAGATGGAATTGGAACTTGGGTCTTCCTGACTTCAAGTCTAGCAATCTATCCATTGTCCTTATCTGTCACTCATCCCCAGGGGCCTCCTCTCTAAAGGATTACAGTATTCTTCTCTGTCTTTTTTATATTTGGGCAAAATCTTGTATAACAACAAATTAATATCTTTGGATGTAAGATGGACCTTTGCATATTTTGGGATGGGATGGGAGTAGACAGTCTGCAATTTCATTGGTGAAGGGAATTCCAGATGAGAAAAATTCCTCTTACCAATACAGATTGGTACCAAGTTACGTTCTTAGAAAATGTCTTAGAAGCGCTGAAGAATTAAGTAATTTATCCTGTATCGCACATTCAGCATGTGTCAGGAGTGGGGGTGGGGAGGACTGAACCTAAGTCATTGGGACATTGAGTCTGGCCCACTCTCCACTAGACTATGATGTCTCTAAGAATCAACAAAGAATCATAATTTAATGTATTGTGGTTATATCTAGTTTGAGTTTCTTCAGATGAAGTTCATTGATCCATTCTTTAGGCAAATCAACTACAATGCATTTCCATCTATCTATCCATCTACCTACGTACCTATCTATCTATCTGTCCATCTGTTTGTCTATCTCCTCTATCTAATCTATCTCATCTATCCATCTATCTATCCATCCATCTCTCTCTATCATCTGTGCCTATCTCCTCTGTCTATTTATCTATCCATCCATCAATTCATTCACCCATCAATTCATTCATTTATTTAATTATATAATATTTACTTAATTTAATATACTATTAATTTATTATATAATATACAATATAATTAATATTAATAATACTTATAATATATAACCTAACATATATAATATATTAATTTAATTATATAAATTTTTCAAGAGCTACAAAACAACTGTTCTGGAACAGAAAAGTATCCTAGATATGAAGTTGGAAGTTACCTCAGAGGCCATATAATCCAATCTAATCACTTTATAGTTAAGGAACCCAAGACCCAGACAAATGAAATGGCCTGCCCAAAGATGTATAGGTAGTAAATGTCAGAGGAAGGATATGAATCCAGGTGCTTGGTCTCCAAAGCTGTAACACATTCTGATTTTATCTTCTGGGGTCAGTCTTCAGGGAGGTGTGTGTGTGGGGGGGGGGGGGGGACTAGAAAAGAAAGAAAAAAGAAAAGAGCAATTTTGTACAGCAAACATATTTGCCTTTAATATTGGTGAAAGTTTTCAATATTGCCAGAAGTTTCTCATGCCTTCAGTGAGAAAGAGTGTTCTGGAGTTAGACCTTATTAAAATTCAAATCAATTTTAACATCTCATTACTTTTTTATTTTTAAGAATGAAAAACATTCATAATGGAAATTATTCCCTTTTGGCCAGATCTGTTTTTGTGAGCTTTGCAAGCTGGCCGTGGGACACAGAAGGACTGTGTCGAAACGACATCCTTGTGAAAACAATCGCCTCGCCTGAATGTTTGCCACCCGCTTTTCCTTCCTCTCCCCTCTCCCATCCCTACATTGTTTTTAAGTTGCCAACCCCTCATTATTTTCTATGCAACAAGGGAAGGGGAAGGACAAAAATGACTTTAAAAACATAACATTTCTTTCAAAGGCCTCAAATCGGAAAACTAAACGAAACATGCCCAAGTATTTTATTATTGTTATAATTAACACCATTTTATTATAATAAAATATACAACATTATAATATAGTAACACTTATAGAGCCTATAACAAATAATTATATCCCTATAAATAATCATAGTTTATGCACAATAAATAACACAATAAAATTATCCATTATATTGAGATATTCTATAATTTTACTATATCATAGAAAATATCAATATAATGGATAATTATAATAGAAAATAGTACAATAATGATAGATTGTAATTTAATAATGACACCTCTATAGATTATGATAATACTTGATAACATAACTAAATTATTAAAATATATTATTAAATAATATGATAATATATTGTTATACTATACTATAGCTAGATCTGATTGTAACCATAGTATATAATAAATATCATTATTCATACAATAGCTTCACAAGGTCTTAATTTTAGAGCTGGAAGAGACATCAGAGATTGTGTAGTTCAACCTTCTATAGTTCAGGTTGTCCTGCCCAGCCTGGGCTCCCTGTGCCTTCTAAGATAACTAGCTAGAGAATTTAATCAACTAATTCACTTTAGCAGAAATATTTCTCTGCCCTAATAGACAATTAATATACATGCAGTTTAATAGTAATCTCTAGAGCCAATGATTTGCCTTTTATGTGAAGCCCAAGCAATGGAATTTTGTGGAAATGGAAGTTTGGGGAAGGATGAAAGGTGGTAGTGGTCCCAGGCTGGTGGAGCAGTTGGGGTTGGGGGGGGGGTGAAATAGTGTTAAATCTAACCAGCTAAACGGCCATTAACCTATGCCTAGCTAGGGCCAGGGGTGTGCTGAGCGTTTGTTGTTTTGTCCTTCATTCTCAAAGAGGACCATGACATCAGGGAAGTGATGCCATGACTTGCAAGTGAATTAGATTTTAGAGAGACAGGGCTGTGAAAAGTCACCAGTCTCATTTTCTCCTCTGGCCTCATCTGGGTTCAGTGTGAGATATAGATCAGGATGACTGGAGATGGCCCCAGGTACTGAGTTAAAACAATGATTAATGATCAGCTCTTAAAAAAAAAAATTATGTACAAGACACACTTCTAAGTTTAACCTGCATTATCAATATTTTACTTACTTAAGTCTAGACAAAGAACAATAAATCAAGCCCTGATTTATAGCATTTGCAGATTTCTGAGGGGTTCATGCTCAAGGGGAAGATTTAATAACTGGCTCTTGTAAGCAAGCTGTTTTTATTGTTGGTTCTTCATTCTCAAACAGGATCAATGATCTCAGGAAGTTGATGTCTTGACTTTCTAGTGAACTGGATTTAAGTGAGGCAGAGTTGTATAAAGTTACCAGCCTCACTCTCTCCTCTGGAGTCATCTGGATCCAATGGTAAGACATAAGTCAAGATGACTGACCATGACCCTGATAAGAAAACAGATCTATATAGAAGAATTAGTCTGTCCAAGGCCATTCAGGCTAGATGTATCAGAGTTAAGATTCCGCTCACATCCTCAGGTTCCAGGTCCATTGGAAACATTGTCCCCCATGTCAGCAAGTACTAGATGGCTCCAGCTGCCTGGGGTCATCTTTGTTGGCACTCCTTGTCCATGGTGGTATATTAAGAAATTTTAAATATATGTGTGTGTGTGTGTGAGTGTGTGTGTGTATGTACATGTTTGTATATATAATATATACATATATAATAATATATACAACACACATAGTGACTGTAGTATACAGGGAGTCCTTCATCTTCCCAGTTCAATCTTCATACCACTGGGAGAATAATAAAAAAGTAATATTTATGTAGCATTTCCACCTTTGCAAAGCTCTTTACTATCTCATTTAATCCTTGCAACAACCCTGTGAGGTAAATTCTTTATTTATTCTCATTTTATATATGACAAAACTGAGGCAAATAGAAGTTAAGTGGCTTGCCAGAGAGCACATTGTTATCTGGTGTCTGAGGCAGGATTTGAAGTTGGGTCTATGCATGCAAATCTAGGTCTCGCATCCACTGTGCCACCTTTCTGCCTAATATTATCAGGGCTCTAACCATGCCATCCTTATACTCCAAAAACCCTCAGTAATTTTATTGCCTGTACGATAAAATGCAAACTCCTTAACTTACTTTTGAAGGCTCTCTCTCCATTCTCAAATCTTATCAATAGGTATTCCCCTTTACATACTCTACACCCTAAGCAAACTGGATGACTAGCCATCTCTCAAACTTGATTGCCTCTCCATCCCCATGCATTTGTACCAATTTCTTCTGCCCCCATAAAACAACCAGAACCTGCTCCTCCTTTTTTCCATTTCTCCTAAAGCTTACCTTTGTTCAAGACTCATCTTGGGCTCCAACTTTTCTGTGAAGTGATAATCACTGCCCTGCTCGCTGTCCCCTATTTCAGTTGTCGAAATTCTTTCCCATTTCAATTTTCCTTCTACTATATTGATTTGTGTATGTGATATTGACTACCTTGGACACGGTGTTTTACTTCCTTGAGCCTCAGTTTCCCCATTCTGTATGGCGAGGAGGTTGGAGTAGATGGCCACTCAGGTCTGTCCCTAGGCACCAGGAGCTTATGCTTTGTCACCTTAGGGTAGAATAGAAGCTGCAGGGGGGCAGGGGTTGTTTCCCTTTTGTCCTTATGGAGTCAGTGTGGTTTCTTTCAAATTCTTGGCTGTTGTTCAGGCATTTCAGTCATGTCCAACTGTTCATGATTCCATTTGGGTTTTTCTTGGCAAAGATACTGGAGCGATTTGTTGTTTCCTTTTCCAGCTTGTTTGAAAGATGAGGAAACTGAGGCAAGCAGAGTTAAGTGACTTGCCCAAGGCCACATAGTGAATGTCTCAGGTCTTCCTCATTCCAAGACTGATGCACTATCCATTGTGACACCCAACTGCCCACCTTTCACATAGTAGGAGTTTAATTAATGCTTGTTGAATTTAGTTGAATTGTGTAGCATGGCCAGAGAGAACTCTGCCTTTAGCACAGTGCCTGGCATATAGATACTTAATAGATCTTGATTGATCTATTGGCTAGGAAAAGTAATATCTATATTTATTTTATCTTTTGAGACTAATTTTATCTTATTTTTCTCTATTAAAGGTAATATCTATATATCTATATCTATCAATCATATATATGGGAGAGAGAGAGAGAGAGAAAGAGAGAGAGTCTGATTTTAAGCAAAAGGTATATACTAGAGCATTGAGGTATAGTGGAAAGGGAGCTGGCTCTAGAGTCCAAGGACCTGAGTTTAACTTCTGCCTCTCCTATTTATTACATGGGGCCATGAATAAGTCATGGCTTACATAGAAGTATGGGCTTCTGTTTCTTAGCTGTAAAACACATGGATCTAACCACATAACTGCTAAAGTCCTTTCTAACTCTGAATTTATAATCATACTATACATAAAAATTAATTAGATGCTTTAACCTTTGCAAAGCACACTATGTTCAATGATATCTCATTTGATCCTCACCATATCTCTTTCAGGCAGGTCCTAGCATTCCCATTTTACAGATTCAGAGGTTATTCAACTTGTTCATGGTCACACAGCTGCTAAGTGTCAGAAGCAGCCTTTGAACCCGTCATTTCAGGTTCCCCCTCTTTTCACCAAGTAATATTGCCTCATTAATCACTCAATCAACATGTATTTACTAATGATTTACCATGTGCCAGGCACTGTGCTGGGCACTGGGAATACAAGAAACAACGAGCCTGCACTAATGGGCAAGATGACATGTGTATAAATAGGTATCACGAGGGATGCAATTTGACCAGCACCATTTTTTTTTTAAATGTGCATATGGTAGTGATATACTTTCCAAAGGGTTTCTGCTCTATTCAGAACTGAGGATTTGGAGACCCCAATGGGTTCAGACATGAACAGCTGGGAGCTGTTGGAGAGGGAATAAGGAGCAAGTGTTGAGATTGTAAGTGGAGCACGCAGCCTAATGAGCTCTTCCATCAGTAATGCCATGCAAATGGATTTTCTATGCCGAGAGATGGAATATTCACAGTTCACTTATCAGTTAATACATTTATAATATGCTGCTACTTCATATTTGAGATAGAAATGGCCTTAGAGATGTCTCACACACACACACATGAGCTTCTCTCTGAACTAATTGTGTCATCTTTTCTGAACAATGGACCAATAGCTTCTCCTGGAAATTCAGCTGAACAATTCTCTTGTCAGCCTCATGTTTCTGCTCTGTGTGTGTGTGTGTGTGTGTGTGTGTGTGTGTGAGTGTGTGTGTATGTTTAAATTCAGACAGATGCCCCCCCTTACCTCCCAGCCCTTTTCTATTTTAAATTTGGTTCCAAAACAGTAATGCCTGCCAGAAAAAACAGACAAGTCTCAGGGACAACAATGTCCATTGTGCTCTGGCTGAGGGCTGATAGCGTTTGATTACTGACCAGATGTTAACCCTTTGGATGTCCGTCCTCCTGGAGGGAAATGCTTGAGTCTGAAGCCACAAGGTTGCAGGATCTTGTGATTCCAATTGTGGGACTCTAACTGATATATAGTGAGTTGAGAGAGATATGGAAGAGAAGTGATTTTGAGAGGGGTGTCTGTGTCAAAAGTTACATCTTTCTCTTTTCCAGATCTTAAAGTGAAAAGTTCTGGTTGATCAGCTTGTAATCTCATTCCCTATCATTTTCTCTTCATGGACACTCATGAGACTAAAGAGTCCAGCTGATGGGACTGGGGGAAAAGAATGCTGGGTATTGCGTCAGAGCATCTATCTAGGTTAGAGTTCTGGTTTTGTGTTACTTTCCTCCACTTGTTTCCTCTGTGGCCTTGGGCCAAACATAGCTTCCCTGGCCCTCATTCAGTCAAAAGTCATTTATGCACTTGCTATAGGACAGATACTTTCCTCAGTTCTAGAAATAAGAAGAAAGGGAAAAACATGGTCTTGCCCTCAAGGACCTCATAATCGAATGGGAGAAACAATGTCAAATGACTGTGTATATGAGAGGTAATCTCAGAGGTCAGACACTTACAGTGGAAGAGACTGGGAAAAGCCAGGTGGAATGTGAGCTGTCTTGAAGGAAGCCAAGGAAGCCAGGAGGCAGAAGGTAATGAGGCAGAACATTCTAGGTATGGGAAGCAACCAATGAAAAGGCATGGACCCATGAGCTGGGTTTGAGGGATAGCAAGAAGGCCAGTCTCAATGAGTTATAGTGTACTTGAAAGGGAGAGAAGTGTAAGGAGACTGGGAATGTAAGAAAGGGCCAGTGTGGGAAACTATGATTTTCTCATCTGTAGAATGGGGAAAGGGGAAGGTTGAATTAGATGACTTCTAAGGCCCCTTCCAGCTAAAAATTCTATGAAACTGATATTTCATAGACTCCAATGACCATTCTTTCCATCATCTAGGAAGGGAAGATATTGATATTGATGTTAGATATTGATATCCTTGATATTAGAAAGGGTAAGTACCTGGTAAAACCATGGATTTGCATTTGCACAGACCATCTTTGGGAAACCTCAAAGGCACCATCTCAGAAGAACCATCTGATGTGAAATTAACAGGCCCCAGAATCACCATTCAATGCAATCCACTTCAATTCAGTTCAGTCAACCAGTAAGCACTAATTAACGGAAACTTTATCTTGATTTTGAGTATGAAAACATGGCAAAAATGGGGCCATAGGATCCTTCTGACTTTAGAAATTTAAGCAAAAAACACAAGAAAGTGCCTGCTGTGTACCAGTCACTGTGCCTTGTGGATACAGAGATAAAAAAACAATGGTCCTCATGGAACTTGTTTTCCCCTAGGAAAACACAACACATTCACAGAGACAGAAATACAAAAAAATATAAAATTTAATTACAAAGTAATTTGGGGGAGTGAAGAAGAGTGCTACCAGCTGGGTAAATCATAGAAAGCCTTTTGTAAGAAGTTAAATTTGAACTGTCTTGATCTCTAAGGATTTCAAGAGATGAGCATAAATAAAGAGAGAAAGCATTCCAGGAACTGGGGTCCCTAAGATGCCATCAGGTCCTCTCTGTTGCACCCTAGAGAATCTTTAATCTCATGCCTTGATAGCCACATGTACCGATTCTATGAAAGGGCCAATCCATCGTGAATCAGTGTATATGTGTGTTTGTGTGTGTGTATATGTGAATGGGGAGGAGTAGTCAGGAGGAGGGACACCTTCACCGGAGTGCTTTGAAAGCAATAAGACGAGTTCATTACAACACAGTATTCTGATACAGTTTTAGGCTGAGAGTGACCTTATAGCTCATCTTGTTTAACCCTTTTATTTTACACAAAAAGGAAACTGAGGCCCAGGGAGGATAACTGACTTGGCTAACACCACATAGGAAAGACTACATGTCCAACACTGTCTACTACATGCTGTCCTGCCTCACAGTTGGTTAGGCGTCAGAGGCGATATTTGAAGCTAACCTTTGCTGATTTTAGGTATTAAATTGATTTGTGCAAATAATACACAGCTAGAAAGTGTCTGAGGAAACATAGGAACCCAGATCCTCCATATTCGAAGTCCAAGATTCTGTCTATTATATGCCATGCTGCCTCACACAGCTAGCAAGTGTTGGAGGTTGGATTTGAACTTGGGTCTTTCCGACTCCAAGTCCACTACATTGTTCCTTACAGACCATAGGGAAAATCTAGCAGTAAGGAAGTACAATAAGCAGAAAACTTACCCAATGAACCCACCATGAAAAGACTAGGGCCTACTCAGTGGTGAGTGCTATGTGACTTCCCCATCTACTGTGTTCCATGTTGATATAAGAACAGCAAGCTAAGTATTACTTATTGTCTCCCAACTACAGTAATGCCCTGTTAAGGTGGGAGCTGGGGGATCTCACTAAATGCCTGAAGAAGCCTTGGGCCCCAGGCTAATTAGAATGGGAGTAAAGGTGAGAGGCCTTTCTCCCTGGCTGGGTCATGGTTCCCTCCATGGGAACCAAAGGTGAATACAGAGGGATATACCCTGCTCCAGAATTTCTATAGAGGAAAACCAGAACTAAACAATGTTGTCTTTCCTGCACCATGGTCAGATACATGGATGAGAGATGGTTTGGCAGATAAAGAACAGAAAACAGCATTGTCTAGGGACTCAGGCAAGATGGCAACTCTTGGGTGATGAAAATGACCAGGACTCCTGTCAAGAGGGCACCTCATTGTGTCTATCAGGTTTCTTCCTGAAAGTCTTTATGGGGATTGAGGAATGGGGGGGAGGGGGGGTCAGACTGGACTCAAAGTTCAGAAGAAAGATGGCCTGAAATTTTAGCCCTTTCATGGTCTCTGGATGACCTATTTGGAATAAACAGTGATCAGGCATGGCACCCAGCTTATCTCATGAGAAAACATGTTGAATAAAGATACCAAACTGAAGCATTAAGAGTGATCTCCCTGTACCCTGCACAAAATTGGTAACTTCCTTTGGGCACAAAATCTAATGGAAAAACAGACTAGAAGGAACTTTGAACTGTTCCTTTGTAATGAAGTTAGATTAGATTCATTTTTTTTTCCCTTCAAGCCTTCCAGGAACATCTGTTTTTTTTTTTCTTTTAAGTCTGAAAATTCCCCAGATCTTTCCATAAAACCCAGCCCACAAGTCTCTATTTGATTCAGAGATGATGCTGGAAGTCTTTATTTTTTTCAAGTCTGTTTTGTGATTGATTAGAGTTATTATTGTAGGATTTTAAACTTAAGATAAAAGATAGCATGTAGCTCATTTTATAGATGAGGAAACTGAGGCTCTGAAAGATCCAGTGACTTGCTATGTCAGACAACTTATCTCATGAGATAAGCTGGATGCCATCCCTGATCACTAAGCAGCAAAGCTGGGATTTGAACCGAGGTTCTCTTTCTCTAAATCCAGTGCTCGAAAATTCTACTGGATCATGATACCTCCCAATATTTTCATGGCCACTTATGTATATTGCATCAAAACATAAAAAAAAAAAAAAACCAAAAAGAATTCTATCAGTAAATCCTAAAAGTGGATGTAAGGGCAAGCAAAGTAGGGTGCTTACTGTTAAAATGGAAAAGAATAAGCCTGGGGTGGGTGTTGGAAGGATGGATTTCTTTCTGGGATTTCATGAAATTTAAAGCAGACTGACAGCTGATTTTTCCATAAACAGATTATTATTATTTCTACCTAGACAGCTTGATAGCAGCCATTATCATCTTTCTGGATGTCTTATCAAGTTCTGGCTGTGTGAGGCGTGGATGATAAGAAATGAGGAATGTCATCCACAGGAGGACAGGGGATTATTTTTATGCAAGACCTTTCAGCAGCTGCCAATGATTCAGAACTGAAAAGTCAAGCTATTGTTCACACCGGGCAGTTATGATTCTTCTCATTCTAACAGTACAGACCGGGGGAAAAAAATGAAAGATGTATTTGTCATTGTGTGAAGGACTGAAATTTCATTACTCCATTGGAGTGGCATTGATTTCAAAAAGTAGCATCTTCTTAGACTGTCCTGGGAGGAGGAGAGAAAAGAAAAAGAACATTGGAGTGAGGGGAGTCCGGAGCTTTTCAGGAATTTGAGGGTGGGGCAAAGCATAATCAGATGGGGTGCTCTCAAGTTCTGCCAGTTAAGACACAAGGACAATTCTGGGAGTGCAGGGAATCTGAGATTGTGGGAAGGATGAGCAACCTCTCCAATCTGCCAGCTTTATTTGAGGAAACTGCTTCATACATTACGAGACAGGCCAGTTCTTTGGCTACTATTTTTTCAATGATGAGATCTATCCCAGAAAAGGCCTTGAATTAAAATAACTATATTTAAATATATTAATATAGCTAGCAAATATATTACTATGAATATAAAAGCAAAATGATATATGATATATTTAATAAATATATTTAAATACAATAAAAGGCAATATAGTATATCATAACATAAGACATGATATAACAATGTGACATAACAGTATAATATAACATAGTATAAAATAGCAATTATAATATAACATAATGTAATGTAATATAATTAATGAAATATAATTAATATGATATGTAGTTATCCCACCGAGGTGATAATGGGATCATAGATTTGAAGGGACCAGTTAGTCCAAACACTGCATTTTACAGATGAGGAAATTAAGGCCCAGAAAATTAAAATCAATGGTATTAGGACATAGATCTTTAGTTGAAAGGCATCTTAAAGGTCATCTAGTCCATCCCTTTCATTTTCCAGATGAAGTAGCTGAGGCCAAGGAAATTAAATTACTTTCTCAAGGTAATATAGGACATGTCAGTGTTCATTTCACCCTATGACTGCCCATTTAAAAAATTAATATCTTTTGTTTTTATATCACCTACCTTTCCCTCTGAAACCCTCCCCCTTTCAAAGAGCCAGCCCACATGTAGAAAAAAAATTAAATAAAAAAGGGAAAGAGGAAGAAGAGGAGGGAAATCAGCAAAACAGATCAATACATTGAAAAAAAATCTAAAAATAAATGCAATGTTCCACATCTCTGTACCTCCTGCCTCCGCAAAGTAGAGGGGGAAGGTGTCTTCTCATATCTCTTGTCTCCTTACTTTTTAAATATTCCCATTCCATTCCATTTAACAAGGATTTATCATGTGGAAGCTATTATGAGCAAAGCTTGATGCTTGTCACTGGTGATGAAAAACCCAATCAATCAATCAATCAATCAGTCAGTAAAGAGACAATTCTTGTCCCCAATGAGCTTATATTCTTTCCTTCTCTGCATAAATGAATATGCCATTGTAGATTTGTCTTCTAAATATTTGAGAAAATTAATTCTTTGCTCCCCAAACTTGTAGAACTTTCCCTCCCCAAAGGATCCAATTCTATTTCTCACAATTACAGGAACCATCAAAGCTATATTAATGCAGGCTCATAATTCATTGTAGAATTTTAATCACCTTTTCTGAAAAACAGTCAGCTCACGGATGACTATTAGGTGCCAGACACTGTGTTAAGCATTGAGGTCAACAGGTAGAGGCAACAGACAGTCCATGTTCTCAGGGAGTTCATTGTAGGGGAAGACACTGTGAAAAGAACTATGTGCAACCGAGATGTATACAGTATATCCTGGAGATAATTAGAGGAGGGAAGACCTTAAAGGGGAGAAGAGGGGGTTCATTCCGATTATGGAGTTCTCAGAAAAAAGACGTCAGATTATAGGACAAAGCTCTCAGATGTGAATAAAATGTTTTTGACAATTCATTTTGGCTTTTTATCATGAAACTTTCCAAGCTTTCAATGGTTAACTCAGTTCTTTGTAGATAATGACTTCAGAAATGAGTCCATGCCTCTAGTCTTATTTAAAGAAGAAGGGGTATGAGGAACAGAAAAGAACAGGGCAGTTGAAAATCGGCAGCAAAAGGAAGGGACTGAGAAGACTCTAGAAATAAGGGGAATGGGGGAACATAGATTAAGGATCCTATTTTTTCCCCTTTCCTCCCTCTTACCACTGGAACTGACTCTGCTCATTTACTCTAGACCTTCCATGAGCACATATTTTATTAAGGGGTATTATGGAGAGGACAGTGAACTATCAGTTGGGAAACCTTGGTTTAAAAGTCTCAGTTCTGGAATTAACTGTGCAACTCTTATCAAATCACCTAGCCTCTTTTGAACCTTAATTTCTTAATTTGTGTCCAATGGAAAGAGCAATGAATTTGGAGTCGGAAGATTTGGTTCAAATCTTGACTTTTTCATTTTTAAGCTAGTCATTTAACTTCTCTGACCCTCAGTTTCCTTGGTCTCACATTGCATTCTGGGACATTTCCAGTTGTCCTGATGAATTTCTTACAATATTGCTTCTCTCTATGGTGTCCAACATGATATCTAGTTCTACATAAGCACTCTTCTCCTTCCCTCTCTCTTTTCCAAGCCCTTGTGATCAGATTTACATAAGTCCATGCAAAATAATCTTTGCCAACAAGAAAGACCACACCAACTCTTCTGTAAGGTGGATATAAACCATATCGCTCTAGTAATTCTTGGCCTTTTGACCTTCTCAAAGAAGTTTTTGCTTCTTGGAGACCCAGATGGCTCAGGAGAAGAAAGTGAGGCTGGTGACCTCGCACAGCCCTCCCTCGCTCAAATAAAAGTCAGCTGCAAGTCATGTCATCATCTTGATATCATGGTCATCTTTGAGAATGAAGGACAAACACAACAACACAACCCTCAGTTTCCTCAGTAAAGTGAGAGGGTTGACCTTGATGATCTTTGAAGTTCCTTCCAGCTCTAAATCAATGACCTTATTTATAATCATTATGTATGAAATAAAGGGATTGTTACATGATGTCTTTAAAGTTCCTTCCCATGCCTGTACCAGTATCCAGCTCTGAAAGTCTGTAATGTGAATCCTTTGAAGCAAAATCTTCTTTACCTTACAGAAGAGTTGGTGCAGTCTCTCTTGTTGGCAAAGATTATTTTGCATGGACTTATGTAAGTCTGATCACAAGGGCTTGGAAGAGAGAGGGGGAAGGAGAACAGTGCTTATGTAGAACTAGATACCATGTTGGACACTATAGAGAGAAGCAATATTGTAAGAAAAATGGCACCAGAAACACCAAGTAATTCACAAGAGACAGAACTTAAGAAAGGGACTCTAAGGTCTATGTGCCCATATAAGTTATACATTTCCAGATGGGTTATCTAAATGCAGGCAGTTTGAGGAGAGGCATTGATAGGTATCTCTGGAATCTGAAAGGAGATGAGTCAGGGGCATTCCTGCTTTGAAGGAAACAGGATATAGGGCCATGAGACTTCTCCATTTGTCAGTCTGAGAAGGGCACTAGAATAGAATTACATCTATGTGCCTCCATAAATACTGCAGGTCTAGAGGTTCATGACTGGTTGAGAACAAAAAGTCATTAATTTTCATGGTTGAGAAAGGGTAGTTCTTAGCTTGCCAGTTTAAATTCTTTTTATTTTATGGTTCTTTTTTTTTCTTTTTAAATTTTTTTCCTGATTTATTTATTTTCAGTTTTCTACATTTACTCCCATAAGTTTTAAATTTTCTCCTCCTCCCTCCCCAAGATGGCATGCAATCTGATATAGGCCCTACACACACATTCCTACCAAACACATTTTCACATTAGTCATGTTGCATAGAAGAATTGTAACAAAGTGGAGAAACTATGAGAAATAAAAAACAAAACAAAACAAAATAAAACAAAAAATAAAAAAAAGTCTGCTTTGCTCTGAATTCCAACACCATAGTCCTTTCTCTGAATGTGAATGGCATTTTCCATCATGAGTCCTTTGGACTTGTTTTAGGTCCTTGCATTGCTGTGAAGGGCTAAATCTATCAAAATCAGCCATTGCACATTGTGGCTGTTTCTGTGAACAATGTTCTCCTGGTTCTACTCACTTCACTGAGCATCAGATAATATAAGTCTTTCCAGGATTTTCTGAAGTCTGCCTGTTCATCATTTCTTATAGCACAATAATATTCCATTACATTCATATACCACAACTTATTCAGTTATACCTCACTTGATGGGCATTCCCTCAATTTCCAGTTCTTGGCCACCATAAAAAGAGTTGCTATAGATATTTTTGTAATCATGGGTCCTTTTCCCACTTTTACAATCTCTTTGGGATACAGCCCTAGAAGTGGTATTGCTGAATCAAAAGGTTTGCATATTTTTATAGCCCTTTGGGCATAGTTCCAAATTGCTGTCCAGAATGGTTGGATCAGCTCACAGCTCTACCAACAATGAATTAGTGTTCCAACTTTCCCACATCTTCTCCAACATTTATCATTTTCCTATTTTGTCATGTTTAGCCAATCTAATATGTGTGAAGTGGTACCTCAGAGTTGTTTTGATTTGCATCTCTCTAATCTTTTGATTCTTGTGTAAATTGGATTTAAATGAGGCAGAGTTGCAGGAAGTCATTAGCCTCACTCTCCTCCAGAGTCATCACAGTTCAGTGGCACAACAGAGTTAAGATGGCTGGTGATAGCTAAGGATGCAGTGGATGACCTTGGTGTCTTGAGTGTCTAACCAAGCTCTAAGTGTTCCATGTCTCCTGCTTCATCTTCCTCCATGGCTGTTGGAACAAATTGTTCTCATCCACCCATTCCACCAGACAAAGTCTTCACATGCTTGGGGTAGACACCCCCTTAACTCACCAATGGGTTTGAGAACTCTTGGTTACCCTCAACCTGGTTTGACCCGTCTGCCAAAACAGTTTACCGAGGTGTAACCACTGTGCATGCTGCAGCTTTTTGGAGTCCCAGGTGAGAGTTACATGGAACAGGTGGACACCAAAGGTGGAAAGAGTCCCAAAAAGGGCTCAGCAGTCATCATATCAAAGGTACTGGTTCTCCCTGAACACACCCTACACCCCTGTAGTTAGGTGGCACAGTGGATACAGCATTGGGCTTGGAGCAAGGAAGTCTTAAGTTCAATTCTTGTCTCAAACTCTTACTAGCTGTGTGATCCTAAGGAAATTTCTCTAATCAATAGTGATTTAGAGCATTTTTTCATATGAATAATTTTTTCCTCTGAAAGCTGCCTGTTCATATTCTTTGACCATTTTTTAATTGAGAAATGACTTGTATTTTTGTAAATTTGACTCAGTGCTGTACATATTTTAGAAATGAGACCTTTATCAGAAACACTAATTGTAAACATTCTTTCCCTATTTTCTGCTTCCCTCCTAATCTTGGTTGCATTGACTTTGTTTGTGGAGTTTAAATTTTTCTTATCCAAAATTCTAGTTATACAAAATCCACAAAATGAGTAGCAAGTAAAATATCCTTTATCCAAACAAAGAACAAACAGAAATTGGAAAAGTTATCTGTGTTAGACTATACCAGAAAAAAAATATAGAATAAATACATTTTCCTTCTGGAAGAGCTCAGCCAAGAGAGTAAGGCTGATGTCACCCAAAAAGAAATTCCCTGGTCTCAGTGGAAGTAAGGTGGAAATCAGAAGTGTTTTGAGGACATGGCTTTCTCCACATGTATTCAAGAGAATATATCTTCCTTGAGTTGATCCCAAAGAGAGTGTGGAATCTTATATCCCTTTTTCAAGTTGGGAATGGAAATAGTGTTCGTTCTTTTGGACACATTATTACCTCCAAGTTTTTATGAGAACTCCACCAGTCATGCAATCGTGAAGTATCGTATGCATATTCTCACTACCAATTGGGAGAATTTCTTTCCCTTCTCCTCTAAGTTTCTCCTCTTCTCCTCTCTCTGCCTACCCCTCCCTCCCCTCTCTCTGTTTCTGTTCCCTCCTCCCACCCATCAAAAAAGAAAAAAAAAAGCAATTATAACTACATATAAGAACTGAACCTGTGATTTAATGGTTCTATGGAACTACAAGGTGAGGAAAAACCCTCTACTAACACAAGTCAGGGCCTTCCTGCAACTCCTGGTCTCAAAGAGTTACCCAGGGCACTGGGAGATTAAGTGACAACCTCAAGTCCTGGGACCAGTGTGTTTCAGAGGCAGGCCCTTCTGATTCAGGTGCCAATTTTCTCACTCTTTTTCCCTAGGGACAATGACAACAACTGACAGAATGAAGGCAGAACTGCTCAGCTCTCCTTTTGCCTTCCCCCTCCCCTGCCCAAGAGAATGATCTTTTGACTAGAAAGGAGAGAACAAAACTAATTAATCAGTGATAGTCATAGAGCACCTAGCTTGATTTATTCTATTTATTTTTGTTTATATTTTCATTTTATCTATCACATCTATCTGTCTGTCTATCTATCTAGGCAAGTAGGTGGTGCAGCAGATAGAGCACCAGTGCAGGAGTCAGGAGGACCTGAGTTCAAATCTCACCTCAGACACTTGACACTCACTAGCTGTGTGACTTTGGGTAAGTCACTTAATCCCAATTGCCTCATCCTGGGTCATCTCCAGTCATCCTGATGAATATCTGGTCACTGGATTCAGATGGCTCTGGAGGAGAAGTGAGGTTGGTGACCTGCACAGCCCTCCCTCACTCAGAACAAAGTCAACTCATGTCATTAGTTCTCTGATGGCCTGGTCTACTTTGGCAATGAAGGATGAACACACATCTACCTATCTATCTTTATTTTATTTGAGCCACCAGGATTGGGTAAATGATATCCCAGGGGACTAGAAAAAAAAAACAAACTAGTAGATATCAGTGTGTCACTGATCTTTCAAAAACTATGGAGAATGAGAGAGGTATGGCAGGATGGATGTCATTATTAAAAAAAATGGTTTATTAACATCTAGAGAAAGAGGCTTGATCATAAAGAGTCTCCATCAAAGGTTGATCATAACAGAGTCTTCTTAATTTTTTTCTCTTAATTGACAGACTTATTAAACTGCTAGATCAGGGGAATGCTTGAGATAAGTTCTTAATTTAGAATACACAAAAAAGAAAAAAAAAACTTGATAAATATTTCAATATAACTGGTTTCCTTTGCAATCTTTGTAGTTAATTTTATTCATTTAAATTCACGATTCTGAGAAGTCCATAAGTTTTTAGTCCAAGATATACAGGACACTCATAAAGGCTGAGTATCTAGCTTTAGATACAAGTCATCTAGTTTTTAACAAAATATAGGACAATCTCCCTTGATAATATTATGGAAAAGGTGAGGAGCTGTGAGCTAACAGGGGTGGGGAACCTGTAGCCTCAAGGCCACATGTGGCCCTCTAAGTCCTCAAGTACACCCCTTTGATTGAATCCAAAGTTCACAGAACAAATCCCTTTAATAAAATTATTTGTTTTGTAGAAGTTGGACTCAGTCTAAAGGCCATACCCAAGGACCTAGAAGGCTACCTGTGGCCTGGAGGCTGCATGTTTCCCACCCCCAGTTAGTCAATGGTACAGTTAGCTGTACTTTGGAACTAGTTGACTGACTCAGACAATAGTCACGATTAACTTAGATCAAGTTAGAGGAAGGATTTTCGAAATGTTCCCCAGGGGTTTGTCCTGGACCTGTTCAAGTAGAATTAGGAAGAGAAGTCAAATGTCCTTATCCTCTAGTCCAGGGTTTCTCCCATTATATCATGTTATCTCACACAATCACAGAATTTTAGAGACAGAAGGGGGCTTAACCACCATCACATCACACCAACCACCTGCAAAAAAAAGTCCCCTGTATAACATAACTGATAAGTAGTTGTCCAGTCCCTGATTGAAGACTTCTAGGAAGGGGGAATCCCATTACCACTTGAGAAACTCTTTCCAATTTGTGACAGCTCTAATTATTACTATAATTTTTAAAATTTTCATTTATTTTATTTCAATTTATGGAATGAAACAAGCATTTCCCTAACATTTCCATAACAAAAAAAAGGTTGCACATGAAACTGAAAATCTATTATGCACAACTTGTTATTCTTTTTAAATACATAGTAAAATTATCATGTAAATTTCTTTTTTTCTTCCCTTCTCCCCTCCCCTGCCCTAGAAGTGGCTACCATTAGACAGAAAAAATTATTAAGAAGTTTTTTCTTGACACTAAGCCTAAACTGCCTTCTTTGCTACTTCCATGCATGCTTCCTAGTTCTGCTTTCTGAGACTAAAGAAAAGACATTGAATTCTTCTTCCACAGACAGCCTTCAAATATTTGAACACAGCTTTTATTCCCTGCCACCATCTTCTTTTCTCTAGGCTGACCTTGACCAGTACCTTCCTCGTATGCCCTGAACACAAAGGCCTTTCCTATCCTCAATGCCCTCTTCTACACACAGTCTAGCATATCAATGCCTACCTTTAACCATATTGCCCAGAACTTAATGCAATACTCTAGGCAAAGTCTGACAAGGGCATAGTACATTGGGAATGTCACTTTGCTATTTCTGGAAGCTATAGCTTTCTAATGCAGTCCAAGAATGACTGATGCTTTTTCGTTTTGACAAATGTTGAACTTTCAGTCAATCAATAAGCATTTACTAAGTGCCTATGTTGTGTTAGTCAAGGTGCAAAGCAAAAAAAGGCAGGTATTGCCCTCAAGAAACTTACAATCTAATGGGAAAGGCAACAAGAAAATACGTACAAATAAGCTATCTATAGAATAAATAGGAAATAAATAAGAGATAGAAGGCAGCAGAATTAAAAGGGATTATGGAAGGCTTCCTGTAGAAGGTAGGACTTTGGCTGGCACTTGAAGGAAGCTCAGGAAGGAAGTAGATGGAGATGAAGAGGAGGAGCATTCCAGACACTTAGGCCAGCTCAGAAAGGAAATGGAGATCTCGTTTGGGGAGCAGCAAGAAGGCCAGCACCATTGGATCATAATCCATTAAATTCCTCAAATTGTTTCCAAAGCAACTATGGCCACTCCATATGACCCCCATCTTATATTTGGGGATTTGAATTTTTGTGCTAAAATATAAGACTTTACATTTCTCCTGTTGATTTTCATCTTATTTAATTTAGCCCAATATTTGAGCCTGTCAAATTTTAATTTTGGATTTTCACTCAATTTTACATTGTGTTCATTATCTCCATATGGAGCCATTTGAAAATTTAATGGGTATGTTGAATATGCTTTTACCTAATCATTGATTAAAAATATTAAATAGTATAGGTCCAAGTATACATTATATATTTATAAATTTATAAATCCTTGACAGTTAGGTGGTGCAATAGATAGAATGATAAGCCTAGAGTTGGGGAGACTCATCTTCATAAGCTCAAATCTAGCCTTGGACATTTACTAGCTTTGTCACCTTAAAAAAGTCACTTAAACCTGTTTGCCTTAGTTTCCTCATTTGTAAAATGAACTGGAGAAGGAAACAGCAAATGACTCCAGTATCTTTACCAAGAAAACCCCATATGGGGTCGTAAAGAATCAGACATGACTGAAATGACAGAACAATGTAAATCCCCAGGCTATTCCATTGGAGAACTCTGGTTATATAGACTCGGAGTTATTAACTCTTTAGTCTAGCCACTAAACTGTTCTGAATCCTAGGATTATCCTTGTATTTAGAGCTAGAAAAGTATCCAGGATCATATAAACAAATCTCCTTTCATGGTAAGAAAATTAAGAACCATTGAAGCAAAGAGGAGAAGGGGTGCCATAGTGCATAGAGTGCTGGTTCTGGAGTCAAGAAGACCTGTGTTCAAATTCAGTCTCATTAACTGTGTAATTCTGGACAAGTCACTCAATCTCTGTTTGCCTTAGCTTCTTCAACTATAAAAGTGGGATAATCATAGCACCTTCCTCTCACAGGGTTATTTTGAGGATCAAATGAAATATATGTAAGATGCTTAGCACAGTGCATAGAACATAGTAGGTTCTATGTAAATGCTAGTTATTATAATTATTTTTATCATTTGACTTTCCCAGAGTCACAAAGGATATAAGGAGTAGTCAGAATTTGAATCCAACTCCTCAGTCTATAATTCAGGATTCTTTTCGTTATGCCACATCATCTTTGCATATCCAGTCCTATTTTCTTAGAGTCTTAGCTCTTTGCTTTATATATCAAGAGTCAGCTTAGCAGATAACTTAATGGATACAAATGTATTAATGGATTCTAAATATTGTCCTCCCAAATAATTGACATGCATTTTATCTGTGGCCTTTTGAAAATCATACTTTAGTTTAAATGAGTAACTCTAATGACCCAGGAGGATGATCTTTCATTTAAATCATACTCAGCCACTTGTCTGGTGACATCAGCCTAAACCATGTGTGACTGTCTTTTCCTTAGGCAATGAGGTCATTTAGGCATACAGCGACCTTACCTTCCATTAAAGTTACAAGGGTTTCATGTACCTTGACCTCTCTGCGGAATGAATCCATTTCTGGATATGAGCCAATAGTCTGGCAAGATGACTAAGAAAGGCAATGCAGATGAAGACCATATTAATGGAAGGATAATGAATAGATCTAGGGTAGTAAGAGTTTCTTAGTATTTCTCTGAACTACTTAGAACACAGCTGGAATATTTATGAGGATAAGTGATATTGAGGGAGCACCTTCAAGTTTGCAAGGTCCTGTCACTTGAACCTCAAAATCCTACAATAGATTCTTTCTCCTCTCTGCTCCCTCTTTCCTTTTCTCTCTCTCTCTCTGTTTCTCTCTCTCTCCCTTTCTCCTCCTCTCTTCCTGTCTCTCACTTCTCTCTCTTTATACATATATATCTACATACACTTGTTTTATCTGTATATATATATATATATATATATATATATACATATATATATATATATACATATATATACATCTCAGCATGTGATATTTGTATACAAATATCACTATCAGTTCTTGGACCCCTGTTATAGATGAAGAAATGGAGTCTTAGAGAGATGATAAAATTGTTTGACTTGATCACATGGCCAGTAAGGATTCGAGTTAGAACTTGAGCCCAAGTCTATCTGACCCTATCTGATCTTGCTTCTAGAGTCTAGCTCTGTTAATATAGAGATGGGGACAGCCAAGATGATGAGAAGGCTGGAAAGGGTAAAGAACGTTAGGAGTTAGGAGATTAGATTTCAGATTTCTCCTCTGGTAGTAGACCATGGTTAACTCTTTACATTTTATTTTTCTCATCTATAAAATTGGGAATAAAAGTACTTGCATTACCTGTGTTACAGCTTTATTGGAAAGAAAGTATTTTGTCAGCTTCAGAAAATTACAGCACTATAAGCTATTATGATGTGAGAGAAATGGGAATGTAAAAGGAAGGAAAGATTTAGATGGCATGTGAGCAGTTGTTTTCCAATAGTTTAAGGTCTGGAATAAATAGTAATTTATATATATGTATGTGAATGTGTATATGTATATGTGTACATACACACGCACACACACGTATATACACATATATGTCATTGTCGTATTAGTCCTTCAGTGACTAAGAAGACCATGCCATCAGAGAAATGATGACATGACTTGCACTTGACTTTGTTTTGAGTCAGGGAGGGCTGTGCAGGTCTCCAGCCAAACTTCTCCTTTAGAGCCTTCTGGATTCAGTGACCAGGTACTCATCAGGATGAATGGAGATGATCCAGTTTGCAATGGGAGATGTTGGTCCCTTTAGGCCAAAGCCTATTTGGTAGTCAATTAGGGTGAGGTAACGCCTATTCAATGAATAGACCTGTTTAAGAAGTAATCAGGGGATGGCCCCTTTAATGAGTCAAAGAAAAATATCTGTGTGTGTGTGTGTGTGCGTGTGTGTGTATGTATGCGTGTGTGTGTGTGTGTATGTATGTAGGTATATATGTATTCTGGTATTCCAGAGGACAGAATAAGTGGAAAATACAAAGTAGACTTTAACTAAATATAAGGATCAATTGTTCAGCAAAGGAATGGGCTAATTTGAGGGATAGTTAGCATCATCAACAAAACAGAAATCCAAACTAGGTGAGTGGAGAACAATGCCTTCATCTATTTTTTTCTTTTGTTCTGATTCAAATTCTTTTCCAGAAAATATTTAGGGAATTTCTAACTCTAAGTCAGTTGTCTGGAACAAAGGTAAGGGTTAAGAACAAAAGACTTAATCTTAACTTGGATGTATTCTACTAGGCTTCTGGTAGTTAGATTTGGTCTGAATAGGACTAAAGAACTATTGGCCTGTCATATCAGGGAAAATCTTTTGTTTCTCATATTCTAGCAGACTAGAATTGAGAAGATTATTATGTTATTCTGAAGAGATGAAACCCGGAAACTTGTAGCAAGGAGCATTATCCGACAGAGACCTCAAGACCAGTGGAATAGTATATCCATTTACAAGCTTCTGAGTGTTATATCTTCTAACCTCACTGCCTCCCTAGATCTATAATTACATTACTCTCTCGATGACCTGTTTGTTAGTTTTGTTTGACTCATACAAGATCATAAACTTCTTTAAAACCATCTCTGATTTTTAACAAATGCCCCCTATGAAGCCATTTGGCACCCAATGGGCATGTGAACGTACTAGACAATGCTTTGCATTTGGCTTTCAGTTTTGGCTTTCAATTACATATACTTAATTAAAGTGTGTTTATTAAGCTTCTACTATATGTTAGGCACAATGGATATAAGGGGAGAGAAAAAATATAGGAAAGAGTTCTTCTCAAGAACTTTGCATTCTTTGTGCTTTAGAAGCAGAATTGATATTATAAAAAGGAATGATTATATAGCAGCCTTCCCATCTATTAAATATTCCCCTTATCTAAAGTTTTGTATGTGTAGATCTCAACCAATATAGATTGTAATCTTTCCATGACTTAGTAGATCATTTCATAAGAAATGGTGCTTTTTATATTGCCAGTGCTTAGTACAATACCTGGCACATAGCATGTACAGGCTAAAATATTGATTGATTGATGAAAAAATCATTTCTATAGTATTCAACTCTTTAGTAATGAACCTCTCTAAAATTTGCTAGGCTGGGTCTTAGGATAACAACAGATGTATCGTTTAGCCCTGAGAGCCACACTTGAAGCCTTTCCAGATTGGTTGACTTTACCTCAGCTTGTACTTGTCTGGTATAGTGTACAAGAGCATAGAGTCATCTCTGTACTACAAAGGTGCATTGGAGAATGACCTCACAGAGGCACCTATTACATTGTAACAGGCAAATATCCTGGACCTTCACTTATCTCTCAAGAATGCTGTCAGAGATAAATGAAATAGTATTTGAATTTTGACCTTGGTGGAAGAAAAATGCTAGAAAAATCTCCAGTGCTGTTATAATTAAGATACAGTCCTTGGAAGCTTTTCGTGAAAATGGTCTTGAAAGCTGTAAACAACTGGATAAAAAGTTAGATCTGACTCCACAAGTGATCAGTCAAGGGTATCTTCCCAGGGATTTTAACTGATAGAAACTGGAATGAGGAAATCCCTCCTTAACTTTCTGAATGCCAAGGCTCAATAGCTTCTTAGTTCAATAACTTCTCTCTGTATTTCTTCCCCCCTCCCTGTTTTACATTTTTATCGGTAAATATATTCCAATCCACGGAAGAGGATCTTTCTTTGCACACCCTCCTCTACTCCAGGAACTTTACAAATCAAAAAATCACTGTCTTGGTCTACTAAATATTCTTATAACTACCTCCACTACCCCAAAGATCTTGAAACTCTAGAAGATCAAAGGAGAAATAAGTTCTGAATCTCTTCTTTATAACTTGTCAAGGTTTTGCATCAGAGACTTAATCCATGTACAGCTGGATGGTTTTACCACATAAAACAAACTCCAGAAAAGAATTTGACTTATTTCTGAATGCCATGCAAGAGGAAACCAGGTGCTCTGGTGTTTTCTTGGTAACTGAAACTGAAGAGAGGTCAAATATTTATTCCCCCCTTCCTTTGCATCTAGCCCCAGCCCATCAGTATCATGGAGGCTGTGGGTCTTGCTGCATGACAAAAAATACCTGATCACTCAGATAGGACCCGAAGTAGTGAAAGGATGACCACATTTACTCATTTCATTGGATTTAAAGTGGGAGGAACATCAGAGGTCGTTTACTAAGGCACAAGAAGGATTAAGGGGCTCACTGAAGGTCACATAGATAGTTAGCAAGGTTAGGATTTAGATCACAGATTTAGAGTTGAAAGGGTCCTTATAGACAATCTGATCTAACTCCCTCATTTAAAAAATAAGGAAACAGAAACCCAAGGAAGTTAAGATACTTGACTAAGATCACTCAGGTAGTAAGCCTAAGATTGAAACCAAGGTCCACCAGACTCCAGAGCCTGTAACTCTTTTCCATTGTACTACGTACTTTCTCATATTCATATGTAAGTGAAATTTTCGTTATAGTACAGACCACTTGGTTATAAAGAAGCAATAGAAGAGAGTTTGGAGAAATGAAACTTGTCATGGAGTTTCACTATAGAATCATGGGAAATTTTAACGGTCTACACATCTGTTGGAGCTCTCTCTTTGTCAAAACAAAGCAGTTAATAATTTCTTAACTTGCCTGGGTGGTATTTATTGTTTGAAATAGGGAATAACCAAAGAGGTAAAATTTCTTATGGATCCAATTTTCAACAATAAGGATAGTTGTTGGGGGTGGAGGTGATGGGAACCTTAGGGGGACCACATTCAAGACAATGTAGGGATAAAATGATAGTTGTTCAGTCTTTTTTCCCCCCGTTGTGTCTGACTCTTTGTGATCCTGTTTGGGGATTTTCCTGGCAAAGATACTGGAGTGGTTTGCCATTTCCTTATCCAGTTCATTTTACAGATGAGGAAACTGAGGCAAACAATGTTGAGTGACTTGCCTAGCATCACACAACTAGTAAAGATTTGAACTCAGGAAATTGAGTGTTCCTGACTGCACCAGCTAAAACAAAACAAAACAAAATAAACAATGCAACAAAACAAAGGACCAAAAAAAACCCCAACTCCATCTCTGCCTTCTACTAGCTCCCATTCTACTGTAGAACAATCCAAAATAAATGTTGAGCATTGGGTACGGATGGTGTATTGCTATGTTGTGTAGGTGATCAGGGTTACTCAATCACTGTTACTCAGTTATTCCCACTTCCTCCTTCCCACACCATTGTGTGGATTGGGTTACTCTTTTCCAGCCACCCCCTTGGGTCTTCCTCTTAGAAGTGTTATTTCTTCTCTAAATACCCTGGGGGGGAAGAGGGGCAAGGTAAGGAGAAAGAGAAAAGGCATGCCTACTTGTTCAATTAAGATAGGTATAGCCTCTGCTTCCAATCTATGACTGATTCACTGTCTAAAGAGAGATTTGTCAGCATGTATTCTACTACATTGGGAGATTATATCAGTTATAAAATTATATCAATAATTTTCTTGTTTTCAGCTCCAAGCCCCCACATGGAGAAACACTTTCAAAATACTACTTTGTAATATCTACACAAATTATGTTATTTGAATAGTATTGTGTATATAGGCATATATTTTAATGTTATTGTGTGTATGCACATGCATATGTATCTATGATATGCACAATATGTGTTTACAAATGTATATACACATATAATATACCCACATGTACATGTATCATATACATGCATATATATATACAATATTAAAAATATGTATAAAAATGTTCAAATAACATAATTTGTTTAGTCATTGCAGTGTAATATTTTGCTAGAGTCCTTTTCATCATTTATGACATAATAATATTATACATATATTCATACACATACATATAGACATATACATTTATATAAGTGTATTTATACATCTATACATATGCAAGCATATACATTTATATGCATATGTAATATTATTGTATCATAAGAAATTACGAAAGGAACTGAATTCAGAGAAGCTTGGGAAGAATTATATGAAATGATGCAGAGTGAAATGAACGGAACCAGGGGAAAAATCTATACAATAATGATATTACTTTTATTGTAAAAAAATCTTTAAAAGGTTTAAAAACTCCAGTCAAAGTAATGACCAGCCACAACTCCAGATGACGAAATATGCTTTCTCCTTCTTGGCAGAGAGGTGAAGGGATAGAGATACAGAATGAGACGTACATGTTCAGATTGTGCAGAAAGTGAGAGGAACTTTACATGGGTGAGAGAGCCTAGACAAAAAGGAAAAAGCAAACAAAAAGGACAGAAAAGAGCATTAATGAAGCCTAAAAAATGTGCAGATGAGAACATAAGGGAGTCAGAGGAAAATGAGCAATTGGGATAATTTTGGAACTACTCTCCTGAATTCATTACATACTTTAAGATACAAGCTGCATGTGATAAGGTTTCAAAGTTGCATTTAAAATTTTCTTTATATTATTTTCTTTGTATAGGGAAATATTAATATTTTTACTGGTCAAATTCAGATTACAAAAAGTTAAAAATAAATAAAAAGATCTTTGATAAATAGGCTTATGCCTTCTTGAGTGAGGAGTCGCAGAAATGAAAGAATGAAAAAAGGGACATCAACCTAGGTGTATGGGACCCAGTGGATTGACCCTACATGCTTTGTGAGTGACTCACTAACAGATCTGGAGTCTAATGTTGAGGGTCGGAAGAGCTAGAGTTCCTTCTCTCCCCAGCTTCTGTAACCCCTTTTCAGATTCTGCTGCTTTATAAGGAGGTTGCCATCCCTTTTCCACTTTTTTACCTCATGCCACATACATTTGGTAAACTCCTTGGCCATGGGCAGTATGCTTTGAAATATTTCCACTTTTCATTTCTTTGGCATTTTCTGATTTCAAAAGAATGTTCATTCAAGTTAGTACAGGTCCAGCCACAAAGATAGTCAACTCAACGTAACCACCATTTAACCAAAGTTTATTTTGCTATTGGAGCCCAACAGGTATGAGGTGGTCACTAAACATTAGAGCATGAGTGAGGCATGCAGGAGACATTCTAAGATCTTGGGGAAAGTAAACAAAGCTGTGTTTATGCCCCCTTAGCATTAAATATGGCTCTGAACTTGTAGTATGGAGCTTTGACAATGGCCCAGCAAGCTAAAGTTAGCTTGCTCGGTGTTAAGTCTTAGTTAGTGGACTGAACACATGACTGTTTACTTGTTTTCTTATTACAGACTAATCTGGTAATTCATCTTTTCTGCCCTCCTAAATCTTAGCTTTTCCTAACATGAACAACTCTCCCTTGTCTATGATAAAAAAAAGAGAGAACACTGGGCACTGTTGGAAGGATGAGTTTAGAAGAAAGAATAAGGCCAGCACTCTCTTAGTTTAGGTTTGATTTTGGAACAAAATAAGGCACTTTTATGTGATTAAACAGCTTAAAGAAAAAGGAGGTTGACTTTGCCATAATACAGAAAAGGGATTCAACAAAGATAGAGTATCCTTTAACTTCAGTTTTGGTGAATATATCCTCCCCTGACTCCTTATGGACTGATCAGTACATCATCAAAGCAGAGTTATGGCAAGCATCAGATCACTGGTACTCACCTAGAATGAGAGATAGTGCCTGAGAGGCCTGGGATATACATGGCTGAACCTTTTTATGCCGTTAGATGACTAGGAAGCTGTGTCAATGAACTAGGGCCAATCAGATCCTGGGGAAAGCCTTGTCTCCTTTTAGGGAAAGGAGAGCCCTTATCACAGGAGGGAAAGAGGAGAGGACTGGGCTCCTCTATGTTGGGGGTTGGAAGAAAGAAACTGTAATTCTGTGACTGGAAGGAAGAGGCTGGGACCTAGCCTGTGTTGTGGGAAAATGCCGGTAAATATTAGTCCTATCAGAGATGAATTACATTATTTCAGAGTATGTTTTTGTGGTTACATTGGAATATGGGTATGTATAATTTTCTGAGAATTTATACTATGATCTGTAATACTTCTAAGAATTCTAAAATTCTAATAATTGAAATAATTTCATAAATTCTAATAATTTCTAACAATATTAGTGTATAGTATAATACATATAGTATAATACTATAATACTATACTATACTATAATACTGTACTATATAATAGTATTATACATATAGTATAATGATATGATGTATAATATAAGATGATACAATATATCAATAATGTAATATAATAAAAATAATATAACATAATTAATATAATAATATAGGCCAATAATATGTAATGAAGCTACATTGAAATGATTAGATTCATGAGAGACTGGAAAGTAGAACAATTTCCTTTTCTTCTCTATTCAACTTAATTTACCCCAATTCAAATTATGTTTTAATCACCTCCTACATACCAGACACAATGCTAGATGCACTTCTGTTCAAGCTGGGAACGGACAGCATCACCACTTAGAGGGATGGAAAACTCTAGCCTAGAGCAAAGTTAAAACTTCTTACATAGTATATTGAGAGCTCTCTGGAAATCAGGAGAATCTGGGTTTAACTATTGCCTCAGACACTTATTAGCTGTGTGACCCTGGGAAAATCACTTCTAGTCTTATTTTTCTCATCTTTAAAACCAGAATCATTGTAATGCCTACCTCACAAAGTTGTTGGGAGCATCAGTGGGATAATATATAGCAAATGCTTTATAAACACGAAAGTGCTTTATTATTGTGGTTATTTATAATTTTTATTTTTGTGACTTGGGGAAAGTACTGTAATTTCTGTTTCAGGATAATAATACCACCTACCTTCTAGTCTTGTGAGAAGTAAATAAGATAATACATGTATAATGTTTTACAAACATCAAAGTGCTATATAAATACTGCTACTACTACTACTACTACTACTACTGCTACTACTACTACTACTACTTACTACTGCTACTGTTGCTGCTACTACCATCACTGCAAACTATGCTTCAGAGAGTGCAACTCTGGTGAGCTGGCCATGTTGTTCAAATGCAAAAGGTATGCTTGCCCAAAAGACTATTTTATGGAGAGTTTACATGGGGCAGGTGATCACATGGTGGCCAGAAGAAATAATACAAGGACACTCTCAAGGTCTCTCTCAAGAACTTTGGATTTGACTGTGCAACATGGGAGACACTGTTTAGCATGGCATGCCCACATAAGAAAAGGTGCTGTGCTCTATGAGCAAAGCAGAATTGAGACAGCACAAAGTAAATGTAGGATGTGTAAATTTGGGATATCCACCCCAAATATTCACGTGGACTATCTGTGCCCAACCTGTGGTAGAGCATTCTGAGCTCATTCTGAGCAGCCACAGTTGGGCACACTGAATTTCACTTTATCGTGGTGATGTCATTTTGGTCCTCTTCGAGAACCGACCATCACTGCAGCTACTGCTGCTGCTACTCCTCCTCCTCCTACTATTCTTCTTGTTTGTCCTTTGTCTCAAAGAGGACCATGATATTGGGAAGGTGATGTCATGACTTACAAGTGAATTGGATATAAGTGTGGCAGGGCTGTGTCAGGCTCAAACGAAATGGCAGTGGTAATGCACTTACCACAGTGTCTGACAAATAGCAGGTATTATATAAATACTAATTATTATTGTTACTAATACTAGTAGTAGTAGTAGTACAATAGAGGTTTGATGACAACCACTTATAAAATGTTTTAATATTTCAGAGAAGATGCCCGTCTTCATTTTTTGCCCCAAATATTATTTTATATCTTTGTTCCCTTTACACATCTTCCCATCTATATATGGTTTCAATTTTGTCTTGTTTTGTAAAAAACAAAACAAAAACAAAAAATAACTTGCTGGTAATTTGATTGACAGGACCTCAAATCTGCAAATGAATTTACAAAGTACTTTACTGTTTACCTGATTCCTCAATGAACTTCCAATATTCTCCAAATATTTCTTCTTTTTTCTCAGCACAGTTTTATGTAAATAGTTCAAAGATTTCATGGATGTGTGTATATTCCTTCCAGTGTTGTCCATCACAACATTTTCACAACTCTTCATACCATGAGATTCTTGTCTTTATCCATGCAAAATATTATTTTTTTTCCAGAGGTTCTGCCTAACACACTTTTACTTCATAATGGACATGTATGTATATCTAGATTGTTTAATTTTCTTTTTTTTTTTTATTTATTTTTTTTTATTTAGCTTTTAACATTCATTTTCACAAAATTTTGGGTTACAAATTTTCTCCCCTTTTCTCCCCTCCCCCCCCAAATGCCAAGCATTCTAATTGCCCCTCTGACCAATCTGCTCTCTCTTCTATCATCCCTCTCTGCCCTTGTCTCTGTCTTCTCTTTTGTCCTGTAGGGCCAGATAGCTTTCTATACCCCTTTACCTGTATTTCTTATTTCCTAGTGGTAAGAACATTACAGTTGATCCTAACACTTTGAGTTCCAACTTCTTTAGCTCCCTCCCTCTCCACCCCTTCCCTTTGGAAGGCAAGCAATTCAATATAGGCCAAATCTGTGTAGTTTTGCAAATGACTTCCATAATAGTTGTGTTGTATAGGACTAACTATATTTCCCTCCATCCTATCCTGTCCCCCATTACTTCTATTCTCTTTTGATCCTATCCCTCCCCATGAGTGTTGACCTCAAATTGCACTCTCCTCCCCATGCCCTCGCTTCTATCATCCCCCCCCACTCTGCTTATCCCCTTATCCTCCACTTTCCTGTATTGTAAGATAGGTTTTCATACCAAAATGAGTAGGCATTTTATTCTTTCCTTTAGTGGAATGTGATGAGAGTAGACTTCATGTTTTTCTCTCACCTCCCCTCTTTATCCCTCCACTAATGAATCTTTTGCTTGCCTCTTTTATGAGAGATAATTTGCCCCATTCAATTCTCCCTTTCTCCTCCCAATATCTTTCTCTCTCACTGCTTGATTTCATTTTTTTAAGATATGATCCCATCCTCTTCAATTCACTCTGTGCACTCTGTCTCTATGTGTGTGTGCGTGTGTGCATGTGTGTGTGTGTAATCCCACCCAGTACCCAGATACTGAAATGTTTCAAGAGTTACAAATATTGTCTTTCCATGTAGGAATGTAAACAGTTCAACTTTAGTAAGTCCCTTATGACTTCTCTTTGCTGTTCACCTTTTCATGGTTCTCTTCATTCTTGTGTTTGGAAGTCAAATTTTCTTTTCAGCTCTGGTCTTTTCATCAAGAATGCTTGAAAATCCTCTATTTCATTGAAAGACCAATTTTTCCCCTGAAGTATTATACTCAGTTTTGCTGGGTAGGTGATTCTTGGTTTTAGTCCTAGTTCCTTTGACTTCTGGAATATCCTATTCCATGCCCTTCGATCCCTTAATGTAGAAGCTGCTAGATCTTGTGTTATCCTGATTGTATTTCCACAATACTTGAATTGTTTCTTTCTAGCTGCTTGCAATATTTTCTCTTTCACCTGGGAGTTCTGGAATTTGGCCACAATGTTCCTAGGAGTTTCTCTTTTTGGATCTCTTTCATGCGGTGTTCTGTGGATTCCTTGAATATTTATTTTGCCCTCTGGTTCTAGAATCTCAGGGCAGTTTTCATTGATAATTTCATGAAAGATGATGTCTAGGCTCTTCTTTTGATCATGGCTTTCAGGTAGTCCCATAATTTTTAAATTGTCTCTCCTGGATCTATTTTCCAGGTCAGTTGTTTTTCCAATGAGATATTTCACATTATCTTCCATTTTTCTATTCTTCTCTCTTTGTTCTGTGATTTCTTGGCTTCTCATAAAGTCATTAGCCTCCAGCTGTGCCATTCTAATTTTGAAAGAACTATTTTCTTCAGTGAGCTTTTGAATCTCCTTTTCCATTTGGCTAATTCTGCTTTTGAAAGCATTCTTCTCCTCATTGGCTTTTTGAACCTCTTTTGCCAATTGAGTTAGGCTAGTTTTCAAGGTGTTATTTTCTTCAACATTTTTTTGGGTCTCCTTTAGCAGGGAGCTGATTTGCTGTTCATGCTTTGACTTCATGTCTCTCATTTCTCTTCTCAGCTTTTCCTCCACCTCTCTAACTTGATTTTCAAAATTCTTTTTGAGCTCTTCCATGGCCTGAGCCCATTGAGTGGGCTGAGACACAGAAGCCTTGATTTCTGTGTCTTTGCCTGATGGTAAGCATTGTTCTTCCTCATCAGAAAGAAAGGGAGGAAATGCCTGTTCACCAAGAAAGTAACCTTCTATAGTCTTATTTCTTTTCCCTTTTCTGGGCATTTTCCCAGCCAGTGACTTGACCTCTGAATATTTTCCTCACACCCACCTCACCTCCTGATCCTCCCAGCCAGCGTTTGGGGTCTGAGATTCAAATGCTGCTTCCAGCCTCAGGGCTTTGGGCGGGGGCAGGGCTGCTATTCAGTGTGAGATTAATTCAGATGCTCAGGTGAGGGCAGGGCTGCCTCTCAGGCTCAGTTCCCTCAGGGAGTTTATGCACAGACCTTCAACAATGGATCCAGGCTCCTGCCTGCTTGGGGAGCCCTGGTCTGCCGCTGCCCCTCAGCTTCTGTCTCCCGAGGGGGCCCGAGCCATGGGGGCACCCCACTCCCTCCTCGACCTGCCAAAGGGACTCTCTCACCGACCCCCGTCACCTGTGGGTGGAGGTACTTGTGCGGCTGCTGGAGATCCCGTCCCTGAAGCCCGCTTGGATCTGTTCCTCTTGGTGCCGCGGCCACGGCAGGGCTGTACTCAGCTCCCAGTCCCGGCGCCCAGTCCGCAGCACGAAGGACCTTTTGCGAGAGGTTTGCAGGTCTCTCCGGAACAGATATCTCCCTTGCTCCAATGTTCTGTGGCCTCTGGGTGCAGAATTCGCCGTGAGTTACTTCTTTGTAGTTGTTCTATGGGTTGTGGGTTCGGAGGTATGTGTATGTGCGTCTTTCTACTACGCCATCTTGGCTCCGCCCTAGATTGTTTAATTTTCAAACATAAAGGTCTAGTGCTCTTTGTTGTGGTAAGTGGGATGTTATAATACATTTTTCTTGTTCTTTTAAAAGAATATAGAAATAAAACACCTATCAGATTGTATAACATGACAAAACAGGAAAATGATAAATGCTGGAGGAGATGTGAGAAAATTGAAATGCTAATGCATTGTTGGTGGAATTGTGAACTGATCCAACCATTCGGGCAAGCAATTTGGAACTATGTCCAAAGGGCTGTAAAAATACACATTCCTTTTGACTCAGTAATACCATTCTAGTTTTGTATTCCTAAGAAATCATGCAAGTAGTAAAAGGATCCACATGTACAAAAATGTTTACAGCAGCTCTTTTTGTGGTGGCAGAGAATTGAAAATTGAGGAAATGCCCATTAGTTGGGGAATGGCTGAACAAGTTGTGGTATGTGAGTGTAATTACTATTGTGCTATAAGAAATGATGATCAGGCTGACTTCAGAGAAACCTGGAAAGACTTGAATGAATTAATGCTGAGTGAGGTGAGCAGAGCCAGGAGACCATTGTACACAGTAACAACTACAATCTATGATGATTAACTTTGGTAGACTTAGCTTTTCTTAGCAATGTAAGGATCCAAGACAACTCCAAAGGACTCATGATGGAAAATTCTGTCTACATTCACATAAAAGAACTATGAATTCTGAATGCAGATTGAAGCATATTATTTGCTCTCTGTCTCTCTCTCTCTTGTTTATTTCTTCTTGTTTCTCTCATTGATTCAAATTCCTCTTTACAACATGACTAATGTGAAAATAAGGTCAATATGACTGTATATGTAGAGCCTACATCAAATTGCACACCATCTTGGGGTGGGGGAAGAAGAGAAATGGGAAAAAAAATTACAACTCAAAATCTTCTGGAAGTGAATGTTGAAAACTAAAAATAAATAAATAAAAATTTTAAAAAGAATATAAAAATGCAGATTATGTTTACCTTATCTTGCTGTCGTCCTTCATTGGTTCAGGTAATTTGCATTGCATTCCTAGGATTTTCGATAAATAAAATCATGCCATCTGAAAACAATAATAATTCAACTATTCATTTCTGACATTGATATCCCTTATTTCTTTTTCTCATTTACTGCAATTACCAGCCTCTCTAACACTGATTCCATTGCAGTGGGGTCTATCCATTTCCACTGTTTTGATATGTCTCCACTGTATATCACACCAGCTTGGAGTTTCAGGTAGTTACTTTTTATCATGTTTATCATCTATTATTATTATCTTTAATGTGTGTTTGATGAGACCAATTTCATTGACACCTATCTCCTTCATTTATGAGTACATTCCTTCCCTTTACCCTACCCTACCTTTCATTCTCTGAAAAAAAGAATGAAAAAGAAAGAAAAAAACAGTTAAGCTAAAATAACTATAATATCAAATGAGTATATGAGTCAAATTGTGCCTCCCTAGAACTTTTATCCATTGAATCTAGTCCCACCTTGTTGAACCAAACAGAAGAACTCTAATTTCCTTTTCATATGAGACATCTTTAAAAGTTTGAAGCCAGTGATCATATTCCCTTGATGTCTCAAGCCCATTAAGTTAAACCTCCCCAGTTCCTTCAACAGTTTCTCATGTTACATTATTTTTTCTTCCTTTACGGTCAGTGATATCCACCTGTCAGGGCTGACAGTAAGGGAACGCTTCCCTGTTACAGAGCTGTTCGATGGAAAGTAAACAAGTTTGCGTGTTCTTGGAAGAAGCCATGCCAAGAAGAGATGGATAATTGGCAGTGCCAGCTGTTAGCTAGGCAAAGGCTAGGAATGTGCAGAAGCACAGCCAAGACACTGAAGAGGAGCAGAAGCAAAGATAATATAGCTGGGACGTGTTCTCAGCTGCCACCCTTTTGGAAAACTGAGAGACAATGTTATGCAGTGGAAAGAGCCTTGCATTTGGACACAACAGTTGTTGTTGTTCAGACATGTTTGACTCTTTGTGACCCTATCTGGGGTTTTCTTGGAAAAGGTACTGGAGTGGTTTGCCATTTCCTTCTCCAGCTCATTTTACAGAGGAGAAAACCTATGTCTTCCTGACTCCGGGCCTTGTTCTCTATTTGCTGCACCACTAGAGATCTGAGTTCAGATTCTAGCTATGACACTCACTATGTGACCAAAGACAAGTCACTTAAATCTCTTGGATCCTCATTTTCCTTGTCACTGGGATAATAATGACACTTTCCCAATTTCATAGGGTTATTGTGAAGAAAGTGCTTTGGGAACCTTAAAAGACTATAAAAATGGAACTTGGCCTAGGGATATTTAGGTGGTACAGTGGATAGAGCACTAGACAGAGTCAGGAAGATCTGAGTTCAAATCCAGAGGCAGACACTTACTAACTATGTGACCCTTGGTAAGTCACTTAACCCTGTTTGCCTCAGTTTCCTTATCTGTAAAATGAGCAGGACAAGGAAATGGCAAACCCTTCCAGTATTTTTGTCAAGAAAACCCCAAACGGGGTCATAAAGAGTTGGACAGGACTTAAAACAACTAAACAATAATGGGTTCTTTGTGCTGTGGTCTGAGATAACTCCTTGCCTCCATTCTACAGCAATAACAACCAAAAGAGTTGAACTAGGGACTCCAACACAACGGGAAATTTGACCCCATAGGTATCACTGGAACGTGGCACGATGAAATCTACTTTTAGAATATAGATTTCAAAAGATGTAACTAAGTTATTCCAAAGAAACAGGGATGGAAATGAATAACATTATGGTATAAGAAAATAAATTGCAAAGAAGGTGCCAGACTTCATTGGTAGAGGAAATTTTGTCATCCAGGAGTTCTCCATTCCAGTAAAATCGTAGACTCAGTCTTTAGACTACATACCACCTAGGTAGGCAGAAAAAAAGACTAAACACATAAGAAGTTTGGGAAAAGATCCCAAGTGTGGAGGAGAGGCATGACATAGTAGTGATAGGGAATTTAAATTATGTAGATATCAGTAAATTCTCTTTCTGTCCAAATAGTAGAATAGTGAATGATTTGTTGACTTGCCTAAATGATAACTGTATCTTTCAGAAAGCTGGAGGAACCAAAGGAGAATTTTATTCCAGATTTGTTTTTTACTGAAAAAGGAAGAACTCATTTTTGGAATGGAAATGATGGGAATCTTGGGAAAAGGATTAAACACTACCTCTTAGAATTTGTGAAACAGAAAGAGACTAAAGCTGAATATAATCTGACATACATCCTTTATCTTGGAGCACTACACTTCAAAAGATTCAGAGAAGAGTAGATAGGAAACAATGGACTAAAATTATATGGAAGAAATAGACTCAGAAATGATAGTAAACTCCCAAGATTAAAATTCTGAAGACATTTAAGGAGAGAGCAAAATTTTGTGCTGGTCAGAGTGAAGCATAAAATCGAGGATGTTGCTGCTACTGCTGACAAATATAATGAAGATAGAAATGCAAACCAGGAGGATAAAGGGTAATGCCTTTGCCATTTTCCTCTAGTTTTTGTTTTGTCTTACTGGATGCGCTTGCCAATAAGGGAAGACTTTTAGGAGTGAGAAGTATTTTGTAGCCCTCTGTATAGGTTCTGTATTTTATTTTGTTTTGATGAGTATGATTGCCAAAATGGACTTTAGGGGGGCATGAATTTACCATCCAAGAATAATTGGGAATCACAGGGAATTTTCAATCCCTAAATAAAATAAGTATTTTGAATTATAGGCTTTTAGTGATTACTAGAGTCAAAAGAATAGATTTTTTGGGGCACTGACTGGCCTTTGTTGGCTATGTTTGATGAAGGATAATGGCTCTGGGTAATATGTCATCCTGCACTTGTGAGGGAGAGGCTTTCAAGTCACTGTACCTTAGCAGACAGAAGGCAAGAGCTCATGAGATGACTTTAAGAGCTAAAACCCAGGAACTAGTAGTAGAAAGGTCAGTGATGCTTAGTAGGAAGGAAACAGCTAGTAGAGAACAGTGTGATGACATCACCAGAGGCTATGTGCAGCCTTATATTAATAGACACTAAAAAATAGCTTTTTAATAGCTACAAAAGCCTAACACTGCACTAGGTCTTTTGGTACAATCTGTGAGGTACTCTGGCAATAATTTCCCTATGTACTATCTACGTGTATTCACAGGCATGTTCTTTGGATATGCATCTGTTCCTACTGGTGTTGTGATAATCTGTAGGAGAGAACATACCTTTCACCTTATGGGTATAGACACTGATCTTTCAGTGTCACTTTCTGTTCTATGATGTCTAATTAAATGTCTTTTGTTGTGAAATAATGCTTCTTTTAGTTAGCTAATAAAAATAAACATAACAATAGAGACTCCTGTGGCTAGGAAAGCTTTTCCCTTTTTTTTTTTTTGCAGGGTTATTAAGCTGCAAAATCAGAAGAGATATAGTTTGCCCATATTTTAACAAAGTATTGGCAGAATTTTATTCTATCCATATGAAATTGATGGAAAGGAGAACTATAGACTATAGATGTCTTCAGAATGGGTAGAATGTGATCACAAGTTTGAACACTTCCTCAACTATGCCCTTTGCTTTCCTCCAGTAAGGTTAATGGGATATAAGATCTTCCCCAGCCCATTAATAGGCTCACATGAAGCTCTGGGGCAGAACCAATTAGGCTCTGAGCCACAGGGATTCCTATATCTTTTCGATTAAGTACTGATTTCCAAGCTTCTCTAAGCCAATCAAGTGTTTTGATTGGATCCAATGAAGAATCTTTGGTTGGAAACAGCATATATTGTGTGGCTTGGAGGGAAAGGTGTGGGTGGAGAGAGAGGCAGGCAGAGAGAAAGGCAGGGAGAGGGAGAAGCAGGCAGAGGGAGAGGCTGGCAGAGGGAGAAACTTGCCTAGGGGAACTTGCTTGCAGGGGAGGCATGATGGAAAGAATGCTCAAGATGTTGATACTCCCAGGATTAGTGATGAGTACCTTACCAAATCTTGGCTTCTGGTATCCTAATAGCAATGTTACAAATAAATATTTTGATTTTTTATTGGAGGAGGAGACTTTATTATATTTTGTGAACAAACCCTGGGAATGTATATTCAGGGCAGCTACTGTGGATAATCACATTGGTGTTACATCTCTCCACTAATTCGATGACTTAGAAGAAAGCCTAGAGAAGATTCTTACCAAATGCCCAAACAATTACAAATTGCAAAGATTTGATTACATCTCTATAAAATGAGAGACTAGGTAATCTTCGAGGTCCCATTTGGTTAAACAAATTATGGTACATTCATGTAATGGATAATTATTGTGCCATAAGAAATGATGAATAGGAAGGATTCAGAGAAGCATGAGATGACAGATCAAGTTGGAAGGGACCTTATGGATCATCTAATCCAAACCTTCATTTTACTGATAAAGTTTTAGAAATACTCAATGACTTATCCAAGGTCACCTTGTAGTTAATAACAGGAATAAGATTCAAACTCAAGACCTCTGAATCTAAAACATTCTTTTTACTGTTTACCATGGGAAAACGTACATGATAAACTTAGAGTGAAACAAAGAGGATCAGGAAGACAATTTATGCTACAAATGACTGCAAAAATGTAAGCAAACGAAACCAAAATAAGATACTGCGGTGTGCATAATGATTCTGGATCTTGGCTCCAGAAAAGGGTTGAGAAAGTGTACTTTCTTTCCTTCTTTGCAAAGACAGGAGATTATGGGTGGAGCCCTTTGACTGGATCCAAACTTCACAGAACAAATTCCATTAATAAAAGAATTTATTCTGTAAAACTTGGACTCAGTCAAAAGACCACACCCAAGGACCTAGAAGGCTACATGTTCAAGACTGCAGGTTCCCAAACCCTACTATACATCTGGCATGACTGATGTGTTGTTTTTTCTTTTTGAACTACTTTTCCCCCCACTTCTTTTCAAATCTTTGTTACAAAGCATGACTCTAGGGAGGAGAAAGGCAAGAGAAAAGGGAAGAAGATATGTAGAAATGAAAATCACACAAAAACAAATAAGATAAATTCAAAAAAGGGAAAGGAAGATTTTTTGGATAGGATCAGCATTTTTATTCTCAAAACACATTTCCTATAACTCTAATGAAAACACAATTAAAATTAGCAGCTAGTTTTAACTTTTTGAATTTTTAAAAATTAAATTATCTAAACAACTTTGAAATTCTCCTTATAGCCATCAGATTGGCAAATATGACAAAACGGGAGAATGACATATGTTGGAGAAGCTGTGAGAAAACAGATATATTAGTAATTTGTTGGTGGAGATGTGAATTGTCAGTCAGGAAACATTTGTCAATATTTACTATTAATGACCCATACTCCAGGCACTGTGCTAAGTATAGGGGATACAAAAAGAGACAAAAGACAGTCCCTGCCTTCAAGAAGTTCCCAATCTAATGAAGGAGATAATAAGTAAACAAATTTACAAATAAGCTTAGTACAGGATAAATAGGAAATAAGGAATAGAGGAATTATAAGGGACTGGGGAAAGCTTTTGGCAGAAGGTACGATTTTAGCTGGGATTTAAAGGAAATCAGGGAGGTCAATAAATAGACATGAAGAGGGAGGTTGTTCCAGGTATAAGGGACAGCAAAGAAAATACCTGGAACCAAGAGATGGAGTATGTTATTGAAGGAAATCAGGAGGCCAGCATCACTGGATCAAAGATGATGTGGTAGGGACTAAGGTTTAAGAAGATTGGGATGGGAGGAGGGGGCCAGGTTATGAAGGTTTATTGTTATGAATTGTATTATATTATAATAATTATCATTATATTATGAATTATCTTAGATTACGACTGCCAAAGAGGACATTTTATATTTGATCTTAAAGGTGATAGGAAGCCCCTGGAGTTTATTGAGTAGGGTGGAGTGACATGATTAAACCTGAACTTTAGGGAAATCGCTGAATTGGTCTAGCCATCATGGAGAGCGATTTGAACTATACTTACAAAGCTACAAAACTGTGTATCTCCTTTGACCCTGCCATTACTCGGTCTATAGTCTAAAGAAATCAAAGAAAAAAGAAAAGGACCAATATATACAAAAATACTGATAGCAGCTCTTTTCAAAGAAGCCAAAGAACTAAAGGTCTGCCCTCTATTTGGGGAATTACTGAACAAATTATCACATATCGATGTTAGAGAATATTATTATAGCATAAGAAATGATGGATGAGATCTACAGTTTCAGAGGAAAGTAGGACGACCCAAGAATGATGCAGAGCAGAAGTTGGAGAACAATTTATACAATGACAACAATATTATAGGAAAAATAAAAACTTTGAAAGACTTTATAACTTTGATTGATGCAATGACAATGAAGTCCATGCAATGAACCCATAAATTCGGAAAAATGAAGATGAGACCCTGTTCATGGCTTGCTAGATGTGATCAACTAGAAATGCAAAGAGGGACATACATTTTGGGAGATAACTAACGTAGGAATGTGTTTTGCTAGACAATACGTGAAAAGGAATTTTTATTTTTGTTTTTTAATGGACAGTAGTGGAAGGAACAAATTATAAATACACGTAAAATGAATTAATTCAGTAAACATAAGCTTAGGAACTGAGAAAAACATTTTAAAGCTGACAATGAATGATGGTGTAATATTGACTAAAACATGAAGTTAAACAATTCAAAGATACAATGCCAAGCCCAGATCACTGAATACCAACTGAATTTGGATTTGTGTAGATTTGCTGTAGAATGGGATTGTTGAGGGTGAACAGAGACTAATGCGGGGAGGGAGAGACAGAAACAGACAGAGAAATCGAGGGAGAGAGAAACAGAAGAAGAGAGAAAGAAAAGAAAGAAAAAGAGAGGGAGGGAGGAAGGGAGAGAGTGAGAGATGAGAGAGGGGGAAGAAAAGAGAGAAAGAAGACAGAAGAGAGGAAGGATGGAAAAGAGGTAGAGAGGGAGGGAGGAGGAGAGAGAGAAAGAGAGAAAGAAAAGGGAGGGGAGGAAGGAGAGAGAGAGAGAGAGAGAGAGAGAGAGAGAGAGAGAGAGAGAGAGAGAGAGAGAGAGAGATTTTGTAACAAAGTCAAAAGACTGAATACATATAACTCCAGTTGCTAAACTACACATTGCTTCTCACTTGCTGCTTTATTTTAGTAAATAAATGTACCAGGAGATGTATAAGTTTTAAGAAGCTTGGTGTTATGCATCACCTGGTTGCTGGTGTGTGTACTGGTGTATACCTGCTAAAAGCAAAAAAAAAAAAAAAAGAAATGGGGTACAGATCATGGTCTTTCCGCCAGCTGCTACAAAGTCACTCTTTGAAATTAACTTCCAGTTCACATCTCTCCATCTTTTTCACAGAGATATCATGAAACACTTTGTAAAATGCCTTCCTAAAATCCTATAAATAAATTCTTAGTGTTTCCTTGATTCATCAGCTGGTCAACCTTGTTAAAAAGGGAAATTGCACTGGTCTGATATGATCTGCTCTTAGTGAAAGCATTCTGGTTTCTAAAAAGCCCCACTTCCCTTTCTCAGGGTTTACATACCATCTGTTCAATAATCCGGCTTATAATTTTGCCAAGGACTGACGTCAAACACACTAGTCCTTCGCATGCAGAAGTCCCTTGCTTCCCCTTCTTGATTACTGAGACATTTGCCTGTCTCTGTAGGTGCAGAATATTTGTATAAAAAGGAACATGTGTGATTATCTAGTCTACACAGTAGTTGAAGCGTGACACACCATTATTCAGGAACAGATATCTTTGACAATTCTTTTAAAAAGATATGTTCTTACTGCTATCTTTTATTTTTACATCACCTACAATTCCTAGGATGTTCTACCCACCCCTGATCCCCCAAAGTCACCCCTTATACACTGACAATTCTCCTTTGCTTCCAGGTATCTCCTGATTTCTCTTACTGAATCACAGGACCTTTGAGTCACAGATGGTAAGATGTTTAGGGTGGAATTATTTGAAGGACTGGTATGTAGAATGCAGTCTAACTTTTTCTTCTGCTTAACTCCATGTTGAAATTGAGAAGACCACTGATACCACATAATTTAACCAGCAGCTAAGCAAGGGCAACTAACAAGATGGATGAGAAATGGTCACGAGCTCATGGGAGCATAGATTTAGAGTCAGAAGGGATATGTATGTGTATGTGTGTGTGTGTGTGTGTGTGTGTGAGCATATGTGTTGTGTGTGTGTGTAGCTATCTAGCCCAATCTCTTCATACAAAAATAATTGTATTTTTTTCAATGAACAATATCTATTTTTCTCTTTTATATCCTATCCACATTGAAACAAAACCAAACCAATCCCCTTACCTTAAGGAGAGAGATGGAGAGCATTGTAATAAATATACATAGTCAAGAAAAAAAATTCCTCCACTGGTAGTGTCCAGAAAATATTTCTCCTGCGCCCTGAGATGATCATTTCTCTGTGGCACTTAGGATTGATGGTAATATTCCATGTGCGGCATGGGTATGGTACTTTGGGACTCAATGTCACTGCTCTCTATTTGGATTCTGTACTTCTCTTAATTTAGTCTAGGATCCCACTAGTTTGTTTATTTACTTACTTATTCCTTCATTCATTTCTTTTCATTCATCTCTTTATTTGTTTATTTATTTATTTATTTGCAACAATATATTGACCCTATTGACTCATACTGAATGGAATGGAATGGGAAAAAATAAATTTATTAAACACTTGTAATGTATCAAGTGCTGTGTTAAATACTAGGAATACAAACTGAAAAATGAGAGAGCAGCCCCCATTCTCAAACAGATCAACCTCTAAATAGAGAAATCACTTTTATAGGAGAATTCAAACTCAGGGTAGATGGGAAAGGCTTGGTAGTGTTTGGAGTTCAGCTACAGAGCCAATAGAAAGGAAGGCCAAGGAATCCTTAGGATAAGTAAGGAATATCTTGGTGGGATCTGGATGGGTGGGTAGAGGCTGGTGGGGTGTTGGACCAGCCCAGTAGGCTCTGCCCTTATTATCCCATGGTAATCCCTGATGGGTGAGTTTGAGACGTGGCAAACGAATTTACAGTAATGTAAAACACTATTTTGGAGTGAACTACTGTCTAGCCTTATCTCTTCCCAGTCCGCTCCCCCTCAAATCTGTTCCTAAGAAGTTGATCATTTAAAACCATGTGTAGGATTTATATTTATTCCTATTATGTCTCACCATATTACATCTGACCTTTTATTTTAAGTTGTCTAGATAGATTCTGTCATCCAAGGTGTTAGCTGACCCTTCCAGAATCATGCTGTCTACATATTGGTTAAGCTTTCCATCTCTGCCTTTACCCAAAAAGATCTTTGGAACACTCCACCAAAGAAATCCCTTTCAGTTGACATTGAAAAATTAATGATTATTCTTTACATCTAAGTCATTCAATGAGTTCTGAGTCTATACAACTGTGGTATTGTACAAGGTAAATATCTCTTTGAAAGCAGAGATATTCTTTTCCTTTTGTTTTTGTATCCCTGGATGCCTTGCACATAGTTGTTCAGTAATGTTAGTCATCTCTCACTCTTCAGGACTCCATTGCAGTTTCCTTGACAAAGATACTAGACTTATATTCCATTTCTACAGTTCAATTTACAGATGAGGAACTGAAGCAAACAGAGTTAAGTGACTTGCCCAGGGTCACACAACTAGAAAGTGTCTGAGGCCAAATTTAAACTCAGGAAGATGTCTTCCTAACTCCAGGCTGGCACTCTATCCACTGCACTAGCTATAGTATACCCTTAATAAATTCTTGTAAAATTAAATTGAGTTATATAGTTATCATCTATTTATCTTTTCCACCAGGGTGGAGTAAGATTTTTTTTATCATATTTTTAGTTGATATCTAGTCATATTATGCTCACAACATTTTCTTTCTAACTCATTGTCCTAGTTACCCATCATATAATGGAAAGAATGCTGGATTGGGACCTAAGGAACCTTAATTCAAATCCTCTTTTGCCAATTGTATCTCTGTAACATTGAGAAAAAATCACTTATGCTTCCTCATCTGTATAATGAAGGTCTTGGGTTAAATGACCCTTATTTGGCATATTTAGTAATGTTTTATACGTAGGTGAGAAATCAGAATTTCAAAGACTTGGTCCATGAGATGCTTCTACCTCTAAACCTAGGATCCCATCACTCTATCAATAATCTAATATAGAGGCAGCCCAGTAGTGGATTTGGAGTCAGACATCTTGGGGGTCAGATCTAAGTTCTATTACTTAGTAATTATGTGCAGGTCTCAGTTTCCTCATCTTTAAAATGAAAGGTTTTTTCTTCTTGGTATTTAAAGTTCTTCCCTGGAACTTATTCCCTCACTAAAATGGAGGCAAGGCAAAGTAGAGGAGACAGATTTCAGAATGCCTTATTTATGTCAGATTCACTGGGCTTTTGCAAACATGGGAAGGATGTTTTGCGAACAGTGCCAATGAATGCAGGTAAGAAAAATGACAAATTGCTTAAACAAAATCACATCATTTCTGAAACTGATCACACTGGGCTCAGGAGCCCCACCATTTAAATACCTCAAATAGGGTGCTGTCAATTACGCAGTGAACAATTCACACTCCCCTTATCACAGAAAGCAAAACCACCAAGTTAGCTCATTGTAGAATTAGGGAAATAGCTTAGATTTCCTTATTCTTTCCCATAACAGTCATCACTCCTTACTAAGCGCAGGACCCAGACATATATTTTCATTTAGATTAGTAAAGAATTGTGTGAATTTTCCTGAAAGTTTCCTATGCAATTATTTCTCAGCATAGTCTTAGGAGGCTAGTATCAGTATTGTATTAATCTCATTCATCACCTGGTAATGTGATTCATATGTTAAATGGTTTTGGCATTTATATTACTTATAATGGAATGAGATGGAATTAGACTAGTGATTTCAGTAGTTGAGAGAATGTCTTAAGAGGAAACTCCCTCTCACCAATGCCAACCAGCTCCTTCTCCCCAATTTATAATCTTTGAGAGTTGTTTAGAGCAATGAGAAACTGGAACTAAATAATTAATTAACAATAATAGCTAATTTTTAGATAGTGCGACCTACCAGGTACTGTAGCAAATAGTGTATTATGTCCTTTGATCCTCACAACAACCCTGGTAGTTGCCATCATTTCCCCCATTTTACAGGCAGGGAAACTGAGACAAATAAGGATTAAATGATTTGCCCAAAGCCACACAGCTAGTAAGTATATGAGGCTGGATTTGAACTCAGGACTTCCTGACTCCAGGTCCCATGTTCTATCCACTGAACTACCTAGCTGACCCCTAACTATCCACTTTATAGTGCTAATCATTGTTTATAATATTTACATATATAAACACATATAAATAAAAATATAATATACAACATAAATAAATATGAGAATTATATATTATATTTATAATGACATATTTTTACTATTATAGCTATTCTATTATTATATAATGCTATAATATTGTATAATACATAATATATTATATAATTTAATATTACAATAATGTATTTGTATGTTATATAATAAAGTATGATATTTATAATAAAATCACCTTTATAGTCATATATTTGTATTATAAATATATAAAAATACCTTATATATATAATATTATATATTTACATATTTATATTTATATAATGTTTTGCCATTTCTTTCTCCAATTAGTTTTACAGAGATGAAGAAATTGAGGCAAAGAGGATTAAGTGGCTTGCCCAGCCCACTCACAGGCAATAAGCATGTGAAGCTGGATTTGAACTCAGGTCCTCCTGACTCCAGGGGCAATGCTCTATCCACTGCGCCACCTGGGTACTCCCTTCTCTGGATTTCTTGATCATTACTGAGTCTGATGTGAATTTTGATCTTTTACTAAAGTAGGTATGTGGGAGTTCAGCAGCCTATCTCTGGTTCAGGTAACTATCTTGACCAGAAGACTTGATATCTCAAAACCTTTGTCTTCAGGGATGAAGGGAAACAGGACTCTTAAAGATCCCATGTGATCACTTGGAAACAAGATGCCAACTCTGAACAAGTTCTGTACAGTTTTTGTTGTTGTTCAGTCCTTTCAATCATGTGTGACTCTCCATGATCCCGTTTGGGGTTTTGTTGACAGAGGTACTTGAGTGCTTTGCCATTTCCTTCTCCAACTCATTTTATAGAAGAGGAAACTAACACAACAGGGGTAAGTGGCTTGCCCAGGGTCACATAGCTAAAAAGTATCTGAGACTGGATTTGAACTCAGGTCCTTCTGACTTCAGGGCCATGCATTGTGCCACCTAGCTGCCCCATTCTACAGGGTGACTCTCAATATTCATACATTATCTCAATAAAGACTCACAATAATACTTCAGGGCAAAAATATTTATTGAATGAATAAATGAAAGAGTGAGTGTTATAGGTATTATCACCCTCATTTTACAGGTGAGAAAACCACAGCCAAGGGAGTAATATTAAAGACATTTATACGGTACTTAAAAGTTTGCAAAATACTGTCCTTTTGTTGGCAAAACATTATCTTATTTATACTATACAACAACCCTCTAAGGTAAACACCAAAGGCATCATTATCATCTCATTATATAGAAGAGGCAACTAAGAGACAATTAGTGACCCCCACAGTGCCGTGCGACTGCTAAGTAGCAAAAGTAGGCATTAAACCCGTATTGGTGACTGCCTCTGGTGCTCTGCAATGAGCTGTCTCTTCAAACGCTTGTTTGGAGTTGGGTTGTGTCTTACATATCTGTACCTTCTGCAAGATCCTTCCTTTCTTGCTGCCCAGGATTTAGAAGATATTAGATAATTAGGTCATTGGTCTTCACCCATGCATTTGGCATATTTAATAGTGCTTCATAAGGAAGGAAGAAATCAGGATTTCAAAGACTTGGTTCATAAGAAGTCTTATTTTTTTTTGTCTGATTCCTCTGGACACTTCGTGTGTGTGTGTGCGCGCACATACATCATTTTTTAAAAACTTAAGTATAACTGTCATCCCAAATTTAGATTGGAATGATTTCCCTTTTGCCTCTCTTCCCTTTCCCTAAATTAGGGAATTATACTCAGCATCATCCTCTTCCTCCTCCTCCTCAGTCCTTTCAATCATGTCTCTCTCTCCATGACCCATCACTTGTCCTTTCTGTTCCTCAAGCAATTCCTTGAGAATTATTTAAGTCATAAGAAGAGCCTTCAGTTTGTTAAAATTCTTCTCATCCTTCAAGCCCTGCCTCATGTCTGTTTTCTTCCATGAAGCTTTCCCTGGTATCTCTCAAATCAAATCAACAATCATTTATTGAGCACCTATGATATGCAAAGTACTACACAAAGAAAGGAAACACACATGTACAGAGAGAGAGAGAGAGAGAGAGAGAGAGAGAGAGAGAGAGAGAGAGAGAGAGAGAGAGAGAGAGAAATTACTTGCACATAGTTATTTGCATATTGTCTCCATTAAACTGTGAGTTCCTTGAGAGCAGGATCTTCCTCTCTCTGTATACATATCTTACTTGATAATTTGGAGATAATTAATGCATTCTAATTGAGTAAAGTTGCTTCATTAAAGTGGCCAGACAAAATCTTCCTGTAGAAAGTGAGATTTTAGATGTCTTAAAGGAAACTAGGGCAGCCAGGAGGCAGAGATGAATGGGAAGAGTTTTCCCAAAGGTAATTCTCCATACTGATGAAACCACAGGTCTTTCTTCTATTCACATATATATGGAGCAATGTGTTAAATGCTAGGGATACACAGACCAAAGAAATAATAGTCCTTACCCTCTGGGAGTTTAACTTCTCCTGCTATCAAATAATATTTCCTATTTAATTTGGGTTTCACAAAGTGCTCTTACCAGAATAATTCTGGGAGTTGGGCCTTGTGAATATCACCATCCCCATTTTACAGGAGATAAGCTTCACCTTCAGAGAGATCAAGTTATTCACCCAAGGTCACACAAGTAATAATTAAGTGTATGAGCTAGAATTTGAACCCAGGTCATGTATTGACTCCAAGCTCTGGCTCTCCAACCACTGTATGACTCTGCTGCTATAGTCTAATGTCATGTAGAAATATTTTAGGTTCATTCACCTTGTTTACTTTTAGTAAAAATCTTGTGATTATGTCCTGGGCAAAGGTAAAAGTAACTTTTTTTGTTAAATCGGTCATTTCTCCAAGATGGCACTGTTTGGTATGAATTCTGGAAGACTTGATGCTAAGCAGATTCTGGCTCCTGCTCTGGCATTCATATCAGAGCTTGTTATTCATTTGACTAAGCCCTGTAATTTACACGACTCTGTCCATGCTGCTTTTTCCCATAAGTCTTTAAAGACTGGGCTTCTATCTTTTGGAATTAACTTCAACAAACCCTACCTATGGTATATCGTCTATGCAGGTGTTTATTAAATACTTCAGATAAAGGATAATTGAAGGGGATTCTGTTTTAGTAAAACTAAGCAAAAAAAAAAAATATACAAAAGAAAGAAAAGACAGAGCAGCAGACCAATTTATCCCAACATCTGTTATGTTTGGACCGAATACTGAAACCACAGTGTGAATACAAATGGAGTTTTGGCTGGAGAACAGGCTCTTTTTTCAGCTATGGTTTACCTCAAAACATTTTGAGGATATATACTTGTTTTTTCACCTTTTCCAAACATTTGGATGAATTCAAGCCTGAACACATTTGAAAGCAGAGAGGAAAGGATCAGTTGGGGGAGAGAGAGAGAGAGAGAGAGAGAGAGAGAGAGAGAGAGAGAGAGAGAGAGAGAGAGAGAGAGAGAGAGAGAGAGAGACTGAAAGTGCAGGAGAAAAAGGGGATAATTATACCACTATTATCACAGCCTGAAATCTTGCATCTTTGATTTTTGTCTCTCCTTCTCATTCCCCCTCCCTATATCCTATCAGTGACAAAAACCCCGCCAATTGTTATTTCCTAATGAGTCATATCCATTTTCCCCTCTTCTGGTTCACTATAATCATAAGAATTAATCTCTTCACTCCTAATCTCTTAATTGGATCCTAATAATAATTCTAACTGGATTATTGATCTCAAGTCTCTTCTCCTTCCCCCAGACTAATATTCGCATAAGAACAATATGGCTGGCTATATGCCTGCTCAAAAATCTTCAATGAGTCCCCACTGCCCAAATTTCTTAGTCTTGTATTCATGAATCTGCATAAATGTCCCACCATGTGGGGCAGTAGAAAGAGTACTTACTGGTTATGGAGTCTAAGGTTGTTGTTCAGTTGCTTTTAGTGGAGTCTAACTCTTCCAGACTCCATTTGGGGTTCTCTTGGCAGAGATGCTGGAGTAGTTTGCCATTTCCCTCTCCAGTTCATTTTACAGATGAGGAAAACAGGATTTAAATGTATTGTTCAGTTTTTTTCAGTTGTGTCTGACTTCATGACCCCATCTGGGGTTTTCTTGGTAAAGATGCTGGAGCAGTTTGCATTTTCTTCTCCAGCTCATTTTACAGATGAGGAAACTGAGGCAAACAAGGTATAGTGACTTTCCTGGAGTCATGTACAGAGTAAGTATCTTAGTCTGGATTTGAACTCAGGAACATGAGTCTTCTGACTCGAAGATCCTGAATTCAAATTCTACCTCTGACACTTTGATTAAAATGATTGTAGAATTGAGAAGTCTAGAGATGAAAGGGATTTTAGAGGCCTAGTTCACCTTTCTCTATTTACCAATGAGATCTAGGGCAGAGGTGACCCATGGGCTTCGTGTAGTCCATGACAATTCTGAGAGTGGCCTGAGCCAGATTCAAATGCAATTAGGATATGTGTAACAAAATAAATATAGATACAATAGAACATAAATATAATCAATACATGGTTTTCTAAGTCAAATGTGACCCACAGGGATCTTTCTGTACAGTTTGGTGGCCCCTATTTCTATTTGAGTTTGACTCCACTGGTCTAGGGAGGGGAAATGACTTTCCCAAGGTCACACAGATAGAAAGTATCAGGGATCAGGATTTGAACCCTCACCATGACTTCAGAATGAGTGTTCTTTCCCTTGCACCTTGGGTAGATCATACCAAGAGTACTTGGACCTTTTACCTCTGAAATGAAGGGGTTAGATTTGACAGCCTCTAAGGGTTCTTCTACATCTGTTCTAGATCTATGAGCCATCTTTTCTAGATTCATCTCAAAGACTTTTGAAACTGTCTGTTCCTGGTAAAATTTCTTACTTTATTTTCCTTAAATATGTCTTGCATTTTTAAGATACACACTCTTTATTCTATGTCATTTCCTCTGCTCAGAACTCCTTCCCTTCTCCCCTCAGTTTTCCCAAACCTTTAAGAATTCTCTATACCCTCTACACTGCTAAGTGTAATGCCTTACACGTTGTATGTGTTCAGTAAATATTTAATTAATTGATTAAAAGCATCTGCTGTGGAAGAGACAAGTCTTGGAAAAGTGAATAGTGATTATGCTGAACATATACAATTATTCAAAGAATATACTTAGCTATACAGGCAGTCACACACTTGCTAGTTGAATCTAATTAAAGAAAAAAAAAGACATTCCCCTCATCAGACTAATGTGTTATGTACTTTTCAATTCAATGGCATTGGCCTCCTAGATGTTTCACCAATAAGACACTCCATCTCTCAACTTGGGGCATTTTTTTCTGACTGTCCACCATGTCTAGAACATTTTCTAAGGATTTCTCTGGCTTCATTTAAGTCCTATTGAAAAAAATCTCACCTTCCACAGAAAACCTTCCCTAACCCCTCTTAATTCCAGTGCTTTCCCTATTTATCTTATATATAGCTTGCTTTGGGGCAGCAAGGTGCCACAGTAGATAAAGCGTGATGCCTGAAGTCAGGAAGGTTCCTTTTCTGAGTTCAAATATGGCCTCAGACATGTATCAGCTCTGAGACTCTGGGCAAGTCACTTAACCCTCTTTGCCTCAGTTTCCTCATCTGTAAAATGAGCTGGAAAAGGAAATAGCAAAAGCCAAGAAAACCCGAAAAGGAGTCATAAAGAGTTGGAAACAACTGAACTTCATATATATTTGTTTGCATGTTGTATCCCCCCATTAGTTTGTAAACTCCTTGAGGTCAGGGACTATCTTTTGCTTCTTTTTGCATCCCCAGTGCTTAGCATAGTGCCTGGCACGTAGTAGGCATTGAATAAATGTTTTTTGATTGATTAAATAAAGATGAGGTATAGTAAGATATAATTCACTCCTTCATTTCTAGAAAAATCCTAACAAGGCATCTTTGAATATGGTAAAGAGATAGTATTTCCCCTATTTCCTGCACCTTCCCATTTATTTTTCCTATTCTTTTGTACATCATTATCTGAAATGCAACCCCTTTTCAGTTCTACTTCTTAGAATTTCTTTCCACAGTCAGCTCAAGAACTACTTTGAGCATGAAACCTTTCCCCTGACCCTGCCAATAACTATGTATCTGTTCTGTTTCTTCCTTTATGTATACATGTTGTCAATTGCAGCTAGAGTGTAAGTTTTTTGAGGGTAAGCAACGTCTGTTTCCCTTTTGGTTTTGTATCTGTCGTGCCTAGCACAATGCCGAGCATCTAGTAAGCACTAAATAAGCACTTATTGATTAATTAATAAAATATGCTTGTCTGGTGGTGTTATGGTGGTGATTCCTTTCATGTATGGATTCTATAATGGTCACTGAGGTCCCTTCCAACTCTTGATTCTGCCGTTCTGTGAGACAGAGGAAGGATTTTTATATCCACTTCATGGTGAGTATAGTGATTGGTAAAATAGTCTTTCCTTAAGTGTAGGTGTCCTGGTCAATAGCAACGGATTTGATAGATTTCCATGGAAGAAGGAATATGCCAATGATGCCAATGAAGGGATTAGGTTTCAACCGCCATCACCACAACAATAATAATTACAGCAACAAACCAGGAGAGCTCCTTCTTTCAGACAAGGAAAAGTGTTTCTCCTTCAGACACCCAAAGGGAAATGGAAAAGGAGACACTTAAGGAACTAGTTCCCTACCTCTTTTATCAAGGGCAGGCAGATGCCAATTAACTGGGAAACTAGAAGATTTTAGCTTGAAAGTTTAAGACATACATGTAAGAGATTCAAGATATGGGGTACTCAGAGAAACAAAAGAAGGAGGGGACATACCTAGAGCAAAGATAGTCTTTTGCAAAAATCACTGGACCCTCAAAAGCTAAAGGATTTTTCTTTTGAAAAAGGTTACTGTAGGTCATTGTGGGAATTCTTCTAAGTTTCTCTTTCCTGGCTTTGTCCCAGAGTATTTCCCTTTCAGAGTTATATGACTGGTAAATCACTCCATTTCTCCCCTCCTCAGTTTCCTCCTGCAGATAAAGTCATTTCAGCATAGAGCTCACAGGATTGTCTTGAGGATCAAAGGTAAACCCTTTGCATTTCACTCTACCCTGCTTCAGCTCAGTGGATAGAGTGCCAGCTTTAGAAACAGAAAGACTCATCTCCATCTTCAAATCCAGCCTCAGACACTTAGCAGCTGTGTGACCCTGAGTAAGTCACTTAACCTTGTTTGCCTCAGTTCCTTCATCTGCCAAATGACCTAGAGAAAGAAATGGCAAACCAATTCAGTGTCTTTGCCAAGAAAATCCCACATGGGTTCATGGAAAGTGAGACATGACCGGAAAATGACTCCACAGCAACTGCACCTTTTGTAATATTCCACAAAGATTTATGAAGTTTGCCAGGTCTCCAGGCCTAGGTCTCCCACTGCTTCTGGGGTCATCTCCAGTTGTCCTAATCTCTATCTGGCTAGATCCAGATGACTCTGGAGGAGAGAGCAAGGTGACTTTGCATAATCCTCCCTCACTTCAATCCAATTCACTTACAAGTCATGGCATCACCTCCCTGATCTCAAGGTCCTCCTTGAATGATAGACAAACAACAGCTGCTACTACTACAATGAAGTTTAGCAATGTAAATAAATAAATAAAGGAGTTTGCAACATGGCTGACTCCTGGAAGCAGACTTCTTGGATCTTTCTTGTAGGTGACATAATCTTAACAAATTACTGATGTTTGCACATATATCTGACCCCTGTTATAGAATAAATTCAGGAAAAAAGCATGTGACTGGCACCAGGCCAAACAATGAAAATAAAAATACAAAACAGAAACAGTCCTTGACTTCAAAGAAACTGACTTTTAATAGTGGGTGATAACACATCTTGGGGAGAGGAGAAGAAAGAATATTTTGATCTAGAAAGTCACAGGGATTGTGGTTGGACAATAAAGGGGACAGACAGATGACTAGCATGTCTCATCCTCCAATCCTTTACAATTGAATAGGGAGATGAATTAGATCTAGCAATTCATGTAAGCTCCTTGAGGACAGAGACTGCATTTCTGACATTAAAGTGTCAGATACTATAACAAAAACTGGGCTTCACCACAATTGTATAGTAATAGCTGTTCTTTGTGCTATCCATTTTGCTAGATAATCAAGCCCCTATGTCACCTTAAATGCCCTGTTTCCACTGTTGTCAAGTTCAACTTCAGGAGTACCTGGGAAGTCTGGATAGTGTGTCCTAGGTGCAAAACCTCTAAGACCCTGGGGGAAGTAGAGGAGAGGGAGGTCATTTTGGGATGTTGACTGGACTGACAGCAGAGACTTCTGGAGTCATGAGCTTCCATGGTGAGTGGCAGGGCAGGTTGACTTCATTTGAACATGTTTCTGCAATTCACCCTTCTAGCATGGAAAGTGGATGTGAAGTCTCTCCCACTGATCCTCACTACCCTCCCTCATACTTCATTTTTGTCTTCTTTTGTTCAGTTTCTCCTTTCTTTCCTCCTTCTGTAAGAGTGCGAAGGGCCAAAGAATCATAGGTAGAGCTATAGGGAAGCTTGAAATCACCTAGCCCAACAGCTTCTTTCACAGATGAGAGAATTGAGGCCCAAAAGCTGAATGAAGTAACTTGTCCGAGGTTGTCCAGGTAGTTAGGAGCAGAGCCAGGATTCAGACTTAGGTTTCCTGATCTCCAACTCTTTGGGTGCTGAAAAACTATAATCATCAGCACCAAGGAAGATTACTGTGTCAGCACACTTGTAATACTTTGATAATAAGCTTAACACCTTAACTGAATTAATACCAACCCCATCTAAATAAGTAGCAATAAAAGCAAATTATATATCTTTATGTCTATGTCTATATCTCTCTACATATACACATACACACAATTATTTATCAATCACAGATTAAGAAAGATTTAAGCTGAGAAGCACATCACAGTGACTGTGTTGACAATGAAAAGAACATGGGCTTTAGTTTTTTAAGACCTGGGTTCAAATTCTGGCCCTAAAAGTTGGGATCAGAAGATTAGAGTTAGAAAATAATTAAAAGTAATTAAAACCAACTTCTCTTCATTTTACAGATGAGGAAACTGAGGCAATGAGAGTTTAAGGGATTAACTACCTGCCTGGCATTAGACAAATCACTTTAACTTAGAGATAATTGAAACCAATTCTCTTTGTTTTATAGATGTGGAAACTGAGGCAATGAGAGTTGAAGGAGTTTACTACCTGCCTGACCTTTGACAAATCACTTTACTCTCCGGATCTCAGTTTCCTCATCTGATAAATGAGGAAGTTAGACTAGGTAGTCTCTAGGGTCTCTTCTGGCTCTAAATCTGTGATTAATCGTCATTGACATTTATATTAGACTTAAAGTTAAGTCTAGTACTTTACATACATTACTCTGATACTCTATGATCTCAAAGCTCTGATCGCTTAATAATGTCAACATAACTCATCCACATCTGCCAGTATTATACAGTCCTTGCCTGTGTTCTCACATGAATTCACCATAGGAGAATCTATGGATATCAGTTCATTGAAACATCACTACAACTACATGAGATAGTAATTGCATCTCCATTGCCACCATGGTCTCTGAGGGTCTCAGATGTTAAGGAAGTGTCCCAAGGTCATGCAGCTATTATTATGTACCAGGGGCATTATTTGAAACCCTTGCCTTACAGATTGCAGATCCACCACTCTAGTGACTATGTCAACCTCCTTCTCCATGAGTTTAGGATTATACCTGGAGCCAGAGAAAACCTTAGACATCCTCAAATCCCCTCCTCCCCTTCCCCATTTTATAGAGAAGTTCAGAAGGGGTTCATGATTTGCCAAAGATGACCAAACTGCTAAATGCTGGAGGTGGGATTTAAGCTCAAGTCTTCCTGACACTAAGTCTAGTCTTTTAGCCATTCTTCTGTAAGGCCCCTACATAATAAATGGACCAGATTTCTTCTAACGTTCCTTTTAGGGTTTAAATCTATGTTCTATATTCCAATACTTGTAAGGTCCCTTTTGACTCAAAATCTGTGCTTTCTAAGACTCTGGCTATCTCCCCAACTTTACAGCTGATTTTCACATTCAAAATACTTTAGACTTCATTCTATCCATGTTTTTGTGCTAACCCATTAAAAAAATAAACACTTTGACAAGGCATGTGGCTGATTTGGAATAGTACACCCTACCTCCCCTCAACCCCAAATATAGAAACACACTGGAAGCAAATAGGAAAGAAAGAACTAAAAAAGAAAGAAGGACAAAAGAAAGAAAGAAAGAAGTAAGGAAGGAAATAAGGAAGAAAAGGAGGAAGAAAGAGAAGAGGAAGGAAGAAAGAAGGGAAGGAGAAAGAAAGGAAGGAAGGGGAAGGAAGGAAGAAGAAAGAAAAGAAGGAAGAAAAATAAAGAGAAAGGAGGGGAGGAGGGCAGAAAGTAGGGAAGGAAAAAAGGAAGGAAGGAGGAAGGGAGGAAAGGAGGGAGAAACAAGAAACAAAGAAAGAAAAATTAAAAAAAAACATTCAGTGTCTTATAAAGAGAAAACTTTATAAAAACTTTTATAAAAAAAAGTTTTTATTAAAACTTTTATAAAGAGAAAAGGAAAACTACCAGGAAAATCAATAATTTTCTTCCTACTAGTGAATGACTCAAGTTAATATAGAGCAATGTGAGTTTGAAAGTAGTGACTCCCATACTTACAATAGTGTAGTCCAAAAACTGACTTGAGAGCAGCCTTTCAAAGATTAAGTTTTGCTTTATTTCCACAGGCAAATGGAATCTGTGACTTACATTTCATTTTAATCACTTCAATTTAGTGGAATCCTTCTTTACTCAGGATAAGCTTTTTCATTTTGAAATCTAGACGAAAGTCAGAAGCTGGGCCAGAATGTGGGCGAGATAATGATGGATCAGCATTTCTCTTTGGCTCCCATGGTCATCACAGAATTTTTAAACCTATAGAAAATGGGAACAGATGTGGATAATAGCACAATTTATTATTTAGGAATCCAGACTTTCTCTCCAGATTTGGGAGTTATCATGAGAGCTTATTCATCTAAATTCAATCCAAATTCAAAAATCAATAAATATTAATATAAGAATGCAAATATTTTACCTACAATTTGAAACAGGAAAAAAATATTTACCCATTTTTGTGTTTGAGAAATCCAGGATACCTGAATGCTTATTAACTGGGTGTCATTGGATGATGATTCAGAGAGCTCCTTTGAACTGCTTGGAATTCACAAGCAGATTAGTAGGAAAAAACTACCAAACAACACTGAAACCTTTCCCCCTTTACCTTCTCTTTGAGGAAAGAAGAAAATGAAGAAGACAAAAAAATCACAGACCTGTTGATTTGAAACAGGAAGCTTCCTTTTAAAGCTATTAAATGAATCCTCTAATTTTTACAAGTGTGGAAATTGAGTCACAGAAAAGTTTGGTGACTTGCCCAAGGTCACTCAGGTCTAGGCTTTGAAGCGAGATATTCTGCATCAAATCTAGTACCCTATTTCTGCTGCATTGTTGCTTTTCCCGTAAGTAAATGATCCGCAATTAACCAAATGATGAAAGGAAATAGATCAACCTTCTTACTGACTGTGGAAGCTTTTTGCTTATTTTCATACTTGGAGAATGATGCTCTTGTTGGTATTTCTTTCTGAAATAAGGGATGCTAAAAGGGTATGAGCCAGAGGGATATGGGACTCCATTAAATGACTGGAGGGGAGCCTGCTCAGAATTGAAAGACTCTGTTCTAAGTAGATGAGGTCAATGCAGCCTGGTTCTGGCTCTTTCCTTTCCAGGACATCCTCTACTCAGCTGCCAAACTGATGTCACTCTCCTCCTCAATGGACATCGATGACTCCTGTTTCCTCAGGGATAAATTATGAAGTCCTTTGTTTGGCATTTAAAGACATTCACAGTAAAAACATGGTCTTTCTCTCCAGACTAATTCCACTTTATTCTTCCACTTATACTCTATGATCTATGCAAACTGGACTTACTCTGTATCCTTTCCATAACAAACAACAACACTATATTTCCTGTCTCCATACTTTTCTACAGGCTGTGCCTCCTGCCTGGAATTCAGTCTTTCCTCATTTTTGGTGCATGGAATGACTAGCTTCTTTCAAAGTTTAGCTAGACTGTCATCTCTTATAGGAAGCCTCTCTTGATTACTTCCTTGTCTTCCCTCCTTACAAAAATTGTTCTGTACTCACTTTTTATAGATTTAAAAAAAACTTTTATGTGTACATAAATCATTCAATAGGTATTTATTAAGTATCTACTATGGACGAAATATTGCATCAGAAAAAGGAGTGAAATAATCCTTGCCCTCCTTTGTCTTACATACTCGGAAGAGAAATAAGGGGTGTGTGTGTGTGTGTGTGTGTATGTACACACACATATCTTTTGTATGTATATAGACATACACAATCTCTCTCTCTATGAAACGTGTGTATATATACACAAACATATATACACGTGTATATATATAAGCCTGTGCATGTGTGTACATGCACAGTTTTCATATATATACACATGTGACTTCCACACATGTGTATATATGTACATATATATGTATGTAAGTATATTCATCTTGTATACATAGACATATACACAATATCTATGTATATACCTACACACAAAATGTGTGTATATATACACAAATATATGTATATACGTGTATGTACATATAAGCTTGTGCATGTGTGTAAATATAAAAGAAAGAAAGAGAGGGGAGAGGGAAGGAGAGAGAAAGAAGAAAGGAAGGAAGAAAGGAAGGAAGGAAGGAAGGAACGAAGGAAGGAAAGAAGGAAGGAAGGAAGGAAAAAAATCTAGCCAATAAACTCCAAGTTAAAAATCTAGCCAATAAACCCCAAGTTAACTGGGAGCTGCCAGCCTTCAAAATTTACATCCCTTTGGAGAGGAGAAGAGGAAGGAGAGTTTGAGCTGAGTTACTCAATTGGCCAGGTCATCATTCAGGCAACTCAGACAGCTCTAAGATTGTGTTCATCCTTCATTTTTGAAGAGGATCATGACATCAGGAAAATGATGACATGCCTTGCAGTTGACTTTGATTTGAGTGAGGGAGGGCTGTGTAAGTTCACCAGTCTCACTTTCTCCTCCAGAATTATCTGGAGCCAGTGGCCAGATATTCATCAGAATGACTGGAGATGGCCCAGGATGCAATGGGAGACCCTGGCTCTTTCAGGCTAAGGCCTAAGGTGTTAAGCCATTGACCTATAATTCCCTACCCAAGTAGCCTGTGATGTGTGATATGAAGAGTTCTGAAAAATCCCCCTGAATCTTCATTCTTTTTCTTCCCAACAAAAAATGGCTTGATCAGAATGGCAAATTCTTGTCATTCCGTTATTAGATACATCACTTTGGGTTAAGGCATTGTCTCCAAAAGTCCCTTATTTATATGTAAGGAACCCTGAAGGGAATCTAAAAGAAACCCTTATCAGTCATTCATGCCTTAGGTTGAATTAATTAATCAAAATGTTTTCTAACCTCAGGTATGGAATTCAGGACAGGTAAGTTTGAATTAAGGAAAGGTAATTCTCTGGAAATTATTTCCGTTGGGAGAAGGGGAGAGAATGAGGAAGGAGATATGATAGCAAATATTTGTATAGTATGCTATGGTTCAAAAAACACTTTAAATATGTTATCTCATGTAATCCTTATCACCACCTTTATGAGGTTAATTGATATATTATGCCCATTTTAGAGATGAGAAAATTGAGAGAGATTAGGTTACTTATCCAAGGTCACACAGCCAGTTATTATAACTAACATTTGTATAGCATTTTAATATTTGCAAAACACCTTATGTATATTATCTCATTTTTATAGTCACAGTTGCCTTAAGAGATAGATACTATGGCATTCTCATTTTACAGATAAGGAAACTGAAGTATAAAGAAGTTAAATGACCTTCCTGGAATTACATAGCTAGCAAGTATCTTAGGCAAGATTTGACCTCAGATTATCCTGACTCCCAAGTCCAACCTTGTACCCGTTGTGTTACCAGCTCCCTAATTAAGACATGAGGCTAATCAACATCAATCAGTCAATCAATCAATAAATGTTTTAAATTCCTACTTTGTGCTAGGCACTCTGTTAAGTGCTGGGGATACAAAAACAGGCAAAAGACAGTCTCTGCCTTCAAGGACCTTACAATCTAATGGGGAAGATAACATGGAAACAAATACGTACAAAGCAAGCTATCAGAATAAATGGAAAATAATTAAAAGAGAGAAGGCACTTGAATTAAGAGGGGTTGGGGAAGGTTGCCTATAGAAGTTGGGGTCTTAGTTGGGCTTTAAAGGAAACCATAGAGGTCAGTAGTCAGAGTGGGGGAGACAGAGCATTCCAGACATAGAAGACAGCCAAAGAAAGTGTCCAGAACTGAGAGATGGAATTTTGTTGAGCCCTAGCCTTGAGAAGAGATGAAAGTGACAGCAACAGCAACAGTATTGACACAAGGGATAAAGGTCTACTCTTACAATTGGGACTACTTGGTTCTAATCCTGGCCCTATTACTAATGCAGAGTCATTAGACTGCTTAGGATCTTGGGCAACTCTTTAAGATTATACCCTGGAGCCTAGTCACTGATCTTCTCAGTAGAAGGATGAGATTCTTTAGGCAATATAATCAAAGATCTATTCACTCACTCCCCCTCTACCACTAAAAATCGTAAGGTAAATAGATAGATAAATAAATAGATGGATGGATAGAGAGATAGATAGATATATAGATACAGAATGTAAGAGTTGGAAGGTATCTCGGCAGCTAGCTAATGCCTGAATACCCATATCTGAATGGAAATACCTTTTATAATATCCTAGCAAGTGGTTGCTCAGTTCTTTCTTGAGGTCAGCAAGTGGAAAGCACGTGGACACTGTAGTCAGAAGATGTGGGTTCTAATTTGACCATCTGATGTTTAATATCAGTGTGACTTCCAACAAATAAATCACCTGAACTCTAATTTCCCTCGTTTTGCAGATGGAGGACTCAAGTAGATGATTCTGTAATTCCTTTCAGCACTTGATCTATGACCCTATAGACCTGCAGAGTTAAGAAAGACCTACTTTCACAGAAGTTTATTTTCCTTTTGGATAGTTCAATTTTTAGGAAGTTTTTCTATACGTTGAATCTAAATCTCTCTCTCTCTCTGTCTCTGTCTTTCTGTGTCTCTCACTCTCTGTCTCTCCCTCTCTGTCTCTCTTTCTGTCTCTCTGTCTGTCCTTCTGTCTCTCTGTCTATGTCTTTGTCTCTCTGTCTCTGTCCCTCTGTCTGTCTCTCTCTGTGTCTCTGTCTGTCTCTCTCTGTCACTTTCTCTTTCTCTGTCTCTCTGTCCCTTTCTCTCTCTCTTTCTCTCTCTCTGGCTCCCTCTCTCTGTCTCTCTGTCTGTCTCCCTCTCTCTGTCTGTCTCTCTCTCTGTCTCTCTGTGTCTCTCTCTCTCTGTCTCTGTCTCTCTCTCTCCAGCTTTTGTCTGCTCCTCTTAGTTCTGATCTGGAGAGCCCAGTAAAATAAGCCTAATTAACACCTTTTCTACATGACAACCCTTCAAGACAAAATAGAAGAAAAATTAAAAACTTATAAAGTTAAAAGTACCTTAAAGGGGAATGGATTGACTCACCAAGTAGATTGTTCCTTCTTACTAGAGGTATTTAAGAAAAAGAAAGTCAGATGAACAATTGCTCCATGTATTATAGAGAATTCTTTTTCAGTTATGGTTTGGACTAGATGGCCTCTTAGATGCCTTCCAGCCTCAAAATTCTATGGGTCTTAACATTTTCTGAATTTTGAAATCCTTGAAGCCAGAGCTCATGTCCTTTGAATATTTTTTCTTCTCTAGGATAAACATTTTATTTCACAGGATAAGAACATAAAATGGTAGGCCCATTATAAGAAAAGACCTCGAGTCATCTGCTCCAACCCCTCATTTATAGATGAAGGACTTGAGATGTGGAGATGTAAAATAATACCTATGATCCAGTCCATTTTTAATTAATGTTTATTGATTTACTGATTGACTAAGCTGATACTTATATAATATCATGATTTCAGACTAATCACCCTTCTCTTAATGTTCCCAAACTTATCAGTGTCTTTCTTAAAATATGGTTTGTGGGACTGAACTTCCTGCACAGTCAGACCAGGAGAGAGGACAGCAGTATCTTACCCCCTTGGTCTGGATGCTGTCTTCTTCCTGTAGCCTCTGATCATCTTAGCCTCTTTGGCTGCCATATCTATCCTTCTGCTGCTGAATCTTTGAGCCAGAGGGTTGACCTTTACACTTATCTCTATTAATTTCATCTAATTAGATTTGGCTCATTGTTCTAATATGTCCCCCTCATTCCGTAGGTTAGCGAACACTCTTAGCTTCATGGTAGCTATAACCTCAATAAGCATGCCGACTGCACTCTAATCCAAGTCAATGATGAAATAACGATAAAAAATTTCCGAACAGCAAAGGACCAAGGCCAGATCATGAGGCGTGCTGTTGAAAATGTCTCTCCAGTGATGATTTCCCTCTTCCCAGAAAATGGCAGTGTGTTATTTATACTCTCTCCTTGTTCAACATGAGACAAGCTATTAATTAAGATGCTAAAAGAGAGAACAGACTGGTATTCACCTCTTCCCCACATGTGGGCTATAGGAAACTGGACCCATTGTCCCTTTCACTCTCATTAAGTTCATTTGCCTCTTCACAGACATGACCTTGGTCTGATTTCTGTTTTCTGAGCAATAATTATTTCACAAACTCACCCTTCACTAACCAGAAATGTAGGCAGATTACACTGTCCTAAGCTCTGCTTCCTACATTTCATTCTCTTTTCCGAGCCAGTGGTTCCTGGCTAACCTACATAGTCTCAAAGTTGGTGTACTTTGCACATCCACCCTTAACTGATTTTTCAACTATTAAAAAAGACATCAAAGCTGAAATATCACCTACTAGAAATTTGCCAACCTTCCCAGGTTTTATTAATTAATGTTGCTAGAAAAAGAAGTTGGTTATTTTAAAACTATGCAGCTATAAATTTTTTTTAAAGGCATGGTCTATTTAACATCCTATTTGAGGCTCAATTAATGAAAACAGGTCTGATATGAAATAGGAGTCTGGTAAATATCTGAAATACTTTTGACCCTATTTAACATTTATTATTTAAAAAAAAAACTTCAGGAGGAGAAGAAATGAACAGAAAGGTAATTGACTTTACAGAAGGAAATTTCATCAAGACAGACATGTTTGAAGTGAGGATTTTTCCCCCTAATTTCCCCCTGTACATCAGAGTGTGCAAATGTAAGAAAAACAACTGAAGGAGTGAAGGAACAAACATTTAGTAAATACCAGGGACTATGCTAAGCACTTTACAAATATCTGATCCTCGCAACAACTCTGGGAGGTGGTTAGTATCATTATCCCCATTTTATAGTTGTGGAAACTGACACAGACAGACATCAAGTGACTTGTCCAGGGTCATACTGCTAGTGTCTGATGGAGAATGTGAACTTGGGACTTTCTGACTCCAGGTCCAGGGATCTATCCACTGTGTCATTCAATAGCCACCAAGGAAAAGGAAAGCCAGTGTATTTAAAGCCAATGTGACCTAATAGAAGACTCACATGGTCTCCAAAGTATTCTTCAAGTTCAGGTCTGTGTAACAGACCAGACCAGACCCAGATCTACCAATTTAGGGCCTGTACTTTGAGCATCCATTATATACTTTGCAAAGACTCTCTAGCATCATTCCTGTCTTGACGCATGAGTGTCATCTCCTATTTTCATTAAGGTGCTGCTATACTGTACACAGCAAGACAAATCCAGGCTTTTTTTTTTTTTTTTAACAAGGGTCATACTAGGTAGATAATTGTCAAACTGGTATGATTTGGGGAAACTCAAATTCATCAGTCTGACCTGACCTCTACTTCCTAAAATTACTAATGTCTGAGAAGCAGCCTAAAATGATAGCTCATAAGCCCCAACTAGTATATTTACTTTTAATAGTCAGCCAGTTGACACAATTAGCTCAAAGTAAAGATATTTAATAGAATGAAATAGTATGATATAATAACATAACATATTTCATAATAATATATATATATAATAACTATGGTGTACATACATCTTCATACGGTGTCAGTGAGGAGAGTGGACACACATATAAGGGACACTGATAAGAGAGGTAGACATGGCCAACACAATTCAATAACTCATACCTCCATACTTCTAACACTACAGGTCTCAGATCTACCCCTTTCTACACCCCATATTGAGCTACCATGTTATTTGGGGTACAACATCTCTGCTGGGAAGGTCATCTTTTTTTATTCCCTTGGCCTATTATTCTCTATAATTCAGTTTTCTGCTGACAAGAATGATACTGTCTATTAAGTTTCTAACGGGCATGATACTTCCTCCTGATTGGTCATTGCTGATGAGGTAAATGCCCTCCCCTTTGTCTGACACACTCTGTAAGAAGTCCATAGGAAAAAGAAAAGAATGATTCCCCTCTCAGGAACTGGGTTCTTTCCCTCATAGTTGGCTTTATTCTTACTTGCCACATGACTTCTTAAAGACTTAGTCTGCAGAGTTGGATGGCTTGCTTTATAAATGACACCAAAAATCTTTCTGATATTTCCTATAGTCAACCCTAAAATTCCATTGAGTTGATGACAGAACTTCATTTCTCCTACAGGACCAACTAAGAGTGAGTACTATCTTTAGCTTCTTTTACAAGGTGCTGATGTCGCACTCTCAGTTTTGCCCTCATTATAATGGATGAATAGAGCTGCTAGGTAGGATAGTAGAGTGCTGGTCTTGGAGTCAGGAGGAACTGAGCTTAAATCTGGCCTCAGACACATACTAACTGTATGACCCTGGACAAGTCACTGAACGCTTTTTGCCTCAGTTTTCTTATCTGTAAAATGAACTGGAGAAGGAAATAGCAAAACCGCTCTAGTATCTTTGGCAAGAAAACCCCAAATTCAGTCACTAAAAGCCAGACATGACTGAAAATGACCAAACAATAACAACTAATGAGTGAACAAGACACTAAGAGGATGGACCACGGAGAGAATGATGGCTTTTGGAGAAAGATGAAAATTCAAATACTATAAATGTGAAAAAGGGAAAAGCCTTAATATCCTCTGGCTTTTTACAATTAATTCAGTAATTAGTGAAGTTGGCTTAGAAGTGTAATTGAACAGGGACCCTCCTATCTACTCCCACATCATAAAAAATTAATACAAAGTAATTGAGAAAACACTTTCGTAAGACTTCGTAAGATCCAGTGACCAACTACAGTCCTAAGGAGACCAAAAAGCAGGCTATCCTATTCCTTATAGGAGAGTGACATAGATTATGCAGTTTTGGACATGGCCAGGGAGGAATTTGTTTTGCTTGAATGTCCTTATTTGTTACCAAGGTTTTCTTCTTCCTTCCTTCCTTCCTCCCTCCCTTCCTCCCTCCCTTCCTTCCTTCCTCCCTTCCTCCCTCCCTTCCTTCCTTCCTTCCTTCCTTCCTTCCTTCCTTCCTTCCTTCCTTCCTTCCTTCCTTCCTTCCTTCCTTCCTTCCTTCCTTCCTTCCTTCTTTCCTTCTTCCTCCTCATTCTCCTTCTCCTCATTCTTCTTCTTCTTCTTCTCCTTCTCCTCCTCTTCCTCCTTCTCCTCCTCCTCCTTCTCCTTCCTTTTTTTCTTCTTCTTTTTTTAGGAGAGAGAATATGAATTCTTACTAATAGAAAAACAATAAAGTTCAAACAAAACCAAAATACTTGAGAATCAAAATGGGTGGAGGATAGGGGATAGAGACCTGGCATAGGAGTCAAGATGACCTAGTTTCAAATTTCTCTTCTTAGTTATATTAACTGTGTGATCTTGGGAAAGTCATTTACCTTCTCAGTTTCCACACTTGGGCATTTTCTATATCTATGAAATCACAGATCCATCCCTAATTGGATGAGTAAAGGGGGAGGGAGCAATATGAAAAGCCTCTAGTAGTAGGTGGTATTCATATTGACTTTGAAGATATCTGGGAGTTCCAGGAGTCTGAGATAAGAAGGGAGAGAATTCCAAATTGAGAGCCAGCCTGTGACAAATGAAAGAAGACAAGAGGTGGAATGTTGTGGGTGGGCAACTGCAATATGCTTATTTAGCTGTGGAGGGTATGAAGGGGAATTATGTAGAATCAGGCTACAAAAGTAGATTTGGAGGTAGATTGTTAAAGAATTTAAATAGTAAATGCAAGGGTTCCTATTTTAGCCTATAGAGCTGGTCTGGATGGGGGTAAGGGGCATTTGGCTGGGTGCCTGTTTGGTGATCCTGGTACTGCTAAAAATAAGAGATAGCCCTGCACATGAACTCTATCAGCTTCTCAGTTTTGCCAGGGGCTGGCCATGAATTTAATCAAGGCAGAAAACCTGGTTAAATGTTTTGGGGGTCTGTGTAAGGATTTTAGTATTTTTTTAACTGTGGGAAAGCACTATACGATTTAGTTTGTGGATCTCTGCATGTAAGTTTATGCATTCCAGGTTTATACATGCCAATACTGTGGGACTGGATTGGATTGTCTCTGCTGCTGTCCTGGCAGGAGTTGGGGTGGGAAAGTCCCTTCCTCTCTCCTTCTGGTAGTGACAGCAGCTGCACCAATCCTAAGTCTTTGCAGAAGACAAAGGGTTATCGATTGCCCAATGAACAATCTGTCCATTTTGGTTGACAGTTCCGTATTCCGATGGTTCTACGATCCCATCAGCATGAGTTATTGACTCCAACAATGCAGATCTCAGCTTATTCCTGCCTGCCCAGCCTGTATGATGGTGATTCACATTAAATAGAACATACTTTTCAAAAATTTGTAGCTGTATACATATTGCCAATTGGTCTGCGACTCTTGGAGCTATCTAGGTACTGAGATGCCTAAAGTCATACAGCTAGGATATCAGAGGCAACTTCATTGTAAATGCTAAATAAATGATCTGTCTCTATCTATCTATCTATCTTTAACTATCTATCTACCTGTCTATGCATGTATATGTATGTATCTATGTATCTGTCTCTCCTTTTTCCTCCCTCCCTCTTTCTCTCTCTCCTCTATCTCCATTTGTCTCTGCTACTTTTCTCTCCTTTACTCCCTTCTTCTGTCCCTCTCTTCCTCCAACTCTCTCTCTCTGTCTCTGTCTCCCACCTCCCATCTAACTTACTCTTTCCAAGCTGAGCTCTCAGTGCTGCCATTGGCATAAATACTAAATTTAATATACTTCTAGAATTATATTACCTTAGAGTAGATGATAGTAGTTGCCTTTCCCACAGCCCCTGCAGTACAGGAATTCCACATGTAGCATCCTTCATAGATGATCACACTGCTTTTTTGAACCCTGCTTGGTGAAATAGGAAGTTCACTGGGTAGCAGTGGAATAACTCATTCCATTTGTGCACAGCTGTAATTATTTTTTTAAAAAAGTTTCTCATTAAATTGAACCGATAATTTCCTTACTGTGCCTTCTACCGCTTACCTTCCAGAGCAGTACAAAGTGAGTCAATTCTTGCATCCACCTGACAGGTAATCAACTGTTTGAGAGTAAAGTCTTCCCCTCTCCATGCAAAGCACCCTGAGTTCCTTTCATTGTTCTTCCTATGACCTAGTTTCCAGGCCTTTTCCCCACCTGGTCACCTTTTGGAATAGGTCCAGATTGTCAATATCATTCTTTCACATGCAGCCCCCTGAACCCAATACTGCATTCCAGATGGGCTCTGACCAGGGCAGGAGACAGAAGAGGGATGACTTCCTGTGATCTGAACAATATACTTACTTCTATTAATATCAACTAAGAACCCATTTTTTTTTTGAGCAGTCGTATAGCACTGTGTCCTCATGTCAAATCCATTCTTTTTATAGACTAAACTATGATTTTATTCATATAGGGAGTTCTCGGTAAGGAAACTCCCTTTACTGATGTGCATCCACAATTTATAGTCCTAGAGGAGTACCCCTGGAGCCAGAGGGGTTAAGCAGCAAGTATAAGTGAGAGATGGGACTTGAACCCAGGTCTTCCTGACTTATGAGACCAGATTTCCATCCACTACACCACAATATCTTCTTCTGAGCTTAAAGTCACTGAAATCTTTGCACTACATGTGGTTGCTAAAGCTAGTTTCATACTGTTGTTCAATCATTTCACTTATGTCTTATTCTTCATGGTCTCATTTGGGGTTTTCTTGGTAGAGATACTGGAGTGGTTTGCCATTTCCTTCTCAACTCATTTTACAGATGAGGAAACTGAGGCAAACAGTGTTAAGTAATTTTGCTCAAGGTCACACAGCTAGTAAGTGTCTGAGACTGAATTTGAATTCAGATCTTCCTACCTTCAGGTCTGGTGCTCAATCCACTCCACCACCATACTATTTTTGTTCATTTTTAAAAACATAAATGGAGAACTTACTGTGTATTTCTGTAAATTTCATCTTATTTGTTCCTCCAAAACCATTATGACTTATTGAGATTATTTTAAATCTCCATTTCATATATTGCATGACCCATCTCTACCAGAGATGTGTCATCAGACATTTTGATAAGAATGACTTCCACAACTGATCATCTCAGAGTCTTAGAGTTTGTAGAAACCATGGAGATTATATGTTAATTCATACCAGAAAATAACTGGTAAGGGGTCTTCCACCTTCACTTAAAGACTTTCAGTGAGATGGAACCAACTGTTTCCAGGCAGATCTTTGGGGTTTTCTTTCATTGACTGTCTTCAAGAGGGGCCTGGATGACAAGAGGAGCACACAGATGACACTTTTGGATGATACATGCATCTTACTTTAATTTCCATCAACAAGTGACCACATTCAAGAATATAATTCTTCTTTCTTTCTTTTTTCTCCTTCTCTCTCCTTCTCCTCTCTCCTTCTCCTTCTTTCTCCTTCTCCTTCTCCATCTCTTCCTTCTTCTTCTTCTTCTTCTTCTTCTTCTTCTTCTCCTCTTCCTCCTCCTCCTCCTCCTTCTCCTCTTCCTCCTCCTCCTCCCCCTCCTTCTTTCTTCTTCTTCTTTGCAAGGTCTCCAAACCTGTGATTTCCTTAAGCAGAGAAAACTCTCTTCATCAGTGCAGTTATTTGTTTTGTTTTGTTGTGTTTTGTTTTGTTACCAATTGGTAACATCTTTTATGATGAAAGCTGTCACAGACCCTGAGTCACACAGCTAGCATCTGTCAGAAGACTTGAAGCAAAGCTTTCCTGGCTCCATGTTGACCTACCATACACTATATCAAACCACAATGTGAGAAAACAAAATAAGAATGATGATGAAACAAAATAAAATGAAAATTGATCTTGAGTGAATATGTGCTTGTGAATGTCTATTATTTATTATATATGAAAACTCAAATTGACCCATATAGAAACAAACATTATCACAGCAAATAACCACTGTTTTTCTTGTTATTTTTTTTTTTTGACTAGACCATTCCACTAGGCAATAGCTTTTCTATCTTTGAACAAGTCATTCATTAATCAGAACATTGACTGGAATCCTTGAAATGTTTAACATTTTTGATATTTTATTATTCATTCTTTCTGTGTTGCCAGAAATGAAATAGACATTACAGAGTAATACAATCAATGTTGGAATCGCTCTGTCTCTGTCTGTGTGTATGTGTGTGTGTGCCTGTTTCTTTCTTTGTCTCTGTTTCTCTCTGTGCCTGTCTCTCTCTCTCTTCATTTCTCTCTGTCTCTGTCTGTGTGTCTCTCTGTCTTTCTTCCAGATCCAGGAAGTGAATAAGGGCTTACTCACAAACCTCTCTGTGAGACATTTAATAAAGTACAATGCAAATTATAATTCTCAGTCATCACATAGTTCATGACATGTGAAAATGAATTGAAGAAATGGGGATATTTGCCCAAAAGAAAGAAGATTTAGAAAGGGCTTTATGTATGTTTTCAAATAATTGAAATTCTATCATGTAGGAGAAGGAAGAGAGGTTTGTTGTTGACTTTTAGTCATGTTATTATTATGCCCAAAGGACAGAACTAGAATAAACTAATGGTAATGTAGAAGAGGCATACATTGGTTTGACATAGGGAACACTGCCTGAAAGTTAGATCCTCCCCAGAGTGGAATTGGCTGCCTCAGGTGGTCATTGGCTCTCTTTTCCTAGGGTCTACTGGCAAAGTCTGGATGGGCATTTGTTGGTTAGCTTGTAGAGATGATTCTATTTCTATCCATAGACTGGAATTATTGGCTTCTTAGGTCCTTTCTCACCCTCTTGGGATCTGGTGTAGTGTAAAGAAGGTTTGAGGGAGGTCAGTTTCATAAGGGGACCCTTCTTTTCAGATGGAGAAATTGAGATCAGGAGAAGGAAGTGTCTCACCCAGGGTCACATGCTTAGTAAGTGGCAGAACTGGGATTTGATTCCAAGTTCTCTGACTCCAAAGACAGCATGTGCAATGAGGAGGATGAGGACATGGTCATTTTCCATTGGTTTGCATCCAGGATTCCTTTATCAGCTATGGAAAAATACCATTTCAATTTCCCATTCCAAAGAGGGAATCATGCCATTACTGAAGGTCAGGAGGCATAGAAGCCAAACCCTTTGGCAGGGCCAGGAAGTCTGATTTGTAGTTCTGAACCCAGGAAAGAAAAAGATTAATAGCCCCAGCACTTCAAATTTGGAACACACTCTCTTGTTTAACAAGCAAACCATGGTATAGTATAGGCAACCTTGATGCCATGTGCGACCCTCTAGGTCCTCAAGTGCAGCCCTTTGACTAAGTCCAGGTTTTACAGAATAAATCATTTTATTAAGGGTATTCAGTCAAAGGGCTGCACCTGAGGACCTAGAGGACCACATGTGACCTTCAGGTCACAGGTTCCCCACCTCTGGTATAGTAGAAAGAACTTTGGAACAGGGGGAAGTGAGCTATTTGACCATGTCCTTGGAAATCTCTATGAACAAAAGGAGTTAAATTTCATGATCTCTAAACCAGTCTAGAGATAAAAATCTAAGATTTATGAATTGCTTGAAAGGCAGCTTGTTCCTTTAAAAACAATGAACCCACTCCACTGTTTTTCTTCTTGGAGGATAGGATAATGTAGGCCCTCAGATTACAGGAGGGAAATGGGAAAAACAAACTGGAAAATCTTAGGATCATAGACTCAGATCTAAAAGAGACCAAATAACACAATCTCTTCATTTTACAGATGAGGAAACTGAGGCCCAGAGCAAGTAGTCTTTTCACTGGACATGCTACCTCAGTCACTCTCAGATTATGGTGAAGTCCTGTGAGAGGAGAGGGGAAATAGAATGGAGAAGCTTATCATAACAATTTTGGCAGCCTTGTTCTGTTTCATGATGTATTAATTTGTATCATTTAGCTGTAATTCAGAGAATCATAGATTGAGAGCAGGAATCAACCCTAACTACCATTTAATGAAACCCCTTCTTTTTACAGATGGGGAAACTGAGACTCAGAGAAGTAAGTGGTAAGGTAGTGTAATGTTAATGCAATTTATGTTAATGGGAGTTAAAAGATCTTCCCCATCCATTAATAGGCCTTAAGTGGGGCCCATTAAGGAAACTTGATTAGAGAAGACTTGTTTTGTAGGAAGGTCCACATCTTTTGTTAATTTATATTGAGGCACTGGGTCATGAGGGTTGTGATGCCCTCCAGCTCTGAAAAGTGTATATATACTCTGAGGTGAGGTTTTGCTTTGGGGCTTACTCTTTGGAAGAAGGTTCATGTGCCAGATGAGAGTCTGTGTAGCTAGTAGCCCCCCACCTCTACCCCCCTGCTTTGAAAACCCAGATGCTGGTGCTTTTCTCTCTGGTAACTATGTATGTAAGCATGGTCAGACAATTGGATCTGTCTGTTGATCTGTGATGTATGTATTGCTTGTGGTCAGACAGAATCCCTGTCTGTTGGTCTTTATTTCTCTGCTTCTATTTTCTCTGTTGGTGAATGTAATTAAAAAAGATAGCTGACTCCTCAAAAGTTGCTTTTCTTTTTGAGAAGCAGATCTGAGAATCTGTGCCAACAGGCTAACCTGGATGTGTCAGGGTACTTGCTGCTACAGGTAGTGAGTGGTAGAGCCAGAATTTAAACCAAAGTCATAGATTTAGACCTAGGGGTGCTTTAGGAGAGATTTGTTCAGTCCTTCTTATTTTATAAATGGAGAAAATGACTCTTAAAGGAGGTTAAATCACTTATCCCAAGGTCATATGTAACTGACATGAAATTTTGAGAGTTAGCCTCTGAATCTAAACCCAGTGTCCTTTCAACCACCAAAGAGGAGATCTCTTGTGACTTCCCTGGGCTCCCCTCTTCTCCATCTCAATATTTCTCTGTGTCTTCACTCATGCTTTTCTCTTTTCCTCCAGCTTTGGAGGATGAGCTGCCCATCTTCTCTCAAAGCTTAATTAATTATTTATTCTTTTCTCCTGCTCCTCTCTGGACTCCCCTTTGACCATACTTTTTATGACTCATTTTCTCCAGTATCTTCTCTTTCCCTCCTTTTATTGAATCTTTGTCCTTTCCAGACAAATATTCCTAGATTGCCCCATGCTAAAAACAAGACAAACAATGAAACAAAAATTAAAAAAAGAACATCTCTTTTTTTTTGATTTTGCAGGTCCCTGACAATTTAATCCTCTCATTTCACAACTAGAATTCAAAAAAGGTTATTCTAGCTTCCTTAATTTCTCCCCACCCACTCATTTTTTAGTTCCTTGCAGTCTCACCACTCTAATGAAACTATCTCCATGGTTAGCAGTAGTCACTTAATTCTTAAATCTCATACCCTTTTCTTAGTCTCAATCTTCTTGACATGTCTGTAGCATTTGACACTGTTGAAATGTCTTCCCCTCCCCTGGAATCTTCCCCTATCCCCAAATGATGTTTGTTTCATATCATAGAATCAGCTTTAACACTGGAGTCAAGTCAAAAAGCAATTTTGATCTTCACAAGCTGTGTAACTTTAGATAATGACTGAATCTTCTCGATTCTCAGCTTCCCAATCCATAGAATGATTTTGACTTTATGGTTTCTGAGATTCCTTCTAGCTATGGATTGATGAACCTATGGTCTTAGCTTAGCTTCTGTGACTATAACCATTCTCCCCCCTATTTTTCCTTCTATCTATCTGACCTTGTGTGCAGTTGTTTAAGTGGTACCCAGCTTTTCATGACTCTATTTGGGGTTTTCTTGGCAAAGATACTGGAGTGGTTTGCCATTTCCTTCTCCAGCTCATTTTACAGATGAGGAAACTGAGGCAAACAGGGTTAAGTGACTTGCCTGGGGTCACACAGTTAGTGTCTGAGTTCAAATTTGAAATCAGGAAAATAAATCTTCCTGATTCCAAGCCCAGTGCTCTCTCCACTGGACCACCTAGTTGCCTAGTTGCCCCTAGGCTGATGCCTGATCAGTCTTTATCTCTTTCATTGGTTAATCTTTATCCTCCCATCCCCTAAGTGTGGGTATCCCCAAAGGCTTGGTCCTTGGTTCACTTTTTTCTCTGCCTCTCTCTGCCTGTCATTGTCTTACTCTATCTCTGGTTGTATCTCTCCTCTCTATCCCTTGGTGAAGTCAACATGTGGTCTTCTAGCTTTAAATTGTTTGAGAGCAGGGTTTCTGTTTTCACCCCACTTTCTCACCCCAGTAAGTATCTTCAACATAGAATAAGTAAGATTGGAGGTTTGAAGACAGGAAATGTTTTTATTTTGAGGTGTGGTGATCTGTGAATCCCAGGTACCCAGAAGGCATTTAAATGAGTGTCCAGAGAACTAGGAGCAAGTTTAATTGCAAGGGAGTCCAACTGCCTAATTTTACAAAGAAACTGGAGTGAAGAAATTAGATGAGAGGTCCAGGATCACACCGGTAGTATCTAAGGTAAGATCTGAACTCAGATCTTCTGTCCTCCAAAACTTTTTGATTCACCATATTTTCTCAAGTAATTGGTGTAATGAATGGATTTGATCTGAATTGAAATGATAGAAAGTGGAAAACAGAGACTGACTACATGTAGCCATTCTGCCTGTGTGTGCCGGATTTGTCAAAGGTACGTGGCCAATAAGTGAGCCCCTCAGATGATGAGGAGATCATCACGGACTTAGGGAGTTCATTGATGGGTCATAATTTTCCGTAAAGAGAGAAGAGATAACACTTCTTACCGTGCTAGGATATTTTTAAAGTGGAAGGAAAGGAGGAGAGGGGAAAAGAGCAGGGCAGAGGTATTTCTTCCCATTTAGGAAGGGTTCAGTTGGATTACGTATGGTTTGATGGTTAGATGGTTCAATGGTTAGGGGTTTCAGTGAATACAGCATTGGACCTGGGGTCAAGAAGAACTGGGATTAGATCTAGCCTTAACTATTAAATAGTTGTGTTACCCTGATCAAGTCTCTTAATCTCTGTCTGCCTCAGTTTCCTTAGCTACAAAATGGATATCATAATAGCACTTACCACTGGTTTGTTGGGAGGATCAAATGAGATAATATTTGTAAAGTTCTTAGCACAGTCCTCAGTACATAGGTGCTTAATAAATGCATGTTCCCCTTCCTCTTCCTTTGCCTCCTATCTCCTATTTTTACTAGAAAAGTGCTAAAAATTCCAAGTTGTCCCATAGGTCACTGAGCAGATGCCCAATTTCCACCAGGAGTGGACTGCTTCTGAACATCGTCACAGAAAGTTCAACACATCTTAGAAGTCAACCCATAATGTTCTTTGTTTAACTCTTTTTGCTGTGCTCTGGTTGCTGTCATTTTCTTGTTTGTACTAACTAAACTTGTCTCCTGGGCAGGAACTTCACTAGTTCTGCAATGTCAATTCATAATGAATGTAAAAATCATTGACACCAAAACAGACGCACTGGCATTAATCCCAGAACCCTTGATGCATAGAGTAATTGCACATCTCATCACATAAATTAGGTCATTGCATGCCCAAGCAGGTGGTTTATCAGTGGGGAGGTATTTAAACTTCACATGCACGTACAAATGTGGGACTTTTTTTTTTTTTGCTGCACCCATTATTATTTTTTTTTCCTTTTTTAACTTGGAGGAAGTAGGTCATACTTAAGAATGTGTTGGCTCAGCTGTGCAAAAATACATGAGCAAGTCGCAGATGTTTTTAGCATTTAGAAGTATTGTCTATTAATATCTCTAGTTCTGGAGAATAAAATGTGGTAGAAGTATGTTCAAAAACCTAGTAGAAAATCCTTGCAGTGAGTTTACCTCTTGTTTCCAGTGTTAGCAACTTTCTGCTGAATGAATCCTGGCACTCATCAATATTACTTGACTACAATGCTGACCCAAAAGTCAAATCAGAGGTCTTCTTCAACTGGACTGCTTAGAGGACCCTGATCTTACCTTGCTGTCTCCGCCCTCTATGGATTTGCACAGGACAACATCATCATGTCAGAAATGCATATTCTCAACATCTCTGTCTGTTGAAATCATTCTCTATACTATTGATGAGTGATTCTCAATCCTTTTTTTTATTCACATATACCTTTCACAGACTGGAGAAGTCTATGGACCCCTGATCAGAATGTTTTTAAACATTAAAGTAAAATATATAGAATAACAAAGAAAATTAAACATTTTGAAATGCTGCTATTTTGTTGTGGTTCAATTGTGTCCGACTCTTCATGACTCCATTGGGGGTTTTCTTAGCAAAGATACTGGAAGTGGCCATTTCCTTCTCCAGCTCATTTTACAAGTGAGGAAGTTGAGCAAACAGGGTTAAGTGACTTGCCCAGGGTCACACACCTAGTGAATGTCTGAGGCCAGATTTGTACTCAGACCTTCCTGACTCCAGGTCAAGCACTCTATCCACTGTGTCACCTCACAGCCCAAAATGCTGTTAACAAATATATAAACAAGTGTAGATAACTCAAATTAAAAATCCCTGCCCTAGATCTTGTAACAAGATCATGGGATCATGCATTAAGAGCATGAAAAGATCTTAAAAGGTCCTTGTCCAATTCTTTCATTTTAAAAGAGGAAACTGAGTCCCACATAAATCTAAAAGTTGTGAGAGTCAGAATTTGAACTGAGGTCCATCTGACTCTAAATCTTTCTCTCTTTCTAATGTACCATGTCAAATCCACATAGTTCTAAGGAGATTTTTAGATCAGGATAGCTGGTTGTTGAGCACATGAACTGACCTTGGTCTTGTAGATTTTTCCTCCGACAAACCTTTACTTTTGCACATTTTACCAAAATTCATGGTACAAAATAGTTTTGAGATGTTGCTCTGTGACCCAACCCATTTCCATGGTTATTAATTGCATGATCTCATTCTAACAAGAGCATCAGACGTCCTTGGATCAAGAATTAGCACCTTCTTCTTCAATCCTTCAAAGCTTTGTAATTTTGTTGGTGGAGATACTTCCTCCACTAATAACTTCTTAGTTTTTTTTTTAGTTGCCATGCTTGGGTGGATATCCCATGCAATTTGACATTAAGATTTTATTATGTTCAAGGGACTGTGCTCAAATGCATAAAGACAAGCAAAACAGTCCTTGCCTTCAATGAGCTTTTGTTTTACTTGGGAGTTAGTGGTTACAGCATATACACAAATTAGTACAGTACAGGTGTAGTGGAATATTGGAGATCACTGTCTGCTAAAGAATATATATATGTATATATATATAAAGTCTCAATGACTGTAGGAGCCCCTAGAAAACATGGGGATGTTTAGAAACAAATGATGAAACAATATTCTCTTTCTCAATCCTAGAGGGAAGAGATAATTGAAATTTCACAAAAGGCATAAAGTGCATGTAGATGAAGACCACAGAAAGTTCTGGCACCATCATGCATGAGACTGAGGTAGCACTGGTAGGAGTACAAGAGATGCTTTATACCTGCTTCCATGATCAAGTAACTTCAACTATGGGGGCAATTGGAGCCTGAGTACTCATCATCTTCTCCAAGGCATAGACAAAAGTGGGTCAGGAAGAATTCTTTGGGCTGATGACCACCATTGATATTGCTCCTACCATGATTGGGACTGGATGGATGGTTACCAGGAGTTATTGCAGAAAATAAAAACCAAACCAAACTATCCCTTTCCTCCTTTGCTAGAAGTTACAGTTGGTAAAACTCTCTTCCCTCTTCCCTCAGGGAAGAGTATGTTTCTATACCCAAATTTATTTCTGCTTCTTTTAAAATTTATATTTTACAGTATTGATCACCTGGTTTTCTAAGATAAAACTGCAATCCCCAAATTTCATTATAGGTCTCTCTAGTGCATTTGCTCAAGGGCAATTGAGGGAGAAATTATGGGCAGAAACACAGAGAAAAAGAAGAAATCTTTGCAAATTGATGGGGTTTCCTCATGTGGTGCTCAAAATAAACCAGAGAGTTTGCTGATGAATATTATTATAACTTCTCCAAATCAGGAAACATGTTAAGCTACTTGAATCTGGGTTGTCATAGATTCCCCTAGGCACAATGAGTTTTGGGGAGGGAGGTTTGGTTAAGGGGATGCTTCTCCTCAGTGTCCCCCGAGATAGTGACATTGCACAACTTTCTCTTCCTATTGGTCCATTTCTTCCAATGCTCTATGTACTAAATGTTACAAAAGTTCAAGGAAATCCTATTCTCTTTGGAGTAGAACTGAGAAGAACTAGAGAGAGTCATGCCTGAAAGGAGGAGCTGGGAAAAAGTGCTCTATCCAAGAGCAGGGGCCAGAAGTAGGGAGTAGTCCCTTTAGTCACACAACTGTCTGTCCAATCTGTTTCCACAGTTTATGAGGAAAGTTGAGGAAGACAACACTAACATCTAGGAGTAGGAGATAAGTAATCAAGGAAGACTTCCTGAAGGATGTGGCATTGAGCTGATCCTTGAGGGAAAATGAGGATTCTGAGAACAGAGATAAGGAAGTAGTTCATTGGAGCTTTGGAGCAGAACTTGCACAAAAACATAGACATTGAACACTGAGTTTACGGAATAAGAATGATTTTACTGCGAAAATAGTCCATGAAAGGGAGTGGTATTAAATAAGGTTGAAAGAGTAAATTAGAAGCAGATTATATTATTGTTGTTCAGTCTTTTCAGTTATGCCCAACTCTTTGCGACCCCATTCTTGGCAAAGATACTGCAGCAATTTGCTGTTTCCTTCTTCAGTTCATTTTACAGATGAAGAAACTAAGGCAAAGAGGATTAAGTGACTCATTCAGTGTCACACAGCTAGTAAGTATCTGAGGATGGGGGGGCAGCTAAGTGGTGCAGTGGATAGAGCACCAGTGCAGAGTCAGAAGGACCTGAGTTCAAATCTCACCTCAAACACTTGACACTCACTAGCTGTGTGACCTTGGGCAAGTCACTTAACCCCAATAGCCTCATCCTGGGTCATCTCCAGTCATCCTGACGAATATCTGGTCACTGGATTCAGATGGCTCGGAGGAGAAGTGAGGGTGGTGACCTGCACAGCCCCCCCTCACTCAAAACAAAATCAAGTGCAAGTCATGTCATCATTTCTCTGATGGCATGGTCTTCTTTGGCAACAAAGGATGAACACACACACACACACACACACATCAACAGATGGATTTGAACTCAGTTCTTCTACTTCTGCCTTACCCAGCTGCCCTGGAAGTGGATTATAGAGGCCTTTAAAAGTCAACCTAAATTTTTGTAGAGGTGGAATGTTGTTTCTGGGAAGTAAAGCATAAAATACGAGGCTCCTTTGATATGATGGTTACTTTTATTGAACTGGGTGTTTCAAAATTCTTTATTAAAAAGGATAGTTCTCAGGATTAGGTGGAAGAGAGAGCTCTGTTGGGAAATGTAGGTGATATAAAAATATAAAATGGGGAGACCATTCCATAGTCTAGACCAAAGGTGAAGAAGACCTGAATTCAAATGGAGACTATGTCAGTGGAGAGGAGAGGATGAATGTCAGTGATGATGAAGAGGTAGAATGGACAAGATCATAAATTTAGAAGCGTACAGGACCTACGAACATCAAGTGCAACTACCTCCTCATTTTATAGATGGGGAAACTGAGGCTGAGAGAGAGAAGAGAGGAAGAGAGGTTGGGTAACTTGCCCAAGGTCATTCAAGTTGTAGCGGGGGAGAACTGACATGAACCCTAGTTCTCTGACTCCAAATCTATCATTCTTTCCACTGTACCATATTGTCTCTTCTACCTTAGAACATTTTTGGATATTGAGGCAGAGGAGGGAGGTAGGTCATGGTGCTGAAAGAATGGGAGGTCACAGTATGACTACAGTCAAGGGTTCTTAACATAGGGCCTATGAATTTTTAAAAACATTTTTATAACTACATCTAGATATAATTGATTTCCTTTTAAATCTCATGTATTTCGTTTTATATATTAAAATATCACTATAGGGATTCCACAAAGGTTTCATTAGACATTCAAAGGAGTCCCTAACACAAAGAAAAAAAAAAGGTTAAGAAAATTTCATCTAGGGATACCAACCTGTGAGACTGGGAAGGAGTCATCATCTTCCCACCAGCCTGATGATCAGCATCTCTGAACTTTGCCATGCAGGTCATTGGGAGCTGAATCTCCCATCCATCAGTGGAACTATACATGAATCCTTCCCAGCTTGGTATGTTCTGCCAGACCTTGTACTTTCCTGGCAGGCTTTAGGAACCAATTCTAAAATCTTCTGACCTCAGGCTCACCATCACATTACTATGAGATTTCAGAAAAGGTCTTTGGTAGAGGGGCAAAGAGCTAATAAATTCCAATCCAATGCTGTCTTCTCCCAATCTCGCTCCTTCCTTCTCTTTTCCCCTCACCAGACAATACTTTAACCTTTAATCAACAGAGGTGATAGAAATAATTGTGGTGGTGGTATGTTTTCTAAAAGACAAAATACATCTTAAAAATTAAATTAAATTAAATAAGAAAGGGGGTGGGGGATGGTGGAGGAAGAAACGCACATCTCATTGTTAGGCCATTGTAGGAAAAATGGAATTTAAATTTAGCACCTAGTAAGTGTCTGCCAGGATAATTCCAGCTTCCCTCCTCACTTTTTAGCTTTCCAAAAATATATATAATGCAGGAGTCAAGAAATAGCATTCTCTGGATTCTTTCTGGCTCATCACCTTTTTCACCTGAAAGAGAAGAAAAAGAAGAAGAAAAGAAAAGCGAAAGAAATAGCCAAGAATGATTCATAGCCTTTGAAAAAAAGTAAATGGTCTGATTTAAGAAAACAAGGAGGGCTCTGTTGAGTTAGATATAAATTGAGCCTCATAAGTAAGCGGTGAGATTTTTTAGAACACTTCATTATACTGTTGGAGTGAAATGAAAATGCTTGTGTGGGTTTTTTTTTTTTAATCTTTGATCATTATTGTTCAGCCTGATCACCCAACCTTTTCTCCTGCCCTACCACATGCACTTTTATCATATCAGCCCGATCCATTAGAGCAGAATAGGTTTCTTGACTGAATTGTCTCCAAGACAATGCTAATGCGAAGGAGAAGTAGCAAAGCAATTATAATTTTCCAAAAACAAAGGCACCTGGATCCACAATCAGAGAAGCAATCTTTCTCAGTCAAGCTCCCCACTGTTATTATGCTAATGAAATGTAGGCTAAGTGCTTTTTCCCTTGTAGGAATCAAAGGCAGATAGGGGGCTATTTCTGAGGTCACCCTACAAGGACAGAAGGCACGAATCTGGCCATGGTACATACACTAGATCAAGAAGCTCCAGTGACTGCCTCTTATCTTGAGGGCAAAATAGGAACTGTTCTGTTTCTCCTTCTAAGCCCTTCTCACACTGGCTCAGCCTACTCTTCCAGACTTATTACTCAGTATTCTCCTTCGCTCATTCTGCACTCTAGCCTGCAAGCTATTGGCCATAGGTAACGTTCTATTGTCCATCTCTGTTCTAACTTGTCCCCCATGTCTAGAATACTCCTCTGTCTTGTGGAATCTCCAGTCGGTTTTTTTTTTTTCGAAGTTCATTCATGTACCACCTTCCATAGGAAGCTTATTCTGATTCCCTCCTCCCATCATACCCCTCACCTCCCAACTACTAGCATTCTCACTCTGAAAATCACTGCTCCTCCCCTCTATGACTCATCTGGGGGACCTGGGGCCATTTTGGATGGGGCTTATGAGCTGAAGGAGATTGGTGCTTTTGGATGATCCAACAAACCTTGGATGCTGCTTGGTTTCTTCTATCCCCAAAAGGGGTGAGGATTTCAGTTTAAAAGGAGAGACAATTTCATCTCTCTCTCTCTCTCTCTCTCTCTCTCTCTCTCTCTCTCTCTCTCTCTCTCTCTCTCTCTCTCTCTCTCTCAGTCTCTCTCTCTCTCTCTCTTACTATCTTCTGTCTCTCTCTCTGTTTCTTACTATCTCTATCTTTTTCTGTCTTTGTCTCTCTCTTTCCTCCTTCTCTTTGGAATAGGTATTATAAAACTCTCTCTGAGACTTCCTGAGAGGACAGAAAGAGGAGTGTCTCTTGTTCCCTACCCCCTTTCCTTCTCTGTTTTGCCTCCTCCCCCAACAATGGTAACTGTTGGAAATTATTGGAGCATATGTTGCCTGGGTGAGCTGAAGTGGGACCACAGGCCCATAACTGCCTCTTCTGCTTTCTGTTTCTTCCCTAGAGAACAGTTGATGCAACAGTGATTTTCCAGATGGACATTGCCAGTCCTGGAGGAGATCTTGAGATTTGGAGAGGTCAGGAACACCTGGGGCCCTGAGCCAAGGTAGGCTGCATTACAGGAGATGCCCTCAATACCTAGTACTTGGATTTTTAGAGGAAAGGATGGAGACAATCTTTGGTCTGATCTTCCAGAAGACAGATAGTTGAAATAGTTGTTTGGAGAGTTTAGAGTTTTGGTAAAGGTGAAATGCCCACCTAATAGTCTCACTAAATATCCCTTGTTTTGATATTTATATATAGATCTCCCAGGAGAGTATGATAGTAACTATAGGTTGCTGCTTCATGTTTAGGTCTTGTCATTATGCACTTTGGTGCCTTTTGTGTTTCAAGCATACTTTTGACATGGCAGAAATAAATTAACCTGACCTACATGTATTTATTGAATATTCTTCTATTTCCCTTTTAGGAAGACCCTAGATTTCAGCCAAACCTGTTTTAAGTGATGCTCCTTGGGGTTCTTGGGGTGGCAGTAAAGAACCAGAGATTTCAAGAAGAAAAGGGGGTTGACCACTCCTTAGGGACCAGGTTTCCTCAGGACTGCCCATGGGTTCAGAGCATAGGGCCCTTTAGAAAACACGCCCAGATAGTCTGAGCCCAGAAGGGATTCTGTGTTCAGCTTGCATATACTTTATGGTGTATTGGACAGAGTGAGGAAATCTTGCCCCAGATATGTACTAGCTGTGTGACCCTGACTAAGTTACTTACCATCTTCACCCTCAGCTTTCTCATCTGTAATATGGGTATAATAAGAGCATCTACCTCACAGGAGTGTTCTGAGAAGCAAATGAAATAACATGTACAGCATTTTGCAAGCCTGGAAATGATAAATAAATGCTTGTTATTGTTATTATGTTGTGTATATATATTGTATATATTTCTATATATATGCTCATTCCCCCCTCCCTGTCCCCTTCTCTCCCAAGAAAATTTAAATTCTTTGAGAGCATTTGATTTCATTCTTTGCATCCTCAGTGCCTAGCAAAGTTCCTGATGTATAACAGGCATTTAAAAGGCTTCCTGTATGCAATTGAATTGTTAAACTTTCAGACAGAAAAAGGGCTATTAAAATCACCTGACACTTGCCAGGTGCGTGACCACAGGCAGGTCACTTGAGAGATATAAAATAAAAATAGGGATATTAATATCTATAATATCTAAATAATATATACAGTATCTAGAACAATCATTTAGAAACCAGAAGTCCGACAATTGCTAACTTAACATTTAATAGCTATAACCTTTGTTACTCAGACCTCTGAAGGAATATGTTCATTGTTAGCTTGAGCTTATATTGCAAGCTTTAAAAAAAAGGTATTAAAACACAAGGTTATTGTGATGATCAAGTGAGATTCTATATGTAAAGCACTTTCTCCAAATTGAAGGCTTTATAGAAATGTCAGCTGTTATTATTTTATTATTCTCATTTTCATGTCATATTGGATGGATTCCCTGCCTCCTGACCTGCCCATCACCAGGCTTGCATGCAAAGCTTTTTGGGTTCAATAAGACCTTCTAGAAGTTATGTTCAGCTGTCAAAGGCTCTGAGGGCTCATGACATCACGAGGCATCAGGGTGGCGCTTTTTATGGAGCCCAAAATACCACAGTATTTTGGAGGAATGAATGAAAATTTATGAGGAAATGAACGAATAGATAAGTATGTATTAAGTGTTTACTATGTGCCAGGCTTTATACAAAACTAGGAGTGTAAACAGGGTAACTAGGTGGCACAGTGGAGAGAGCACTGGGCCTGGAGTCAGGAAGATTCATTTTGTCTTAGTCTGTTTGTTTTTCTCCCTGTTTTTGTCTATGTCTTCTGTCTCTCTATCTTCCTGAGTTCAAATCTGGTCTCAGACCCTTATTAGCTGAGTGGCCCTGGGCAAGTCACTTAACCCTTTTTCCCTTAGTCCTTCATGTATTCATGGTATGTCTCCCGGTTACATGGCACAGTGACTAGAGTGCCAGACCTGGTGACAGAAAGACTTTTTTTGTCTAAGTTTCTTTCTTTTTCTATTTCTCTCTCTCTCTCTGTCTCCTCCAGTTCCCTTTTATTGCTTATCTTATGCCTACTGCAGGCTTCAATGCAATCAAGATGATGTCAGCTGCATTTGGAGATCCTCAACGTCAATTTTCAAGTCTTCTTTTGAGTGAGACTTGGTTCAGGCCATAGCCTGTAGCACCAGGCAATCATACAAGCGAGGATATAAGTCTTGGTGTTCAGTGTCTTCCTTAATGATCCTCCAGCTTTCACTGGGCCACAGCCTTTTATTCACTTTTACTTATATCTGTACATATTATTTATATGTGCACATAATTTATAAATATACATATTATTTCCTCCAATAGAATGTAAGCTGTTTTTGCCTTTATATCCCTAAAGGCTAATATAATCAACTGACATTAATTAAGCACCTACTATATACCAGGCATTGTGCTAACAGCTGGTGCCTAGCACAGAGTAAATGTTCCACAAATAATTATTGGATATGGGTAGATGAATGGACGGATTGAATACTTGGCTGTTTGGTTTCTTTTGAAGCTATCTCTACCTGTTTTTATTATTAGGTGCAATTTTCAGATATATAGTCTATGGTTAAAAGAGTAGACCTCTGTATCTGCATCAGAAGCAGCTTTAAGATTACATTTTGTTCTTCTCAGTGAAATACTTGAAAAAGCAGACAATACTCAAACAGCACGTTTGGAGTCTATGGTCACAACAGTCTTTGTTTACTCCAACCTGTGGTCCATGGTCTGTAAAGAATGTTTTCCTCTACATTTTTTTGTAGGCCACCAGAAATCCTTTGGCATGATGCAAGCAGCCCAGGGGGCAGGTTGTACAGGCCTGTTTTAACAGCTCATTGGACTTGTTTGTGTTTGAGGATGGATAAATGAATGTGTTGTGTGTGGAGGGCATGTACAGGTAATATGTTCTATATTGCATTGCACTTATATGTATATGTATGCTATGTGGAGTGTGTAGTCTGTGTGTGATGTCTGTATATGTGTGGGTATTATGTCTGAAGTATTTTTGTATGCATTGATGCAGTGGATAGATTACCGAGCCTGGAGTCAGGAAAATCTGAGTTCAAATCCTGCCTCAGACACTTCTTAGCTATGTGACTTCATCTCTGCCTGCCTCAGTTTCCTTAACTGTAAAATGGGGATCACAATAGCCCTTACCTCTCAGGGTTATTGTGGGAACAAAATGGAATACAATTTATAAAGCACTTAGCACAAAGTGGGCCCTCAGTAAACACTTGTTGCCTTCTTCTTCTCTCCACTTCCCACTGTGTAGCAGAAAGAGCACTGCATTGGGAATCAAGGGACCAGGGTTACTGCTTGTGTGGTCTTAGGTTAATTATTGGACTTCTCTAGGCCTCAATATTCTCATTTGTAAAATAAAACAGCTATATCTAATGATCTTCAAAATCCTTTCCAATTCTAAATCTATGATCATGTCTGTGTATAAGTGAAGATGTGTTGCATGTTTGTTTTTGTACATGTCTATGTACACATCTGTGTGTGTATGTGACTGTGTGTGTATGTTTGTATCTAGGGAAAAATGACCGTGGCAGATCATCTGATTTAGCACTAGATGCCGCACATTCTGAGGTAATGGAAAACTCAATGGATGCCTGTGACCCTCTGTCTACATCTTTCTACCTTTTTAAGATTCTGGTCCTTAACTTAACTGGATGCTGTGACTGATTGCTCATGCCTTTCCTCTTCCCTCATCTTTGGGTTCTGAGAAGTGAAATCATCTGCAGATAAATATTCAGGCAGAGGGATCCTTTCAGGTCATCTAGTCCATCTTCCTCATTGTACAAATCAGGAAACTGAAACCCATGGAGGTAAATGGCTTTCCCAAAACCAGACAATATCAGAGGTGGAGTTTGAGCTTACATCTTCTGAACCTAGATCCAGGGCTCTCTCTAGTACGCCCCACTACCTCTTACATTTTACTTCTGAGTGGTGCCATCATATATCTCATAGAATTGGAGCAATTCACATTCTTGGGGTAGATACCTCCCTAACTCAACAATGGGTTTGAGACCCTTTGGTTACCCTCAAACTGGTTTGGCCTGTCTGCAGAAACGGTTACTGGGGTGTGGCCACTGTGCATTTTGCAGCTTCATGGAGTAACAGGTGAGAGTTGGGTGAAACAGGTGAACACCAAAGGTGGAAAGAGCCCCCAAAAGGGCTCAGCAGCCATCACACCAATGTACTGGGGATGCTTCATAGAAGGCCTACCATGGAAAAGGCAAGACATTGTTAATCTGTAAAGAGGGATACCTTTATTTCCTCTAACTGCAAACCTTAAATTTGTGTGCTCAGTTTCTTTAGATTCTTGCCCCCTGAGATTGATCAGGCAATCAAGATCTCCTATCAAGTGATCCTGATGGTGGGGAAAGTTCTGCAGACTGCATTCATTGGGGGAATTAAGGTAGCTGAAGGTACAACACACTTTCAGCCCTCAGTCATACTGAAGTAACTTAGATTTGCTTTGAGCCGGAGAGTGAGTTAAAAAATAGTCTTTCCAGATTTTAAAAACAGAAAGATTTGGTGGTCATTCTTTTCTGCTTTTTTATTTAAATTTCTTCATGTTTTATTGGTAACTCTCATTGACATCATTGTCACTTTCTGAAAATCCCTCCCTGCTTAAAATAAAAGGACCCTTCATTGTAGCAATGGAAACCACTCTAAGAAAACCCACTGACACATTGACCATGATGACAGCATCATTCTCCTGTTCTCTACCACTTCCCTTCATCTGAAAGGGGGAAGGAAATATAATTCATCAGCCCTCCGTAATCTGAATTTAGGTGTCTTAGTGAGGATTTTTTTTCTATTGTTTTAAAAATGAGTTTTTGTTGATGGTTTTTACAGCATCATAGCTTTCCCCCCTAGTATCCCTCTTCTTCCCATTCCTAGAGGGCCATCCCATAAAACAAATAATATATCTTTTAAGTGACAAAAAAGAAAAGAAAAGAAAAAAGACAAGGAAAAAAATAAGCCCAACTTTATTCAGTGATTCTCCAGGATTTCATAGCCATTAGGTAACTAAAGTAAGATTCAAATCCAGGTATCCTGCTCTAGGTGGTACAATGGGTAGAGTACAAGACTTGAAGTCAGGAAGACCTGAGTTCAAATCTGGCTCATACATTTCCTAACTGCGTAACTCTGAACAAATCTATTTGCCTCAGTTTCCTCATCTGTATAAGAGAAATGATAACTAATGTAAAATGAGCTGAAGAAGGAAATATCAAGCCACTTCAGTATCTTTGCCAAGAAAATCCCAAATGGGGTCATGGAGAATCAGACATGACCCAAATGACTGAACAATAGCCATTACAGGTGATATAATAGATAGAATGCTGAATCTAGATGCAAGAACACCTGATTTCAAATCCTACCTCAGACACTTCTTAGTTGTGTGATCCTGGCCAAGTCGCTGAACTTTTCCCTTCTTCAGTTTCTTCTTGTGTAAGATGAGGGTGTTGGATAGCATCAAGGGTCCTTTTCCTAATCTAAATCTGTGATCGTATGATCTCTCTGGGCCTTGGCTTCCTCATCTATAAAATGAGGGGGTTGGACAAGGACCATGGGAATATTGACTTAGGGTTGGAAGGGACCTAACAAGCCATCTATTCCAACCTTTTCATTTGTAAAATGAGGAAAGTGAGTCCTGGAGAGATCAAGTAATTTGCAGAAGGTTTCACAGGTAATACATTGCAGGTACAGCATGTGAACTGTTGTCCTCTGTCTTCAAATCATAGTTCCTGGCATATAGCAAGTACCATATAAATGCTTATTCCCCTCCCCTTTCCTGAACTAACAGTGTTCCCTGATGACTCGATGACCTGTAAAGTCCTTTCCAGTTCTCAGCTTTAATAAATAGTGGCGTGTTGGTTATCTGAATAAAAAGTCATGTACTAATCACTTTTAACACACTCTTTTTGGGTCTCCAGTTACCCCCAGCCCTCCATCCTGGTAATTCTTCCACTCTACTGAAATGACACTATTTTAGAAGAAACAGTTATTTTGCATGTTTAGAAACTGAGAAGAAATCCTATTTCTCAGTCTATGGTTTGTGGTCGTGGGATACCACAAGCTAAGACCCTATTTTAAGGACTTTTTTTCCCTTCTCTTTTTGACCAATGTCCTCCTTGTGAATTGTTAGTGGTTTTACTGTTTGCATTTCAGTAGATGCAAGATGATGGGAACTCACTATCTGGAAAGGAAAGTAATTATTATGATGGAGTAGGCAGAGTTGGGACAATGTATCAAGCACTGGGTGTGGCCCGTAGATATCTGACAAACTCTTATAGATGGCAATCTCCTTGCATTTACCCAGGGGGAAAGTCTTAGCCAGCATGTCTTTCAAGTGAACATAACTTGGTGCCAGGTAAAATTTCCTCATGAAGTAACCAACTAATTTTGACTCAGTGAGCTCAAGATCTTGGGCTTTCTCCCATACGGAAAAAAATAAAACAAACAAACTGGTAATGAGTTTTATTAAATGCACAGGAAATGTTTTATGACAGATCAGGGAGGGATGTTTAAGTGACAAAGGAGATGATTGATCCATCATAGTTTCCCAAATGGAGAGGAATGGGGAACCATAGCAAAATGCCAAGGGCTAGAGTGATAAGTTAAACATCTCTGAATGAATTGTGGCAAAATTAAAGGGCAAGTTAGTTCCCTTTCTGTTCTGGGCTACTGGGCTACTTTACGTCAGATTTGAAAATCCATTGTGGTGCTAAGTGGGAATCTGTACTCCTCTTAGCAATTGTTGGGTGGAATCAGTAAGTTTCTTGAGGACAGGGACTCTTGTGTTTGCTCTTTTTGTCATCAGTGCCTCAAAGAGTACCTTGAATGTAATAGTAGGCTTAATGGGTATAGTAGGTAGTAAATGTTTTGTTGAATTGAAAATTGAATCACATGAAATAAGGTAACTTGAGTTCATTCATAGGGCTAATGAAAGATATTCTAGGTTTAAGACTCCTTTTGGGTCAGCCTTTACTAAAAAGTCATAGCTTACGCACCTCCGCTGATGTTTCATTTTTTTTTTAAATTTGTTCAACCAGAGGAGATACTCATTCAATTAATTTAATTTAATTAAAGACATTTAATTAAACAATATAGCACAATAAGTGACAAAAATATTCCCCATATTATACAGGGTTGTACTCTTCTACAGATTATTGTACCACCAGAAGGAGAAAGTATGTGGTCAGGGAACTAATATAGAAAAGCTATATATGGAGACAATGTTTGACCAAGGAAACTCATGATTCTAGGCTGGTTTTCCTACTATAATGTCTCATGGTCGTTGGTGCTCCTACTGCTTTTGACCTATTAAGAAGATATAGCATTTTCTGGTGTGGTCTTTTTTTAATGGGGACTAGAGAGTAGGGGTAAAGAAATATGAAATAAGAAAAGGGAAAGATGTGTTTTTAGACTAAATTAAAAGAGTATGATACATAATATTTAGGAAATTACATTTAGACAAATAAAGTTACAGGTAAAAATAGGGAACAGGATCTTCAAACAACGATCTTAACAAAATCCCATGCTATCCTTGACAAGATAAAGAGACGACATAGACAACAGTATGATTAAGTAGATTTGGAACAAGTTGAGTGACTAAAAACTATTTTGTTATTAATGACTTGATATCAGTGTCAATCCAATTCAACATGTATTTATTATGTACCTACTATGTGCTAGGTTAGGTACTGGGGGAACAGACAAAAAAGTTTGAATCAGTCCCTTCCTTCACAGAGAGATAGCATGTTTAAAGGAGGAGGGCAGTAATGGTTGAGTTCTCAAGAAAGGCTTCTTGTAGAAAGTTGTGCTTAGGCTTAGATTTGAAGGAAACTCCAGATTCTAAGAAGCGAGGGAATGCATTCCACACATGAGGGACAGTAAAGGCATTAAGATGATGGAAGGAGGGTTATTTGAGAACAACAGTATTAAGACCAATTTGACTGGATTATAGAGTGGATTAAGAAGAGTAATGGTTAATAAAACAGCAAAGCTAGCTTGAATCCAGTTTGTAAAGGGCAGAGAAACTTGTGTTTGATCCCAGGGGCAATAGGGACTTTTAGTTGCTGATACAAAACTACAGGAAGCAGGGAAGGATAGCTAATTGATAGGAAGGTGATTGATGGGCTCAAACTTTGAAATGAATCTAATGAATTGAAGCTTGATAGGGATAAATATAGACTCCTGCTTTGAGGTCAGGAAATCAACCTCACAAGTGTAATATTGGGGAACTGTGGCTAAAATAATGCCAGTTTTGGTGGACTGTATGGTCATCATTGTGCTATGGAAGCCTAATACAATATAAGAATTTCTTTAGAAAGGCTGAGTATTCAAAATAAGGGAGCTTGTCATTCCATTTTCCTATTCACTGGCCAGATGATATTTAGAGCATGTGTTTACTTCTGGGACTGGATCTTAGGGAATTGATTAATTAGTCAACAAGCATTCAGTAAGTATTATCTATGTGCCAGACACTGTGGTGAGCACTGGGGATATATAGAAAATCAAAAAGAAACAAACGAATTAACAAATAAAACAATCAAGAAACAATCATGGTCCTTTCTCCCAAGGAGCTCACAACTGAATGTAAAAATACCAGATACATAAATGCAAATGGAAGATACTTTTAGAGGGAAGGATAATGGTGAGGTAGAGAGTGTTCAGAGGAAGGAAAACTGGTAAAGTGACTCAAGATCACACCAAATACATAACCATTGAGGCAACTGGGACTGTTTAGCCTAAAGAAGATTTAGGAGGGCATCTTCAAGCACTGAGCTAGAAATAAAGGATGGAAGTTGGGGAGAGTTAGATTTACACTTGATCCATGAAAAACTTTCTAACAATTGGATTTATCCCAAAATGGAAGGGGATGTCTCAGGAAGTCATGCATCCCTCACTACTTGAGCTCTTCCATCAAAGGTATGGTATATGATAGAGGGGATTTGGGGCTGGGTAGAGAGAGAACAAGTAGAAGGTTCTAAGGACTCTTCCATCTCTGAGATACTGTGTCTTTGGGACCAGGTCTATGATCAAAGGGACAAACAGTTTTGTAATTTTGGATTCTGAGCATTTATAGAGGGAAAAATTCAGGAAAGATTTTCCAGAGAGATTTAAAAATAAACTAGGAAAAAAAGAGACAACATTCTTTGCTCTTTTGGAGCCTTCAGATGGAAAGGAAACAAAAAGAAGTAAGAGAATTGTTCAGAATCAGGGAACTTCAGAGTTGGATTTTTAGTGGTTACGTAATCCAATTCATATCTCATCAAGAATCTTCTAAATAACATATTTAGCAAGTGGTCATCTAGTTTCGGCTTGACCTCCAGTGAGGGACATTCCATTACCTCTGGATGAAATTCCTTCCAATTGAAATTGGTCTTGGAAATTTGGTCTTAGGAAATTTTTCTTTCCATTGCTGCTAAATTTATCTCACTGCAACTTTGTATACTATGTGGTTGCCAAAAATTGGTAATTTTTCAAGATAAAGTTGCTGTTAATGTCCTCAAAGTGGCACAGTGGGTAGAGTACTTGGCCTAAAGTCAGGAAGAATCCATCTTCCTGAGTTCAAATCTGGTCTCAGACATTTCCTAGCTATGTGACCCTGGGCAAATCACTTGACCTTGTTTGCCTCAGTTTCCTCATCTGTAAAATGAGCTGGAGAAGGAAATAATAAAGTACTCCAATATCTTTACCAAGAAAATCCCAATGGAGCCATAAAGAGTATGACACAACTGAAATGACACCAGGGGTAGAGAACCTGCTGCCTCGAGGTCACTTGTAACCTTCTAGGTCCTTGGGTACAGCCTTTTGACTGAGTTCACATTTTATAGAACAAATCCTTTTACTAAGGGGATTTGTTCTATGAAGTATGGATTCAGTCAAAGGGTCACACTTGAAGACCTAGAGAGCCACATGTGACCTCGAGGCAGGTTCCCCACCCCTGGACTAACCATATATAATAAAAAGGAAAGAGATCATAGAATTGTAGATTCAGAACTGGAAGGGACCTAAAGAAAGAAGGAAATACTGGGTGAAACTGATTATAGGAATTAAAAAGGGTCATGGAGGATATATTCAACAAACATCATGGTGGATAAATAGCATCACTATGTGAGATACAAAATCAAAACCATTCACAGAAACCCACCCACTGCCATAAAGATCAGCACACTGAACAAAGTCCTATCCTAAGGATCTACTCATTCCCTGAGCTCTACATATGGGAGAAACTTAATAATAGATTGTCAAATTCTAAAGCATAATGAAGAAATTATAGTACATATTCCCCAGCTCTTTTCCAAGGAAATACTTTTCTTATTGAAGCTAACAGTGAGTTTTACTTGGAAACCACTCCATCTGCCAGGGAAAATACAAACACGTGTGGAGTGAAATATGGCAGTTTCAGTTCTTGGAGTCACACCACAGGAAGACACACTCTTCTCTCTATACTGGACATGTTGACTTCATATTAAAAAAAAAAAATCAAACAATCATACAATTGAGCAAGCAAAATCCCCTACACACACACATACACAAAATAGTTGTTTGGTACTCTGTAGACAACACCATTCTCTATTGTGGGAGATTCAGAAGAAACAATTTCCCATTTGACCATTTGCTGTGAACTGTATGACTTGTGAGTCCTTTCTCTTTGGTGAGTGGGAGGACTGTTTATGTCCAAATCCATAGCTGAAATCAACGCTAACCAGAGAAGTCTTCAGTTGGGGCAGACTCAATCTGCCATGTCTGGAAAAAATAAAAATGATATCAATAACTGTAATTCTTTTAATCCTCCACAAATCTGTATGAAAGACCACCCAGGTAACAGTTAACAAGTAGTTTGTTTGTTTTTTTCTGTTGAAATAAAGATCTATTCTCTCACATTTTCTCTTTCACTCTAACCATTTCAAAGACAAATAAATAGCTGAAACATGCAAACTTATTTTATGAGGAGAAAGGAGAAGGATGGGTCTAGAACCTGTGGTTTTGATGGTAAGGAAAACTTCCTCTATGGAAACCCCTCTGCTGATATAAATCAGCAGCATATCTTTAACTTGGCAATTTCTGGATTTAATACTGGTAATCGACATTTAAAAAAATGGACTAGTGATTTTATTGGTATATGGCAGCAGTGTCAAATAGAAAGGATCTCTGTTGCTACACATTGATTCAGAAAACCACAAATTAATATTATCTATGTTGTATTACATTTTTATTTATTTTTAAATACATTTTCTAATTATATTTAATCTGGTTTCAGCCCTTCTTGGTAGTTTTTGTGTGGGAAGCATGTGGTGTATGGGTGGTAAGTTTGAGTTCTGATGAAAGGAGCTCCTGGTGAGAAAAACTCCCTCTATTGATGTAGGTCAACAATAATATTTACTTATGTGTTTCTATGCCAATCTGCATGTAAGTTGTATTGGTAGTAATTATAGAGATAGAGTGCCTCGCTAAGAATCAGGAGACAAATTCTTCTCTTGACATTTGACATTTATTAGGTGTGTGACCTTATGCAGTCATTTAGCTTCATTTCCCTTATGTATAAAATGGAGAAGTTGGACTACATGGCTTCTAAAGTCCCTTTAATCTGTAGTCTAAATCTATTATGATCCCTTGACCTACTGACTATGTGAGCTTATTTAACCTCTCTGTGCTTTCCTCAAACCTAAAATGTCACATTATAGGGATCTCTTTCACCTATAATTCTCTTTCTGCTAGTCACATGAAACCCTGTTCTTTTATAAAATGGACAAGGAAAATTAAGCCAAACCCAAATATTGGAAGTAGCCAGAGTGACAGTGAATCACTTGATTAATCAGAAAACATTTATTAAGTACATGTTATGTTCCTCTACTTTTCTAGAATGTGAGGATACAAAGATAAAATTGACAGAATTTAATTGGCAGAATGTATGCAAATATAGTACATATACCCTGTATATAGAAATATATATATATATATTTAAGATAAATCAATAAATATACCATATATATGTGTGTATATGTATATATAGTATACATAGCCTGTGTATATATGGTATATATACCCTGTGTGTGTGTGTGTGTGTGTGTGTATGTATATATATATATATATATATATATATATATATATATATATATAGGATATATACAGAGTATATATAACTTGTAAGTGTGTGTGTATACATATACATATGTATGTATGTATATATGTATGTATGCATGCACATATGTGTGTCTTCATCCTTCATTGCCAAAGAAGACCATGCCATCAGAGAAATAATGACATGACTTTGCACTTGACTTTGTTTTGAGTGAGGGAGGGCTTATGCAGGCCACCAGCCTCACTTGTCCTCCAGAGCCATCTGAATCCAATGACTAGATATTCATCAGGATGACTGGAGATGACCCAGGATGAGGCAATTGGGGTTAAGTGACTTGCCCAAGATCACACAGCTAGTTAGTGTCAAGTGTCTGAGGTGAGATTTGAACTTGGTCCTCCTGACTCCTGCACTGGTGCTCTATCCACTGCACCACCTATGCATATATGTATAGTGTAGATGAAGTAGCTAGGTGGTGCAGTGGATAGAGCACCAGGCTTGGCATCAGGAAGACCTGAATTCAAATCTATCTTAGCTGAGTGACTCTGGAAATGTTCCTTAACCCTGTTTGCCTCAGTTTCCTCATTTGTTAAATGAGGTGGAGAAGAAAATGACAAACCACTCCAATACCAATGACAAGAAAACCCCAAATGGGGCCACCAAGTGTTGAACATGATTGAAGAACAACATAGGTGTAGATGTATATGTGTATGGGGGTTTATATGTGTGTGTATATGTTATACATGTATACTCACACACAGCCACACACACAAAAGAGTTACAAGGTGATTTGGGGTGAGGGGAATAGCAGTTGGGTGAATTAAAAAGTACTTCGCAAAGATGGTGGCACTTGAGTTTGGTCTGAAGAAAATGAGAGAAAATAAAAGGTGATGGTGAAGGTGAGTATTTCAGACATGGGGGACAGCCAGTGCAACCCTGTGAAATGTTATGTATGAAGAAGAGATCAGAACTGCCTGAAGGGGAAAGTAGAGCTGGGCAGGACCTGAGTGGAGAGGGTTTGTGAAAAAAGGGTTAAGGGTTATTCTATTTTTTAAAGTTTAGTTGTTTGGAAGGAGAGAAAAAAGGATATTGAAAGGAGAGGTCACACTGAGAGACATAGTTAAGGAAATGAAACAGAAGGGAAAAAAAACAAAACCCCAATCTTCGACTTTCTGAAACAGGGGAGAGGTGGTGGTGATGTCACTGCCTTTGTTGGTTGGGGGAACCAGAAACAAGCTGAAACATATGACTGATTAAAAGGAGGAAGTGAAGCTGGCCCCAACAGAAAGCAGAAGATGTTCCTGATGATAATGGAGCTTCTAGGAGAGACAGCCCCATCTGCAGTCTCATCTCTGTAGCCAGATCTCAGTAAACTGATTATGGCAGCCCTTAACGAAGGGTGGATTTATCACCCTTACCCGTCCCCGAGGGATACACAAGAGAAATACCACCTAGAGAAACACATAAACACAGACAACTTGAAAAAGAAAAGCTGTCTGACAGCAGATAAGAATGACAGCATGACTTGGAAAAGACCATAGACTAGGAGTGAGAGGAAGTCAAGGATGCTGGACCTGATGTCTGATTGCCTCAAATACAAACTCCTCTGTTTAGCATTAGAAACCCTTCACAATCTGGCTGCAATCTTCCTTTCTAGACTTATTATACATAACTCCACTTCCCACTCACTCCTTGATCCAACCAGACTGTCTTTTTTGCTGTTTGTAATGCATGATGATCCGTCTCCCACTTCTATACCTTCACCGAGGCTGTTTCCCACGCCCGGAATGCATTCCCTTTTCACATCTTGTCTCTTAGAATCTCTAGTTTCCTCCAAAGTTCAGTTCAAATACTACCTTTCTTGATTTCCCCATCAGTTACTGACCCTCCCCCTATTTCTCTTTGTAATAAGTTTGTATATATATATATACACACACACATTACACATACACACACAAGCACATGTATAGTGTCTCCAGCTGGAATATGTTCGTCCTTTGTTTTCGAAGACCATGACATCAGAGAAAGAACTTTATGAAGGTAAGGACTATTTATTTTCTTTGTATTCCCGATGCTAAATGTAGTGAACAGCACATAGTCAATTCCTATTGGTTGCTTTATAGGAATAACAGGGCAGTACAGAATTATTTGACAAGGTCCAGAGGAGGGTGGCTCATGAAGTGAATGCAGACCATGTCACTTGAATATTGGTTGAAGGAATTATGGGATGCTCAGTCTTAGTGGGAGGCGGGGACTATTGGGAGGAGAGTGGTGATATCATTAAGTTTTTAAAGAGCTGTCACATGACAGAGGGACTAGAATTGTTCTGTTTTTACTCAAAGGGCAGAACTAGGACCAATGGTTGATGTTGTTTTCTGTCCTTCATTCTGTAAGAGGATCATGATATCGGGGGAGGTGATGCCATAACTTGCAAATGGATCGGATTGAAGTGAGGGAGGGCTGTCCAAAGTTACCAGCCTCATTTTCTCTTTCAGAGCCATCTGAGTCCAGTGACCAGATGTCAATCAGGATGACTGGAGATGGGCCCCAGGATCAATGGATGGAAGTTTCAGAAAGACAAAGTTCTGCTGGATCTAAGGAATAGATCCTGAAAAATTACAGTAGCTCTGAAATGTAATGGGTTGCCTCTAGATGTAGGTAGCTCTCTGTCCCTGAAACTCTTCCAGTGTCTGCTAGATGAGTATTTTCCAAGGGACATCATAAGGGTGAATTCTTATTTGGGTATGGGTTGAACTAAATGACTAATGAGGTTCCTTCCACATTGGAGATCTTGTAGTTCGCTGATCTGGAGATCCAAACATACTGGTGATAAACAAATGTTATGATAGACACTTGAAGAATAAAATGATTAGTATCTTCATCTTATCTGAGAGACTCCTTAAATTGAGAAAAAGTGATTTTTTCTGATGGAAAAATGAAGTAAAGTCCTAATTTGCTTTAGCATTCTATGTATTCTTCCTTGAAGCATAGCCATAAATATTGCTACCATCATTTCTTTATGAATTATGAAATGGGATACTGTAAAAGATCATTGTTCAGTCATTTTTCATACATGTCCAACTCTTTGTGACCCCATTTGGAGTTTTCTTGGCAAAGATACTGGAGTGGTATGGTGCCATTTTCTTCTCCAGCTCATTTATAGATGAGGAAACTGAGGTAAACAGGGTTCAGTGACTTACCCAGGGTCACACAGACACACAATGTCTGAGGTCTGATTTGAACTCAGGAAGATGAATCTTTCTGACTCCAAGCCTGGCACTCTCTATTCACTGTGCCACCTAGCTCCCCATTGTAAAGGATGCTCCCTTTAAAATCTGTAGATGGCAGAGAACACACAAAGGTCTGAGTCAGGGTATTTATCATTTCACAAAATACACCTTGTTGTTCTTTCTTAGGATATCTTGGTCTCTCTATGATCATTTTACCACTGTTTTACCCCTGGTGTCCGATACCCCTTACAAAGGCTGTAAGGTCCCTGAAGGCAAGAAGTATATCCTGGATAAGCATTGGATGTTGTCACATGGAAAAATGCACTTTCTCTGCATATAGTATTAAATTATATATAATAATATTTAATAACCTGTTATTGTATTGCATCAGTAGTAAATCACCATTCATCATCCATTGTTTAAACTTTATGTGGCATCCACAACATTAGGGACATTATAGGAAACATGAAGAACTCTTGTTTCCTTTTGATATGAAAAGATGTGGCCATGCCAACAGGCTGGAAATTTGTGAAGTCCAAATTAAACTGAAAAGCAATGCTTTCTCTCCTCTTTTCTGATTGATTCACTGAAATTCTTTACAGTGACTATTTCCTTTGCAAAGTTGCTGCTCTCCTTAAGTCACCTACACTACCCTTCCCTTTCCCTCTCAGCAGAGAGTCTCCCCTCTTACTTTGTCTATCTCTTCACCTCATTTTTATACCTCGAAACTCCTTGACACCATATCTCATTCTTTCTTCCTTTGTTCTAGTCTATTAGGAGATGGATGGTCCTCTTCTTGTTAAGGTCCATACTCTTAGGTGTACAGCTCCCTCTGTCTTTTCTTGGAGTTGATCCCATCAATCATTTCCTCATTTTCTTTCTAATTTTTCAGTTCTCTTATTCATATAATCTTTCCTACTGCTTACAGATATGTTCATGTATCTTTCATCTTTAAAAAAGAAGTTCAACTCTACCATCCCCTCAAGCCATTATCTTTTATCCTGACTTTTTGAAATTACTTTGTGATAATTCTTATACTTTGTATATATTTTGTATTTATTTATCTTTGTATTTCCCAGAAGAATATAAACTCCATAAAGGTAGGACTACTTCATTTTGGTTGCTCTTTTCCAAACACTAACCTAGGTTCACTAACCTTGAACATAATGAACATTTAATAAATGTTAAAGAGAATGGAAAGGATTATATTAATCTGGTGGATGGCATGAGTCCTTTTTCCTACCTCAAAAAGTCTATAAATTTTTCTTTTTCCCCAATTTTCTTTTCTTTTGGCTCTTTTAAAATTTTATTGATTTATTTTTAAACTGGTAATGTTATAATTTATTAAGTTTATTTTTAATTTATTGGATAAAAAACATTTCCATAACATAGTATGGTATTTTATTTTTTACATAAGCATCTGTTATCTCTCACTCTCATATCACCCAGTCACTGAATAGCAACAATGATGACAATACATTAATAACAATGAAAAACAAAGAAAACCTTTATAATAAATAATTAGTCCAATAAAACAAATTCCCCCTCTCCCCGACACTAGTCATTCAAGTCCACAATGTCTGTCTCCAACATTTTAAGTTTTTTATCTCTTTGGCAGAACAAGAGAAATGTGCTTCATCACCAAGCCCCTGGAATTATGGTTGGTCACTATCTTGATTAGAATTCTCAAATCTTTACCATATTTCAGTGTGTGTAAGTTTGTCCTGCATTGCTGAAGAAGATCATGTCATCACAGAAATAATGACGTGACTTGCACTTGACTTTGTTTTGAGTGAGGGGGGGCTGTGCAGGTCACCAGCCTCACTTCTCCTCCAGAGCCATCTGAATCCAGTGACCAGATATTCATCAGGATGACTGGAGATGACCCAGGATGAGGCAATTGGGGTTAAGTGACTTGCCCAAAGTCACACAGCTAATGAGTGTCAAGTGTCTGAGGTGAGATTTGAACTCAGGTCCTCCTGCACTGGTGCTCTATCCACTGTACCGTCTAGCTGTAATATTTCAGTACTGAGTAATAGTAGGGCAAAAGAGTATAACAGGATGATGATTCAGTTTTAAGAGGACTCTATGAGTAGTGTAGCCCAAATGCACTAAGCTTATCCATGCATTTTTTTTTTTTTAGGTCATGAAATCTTATAAATTCCTTGAAGGCCAAGTTTATATTTGTTCTTGAGAATGTATCCTAAGTGAGCAGAACATTTATGTATGCTTTGTGAATGTTCAATAAATAGTTTTTGCTGACAGATAGAATCGAATTCTTTGGAAATAAGACAATTGTAAGAGGTAGAAAGAAAAGACCTCAATTATAAAATATCAGGATGCTTATATTTTAGAGAGAAACAACAATGAATGGCCTTAAATGAGTACAAGAAAGAGAGTGATGGGGGAAGGGAAGGTGATGACTATTTTATCTAAGAAAATGTTAGAGACCACAGCTGTAGACCCCTTACCATAAGTAAGCACATATTTCTGGTGATTTGAACTTTGTCAAGTAGAATAATAAATGCATGGATCAGGTACACATTTTCACAAGGGATTTTGCTATGGAAAGGGGAAAAAACCTACTTAGTAGTAAATCAGTAAATAGAAAATTCAATAGGGAAAACTATTTTATTTCCTGAATCTAGGTTACAGGCCAATCTGACCATTTCTGTCACATCTACTTTCCCCCTTCTTTCCCACTTGTCCTTTCTTTTCTCTCTTCCTTATACCCTTTCTTTTTCTCCTTCTACCTCTTCCCATTTCCTTTTCCTCTCTCCTTTTTTCCTAGTCTTTCTTTTGTTCTCGTTCTCTCCTCTTATCACATTTGCCCATCCTCCCCCTCTTTCTTCTATTCTGAAAAGTTGAGGCACTGTATGCTAAAGATCTCTTAATTCTTATAACCATCTAGGGTCTTATTACTGAAGGCTTATTCTACTTGGCAGCAGTAACATTTTTTGACTTCCCAGTTATCTAGAGGTGTAGAGTCAATCACAATGGACTAGAAACCTACCTGTGTCCATTTTCAGCATTATGTCTGCCCTGTTGCTGGCTATTTTACATTAACAGAATATCTAAGGCAATAGTCAGCATCAGGTTATGATCTTTGCCATCCTTAAAAAAAGAGTACATAAGTCCAATCTCTCCATCTATCCACAGGAATGCAAAAACACTGCACAGATGACTCCAGAATCTTCTACCCTGGCATGAACTTGGCTCATTTCCAACTACTTACTAAAATTTTCCATTTGGGTGCCCAGTGATAACATCCAACAACATAGACAAACTGGAAGGTAACCAGGTCATTGAGAGAACTGGAAATAAGCCGCATGAAGATTTTTTTCTTTCTTTTTCTTAAGAACTGGAAATGCTTAGATAAGACTTGGGTGGGACAAATATTTGAAAGGATGTCATCTAGAAGAGGAATTCAGCTTCTTTTGTAGAGTTCCAAAGGTCAGAATTTAGGAATTAGACAAAGGCAGATTTTGACTTAATAAAAGAAAGATGACCCTAACAATTAGAATTGTCCAAAATGGAGTAAGCTGCCTTAAGAGGTAGTGAATGCCTTTCAAGGAAGAGGGTTGGTCACTTTTTGGAGATATTGAAGATAAGATTATTGTTTTGGGATGAGGCTGGACTGGGTTGGACTGGGTTGTCTTTAAGGACCCTTTCAGTTCCAAGATTCTGTCATTCCATGTCTAAAACTATTATCAGTATCTTTCCTCAACCCTAAACCAGTGATCCCTCAGGTCTTTCTTGTTTGACAACCCTATCATTTTTCCAATCATACATTCTTGGGATCACGGGAATATGCTAGATTGTAACTGAGGCTTAGCAATGATTAACTTGGAGAGAGGGGGGGAGGAGAGAGAGAGAGAGAGAGAGAGAGAGAGAGAGAGAGAGAGAGAGAGAGAGAGAGAGAGAGAGAGAGTGTTTGGGAACTATTCTTCCTAAGGGAAGAATGGTAAGATGCCCTTACCCCAACAAAATGTCACCCCAACAAAAAAGAGATTCTAACAAGGCAATGTGTGGAGGAAGAGGGTGCTGCTGCTAGCCCCTGACACATCCTTAGGGCTTATAGAAGATAACAGAAGATAGAATGAAAGAAGGCAGGAATTCAGTACCACCGCTAACTGCCACCATGACATCTCCCCCATTCTTCACCCCCCAAAAATAATCAAAAGTGAGATTCTGGGAAAAGATTGTCCTTCTTGGCAAGAGCAACATATGATGTAACTGTCACTTCTCCATCTCGTTTCTTGCTTTGACTCCTGCACTGAGCTTATGTGTCTCATTCCTCTTTTCTTTAAAGAGTCTGTTTACTTCTGTATCTGCTAAATGTTCTCAAAAAGAAACTAATTTTTATAAGGAATCATTCTGTGTGCGTGTGTGTGTGTGTGTGTGTGTGTGTGCGTGTGTGTGTGTGTGTCTCCTTGGGAAAGCAGCTAAGAGGGAGTTTCTGGCATTCCTGGGACACACAGAGACATTATGTTTTATAGGCCTCCAAGTAGCATAAGTCTAGCGTGTCTGACTTTGTATTAGGACAACCTCAGTTCAAAGTCAACCTCAGACATTTACTTGCTGTGTGACTCTTGGTAAACTACTTGCCTCAGTTTTTTTATCTGTAAAATGGGGATAATAATAGCACCAACTTCATAAAGCTGTTGTGAAGATCTAATGAGAGAACATATGCCAAGTGCTTTGCAAGCCTTAATGTGCTATATAAAGGTTAGCTCTTATTATTATTTCAGTTGCTAGGATGACCAGCTGGAGACTTGAGGTGAGTCAAAGAGATTTTTATTTTTATTATTACGAGTCTTCTAAAATAGAAAAAAAAAGAGAAATAAAATGAACCAGCAATGTGGTGGGAGAAGTTTTAGTAAAACTGAAGGAAGAACCTCCCTGAGACAACAACTCTGAGGACCGTCTCTCCTTCATTACTTGTCCTAAGATGGTTTCAAGGGCCGAATCCTCCACCTCAAGGTATGAAGCAGAGGTTAGTCACTAGGAAAGAGGTTATATCCATGGGGACACCTGAAGGGAGGAGTTGGTGAATTTTAATTGTCCATTCTACTCCCAGATAACCCAGTAAAAGCCTTTGAAGGTGATTATTGAATGGGGTCCTGGTGCTTTAAAAATAAAAACAAAAACCACCTCTTAGGGGCCAGAGAGAAGGACTAGCTACTTTTCATATTCAGCTAAACAATGTCACACTACTTTTAGAAAATACCTTAGAAGCCATCTAGCCCAGGAGAGGTATACTGGTGAATGTTTAACAACAGTTTCTTTAAAAACAAATGTACCCAGGACATACTTTTATGTTTAATTTGAATTATTATCATTTTCTCCATTACATTCTTAAGTCTACAAAACAACAGTAACAACAAATAAATCAAGCCCTGATTTGTAGCATTTGCTGATTTCTAAGGTAAAAATGTTCACCCTGAACATTGAACAATCAGATCTCAGGAGCTGACTGGAGCTTCAGCACACCTCTGATCTAGCCTACCACCCTCATTTTTATAAATGAGAAAACTTTGGGTCAGAGAGAGTGATTTATTCAGTCCCAATGGTGACAAGCCAGATTTTGATCCAAGTCTGCTTCAAACAGTGCTTTCTCCATTGTCCCTGAAGCCCATGAGTCATTATTTTTTTTTCTTCCTTCCTCAGCCCCAATATTGAATCTGTTAGGAAATGCTCTTGGTTATTTATTTTATAATGTTCCTTCCATCCATTTATTCTTTTTTTTTCCCGCCCATCACCTCACTCATCTGGAACCCTATCAATCCAGAGTCTCTTCTAGCTCTAAATCAATGATCTTATAATCCATGTCAGATTATTTTAGGATCTCTTATCTACTTTCTATGACTAATCTGTGCCCCTCTGGTGTATCCTATAGGCCACTTTCACATAAATCTCCCTCAATAAAACAATTTTATTGTATTATTTTCCTCTGTAAAAGCCTTTTATTGACCTCTTCCTTATGGGGTGAAGTACAACCTCCTTATTCTTCTAATGAAGGATATACTTTAGTCTCATTTTACCTTTGCCCTGTGTCTCCTACCCATCTGCTCATCCTAAGTGATCCTTTTATAGTTTCAGCCTACTCGCTTTTCTCACTCTTCTCAAATATGTCATATTCATTCTCAGTTTTTCACCTTCTATCATTTTCATTCTCTCATGTGACATGCCCTTCCCCTTTTTCTCCACCTATTCTAATCCTTTATTTCCTTAAAAGGCTACTTTAAATCCTCCAAGAAATCTCCCTATCTACCTAAGGTAAGAGTGAGCTGTCCTCTCTGAATTGTTCCATCCATTTGATCTATATACCACTCCATATTATCATTTAACTTTTCTTGTGTTTTTCCATGTTTTCCCATTTAGGGCAGAAATAATGTTTTATACACCCATCGAGTCTATTTATGTGTTATTGTTTAGTCCTTCAGTCATGTCTGAGTTTTCATGACCCCATGGACCATACTCTCCATGGAGTTTTCTGGTCAAAGATACTGGAGTGGTTTGCCATTTCCTTCTCCCTCATTTTATAGATGAGGAAACTGAATTAAGTGACTTACTCAGGGTCACACAACTAGTAAGTGTCTACAGCTAGATTTGCACCCAGGACTTCCTGACTATCCACTGAGCCATCTAGCTACCTCCCCCCTATATAAATAATAGGTGCTTGTCTATTGAGAAAATTAGTAAATAAATGAGTCCTTGCAAAATAAGGTGAGTGGGTGAGTCCAGAGACCAAAAAAATCCCTTCTTATTCTACATCTAGGATACTAAGCTCTGTCCTATAACATTACCACTTCACATGAGTTCTCCAGTTATTCTTTCTGGTGAATTTCAGTTATCGAGCCGACCCCCAAATAACTCAGTTACCAGTCATGGAAGAAGATTAATGAATAGGGTCTTGGTGCTTATAAAAAAAATCACATCTTAAGGGCACATTTATTATTCCCAGAGAGTCTTTTCTTTTATGTAGAAAAAGAACCCATAAAAACACACCATAGGATACATATTAAATTGGTAATTTTAAACTAAATCGGTAGCATGTTAAATAGGAAAATAGTTGTCTATGCATCACAATATTTCCAAACCATGTCATTCAAAACTGTTGTGTAGAGATGTTCATAATCAGAGCACCAAAAGCCATTTAGTAGCAAGTGAGATAACAACGGAGCAAGGGCAGCCATGATGGTTGGACTTCATTCTGTGTTCTGCCCCATTGACTAGGTAAAGAAGAAATTATCCTTGAAAAATCAGCCAAGCAATATTCATGGAACTGGCTGCATTTCTCAAGAGGTGATTACTTGGTAAATCCCATGAAGACTTACTGTGTGTTGTAATCCATCAGTGTTTTGGGGTAACAGTATGAGCATGAAAAATCTTGCAAGTTTGATATGATTTGAGCATCCCTAAGTGGTCTGCCTAGTCCCAGGTATATTTTGTATTTTTTCTTGGACCTCCCAATTCTCCTGTATGTGCTAGAGTATTGAAAGCAGTCAGGAGGAGGTTCATAACTCTATGGCCTTCTGCAGATAGAAGTTTTTTTTCTTAATTGGAGGCACTCAGGGTCACACAGCTAGTAAGTGTCTGAGACTGGATTTGAACTCAGGTCCTCCTGATTCCAGGGCCAGTTGCTGTATCCAATGTGCCACCCAGCTGCCCCTGAAGACCTAACTTTTGAATGGCCTCCAACAGCTTATTACCTGGGAGGAAATCTTGCTCAATCAGCTAATATGCGTTCTGTACTCTAAAGTCCAGCCAAATTGGTCATCTTGATGTTCCTTACATGTGGCACTCTATATTCCACCTCTGTCTTTGTGGCTGTCTGCCTCACCCTCCCTGGAATGTACGTCTTCATTTTGACCTTTTAGAATCCCTAGTTATCTTTGAAACTCAATTTAAGAACCAACTTCTACATGAAGCCTTTCCTGACTTCCTAGCTAGCTAGGTGGTGTAGTAGATAGAGCACCAGCGCAGGAGTCAGGAAGACCTGAGTTCAAATCTCATCTCAGACACTTGACACTCACTAGCTGTGTGACCTTGGGCAAGTCACTTAACCCCAACTGCCTCATCCTGGGCCATCTCCAGTCATCCTGATGAATATCTGATCACTGGATCCAGATGGCTCTGGAGGAGAAGTGAGGCTGGTGACCTGCACAGCCCTCCCTCACTCCAAACAAAGTCAAGTGCAAGTCATGTCATCATTTCTCTGATGGCTACGAAGGACAAACACACACACAGCTAGCTAGCTCTTCCTCAAATTACTTTGCTATTTATTTTGCTTATACCTTGTGCATATTTTACATGTATTTTTGTTATTTTTACTGGAATGTTTCCCAAATCTGCATGTCATCTTTGCTCAGAGTCCATACTAATCTTCTCTATATAATTCCTATTTTAATATATGTGCTGCCAAAGTAAGCACATTTATATATCTTGTGTATACTTATTATCATTTTCCTAATAGAATATGTTTTGTCCATCCCTGCCCCACCTGTAACCTTCATACACATAGTAGACTTGGTGGTTGTCCTTCATTCTGAAGAGGACCAAAATGACATCACTATGTAGCAACTCACTATTGAGTAAATAAATGAATGAACCAAATTCTTCCCAAATGAGGAACTCCTTGAGGGAAAGGATGATTTTATTTTTATCTTTGTATCTGGAGGTTTCCGGCATATAAAACTGACTAATAAATGTTTGTTGATTGATACTGATAGACTTCTCAGCTTAAAAAAAAGTCCAGGGTGAACATACAAACAAGGAGAAAATGAAGTAGTATCTCATTTTTGCTCAAGCATAGTAGACAGTCTTCCTCAAAGAAGAGCCATAAATATTCCTCCTACATATGAAATGTCAATTGAAAGGAGAGGACACTAGAATACATGTCTTCCTGGCTTGGAGACCAGTAGTTATCTTCCATTCTCTTTGCTGCTGCTGCAGTTTTATTATTTTTATCATTAACTATCACTGTTACTATAGTTCTTATTTTGTCTTCTTTTTAATGGAATATGGATAGAAATGGTTCAGGGGAAAGTCACTATGATCTTAATCTCTTTTATGGTTACTTTTTGGCAGGCTATTCCACAGGTAGACAAAATGATTTTGCTCTTCTTTTAGTAATTTAATTATAAGTGCTAGGAGGTAAACTTATCTTCTATAGCCTCATCAAAAAGCATATTAAAGGCAACTCTGGGAGTACGTAGTAGGATGACGATGGTAATAATCTTGATGACAATGATAAAAATAATTAATTATATGATTTAGCAACCCAAACCTCCTGAATAGTCTTTAGGAGTTACAACCCAGGCCTGCAACATCCCCCAGGTTGTTGTGTGATAAACTAAGGTGCTTCAAGCAAAGGGCAGAAAAAAAAAGAATTTAAGTCTATAGGTGAGTTCTTTACTGGTGGATGAGTAGGAAACAGCTGTAGTCCCCTGCTCAGTCAAGAGTCCAGATTTAAAGCAATGGAATTACTTCTCCTTCTGACCAACTCTTCCCTACCAGGGAGTCAAGGTTCCAGGATGATGGCAATCTCAACCGCCATTCAAGGATATGTTTCATGGATGGGATCATAAGTTTGGGGCTACAAGCATATTTAAGAGACAGTTGAGTCCAGTTTCCTCATTTTTACCAAAGACATGGAGGCCCAGAGAGGTCTAGTGACTTACTTAAGGTCACACACATCATAAATGATAGAGTTGGAATTTGAATCCAATTTCTCTGACTCCAAATCCATAATTCTGTCTCACTGAACTACATTGCCCTTTATGTTAGGAAAAAAACAAACAAACAAACATTTCTTATACCTTATCCCTGAATCTTTAAACATTTTTTTCAAAAGCACATTTTGAAAGCAAAGCAAAAATCAGACACACACAAAATTAATTTATTTTCATCTAATAAATCCCCAAATGGAGGACCACACCATTTGTGTTCCACAAACCAGGACCAAAAGGCGCTGTTGGGCTGCTTACAGCCTCCCCATGCTTTATGAGGTAACCTTCCCCGCATTTGTCCAGATGAATAGATAATCATATTAACCAGGCTTTGTGAAAAGAAACAGAGATTTAGATAACAAAATTATAAGATAGTAGATGTCTAGCTGGAAGGTAACGTCAGAAGGTCATTTAGTTTAATTCACTCATTTTAAAGATGAGGAAAGTAGTGAAAATAGATAAACCATATAAATCCAACCCAAATCTGAGTGTGAGATCATAATTATGGAGATTGTTCCGCAGAACTGACGTACTTTTGGACATGGCCAATGTGACGGTTTATTTTTCTTCCCTATGTATATTTGTTACAAAGGTTTTGCTTTGTTTTTAATTTTTCTCAATGGAAGCATGCTAAGAGGGAAAGAAAATAAATGCGTATTAATTGAAAACAAATTAAAAATACAATAGACATTATAGTCCTATTAAAAAAGCATCCTCTGAAAGGTATATCCACCTTAAAAAAATAAATATATAGCATCTGTGGCAGGAGATATCCCCAGTGATTTCTCCCTGCTCACATCTTTTTTTCTGAGAGTACTTTATCTGGAGAGAGTCAGCATGTAGTGATGTAGAGGGAGCTGACCTTGAGCCAAGAAGACTTGCATTCTGCCACATACTGCCTCTGACATATATGAGCTGCGTGACCATGGGCTAGTTACTTGACCTCTCATTTCCCCAGGCAGCTTTTGGGAGACTAAATTGCTAAGTAGGTGCTGATTTTGCATCAGTGAAAAGAGTTTAGTTACTGAGAGCTACCTACATGCATAAAATCACAGGTCTGCTTTAAAATAAAAGAAATATTGTCTGGACCTCTCCTTTGCCCTTGTCACATTCCGTCTCGTGTCCTACTCATTAACTCTGAGGAATAGTTGAGAGGATCATTGCTCTGGATGCCTGGTAAGAGCTGCTAATGGTGTATGAACATGGGCAACAGCTGCTAAGATTTCATGAACTGTTTAGTTATTGCTTTTTCCCTCTGTATCACCAGCCCTTAACAATGCTTTCTATATCTCATTGTAGACACTGGTTGAGTCAAACTGGATTGCGTGAAGGGCAAAAGACCCATTTGCTATGTTGCCCATAGGCAGGACTCTGATCTGATTGCCCAGGTACCATATTTAATGTTCTTTAGAATTACTAGTTTTCTTCAAAGTGCCAATCAATCACTACCTCCTCCATGAGTCCCTTCTGGATCTCACTTAGGTTTTAGTGCTTCTCCCAGCACCTTCCTACTCCCATATCACCATCAAATTATCTTAATTTATTTTTTCTGCATCTTGTACATATGTCACACCTATATTGCTATACCATCTTGGTAGAGCTAGGAACGCTGAGAGCCAATATGCATGTATTTCTCATAGTGGTCCAAGTCTTGAGGTGTTTTTGACCTCATTTCCTTTGAGAAATCATGCAACTTACTCATAAGCGTAAGCAAGTAGGATATTGAGTGTGGGGTAAAGATGGTGAGGGGCCAGCTAGGTGGCACAGTGGATAGAGTGGCAGGCTTAGAATCAGGAAGACTCATCTTCAGGAGTTCAAATCTAGCCTCAGATACTTACCAGCTGTGTGACCCTAGGCAAGTCACTTAACCTTGCTTCCCTCAGTTTCCTCATCTGTCAAATGAGCTGGAGAAGGAAATGGCAAAGTACTCTGTCAAGAAAACCCCAAATGGAGTCACAGAAAGTCAGTCATGACTGAAAACCGACTTTACAACAACAACAAAAGGTGAGCACGGAAGTTGGAAACTTTAGCAGTTGGTAAGACTACTGAAATTCATTCCACAGCATCTCCCTTCTTCCTACATCCTTGAAAACATGTACTGTCACTTACCTGTCTAACTATTTACTTCCTGTTTCTTCTGTGAAGAGTGAAACAAGTCATTTTGGAGGGGGAGGGGAAGACTCTCCCAGCTTACCCATTCTGTACTGTAAATGAAAACTCATTCCTTAAAATGATTATTTGTACTTCTCTGATTCTAGAGATTGTTCTTAAAAAGTCACTGTCATTTATAATGATTTGTGACCAATCCTCCACGTGGGTGGTATGAAGTTAAAAAAAGGGGTCAGCTTAAAAAGGAAGAGATTTTCTTCATCTCAAGAGAAGTTGGGGACAAAGAATTGATTAGAGAGATAACTTCTCCAGTATTAGGGATCTCTGAGTTAGAAGGTCATATTACAGACTGCTTGTGGACTGGGGAGAGAGAAAGAGGCACTTAAGGAATAAGATGGTAGCAACGAGATGGAGGCTAATGTGTCTGTGTAAGTAAAACTGTCTCATACCTGACACCCTCCATTCTCCTGCCTGGCTCCATAAATTTGTGTTCATGTACATGCTGTTTCCCATGAGAGAATGAAAGTTCCCTTAGGTCAGAGACTAATTCCTTTACATTTTTACTCATTGCTTACTGAGCTCCTTGGTATGTAGTAGGTACTTAATTAGTTGACTGACTGATGTGTCTGTCACCTTCATCTCTTGTTCAGTCATGATTCCATTCAATTCAATGGTGCGAGAGAGCATTTTGGGGATGGGGTTGCCATTACCTGGCATTCAGCCTTTAAACTAGGCTCGTACCTTTGCCCTTTTCCATCTCAAGAAACAGTTTCTCTCTTTGGTCCCTTGGCAAAAGTAACCAGAGCCCATGTTAGCTCATCGCTCCTCTATAGATTCCATTAATAATGCAGATAGACAAGTTCATGTTTCATAGCCACAGGCCCAAATTATCCACAGCCATCAAGTCAAGAGAGAAGTCAAAGGCAGCAGGTAGAACAATTTCCAAAGTTAGAATGAGCGGCCTGGAGCATCCAGGATCATTTCCATCAACAGCTGCTTCAGCAGAAATCAGAGTTTAGCTGTCTTATCGTGGCACTTTTCTTTCCCTTAAAAAAAAAAAATGCTATTTTCCATGGAGAGATAAGCAAGAAAATGTTATATCTTGAAATGGATTTCTTGAGTGACTCTAGATAAGTAAAAAAGTAACAGTGAAATAGAAAGGTATTCATAGTTTGTTTAAAAAATATATATCAATTACGTGAGAGCTCTAGAAACATGTCACTTGGCACCCTCAGACGAATAGGAGGCTAGAATTTCTGAAAAATGCAATTAAACTTGGCAATGAGCTGTATGTAAAGGAATTTTATCAGCTCTTGATCATTAATACTTGTAGTTAGGAGACTTTGTGCAGCGGGCATTTAAAGTCCTTCACACAGGGTACCCAACCTAGCTCTTCAGTCTTATCATACATTTGCTTCATCCATGCTATACTCTAGTCAAAGTGGCCTTGCTATTTTTCGTGCAAAATACTCAATCTCTTATTCATGTGCCTTTGAATGTGTTCCTCACCTCCACCCCTTAAAAATTCCTGGTTTCCTTCAAGTTGTAGCTAAAACATGTAGGCATATATATATATATATATATATATATATATATATATATACATACACACATATATGTACATAGATATGTATATACACATATTTGCGTACATATCCTTACACATATCTGTTGTACATTTATATGTATATATGCATATACATATGTTTATACATATGTTTATATATGTGTGTTGCTTTCTGAGGTAGGAGCATACATGTAACACCTCTCTCCATATGTTAGATTTGTTCAGTTGTTTTGATCATATCCAACTCTTCATGACTCCATGTGGGGTTTTCTTGGCAGAGATACTGGAGTGGTTTGCCATTTCCTTCTGAAGCTCATTTTATAGATGAGGAAACAAGCAAACAAGGTAAAGTGACTTGCGCAGGGTCACACAGTAAGTGTCTGATGCCAGATTTGAACTTGTGAAAGATGAGTCTTCCTGACTCCACGCCTGGTGCACTACCCACTGAGTCACCTAGCTGCCCTAAGTTAGGCTAAGGTTTCCTTAAAAGGTACTGAGTCATTAATTATGCTTTGGCTGATTCAGGGGACTAAGGATTCATACTGTTAATTTTACTTGCCCCTTGCCTAAATACAAAGCAGTCACAAGTTATTGAAGGATCTTTGATGCTTCTCTGGGGGATCAAAATGGGAAACTCAGGTCAGTCATCTTCCCTCAGCTGAATTAGCGGGAAGTGTTCTCATGGTTTCTTGCTGAATTTCCTTCTCCTGCTATGAGTAAATAAGTCTTTTCTTTGGTAACTCTTGAATGACACTCCTCTCTTATTCCATTATCTTCTTACTTTTCTCCTCTTTCTTTCCATTCATCTCTCTTCTGGACTCCTCCTTCATCTTTCTTCTACTATATCTGGGGTCATCTCCAGTCATCCTGATTGGTATCTGGCCACTAGACCCAGATGGCTCCAGAGGAGAAAGTGAGGCTGGTGATATTGCACAACCCTCCCTCGCTTACATCCAGTTCACTTGCAAGTCATGGCATCATCTTCTTGACGTCATGGTCCTTTTGAAAAACAAAGAACAAACCATAACTCACTCACACAATTTTTATGGTGGAATGTAAGGTGCTTCAGGGCTTTAGGTATCCCCTGCAGCAAGTACAATGCCTGCCAGTTTATCGGTCAGTCAGTCAATAAATTAAATAAAATAAATTAAGCATCTTCTATCTGGGCCTACAAAGAAAGGCAAATGACTTTACCTGCCCCTGAAAAGCTGCACTCTAAAGGGAGAGACAACATGCAGATAACTCTGTATAAATAAGGTACATATAGGTTATTATCAGGAGAGACATAGTAAGCACTTTATTAAATGTTTATTGAATTGAAAAGTCTTGCTCTGTTTTGATTTTATCCATGTAGAAACTAAAGAAAGGTGCATATAAGAGAATATTTCAAAGAGAGCCTTTGGTTGTGAAGTGGTTGTTGTAGTGGTGATGACATCCAAGGTGGCATGATGGAGCAAGAAGGGAAAAATGCCTTGGGCATGTGAGCCTGAGGAATCTCCTTAAAGATGCCCATGGATAGCCAGGATAAGGGTTTCCAGTGTCACCTCACTAGAGACAGAATGGGTAGCTGTTCATGTGGCATGACTGGTAAAGCTTGCCTTCCATAAGGTATCTTTTCTTTTCTTTTTTTTTTAGCTCTAACTTATTTTTTTAATTTATAGAATAAAACACACATTTCCATAAGAGCATAATAAAAAAGATGACTGTGCATGAAACTGAAAAATCTATATGTACAATTTACTATTCCTTGTAAATATATAATAAAAGTATCATGTAAATTTTTTTCCCTTTTTTTGTTCTCCCCTCCTGCCCCATCCTAGAGATGGATACACAGACACACATACATATATGCTCACACATACATATGTACAGATACACACACATTCACACAAACATATACACACATATACATTGAAAATTATTCTATACATATTTCTATTTATCAGTTTTTTTTTCTCTGGATGCAGATAGCATCTTTCTTCATTATGTCCTTTCTTTTCAATTTGTGGGTTTATAATAGTCAAAATGACTTACTCACTTAACCTTCCATAAGAGAAATTTTCCAGTTGCTAACCATGATACCACTGTTTTTGAACAATACTAAAATGCAAATGCCTTACCTGAGAGGCCTAGCCCATTAATCCAGGAATATCCATTAATTCTTCAATTTAGATTTATTTTGGCAGGTTAGGTGGGACCAACAGTCCAGGACTGGATAAATCAATTCTGAAAGGGGAAGAGTAGACAGACAATCAATTCACATTTACCAAGACCTCCTAGGTACCAGGCACTATGCAAGTTTTCAAGCTTTAAAACTTTAATGGGAGGCCCTGGGAAGGCAGGGGCACCCCACTGACTTGCCTAGGTCATGTGTATTCAGTATATGACAGTCAAAAGGTGTCCGATGACAGAATTAAAAGATGCCAACCTCTCCTGTTCCTTGTTGGGAAGTTGAAATTGAAGTCCTAACATAGAATCATATACTTAAAGCGGACAGGAGCCTTAGAAGAAATTGAGTCCAGCCTCCTCATTTTACAGATGAGGAAACTGAAGCACCAAGCAAAATGAGTTGTCTAGGATCACATAGCTAATAAGTACCTGAGGTGAAATTCAATCCCAGATTTCTATTGACCTTCCCCTCAATTTCCTTAACAAGACCAACCAAGAAACACACCAACAGAGCCATGATTTATTTTGAACATCTTCTCAGGAAACACGGTCACTTAATTTTGATCATCTCTGTACATTTTTGAGCACAGTCTCTGTTTTCCCATGGCTGTTGTCAACCTTAGCTGGATGAGTAGGAAAGAAAATTCCTATTTATGAAACACTATGTGTTTCCAAGGTGGCAGCCCCTGCCAAGTGCCAATCTCTGGGCATTATCATGACCTATTTATGCTTCCCATAATCACTGGCAAATTTCAGGTGTGAGAAATGAAACTCACAAGGTAGCACAAATATGATTTTCAGCTTTTGCCTGTGAAATGCCGTTGGACGAGGTGCAAGGATAAAGCAATTTCTTGCTTCATGGTGGAGGAAAAGGACGAATCACCTGATCCACTACCTCTTACACATTGCAAGATGATAACATCAGTCAGCCATAACGACTGACCTGAAGTACAAAGCAATTTTAAGAGTGTGAGACTGATGGTCCCCAGGAATATCACGGTTTTTCAGTTATCCAATTAACACAGAAGACACAGAGCAATAGAGGACATTATGTTCCTATCACTCAGGTTTATAACTTTGACATCATCCTTGACTCTTTCCCTCTCCCTGTATCCAATCACTTGCCAAATCCATTGATTTGAGCCTTACAACATCTCACACGTCTATTCCCTTTTCTCTATTTACAGAACAACCATTCTGATTCAGTCCTCCTTGTCTCTCCCTGGGATTATTATAATAGTCTCCAAACTGGTCTCTTTGCTTCCAGTCTCCCTCTTTTCAATCTGTCCTCCCTCCACTTCCAAAGGCACAAAATTGACAATGTCACCCCCTTCTACAAAGCTCTTCAGTAGTTTCTTACTGTTTCTAGGGCAAAATATAAATTCATCATCTTGGCATCTAAAATAATTTTACAATCTGCCTTTCCAGATAGGTGTGGTGGCATTCTATGTCTAAACAAACCATTCCTTTGGGTAACACGATAGGACAGTTAGAAAGAGCTAATTGAACTAAAAAAAGAGCCATTAAGGGTTGGGTGTATACTTGACAAGAGGTCCCTAGTGAAGGGAGCCAGGCTTCTGTGCTTGGCCTGTGTTATTTAACATCTCTTTGTAGCACTTAGGCAGCTAAGTGGTGCAGTGGATGGAGTATTGGGAAGACTCATCTTTCTGAGTTCAAATCTGGCCTTGGACACTTACTAACTGTGTGACTCTGAGTGAATTACTTAACCCTGTTTGCCTCAGTTTCCTCATCTGTAAAATGAGCCAAATCAGTCCAGTATCTCTGCCAAGAAAACCGCAAATGGCATCATGGAGAGCCAGACATGACTGGAAAAAGACAACAACAAAAATGAAAGCCTTGGATAAAGGTATAGATCAGCATGCTCATGATATTTCCAGATAACATAAAGGTGGGGGTTAGAGAGAACACCTTGGAAGACAGAGTGAAGATACAAAAATATCTTGACAGGTTGGAGCATTGGGATGAATCTAAAAAAATGAAATGAAATAATAGTCTTAAGCTGGATTTGAAATACCAACTTTACCAGTGCAGGAGGGACGTGATTAGACTGAAATTTATCTGGAAATGACTGAGTGGTTTTAGTGGACAGAAAACTCAATAGGAATCATTAATGTAATTTGTCAGCAAAAAAATCCTGATGTAATCTTGGCCTGCACTAAAGGAAGCCCAGTTTCTAGCAGTTAGGAGGTAATTTCTCTCTTCTCTGCCTTGGTCTAACCCCATTTTGAGCATTGTGTTCAATTCTGAGTGCCGTATTTTAAGAAGGACATGGATAAGATATGGAACAATCATAGAGGGCAACCAGGATGGTAAAGGGACTTTTATTCATGCCTCATAAAGACTTATGGAAAGAATTGGAATGTTTAGCCTGAAGAAGAAGTTTTGAGGGATTTTTGATAGCTATTTGGAAATATTAGAATGTCATATTGAAGAATGATTAGGTTAATTCTATTAGGTCTAAGAAAAAAGAAATGTGACCATTGGCTACAGATTGTTAAGAGGCCGAATTAGACTTGAGGTCATAAAAATGTCCTCTAAATAAGTCATCCCAAAATGGAATGAATGGACTGCCTTGAGGCATAGTGAGTTTCCCCATATTGGAGTGATACTAGATGACAGCTGGTCATGTGCATAGTAGTGGGAATTCTTTTTTCAGAATCTGTTGGAATAGATGACTGTTCCACTGTGAAATCCTTTGATTCCATAATCATCTCCCTTCCATATGTCTGGAATTCCTGTCTTCATCTATGTTTCTCCCCCATCCACTCTTCTCTTTGCTCAAGGCTCAACTAAGGTACCACTTATTTAATGAAGCCTTTTCTTTTTACCCAATTTTAAGCAGTCTCCATCCTCAAAACACCTTGGATTTATTTATTCATCTATCTATCTATCTATCTATCTATCTATCTATCTATCTATCTATCATCTATCTATCTATCTATGATCTGTCTATCGTCAGAGGACCTGGGCTCAGATCCTGACTCTCCCACTTACTGCTTCTGTGTACATAGAGAAGTCATCACAAAGCACAGTGGGGCAGAGGTGACTTGAAGTGGGGAAGACCTGGTTTCAGATTGCATCTGTGACATTTATTAATTATGTGACCTTGGGAAAGCTATTTAATTCAACTCTATTGGCCTTAGTTTTCTCATCTGTTAAAAAAAAGAGTTAGACTAGATGGTTCCCAAGTTCTCTTCCAACCCTTAACATAAGATTTTATGAGTTCCTTTGGTTTCAGTTTCCTCTTCTATATAAGGAGTGGGTTGAACAGGAGATTTCTGAGGTTCTTTTCAAATCTCCATCTATGCTCCTATAATCCTATATAGTGAAAGGTAGCAATTTTATTGTTGTACAGTCATCTGGTCATGTGTGACTCTTCATGATCCCATGGACCATAGCATGCCAGGCTCTTTTATCCCTCCACCATCTCTGGTTCATGTTCATTGCTTCCATGTTGCTATCTATCCAGCTTGTTCTCTTCCATCATCTTTTTTTGCCTTCAATCTTTTCCAACATTAAGAACTTTTACAATGAATCCCACCTTTTCATGGTGTGGCCAAAGTACTTAATCTTCAGCTTCAGTATTTGACCTCCCAATGAAGAACATAAATTAATTTCTTTAAATATGGATTGATTTGATCTCCTTGCCCTCCAAAACCCTAAAAGTCTCCTCCAGCATCACTATTCACAAGCATCAATTCAATGATACTCAGTTTTCCTTATAGTCCAACTCTCACAGTTATTGGAAGAAATATAGTTTTGATTATATAGGCCTTCATCATCAAGGTGTTGTCTCTGTTTTTTAGTCTGCTCTCTAGATTTGCAATAGCTTTCCTTCCAAGGAGCAAGTGTCTTTTAATTTCATCACTGCAGTCACCTTCTTGGGTGATCTTTGAGGCCAAGATTAAAAATCTAAAACTGCTTCCATTTCTTCTCCCGCTGTTTGCCAGGAATTCATGGGACTTGTTGCCATGAACTGGTACTCCCATTTCTTTGAGGAGTTGCCACATTTTGTTGTGATCCACACAGTCAAAGACTTTAATATAGTTAATGAAGCAGAAGTAGATTGTTTTTTCCCCTGGAACTCCCTACTTTCTCAATAATCCAGTGAATATTGACAATTTGGTCTGTGAGAGATAGCAAAGTTGAGATCATATTCAGTGTGCTAGGAGTATTATTAGAGAGAAAAGGGAACACTAAAAACTTAGGCAGGGGGTATGATTCAGGAAAGGCTTCATGGAGCAAGGGGTCCCTTAGCTCATCCTTGAAGGAAAATTAGGTTTTATAGAAGCAGAGTTGGAGATCTCCTTCCAGGTTTGAGGACCAATCTCCATATCCACTAAGGTAGAGAATTTCATGAAAAGGCAGGAGCCTTTGTTTTTAGTGGACTGAAAATTCAATATGAATCATCACTGTGATTTGTCCACCAAAAAACCTGATGAAATCTTGGCCTGCGCTAAGAAAAGCACAGTTTCCAGCAAAAAAGGAGGCAGTGGCCTTAAAGGAAGGAGTCAGTTTGCCTAGAATATAATGGGTGAAGGATAGTGTTGTGGAATAAGGCACACACATAAATACAGATGCATATATGTAGGTATGTGTGTGATGTAATTTCTATCTTCAACTGCATCTTCCAAGTCCCAGACCTTTCTTTGGAAGTCCTGCCCTAGGATTCAGCCCAGTTGTTTAGTGACTTAGAATGTGTAAACTAATCCCACTTAGCCCTTACTATCTAGTGACTAGTTCTAGATATTAGACTGTGTTTCACTGTACATCCCATTCAGTTGCTTAACCAGAGCTTCTCACTTGCCATCACATGTGACCTCCAACCCCTTTCTATCCTCAAGAATTAAATGTTCCTCTTTTGTCACTGGTGCAGCTAAGTGACACCATAGTGGATAGAGTAAAGGCCTTGGAGTAAGAAAAATTCATCTCCCTTAGTTCAAATCCTCAAATTCAGACACTTCCTAACTGTGTGACCCTTGGCAAGTCACTTAATCCTGGTTGCCTCAGTTTCCTCATCTGTAAAATGAACTGGAGAAGGAAAAGGGAAATCATTTCAGGATCTTTGCCAAGAAAACCCCAAAAGGGGATTACTAAGAGTTGGAAATGACTGAACCAACCAAACAACCATAACAACCTTTGTCACCATTCCTCTGAATTCATTGTCTTCAAGGAGAACATGATGACAAAAGGGACTCAGTTTATCTATGTATATGTACATATGTATAGGTATATTGGCATGAGCATATGCATTGCATGAACATTTATTAATATTTATATATTTGCATATAAATACACGCATATATTTATGTGTGTACATGAATGCACATATATATGTATATGGATACATTGGGTTTATGTAGATTTAAGTATTTACGGATGTGTATCTGTGCATGCGTATGCATCCTGTATTTATATGTATAGAGTCATGCACACAGATATAGAACACATGCATGTATGCATATACACAATAATAATACATATATGTATATGTGTGTATATAGATATATATGGACAGCTAGGTGATGCAGTGGATAGAGCACCAGTGCAGGAGTCAAGAGGACCTGAGTTCAAATCTCATCTCAGACACTTGACACTCACTAGCTGTGTGACCTTGGGCAAGTCACTTAACCCCAATTGCCTCATCCTGGATCATCTGCAGTCATCCTGATGAATATCTGGTCCCTGGATTTAGATGGCTCTGGAGGAGAAGTGAGGCTGGTGACCTGCACAGCCCTCCCTCACTGAAAACAAAGTCAAGTGCAAGTCATGTCATCATTGCTCTGATGGCATGGTCTTCTTTGGCAACACACCCACCCACACACACACGTATATTTATATACACACACACCCATCGGAAATTAGCATTGTGCTTGGTACATAGCAAACACAATAAATGATTCTTCCTTCCTTCCTTCCTTCCTTCCTTCCTTCCTTCCTTCCTTCCTTCCTTCCTTCCTTCCTTCCTTCCTTCCTTCCTTCCTTCCTTCCTTCTTTCCTTGCTGGCAAGGGAGATAGAGGCAAAGTCCTGACAGAATACCATAGTACAAAATATTTATTTATAAAATTATCTGCTCAGCTTCCCCTCATCCCCCACATTCTAGATTGAAGACTCATTCTCCTCTCCCTTACCCCACATGAAGGGTACATATTTTTAATAAGCCCTATGACTATATCAATAAAAAAATGCATCTGGCCTTAATAACATAGATCTGTGATTCCTGGTTTAATAATACAGAGTTTCTGAATGACAGAAAAGGTGTTTTTAATTCATCCCCTCTTTAGATATCCATTTCCTCATTTGTGAAATAACTTGGTTAGACCAGTTGTCCCCCCAAGCTCCCTCTTACTCTAAATTTTCAAACCTGATTCCCTGGTAGGTCAGTGTTTGGCTGAGGTCGTAAAAAGTCAACGGAGGTCACTAGGAAGAACAAAGGAATTTTGTAAACTCTTGTCAGAATACCCCCGTGGGGGAAGGTTTGAGACACTTTCTTGCTTGAGTTTTTCTCAGCTCCCCACCCCAAGGTAATTTTTCCCCCCAGGGTTGGAGGTGGGGGACTTGCAAGGAAAAGGCCCCATCGAGGTGAGACAAGCATGCATAGACTGGAGATGACCAAGGGTAAATGGGAAAAGCAACTTAAAAGGTCAGCCTCCTGCTCTAGAGGCTTGCTTCCTCCATGGCAAGTGGGCAAGGACTGAAGCAAGCTTAGGAGGAAGCCTCATGTCATAAAACACTCCTCTGATAGGCTTGGCACCAGGAAAGTGGTTCTGGTGAAAAATAGCGATGTAAGAAAAGCCTTCAGCTTTCATTTATCACCAACTATCCAGTGACATGATTGCCTAGGTAAGTAACAAAATGATGGATTGGGATGTTATCAGGCAATTAAAAAAAAACTCTTTTAAATTGGCCTTTGAAAATGGCTTTGAATAAATAAGTATAGGGTAAGCCAAATTGTCATTAGGCTGCAGGCTCACAGGGTTTTTATTGTCAAGAGACCATAAAAGATGGAAGCATTCTGGCTAACTTTTCCCCTCTATTAATTAAAAGATTTAAGGAAACATTTCACTTGTACAAGTACTGTATCTCTTATACCTGATATATATGTTCCCTTCACCTCTGGAGTCCGAAGTCTTGGATTCAAATCCCACCATTGGTACTTATTACCTATATAACTTTGAGTAAGTCATTTAATCTCTGTAGACTTCAGTTCCTCCATCAGTGAAATGAGAGGTTTCGACTACATGGTTTCTGAAGTTCCTTCTAAATCCAAGTCTACAGTTCTGTGTTTTCATGAGCCATATTTTGGATCCACTAGCTCCCTTCATAGCTTAATTCAATTGCCACATTCTTCATGAAGCCTTTCCTGATCCCTCTCCCCTAGTATGCCTTCTTTACAATTAGGTTATATTTGTATATATTTCATATTTACAAGTTACATCCTCCCTAGTTAAGGACCTTCAGGGCAGGGACTCTTGTTTTTTAATCTTTGTATCTCTAGCATCAAGCATGGTTCCTGGCACCTAAAAGACACTTCTGCATGTTTGGTGAATTGGATCGACATAATATTGACTCCACTTGAAATCAGAGATGAGAACAAAGAAAAACAAGACAAATAATGACACAAAACAGAAGAATAAATCCTAGGTGTGACACCTAAAATCAACTGTTCTTGCCATCTCATTCAGGAAAAAAAAAAAAAAACAGGATGATATAATGGATAGAGTCCACAAGCATATATTCACAATCTGCCTCAGTTACCTGCTAGCTCGGTGAGCCTGGGCAAATCACTTAATGGTTGCCTGCTTTGGTTTCCTTATCAGTAAGATGATAGGACTGTTCTCAATGAACTCTTAGGAACTTTTATGAACTCAACAGACCAACAAATCCATGGTGCTATAACAGAAGAAAGGAGAGAGCAGGGTTGGAACAACCAATCTACTAAATAAGGAATTGGTTGCAGTTTTAGTTGATCACAACCGAACCATTCCCAAAATAAGGATGGCCATCATTTTAGAGATGGTTCATAGTTTAATAAATCAAAAGTACCTTCAGTATCCACAAACCAACCATTTCACAAAGGTGAGGGTAAGGGTTCTAAATGAATTCATAGGTCCCAGAAGAAAACTGGCTATTTTGTTTTCTCCTACAGTGCTTTCAATCTTTTTCTGTCATTTGGTTCTTTGTCACATGTGCAATCACTATTTCTTTGCCTTAAATATGTATATGTATGTATATTATATACGTATACATACACATATATGTGTGTATATATATGTATGCATGCATGCATACCTGCATTCCAAGGGGGAATATCTGACAAGTGATGTCCCAACCAGGACGAGCCACAGGGTTTGTCCTTACTCCTTAATTCCTGATTTCCCCTTCTGTCAAATAGGAGTGTGTTTGGGCTGCAGACCTTGTGGGTTAGTCAACTGCTTCCTTTGAAGCTGAAACCACTGAAGGAGGAATTCAGAATTTGGTTTGAAAGCCATCAGTGGATACAGAAGGCACTGTAGGCACTGCTACTTGGAAGTAGCAGGATGAGGTCTCTCAGTCCATTTGGCAGCCATAGAATCACATACTTTTTTCTGGAGCACTCCACAATATGGACTTTTTAGTGACCAAAATGTCAATTTTCATACCCGCACTTTATGAGAAAAAAAATTGTGTGTGTGTGTGTCTGTGTCTGTGTCTGTGTGTGCATGCATGAGAGCATGCTCATGTCTGCTGGTGGCAAGGAGGATGCACAACTGTAGATTTCATCATTCTCAGGTACCGTCAGTGTGGACACTCCCTTTAACTAACTCAGCTCTGCATACTCTCTGAGTAAAAACTCCCTCCCACTGATGCCCACAGGCAACTCTACAACTTATATGTCAGAAAATTGTCGGGGCTGTGAGGAGTGTTTTGGAGGGTTGGGGACTGGACTGCTGAGCCACTAAAGGACTTCTGAGGGTCATACTGAAGCCAGGACATTCTGATCCCAGGTTTTCTGTACTCTAAGGCTGGTACGCTATCTACTATGCATATCACTAAGCAAAAATAGTCTTTTAAAAATACCATTGTAAGAAGGTCCCTCAGAGGATTTTGTTTGTAGGAATATATAGAACTTGAGACTGATAATAACTCCAGTAGGGATTTTGTAAATATTAAGGGATCCTTTGGACTCTGTTTAAAAAAAGAGGAAATGAAACAGCTATTTTGTGGTCATTATTTTCCTCTTAATTAAGAAGACAACCCAAATGACAATAGTAAGGCATAACAGGACTGCAACAGGTTCCCAAGGGTAACTGGAGGGTGAGGAGAGGCATATGACTGAGGACACAAGAGCCTGGAATATTGGGAATATGGGACAACAGTTAGACATAGTGAGTGGACTCATTGGGATACTGAAAATATTAGAACATCTGCAACTAAAAGGTGGCCACCATACTTGGCTGGATCCTCTATTAAGCATTTGTGAGATGCCATTATGATGGCACAGTAGGAAAAGAGCCGGCTGTAGAGTCACAGAAACTGGGTTCAAATCCTTGTACTGGTAGTTATTTGTATGTTAGATAAGCCTTCCTTAGCCTAGCTTTCCCCATCTAGGGAGACTGACCCATCTGTTAGGATCAGCAATTCAGAGCTGAAAGGGGTCTTAGAGACTATTTTATGAAACCCTTCTTATTTAGTGAAAGAGGGAAAATGGGCCCCACCAATGTAGGGTGATTGGCCCAAAGTAGAGTGATTCTCCCAAAGTAATAAGAGGCAGAGAGAATCTTGTACATTTGCAGCTAACTGGCACACTGCATTGAGCCATGGGATTGGAGTCAGGAAGACTTGAGTTTAAACCTGGCCTCAGGCACTTACTAGCTGAGTGACACTGGCCAAGGGATTTAACCCCCATCTGGTTAAGTGTCCTAATTTGTAAAATGGGAATAATGATAGCCCCTACAACCCCAGATTGTTGTGAAGATGAAATGGGATATTTGTAAAGTATTCAACACAGTGCTTGGTACATAGTAGTAGAAAATTAGGAAATACCAGTTAAAAATAAAAAAAAATCCCAAAGCAACAACAAAATTTGTTGCTGCCTTTTATGGACTCTGAGATCTATTTTGACCTCAAATTTATGCCACCATGTCAGGAAGGGGTTGGGAAGGAATGATTTGCTTCTGAGGAAAGAGCACCCACACTGCAAAAAATTAGCTCTCCACCCAAGAGCCAAAGTACTCTTTGCTATTCAACTTTGACAAAGAGCCAAAGCTAACACAGCTTTATTTGGTCTGAAGGCAATAGCACAATATTATTTTATGTAGACATTTGAATGTATCCCTGAACCATTCCACCAATAGACTTAATCATCCGATGAGTAAGGACATGAGTAATGTTGCAAGAAATTAAGATAATACCTCTCCCGATACAAAGATCTGATGCAAAGAATTTCCCCAGGATTAAGTCAGCATGAGATCAGTTTTCTTTCATTCAGACAAAATTTATCTGATAACAGAACAGAAAAGGAGATATATATTTATATAGACCATGTGAGATAGTGTATTTATAAGTAGGTATACTTACATATTCACATAGCATATAAGCACACCTATAGTTATAATTATATATTCATATAATGCACAATCATACATATATGTGTATATAGACACATGTACACACATGTGTACATACATACATATACACATGTGTGTACATATATATGCCACACATACACAGGGCATTTAGGTGATACTGTGGACAGAGTACTGGGACTGAAGACAGAAAGACTCATCTTCCTGAGTTCAAATCTGACCTGAGACCCTTTCTAACTGGGAGACTCTGGACAAGTCACTTAACCCTATTTGCCTCAGTTTTCTTATGTCTAAAATGAACTGGAGAAGGAAGTGCAAACCACTCCAGTATCTTTGCAAAGGAAACCTAAAATGGGATCACAAAGAGTCAGACAGACACAGTGGAAAAGACTGAACAACAAAATGTACATAACACATACGTTATATGTGTGAATAATATATACATTACACATATACACATAGAATTATACATATATTTAATTCAATTTAGCAATCATATTAACTACCTATTATAAATAGCTATAAATGTCTAAATCCTATTAAATACAATATCACTAACATTTAGTACAGGTACTGGGCTGGAGATACAGAGGAAAAACAAAATCATTTCTAACCTCAAGGATCTCACGTGTTATTAGAGGCAGAAGGAGGATAAAAATCTGTACCTAAATAATTAACGTTCAAATACTCAGAGAGGTGTGATTTCATTCATTTAGAGACAATGAAGATCTCAGCTGATTCATGTCTGCCCATCCTGTGTGACTTCTCCATGTCCTCCCATAAGCTGGCCACAGTAAGGAAGAACCCAACGTGTTGGTGGGAAGGTCTTCTTTAATATTTCTAGACATTATAAGAATATTGGTAGAACTCCCAGGTTGTCAATTTTTTGCTCTTGGCAGGTAGCCTATTATGAGACAATCTTTGTTTATGCAGATCACCTAGATTCTTGAAGTTCTTATCCTAACTCCCACTCCAACTAGTAGGTAAGATACTCAGAGTAAGAATGTTTAATACTTGTCTCCTTAGAATCTGAGAGTACCTCTGAAAGATTGAGGGTATTTATTTTTTGCCATGCTGTAATTCAGAACCCTGCACTGATGTGCTTCTTAACATGATTATCAGTTGATAGTTGAGTAAATGCCATTAGTTTTTCCAACTAAGGTGGTACAGTAAGCTCAGTTGGTAGAATATCTTCTCTCAGGATTCTTTTCTCCCCCTCTTAGAGGTTTGGTTAGAATGCTTTCTCATGACTCTCTGGAACCCCCAGTTCCAGGTAGTTTGGTGGTTTCATACAGGGGCCACAGGGCAATAAGGTGGGAGATGTCAAGACTTTGTTTTGTCTTTGGTGAAAAATCACCAGGTGTTTTGCTCCTGGTGAAAAATCAAGATGTATTCTCACCTCTAAAAAGAAATATAATAAATATAGAAATTTCTTCATCAGTTTTCACCATTACACATATATCTCTTTATATCCTGTACATAACTTTTCCTGTGTAATTTCTAGTTTGTATTTTGTAGGCAACTTATACTCACCAGGCAGCTGGGTTGAACAGTGGATAGAGTGATGGGACTGGAGTCAGAAAGACCTGAGCTCAAATTCAACCTCAGATACCTACTAACTGTGAGACTCTGGTATAAGTTTAATGGGATATAAGATTGTCCCTGTCCATTAATAGGCTTCATATGGAGCCCTGGCTCAGAGCCCAGAAGGTCCTGGGCCACAGGGATTCCCATACCTTTTCAATTAAATGCTGATTTTCAAGCTTCTCAGCACTAAGCCAATCAAGAGTCTTTGATTGGAAATGGTATATATTGTATTGCTTGGAGAGAAAGGTGTGGGCAGAGAGAAACAGGTGAAAGGAAGAACTTGCCTAGGGGAACTTGCTCCAAGGAGGCTTGAAGGAGAGAAATGTTAGTGCTCCCTGGATTTGGTGATGAGTATTTTACTAAATCTTGCCTTCTGGTATCCCAATAGGGATGTTTCAAATAAATATTTTGAGTGTGTCTTGGAAAAAGAGAGTTTATTGTATTTTGCAAACCAACCATGGAAATACTGATATATATTCATAGCAGCTACTATGGGCATCACATTGCTGTTATACCTGGGCAAGTCACTTAACCTCTATTTATCTCAGTTTCCTCAACTGTAAAATGGAGATAATAACAGCACCTCTCTTACAGGGTTGCTTTGGGGATTCAATGAGATAATATTTTGTAAAGGGCTTGGCACATAATAGGCACTGTATAATTGCTTCTTCCCTTTCCTCTTTCCCAGGTGTCTTCTCATTGCTCTTTGAGTGATACTCAGTTTCAATTGATTCTGAATTTTAATTCCACACAGATCTACTCCAATGCTTCATCACACTACGGAAGTAACCTGGAATGTGGACATCTCTGCTGATGAAACACTTTCTCTAGAAAGTCCTACCATGCTGAAAAGACTTTGAGTATAGTTCTTGTAGCATACTACTTCTGCTTCCTGATGCTCACTCTAGCCACTCACGGAGAGCCAAGAAGACTGGCCACTTTTTTGGTCATGGGGAACCATGAAACAGATCAGCCAACCGCAAGTATAAACAAAGTCATGCAAGAATTTTTAAGAGAAACATAGTGCTAATGACTGAGGTCATAAGAACAGGTCTCATTTAGCAAACATCATTAGGACACAATTTAGGATTCTATAAGATCAAGATGTGGAGGGAGTACATTCTTGACCTTGGGTACTATCCATGTAGGTCAGTTAGATTGGAGCAGACAGTGAATGAAGAGGTGTCATAGAATATCGGGAGGGGGGGGCAGATTAATCCCATTCTCTGAGATTTATTTCATTAGAAAACCAATTAGTAAACAGGCACATATGTGCAATAGCCAACCTTCCTTCCAATCTGTGTGGTTATCAACACCATTGTATAGATTTAGGCAAGTAATGTATCCACTAAAAGGACTGGAAGGGATTTCAGAGGTTATCCAATCTGAGCCCTTCACTTTACAGGGGGGAAATTGAGTCCCAGGTAGAAGTACTTACCCAAAATCAAATTAAGAGCAGAACCACAACTCAAACTGGGCCTCCAGACTTCTAAATCCAGTCTTCCCTTTATAGTCTGTTAGACCACTTATTCTGTCCTCTTTTCTTGGTTTTCTCATATGTAAAATGAGGGCCAGATCAGTCACTAAATGCTTGTAGACCGATTGATTAGATAATCTTTTTTCTTTCCTGCTCTATTGCTAATTTAAAGCAGATGAAATGAAACTTGGAGCTGGAGGAATGGGAGAAGGCGTAGGCCTTGTGTCTGAATACTTTTAATTATCAGCTTAGCACAGTGCCTGGCACATAGTAGTAGGTGTTTGCTAAATGCTAGTTGGCCAATTGACTGATAGAATTTTAATACCAGATAAATCCTGATGTGCTTATTTTAAATGTAATTGTCTATGTAGTGGTAGGTCCATGGGTTTTAAAGCACACTGAGAACTTTGAGTTATGATACACAGAAGGAAAATGAGAAGAATCAGAATTGAATGGCATGAGCAGATTAGCCACACTTTGATAGCTCAGTGAGTCCATCATTCTGGGTCCATGCACCATTAATGCAGATCAAAACCATCCAAGTCTTTTCATCCTAGACAATTCATATCTATGTCCTTCCTTCTATAGATTATCAATGGAGGATTGACCTATTAGGTCAGAGGTCTTCACTGTGCCTTTAATCTTTGCTGCCCTCAGGCTGTTGGTTTACCATGTAACCAACTCACCTCATTTTCTACTTATACAGGTCCTCGATAACATTTTTTATGCTCCTTTTTTTTTTTTTTTTTTACAAACCATCTTTGGTAAAATGCCAGCACACGCTGACACTCACAATACATTAATTAGCCAAGCAGCTAGATCACTCAGTGTATAGAGTGGGAGACAGATTCAGAAAGACCTAGGTTTGAATCCTGCCTCAGACACTTAGTTGCTGCTTGACCTTATACACATCACTTTTCTGTATCTCATTTTCTTCATCTCTAAAATGGAGAGAATTATGCACCTACTTGATAGGGTAGTTGTAAGGATCTAATGAATTAATATTTGTAAAGTGTTTTGCAAACCTTGAGTTTTTATATATCTATACACACATGTGTATGTGTGAATATACGTATATAAATACTAGTTGTTATATCTATAATAATAACAAATATTTATCGAGTCATTTTGTAGTCATGTCTAACTCTTAATGACCCCATTTGGAGTTTTCTTAGCAAAGATACTGGAATGATTTGCCATTTCCTTCTCCAGCTTATTTTACAGATGAGGAAATTGAGACAAACAGGGTTAAGAGACCATGTAATATTAGTGAAATTTATGGTAATGAAAGATTTTCCCCACCCAATAATAGGCTTATCTGGAGCCCATTAAGAGAAGCTTGATTAGGGGAGGTTTGTTTTGTAGGAATGTCCACACCTTTTGTTAATTAATGAGGCACTGGGTCCTGAGGGTAGTGCCCTCTGCTCTGAAAAGTGCTTATATACTTGGAAGTGAGGTTTTGCTTTAGGGTTTGGAAGAAGGTTCTTGCACCAGGTGAGACAATGATCAGACAGTCGGATCTGTCCTCTGATCTGTGATGTATGTATTACTTATGGTCAGACAGTTAGAAGCCCTGTCTGTTGGTCTTTATTTCTCTGTTTGTATTTTCTCTCCATTGGTTTATGTGTTTGATTAAAGTGATTGTTCAGACCTCAAAAGTTGCTTTCCTTTTAGGAAAGCAGATCTAAGAACCTGTACAGCTGTGTATGCTGGGGTGTTTGCTGCTACACTTACCCAGGGTTACACAGCTAGAAACTGTCCGAAACTAGATTTGAACACAGAAAGATGAGTCTTCCTGTCTTTAGTCTGGTAGTTTATCGACTGCACCACCTAGCTGCCCTCAGCAACTATATATATAGTTCTCTGTGTGTTCCCACAAACACACAGAGACTTGTTGTTGTTATAATAATAATTAATTATTAGAGTGCTACCAGGAAAGAGAACAAATAAAATCTCACGGTTTTGGGAGAAAGAGAAGATTTTTTTTAAGTTGGTAATGTATTCAAGATTGGAGATTTCCATCCCCTATTCCCATATGTTATCTTAAATTATCAAATTGAATACTAGAAGTAGAATAGGAAATACCTTATATGACTCAGTTCAGAAACTTAACTACTGATAACCAAGTGTGGATTTGTGTGCTCATTTCAAGATATGTTTATTTTTAGAGTCATAAATGTAGAACTATAAGCAGAAATCTTGTCCAAAAGTCACTTATTTTATAGATGAACAAACATATTTTAAGAGATGAAATGATTTTCCAGGACTATGAAAGAAGTAGGGGGAATAGTTTGTTACAGTGGAAAGAATAGTGAACTTGGAGGCTTAAGACCTGAGTTCAAATCTCAGATAAGTCATTTACTAGTTGGGTGAATGTGGAGAAATCAAGGAATTTCTATTGACCTTAGTTTCCATCTACAAAATAATGCACTTGGAATAGCTGACCTTGAAGGGTCGTTCTAGCTCTGTAAACTTCTGGTTTTTTTATAACATCACATTGACCCACTTTGGCCTTTTCACATGATACTGTTCATTTTGGCACAGTGGTACAAACACTGCCAGTGAAATATAGGTCAGAAGATCTGGGATTTGAATACAGATCTCTGACATCACTTGTGTTCATCTCCCTAACCTCAGTTTCTTCTGCTGTAAAGTGAATGGGTCAATTTTGCTGGCCTCTTTGGTCCTTCTCCCCTCCATATCTATGGTCTTATGATCACTGATGGACTGGGATTTTCTGGACAAGAGAATCTTCATTTAAAACTTGGAAATCATTCATTTCTGAAACCACCAGCTACTCCAGGACATGAGATGAGCTCTGAGAATTTTCTATTTCTGTCAACAATTGAAATTTTAAGTCAGGTTATATTTCTGAAACTCTTATAGAAAATGAGGGCCACAGGAAACCTCCTCTCCCCCACCCCTACCCCCACCCCCCATGCCTTTGCTAATTCAGAGGTGGTTGGTCATCCTTCATCATGCAGTCCCGAATTTTGACTTCCTCTGCTAGTTGGCATTTCCTTCTCCAAAATCAACTGCACATTTGGTTGCTCCCCCTGGTTTCCTTTTTTTCTTCTCTCCTCCTTCCTCTCCACTGGGTTGCTTTTTTCTTTCCAGGCCCCTGTGGCTTTCATCCCTTCTGCCCTCATGGTAAAACAAAGAATTGTACTGGGAAACCTCAAATCTAGACAAAAACAGTGGAAAAAGCCAAAGCAGGTCCAGTTTTGTACCCATGGGGTACAGGGAATAGGGAAATAGTCACCCTCAGACACAGCCATGGTCCTCTCCCCCTTTGCCAGGTCTAATTCCATGACCCACACTGGTTTGTCTCAAATCTGTTTCATTTATCCAACCATAAGCGTCAAAGAACACACTTTTGGATTGGGCTTCCATTCTTGGAGCCAAGATGAATTATGAAACCCTTTTCTGGACAAGTTAAATATTTCAGACTCTTCTAGGGCACTGGGCCAATCAATTGGAGGTTGCCTGACCAATCAGCAAATCTGATCTGGGGAGCAACTGGGTGGTGAAATCTGGAGCCTGTCCCTGTGCCAACCTGATGGTCAGCACTGCGATCATCCAAGGGCTGATGGGAAAACAAACACTTTCTCCTTACACCCTTATGTCTAGGCGTAGCAGACTAGTTCTCAGTTTTGATAAAAACTGAACTAAACCCATTTAAGTATACAAAATGCCACCATCTTTCTTTATTGGGTCCTGTTTGATACCTGTGTGAGTGAGATTATCTCCCACTGGAATAAAGCAGTATCTCAGCTACACTCCAGTTCAGTGAATAAAATTAAAAATCTATAACTGTTTTAGTTAGCAATCCTCGCCTTTATCCACTCTCTTGCTTACCTTTCTATCATAAAAATTAGCTTTAAAAAACTGCTGCAATCTCCTGGAATATTTACCTATCTGACCCAAGTTAATGTTGCCTGGGCCCAAGGAAAACATAGAATGGACAAGTTCTGTCCTCATCATTCCCCCTCACTCCCTGCCCCCTCTTCTGTCATCACAGGAGGAAGGAAGAATGCTGATTTGGCCTGGGGTGAAAAAGCAAAATTTAAACATGAGCTGTCTATTTCTCAATCAGCATGAATGATGAAATTTGTTTCAACCCTGGGGATGTGGAATATCCCCCAGCCTAGAGCTTATACTACCCCTTTGAGCTCCAGGGGTGATAATAATGATGACAGCTCCCATTTAGAGAGAGCTTTAAGGTTTACTGCGGGTTTTGCTTATAGGAATCCAGGAGTAACAATGACGATGATGACACTGATGATATGATAACTAGCATTTATCTAACACTTTCAGGTTTGTAAAGTGCTTTATGTTAGCTTATTTAATTCTTCCAATAGCCCTGTGAGGTAGTCATTTAGCTAGGCTTTCAATCAACCAGAATTTATTAAGCCTCTACTGTGTGCCTACCAGGCTCTGTGCTAAGTAAGCACTAGGGACACAAAGAAAAGTCAGTGTAGGTGCTGTGATTTCCCCCCATTTTATAAATGAGGAAACTGAGGCTGTCAGGCACACAGTCTAGTAAATGTTGGATCAAAGGGTCAAATTGGGGTCTGCCTGGCTCCCAGCTCAACACCCTATACATTATGCCATCTGGCTTCCTAGATAGCATGCTTATTATTATTTTTCAGATGAGGAGATAAAGACCCAGAAAAAAAACCTCACAAGGTCATAGATTGTACAGCTGCAAGGACCTTAGAGCTCATTTGATGTACAGGGACTGATTCAGTTTTGTCTTCCTATGACTTTTGATTAGTTTCAAGCCTGGCACTTTATAAACACCCTTTTGATCTTAAAAGATGTGGCTATGCCAACAGGCTGTAAATTGTAAATCAGGCTTGCTGATTGGTTTTTACAGATGAGGAAACTGAGTCCCAAAGAAGAAAAGTGACTTGTCCAAAGCCACACAGTCAGTGGCAGAGTCACGATTTAAACCCAGGTCTTCTGAAGACAAATCTAACAATCTCTTTACATAACCATATTGCCTCATATTGGGTGACTGGGTCAGAGTTCAATGATTTGAAAATCATTTGGGGTTTGAACCCAGTTTTCTTGATGCCAGCTCAGCACCTTTTCTACTTGTCTCTCACCTCATGGAAAGAATTACTTGTGGGCAGCCAATTTGATTCATTAGGCATTTATGACCCATAGTCTTGGCCTTGAACGTGCAAGTGCCTACCTAGTCCTAAAATGACATACCCCCTTGCCCCACCCATTCCTTACCTTCTGTGCTGAAACTCCACTGATCCTCCCTCCCTCCCTTCCTTCTTCCCTTCCTTCCTTCCTTCCTTCCTTCCTTCTTTCCTTCCTTCCTTCCTTCCTTCCTTCCTTCCTTCCTTCCTTCCTTCCTTCCTTCCTTCCTTCCTTCCTTCCTTTGACTTTGCATGCAAATTTACTGTATTTCTCTCATGGCATTCTAGCCTGCACTATCTTTATTGCACAGTTATTGCACAGGTATTCCATATTTGTGAATGGTAGTAACTCCACCAGAATTGGGAGCTCCATGAGAAGTGGGACTTCACCTTCTTTATTTTTGCAACTCTTTCTAGTGCTTAGCATAGTCTTCTACAAAAATAGAAATTTATGATATAAATATTCACACACTCATAATCCCAGATACCATGAATGATCTATTCTCTTTCTAAATCAAGTAACTCACTTAAACATTTATTAAGCATCTCAGACATGCATGGCAAGGTCCTAGATAGTAGGAGTATGAAGACATGGAAGAAACCACAGTCCCTGCCCTCAAAGACCTTCTATTTGACAGAGTGGGGGAGGAGTACAGAAACAATCAGTTCCATCATTATCATCCTAGCAAGCATTTATATAAAACTCTTCACAAATATTATCTTACTTTATTCTCATACCAATCTTGTAAGGTAGGTGCTATCATGACCTCCCATTTTACAGATGAGAAAACTGAGTCAGTGAAAGGTGAAGTGATTCACCTACGGTCCCAGAGCTAGTAAATGTCTGAAACAGTATTTGAATCCAGGTTTTCTTGACTTGGAGCCAGGAATCCCTGAGTTCAAATCCAGCCTCAGACACTTACTAGTTGTGTGACCCTGAGTAAGTCACTTAACTCTGTTTGCCTCAGTAAACAGTAAAATGGAGAAGGAAATGACAAACCATTCCAGTATCTTTGCCAAGAAAATCCCAAATGGGGTCCTGGAGAGTCAGACATAACTAAAAAAACATTCAACAACAGCAACAAATAATAATAAATTCTTGACTTCAGGTCCAGCGCTCTATCCATTGTACCGCCTCACTGTCTGTCAATGTGTACACCGACAATAACTAAATGCAAAATATAGAGATAGGGAATTGGATCAAGGCTTTCATTTATAAAGAGAATTTTCAGGTGAGGAAATTCCCTCTATTAGTGCAAGTTGGCAACTTCTCTGTGATTTATACTCAAGGAATTGACTAGAGCACTGTTTGCCCAGAATCACATAGAAAATATGTGTGAGAGTTTGGACTTGAACCCAGAGCTTCCTGGCCGAGAGTCCAGCTATTAACATCTTGTGCCATACTGCCTCTGGATTAATACCTAACTGAAGGGTTTATATAAAGGGGAGACTGTAGATATTGACCCTAGCAGTTTTCTCTATTAAAATCTCTACTTGAATTCTGTAAAAAAATTCTGAAGAGATTTATAACTACATCCCCAAAGGGAAACTTTTTCAAAGATGTTTGTAGTTATGAATTATCTTCTGGCTATAAGAGAAAATTAAGGCATTTTATGGGCTCTGGGAATTTGTGAAAGACGTTAGAAATCATCTGTCTGACTAATGCATTGTTGGCGGAGTAATGAACTGATTCAATCATTCCAGAGAACAATTTGGAACTCTGTGCAAAGGGATATAAAACTGGGCATACCCTTTGATCCAGCAATACCACCGCTAGGTCTGTATCTCAAAGAGATTATAGAAAAGGGATAGAGATATGTTTGTATATGTGTATATACACATGTATAAAAATATTTGTAGCAACTCTTTCTGTAGTGGCAGAGAATTGGAAATTGAGGGAATACCCATCTGTTGGGGAATGACTGAACAAGTTGTAGTATCTGAATATAATGGAATACTATTGTTTCATAAGAAATGATGAGCAGGCAGACTTCAGAAGAACCTGGAAGGACTTACTGAATGACGTGAGCAGAACCAGGAGAACATTATACACAATAACAGCAATGTTGTGCAATGATTAGCTTTGATAGAATTAGCTCTTCTCAGAAATACAAGGATCTAAGAAAATGTTAAGGACATCCAGAGAGTCTGAATGCAGACAGAAGCATAGTTTTTACTTTTTTCGGTTTTTTTTGCATGTATGTGTTTTCCATTTTGTTATGTTTCTTCTTTTACAACATGAATAGAGTGGAAATATCTTTAATCTGATTGTGCATGTATAGCCTATGTCCTATTACTTGACATCTTGGGGAGGGGGAGGGAAAGGAGGCAGAAAAAATTTGAAAATTAAAACTTGTCAAAAATGAATATTGAAAATTGTCTTTACATGTAGTTGGAAAAAATAAAATATTATTAAAACATACCCCAAAAGAATAAAAACAAAAAGAAGTAATCATCTATCTGTTTGTTTGTGATACTGGAGAGAGGGATCTGAGTGTGGGAAGGAAATGTTAAGTTTTGGTTTGAATGATAGAGATCTTGTTGAGAGAAGTGATTTAAGTCAAAGGATTTGGATTCACAGTCTCATGCTCAGTCCTCTCCTTTTGTTCCCAATGTATATGGAAACTACTGTTTTATTTGGTGTGGATTAAGGTCAGAATTAGTTTTGAAATAAAAAAAAAAGAACAGGATATGGATCAGAGAAGCAGACATGGATATATTTCAAGGAAAACTTTCACAATCAGAGATTTCTAAAAAATAGACTAGATTCCCTAGGTTAGCAGCTCAGTTGGAACTGGAGTCAGAAAAAATTGGCCACAAAAACAGAGGTGATTTGAGTGTGGCTGGACTGGGTGTGGATCTCTGGGCAATTTGAAGGTGTATATTAAACCTTTTAATACATACTGTCCTGTTTAAGGAATGATGGTTCCATTGAACGCCACTTCTCATTTCCCACACATCAACGCACATTCAGAGTACTGGGTTCTGTTCTAAGAACCATGTTTTAGAAAGGCTGAAAAGTGTCTAGAGAAGGATGGTGAAGGGCCTCTGGTTAATGCCATAGCAGGGCAAATGAAAGGAATTGGGGATGATTAACTTGAAAGAAATAGAAAACTTAGGGGGAGTGCTTGATATCTGTCTTTAAGTGCCGGAAAGACTGTTGAAAGGCAGAAGCATTGGCTGTTCTGCTTGGTCTCTGAAGGAATAACTGGGATAGAGGGATGTAATCTACTGAGAAACAAACTTTAACACAAGGAAGGCCAAGGCAGCTTTGAAATATTATTGTATTCTTTTAAAATATTATCATGTTCTTAAATTAAATATATTGGATATTCTTTAAACTATATTATTATATTACTTATTAGTATATTCTTTAAATATGTTATATTCTTAAACTAGTATATATTCTATTTTTAAAATATGTTATATTCTTAAATTATTATAATCCATAATACATTACAAATTTATTATTACATTCATTAAAAACAAGCTCCTAATATTAATAATGATATTAATAAAAGGTTCACAATCTCATGTTTAATCTTTTTTACAGTACATATGAAAAGTCTTGTTTTATTTGCTGTGGGTTAAGGTTTTGGAATTAAAAAAAGAAAAAGAATGATATGAATCAGAGAGGCAGATATGGATATGGTATAAGGAAAATTTACATAATCAGAGCTTTCTAAAAATAGACTGGATTGGGGCAGCTAGGTGGCTCAGTGGATAGAGCATCAGCCCTGGAGTCAGCAGGACCTGAGTTTAAATCTGGTCTCAGACACTTGACACTAGTTGTACAGCCTGGGCAAGACACTTAACCATGATTGCCTTGTGCCGTTCCCCCACCTCCAAAAAAAAAGTAGACTGGGTTCCTTTAGGAGGTATTGGCAACTTGGTGGCAAAGGGGATAGACTGTTGGACCTGGAGTCAGGAAAAACTAGGTTCAAACTTTACCTCGGATCATTATTAGCTGTGTGATCTTGGAAAAGTCACTTTACTACTCTTTTCCTAAGTATCCTCCATGTTTAAAATGAAGATAATGACAGTATTCACCTTACAGGCAGTGACAATAAAATGAAATAATATGCAAAGTGCTTTAAAAGTCTTCAAATGTTATATAAAGGCTAACTATTATTAGTAATTGGGTTCCCTTTTCAAAGGGTTTTTCAAATAAAGACTATTTAATCATTAACTGAGGATGTGGTAGAAGGGATTCTTGCTCAGGTACAACTTGGACAACTATAGATGCCCTCAAGGGTCTCTCTCAACCCTGAGATTCTATGAGTTTCTGTAGATCTCCAGAGGGTTTAAATTTCCTGCTAGGGCAACACCATGATTTAAGGGTCCTGAAGAGTGAGAATGAAAGTAGCAGAGTCAGGCACCTCTAAGCCTATGAAATTAAGTGCATGCTGGATCCTAGACTGGACTAATCTTTATGGAATGATTCCAGCATCTGTAGACAGTGATGACAGGCCCTACCAGATGGGAGAGTCCCTGGTCATCTCTACACAGGAATAAAGAGAACTCTTAGAGGGAGAAGAAGACTCAGAGCCTGAGAATTAGACCATATGTCGGAGTGGTTTCATGATACTGGGTTTCAATATCCTGTTAACTGTTTTTGTTCTCTTTTTTTCTCTAAAGATCATTTTCCTTGATGGAAAGATACTCTATAAAAAAAGGAAAACAGGAGTTGAGTAGTTCAGTTTTATCTCTTTTTAATCAATCAGTAAATATTTAGTAAGAACCTACTGTGTGCCAAATGCTTGCTAAGTGATACAAAAAGAACCCAAAATGATCACATCTGTCCTCAAGAAGATCACAACTAAATAGAGATATAACATGCAAACATACACATACACGCGCACACACACACATATAAACAAGTTATATACAGCATAAACAGGAAATGATTAACAAAGGGAAGGGCCTAGAATTAAAAATCCTTCTGTAAAAGATGACATTTTAGTTGGGACTTAAAGGAAGGCAGGGGGACCAATCTTGGTGGCAAGGGGGACAGCTAGAGAGCTGAATGATGGAATGTTTTCTTCTAGAGACAGCCAGGAGGCAAGCGTCACTGGATCAGAAAGTACACATGGGAGGAATAAGGTGTAAGAAGACTGAAAAGGTAGGAGGGGGCTAGGATGTGAAGGACTTTGAATGCCAAACAGAGAATTTTGTGTTGGATGCTGGAGGCAAAAGGAAGCCCCTGGAATTTATTGAATGTGGAGGTGACGTGATCAGACCTGTGTTTCAGGAAATTCGCTTTGGTGGTCAAATGGAGAATATGTTAGAGGAAGGCAGACCTCCCAGCAGTTGTAATAGTCCAGGTATGAAAGGATGAGGACTTGTGCCAGGGTGGCAGTGTTAGAGGAGAGAAGGGGGCCTATTTGAGAGATGTTGCAATGGTGAAATTGATAGACATTGGATTGATTATGAGGGAAGGGGTGAGAAATAGTGAGGAATCCAGGATAACTCTTAGTTTGTGAACTTGAGGGAGGGACTAGGAGAATGATGTTACCCTCTATAGTAAAAGAGAATGTAGGAGACAGGGAGGGTTTTGGTTTAGGGGGAAAGATAATTAGTTCTGTTTTGGACATATGAGTTTAAGATGTCTACTGGACATTCAGTTTGAGATGTCTGAAAGACCATTGGAGGTGAGAGATTGGAAGTCAGCAGAGAGTTTGGGATGGGATCTCTAAATTTGAGAATCACCAGTATAGAGATAGTAGTTAAATTCATGGGAGCTAATGAGATCACCAAGTGAAGTAGTACAGAGGGAAAAGAGGACCCAGGACTGAACCTTGGGATACACCTGTGTCTTTGAAAGGGGATCCATCAAAGAAGAAGGAATGGTCAGATAGTTAGAAAGAGAATCTAGAGAGAGTGGTGTTCAGAAAATCTAGATAGAAGACAGTATCAGGTAGAAGAAAATAATCACCAGTGTCAAAGGCCATAGAGAGGTCAAGGAGAATGAGGAATGAGAGAAGACTCATTGGATCTAGCAACCAAGAGATCATGAGTAACTTTGGAGAAAACAGCTTTGGTGGAATTATTAGGATGGAAGATGATGTGTGAGGGGTTATGAAGAAAATAGGAGAGAAAATGGAGGAATCTATTATCAGCCTTTGCAAGGAGTCAAGTCCATGATTCCATTAGCTTTTTGCTGTTTCATATTGAACTCACTAGTTCACTAAACACCCAGATCCTTTTCAGAAAAAATGCAGTCTTTCCCTGCCTTCACATCTTATATTTTTGAGCTGATCTTTTATACCTAAGTGCAAAGCTATATTTCTCCCTACTGACTTCCATTTTATAAAATTTCTCTCAGTGCTCTACACTGTCACAATCTTTTTAGATCCTGACTCTCTTATCCAGTGTGTTTGCTCTTCTTCCTCCTAGCTTTGTATCATCTGCAAATCTGATAAGTGCTCTCTGCGTCTTTATCCATGTCACTGATAGAATTGCTAAACTCCACAGGATCAAGCACAGGTCCTTGTGATACTCCTTTGGAGATCTCTTGCCAAGTTGACATTGAATCTCTAACAAATTCAATCTTTCACCAGTTCTGAATATATCCTCTTGCATTGCCCTCGAATAGATTTTTTTCATCTTCTCCACAAGAATAGTATGAGATAATTTATCCAAAACATTGCTGAAACATATGTAAACTCTTCCTACAGTCTTGCACCTGTTACTTTTATGGTCTAGTTATTTTAGTCATGTCTGACTCTTGACCCCATTTAGGATTATCTTGGCAAAGATATTGGTGTGGTTTGCATTTCCTTCTCCAACTCATTTTACAGATGAGGAAACTGAGGCAAGCAGGGTTAAGTGATTGCCCAGGAATAAGTAAGAGGCCAGATTTGAGCACATGAAGATGGGTCTTCCTGTTTCCAAGCTCCAGCTGCCCACCTGTTATTTTAGTGATCATATTAATATATGAAATGAAGTTATTCTGCCATGAGTCTTTCTTGATAAAGCCATGTTGACTCTTTCTACTCACCTTCATTTTTCCAGATATTCCCCAATCTTAACTTTAATGATTCTTTCATGATTTTTTTTAAGGAATTGAAATCAAACTCACTGGCCTATAGTTTCCAAACACTCATCTCTTTACTCATTTTGAAAAACAGGACCATGTTTGTCTCTTCTCAAGCTTACAGCACCCTTTCTTGTTTTTTCTTGACCTTTCATATATCACTGAGAATGACTCAATAATCACACCCTTCTTTCAGGCGTTTTTGGAACTCTGAGATCTGGTCCATCTGAAAATTTTTTTTTATTTTTCCTTAGTTTTTCTCATCAATCTCATCTCATCCCTCACACTACCTTACCAGGTCATGTTACACCTTTATAGTAATCATCCATTACCTGGACTTGCTTCTGTCTCCTGTACTTCATAAAAAAAAATAAATTCATTAGTGATTTTCTTGGGCATCCACATCGGTCTCTTTAGACAAATCCCATGTTGCTTCCTCACTGGAATTCTTCTCTGGAACCTTCTTTTGTGTTTTCAGAATTTCATTCCAAACCATCTCTCATCTTTCCCAGGTAGACTTCCCAATGCAGAATTTTATTCTGTGGGATCCTCCCTGTATTTTCTCTTAAGTCACTGAAATCTACTTTCTCCAAATCTAAGATGCATGTTAGGTCATGCTAAGTTTTTCTGTCTCCATCATAAACTCTTGGATGGAGCTGTCCCATCCACTCAAGGTTCTAATCATTCCCATCCTACAAATCTGTTCATCTTGGTTGGTTAGAAACAGATATAGCATAGAATTTTCCCTTGTTGAATCCTTCACTTTCTTGAAGCATGAAATTTTCACTGCTTCTGTGCTGGACATGCTCACCGACCAGAAGTCTGAGGGAAGGAAAAATAACTTTAGCCATGCAATGTGTTAGGTTTTTTATACTTTAGAAAGCTATACTAACAAGCTAAACCTAGGTTCCCCTGAGACAATCTTGAGGATGGTTTCAGTATCTTATAAGGATAAATTAACTTAGCCTTTGTGGCAGATATTTAGGGGTATGCTAGATTCAGATCAAACCTGCTCAGAGATTATTAAATTTTCACTGTGAACATTTCCACTTGAAAACTAGCAAATGCTGAAAATCAGGGCTTGATTTATTTTTTTAGTTGATTGTCTAGACTTAAAGTAATGGAGAAAATGTGAAAAATGCAGATAAAACTTTAAAGTATGTCAAGCATACAGTTATTTATTTTTTGGGGGGAGCCAGTGGTTAAACATTTACTAGTACACTTTTACAAATAGTGTTTTCAAAGTAGACATCTACTATCCAATAACTTCACCTGAGTTCTAGGGATGTAATTCAATGTAATTCTAATGCCTCCCATTTTATGGTTTCCAAGCACTTTCTTCATAACTGTGAAGTAGACAACAGAGTCGTGATTATCCCCATTTTATAAGAGAAAGAAATGAATTTCAGACAAGGGAGGTGACTTCCATAGTCATATAGCCAGTAAATGTTGGAACAAGGACTTAAATCTGGGTTTTCCCTCTTTGAATCAGATGCTTTTCCCACACTGCCTCCTAGATGTCAAAGATGATCTCACACATGTGTATGAATATATACATACATGTACATATATGTTTACATGTGTAGGCATATGCTTCTCCCACCTTTGTTTTCCCTCTTTATTACCAATTCTGAGGAGAAAGACTATGATTCTTCCTCCAAATAAGCTTCTCACTGATGAACTGTTATTGTTGTCAGCAGCTGTCATGAAGGCATAACAGAAAGAAATACTTAATAGAGGACTTTGTAGTATAGGAGACAGAGAATAAGATCTGGTGTCAGGAAGACCTGGGATCTAATCCCACCTAAGACACTCACCAGCTAGATGACCCTGAACAAGTCACTTTATCTCTGTCAGCCTCAGTTTCCTCATCATAAAAATGGAATAATAGCACCTACTTCATAGGATTTTTGTAAAGATCTACATATGGGTATATAGAAAATCTTTAGTGAACCTTAAAGTGCTATACAAAAGTTAGCAATTATTAGCTAAATTATTGAAAATTAGTGAATTATTATTGAAAATAAAGAGTTAATTAAGCATAGGTTAAACCTTTTCTATTGCTTTTAAGTCGTCAGAAAGACTATGTGAAGGGAAATCATGTTTAAGCTTGACATTGTAGTGGTCCAGAATTCCATCAGTTTTTTTGTACCAACTGCAGGATTGATGGGAGTAATGATTTCCTCTTCCATCTTCTGTTGCAACTGGATGTTAAAACAGAAGAAAATTGAGGGTAGTAAATATTGTATGTAAAGGGAATCTGCCTTCATATTTTCCTCAAGAATATTTTCCTTTGTTAACATATGAAATGATATGAGAACCACGTAAAACATCCCAGTTTTGAAACATCTTAAAGACTTAACATTTGCATGTGTGCGGTCACATGTGGGTGTTTCTCTGTGTAAGCACGTAAGGCCATCTCGAATTAAAGGTCTTCTTTTGCAATAAAGCTGAACTTCAACGGATTTTCAGGAAAGGCACAATGAGCTCTTCCTGCATTCCGTATGACTCAGCCAGATCTTAATTTGGAATCTCCAGTTCCTTTGGCAATCAGCTATGAAAGATGGACAATATCCCCTTTCTGGCAAAGTGAAGAACCAGGTTCCACTGAAGACTGCCGAAGCATTTAGTCATGATTCCATATAGCTATTTAATTCCTTTTCAATATCCATTATGACTCTTGCCTATAGGGATGATGACAATTTCAGACAATCGGCAGTTCCCCCCCCCCAACTTTTTTTTTTTTGCTCTTATACAAATTGTTTAATAGGTCATCCTGGATTGGCTTTAATGGTTACCAACTGAGGAAAGAATGTACTATCCTACTGGGCTTTTGTTATTTATGAAGCATCCAATCCTATGACCAGCTCTGTCCATTCAATGTAGAAGCATGAGGTTAGTAAGAAAATAATAATGATGATCAATATTATGATATTATATGATTAATATAATATGATATAATGTGATATGATATAATATAGCATAATATAATTAATATAATTATAATAACCAAACGTTTATATTATACTTTCATCTCAGGTGATCCTGAGGACAACCATGTGAAGTAGGTGCCCATTTTACAGACTAGGAATATGAGGCTGGAAAAAAAAAAAAACTGAGTGACTTGTCCATTGTAGATTGGATAGAGCATGAGATGTGGATTCATAAAGCTATGGATTTAAATTCCATTCTAGGTATCATCTAGCTAGCTATCCCTGGGCAGTTCACTTCCCTTTTCTGAGTTTTGGGTTCCTCCTCTGTGTAGGTTGATAATAGCCACCCATCTTCATGGAGTTCTTGTGAGGATCAAATCCTGTAAAGCACCTTACAAACTTGTATGTGCAATATAAATCCCGACAATTATGGTGATGGATTTCTCAGACACATTAACTCTCAGACCTCATTTTCTGAGGCCCACAGGTATGTCAACCTGTACTGGTGAAGGGGTCATGCAAATAGTATCTTAGATTTAGAGATGGAAAGGCCTTGAGAGATCACCTAGCCCATTTATCTCTGGAGGGAGCCAGTGGAATAACCAAAATTCAAAAATGGAATCATTTTATGGATGAAGCAGGAGACAATGAAAGAGTCAAGATTCAAACATGAAATCATAAAGATAAGGTTTAGAAAGTTAATTAAACCGCCCCAAGGTCATCTGGTTCAACCTTCCTTATTTTACAGATAAGGAAATTGAGGCTTGGAAAAGTGAAGTGACTGGACCAAGGTCATCTAGTCTACCCCACTCATTTTACAGAGGAAGAAAATGAGGCAACTGGCCCAAGATCATCTAGTTCAATCACCTCATTTCATAGGCCCTGAGAGGTCAAAAAAAGCTCATAATCTCACAGGGGAGGCATTTCATCCCAGACCCTATAACTCCTAAGCTTTCCACTATCATATATTACCCATAAGATAATTGATTCCTGAAATATGGAAGCACATATTGTTGAAGACTGAGAAATTTAACTAGAGATAAACTTCAATTTTTATTTTCCCTTTCCCTGGGCTGGAACATTGAAATTCTCTTTTGGCTGCAGAGCAAAGGAAAAGATTTGGAAATCATCCATTTGGTCTATCTATCTGATCCATAATAGATACATCCACATTAATACACATGAAGGGATGGCTCAATGATTTATTATATCTTTGAGCAAGTTTAAGAAAAAAAAGAAAAATAAAAACACCCCAAGATATTGAATTCCAAAGCACAGCTTGGGGAATTTCCTGGTAATCTAATCTCTGGTGTTTTGTGTTGTACATTGTATACTGCTTCATGCTTTGATATTTTAGCCAAGTCTAGAGTCAACAGTTTTTTAGAGTTTATATAAATAGAATTACTTAAAAAAAACCAAACAAACCTCTGAGGCATTGTCTAGCACTTATCATAAGTATGTGCAACTGAGGGCCCCTTTATATAGCTTAAATTCTCTGAAATGCGGAAATGAACACCAGTGTTGAATATTCCAATGTGATTTAATAATAAATACACAGAACTTCCTAACTTATTGGCTGGATAACTGTAAATAAAGAAGACAGGATTCATCCACTAAGGTCTATTTTCAGAGATTTATGCGCAATAGACCTTTCATAAAAGCAAACATGTATGTGGTACCTTAAGTATTTTTAAGCCTTCTATATGTCTTGTGTCTTTAGCTCCCACAACAATTCTGTTAGCTTGGGTCCCTCAATGTTGCTAGCTTCATTTTACAAATAATGACAGCTAATATGTATGTAGAGCTCTAAGGCTTACAAAGTATTTTACATTTGTTGACTCATTTAATTCTTGTGACAGCCCTGGGAGATAGGTGCCATTATTATGCCCCTTCTACAGATGAGGAAACTGAGGCTAAGAGGTTAAAGGTCTCATCCAGGGTTACACAGCTTCAGGATTTCAATGCAAATCTTTGGATCTCTTGGTCCATTGCTCTGCTCACTGTACCACCTACATGCCTAGAAATGAGGAAACCGAATTTCAGAGAGTTGTGATTTACTGATGGCCCTACATGTGTGGTCAGAAGCAGGATCTGAAGTCAGGTTTCTGTTGACTATCTGGTACTCATGAAGGGGTCAGGAATACCAGAGTTAGGATCACTTCTCACACACTTATGAGGTATGTGACCCTGAGTAAGTCACTTAACCTCCTTATTGTTCTAGGCAGAGTCTCTAAGACTCTCAGGGGCAGATCTGCATTGGTAGAATGAGTTTCCTCACCTCCCTTCTCCCTATATCAGTGAAATCCCAGGTCAATTCTTTTTTTTACTTAAGGTTTACAAAGGATTTCTCAGGATGCTTTATTTCATCTTCATGAGGTTTTGCAGTACATACTGCATTGACTTATCCCCATTTTACAGGAGAAAATGTGATTTAGAAAATTCTTTATTTAATTATTTAGGGTTACACAACTACTAATAGGGTTTGAACTCAGCTTCCTCCTGACTCTGAGTTCAACAGAGTTATTCAGTTCTGGATAAGAATACATCATTACTAGGATAGGAAACATATTTGTCCTTTTTTGTTCTGTCTGACTCTCCATGATACGAGATTGATTGAATATTTCCTTCTTCAACTCATTTTCCAGATGAGGAAACTAAGGTAAAATTCACACACATACATACACTCACATGATCACTAGTGAAAAGTCCAGAGAGAAAGAACTGATTGTGTCTGAATACAGATTGAAACACACTTTTTTTAACTTTATTTTTTGAGTTTTTTCTATTTTCTTTTACAACATGACTATTACGGATATGTTTTGCATGACTACACATGTGTAACCTATACCAAATTGCTTGCCTCTCAATGGAGGGAGGAAAGGAAAGAATTTGGGACTCAAAGCTTTTAAAATGAATGTTAAAAATTGTATTTACATGTAACTGGGGAAAAATAGAGTACTAAAATAAATGTCAAAAAAAGAACCCTAAGTATAAAAATATAGAAAATATGAAAAAACAAATGAATTTCAACATAGTAAAGAGAGAAGAAACTAGAGAATAGTCATATAGTTACAGTAATATAATTAAATAAACCACCCAAAAACAACAGAATTCAGATCAGATTCAAGTGGTTCCAGATATCCGTTCCACATGACTAATGTTGGAACTCACCACTTTTCTCTCAGGAAGGTCTATGGTGGTGGAACAACCCACATTTTTAGTCATGGTTATTATATTAGATGGTTTGGTTTAATGGTTGTATTTTTCTCCTAGAAAAAGTTGGAGTATTATCATATATTTGGAAATTCATGTTGCATAAAAATAAAAATGCATAATAAAGCATGCATAAAAACAACAAAATAAACAAACAAAAAACCGAACAACTCTGGCTACTTTTCTAGGATGCAGATAGACTCAAGATTTTTTTATTTGATAATAAATCAATGTTGCAGTATTCTAAATGGTCCTTCAGGGTTTGAATGAGTCCAACTAAGCACATCACAAAATATCTTACCCAGAGAGTGGAAGGATATGGATAAGCAATCATCAGTGGAATCCAATAATTACAAGGCTATCAAGTCTCTGTCTCTCCTCTCTGTTTCTGTCTCTCTCGTCTGTCTATCTCCGTCTCCCCCTGCCTTTTCCTGTCTCCTACTCCCTTTTTCTCTCTCACTCTGTTTTTGTTTCTATCTCTTTCTCCATTTCTGTCTCTGCTTCTCTCCCTCTCTCTTTTCTTTCCTCCCACTCCCTCATACTCCTCTCTCTTTCTCTCTACGTTTGTCTCCTTTTTCCCCTCTCTCTTTCCCTTCTTCTCACTTCCTCTTCCTTCTCTCTGTTTCTTTCCATTTCTCTGTTTCTCCATCTCTCTGTCTCTCCTCCCTTTCATCCCTCTCTTTTCCTTCCTCTCATTCCCTGTTTTTCTTTCTCTCCCCATCTCTCTGTCTCTGTCCCTTCCTTCATCACTCTCTCCCTATTCTCTTTTCCTGCTTCCCATTCCTTCTACCTCCCCTCTGTTTCTGTTTCTTTATTTCTGTCTCTATCTCTCCATCTCTGTCTCTTGCTCCTCCTTTTCCTTCCTCCTGCTCTCTCTTCCTCCCCCTCCTCTCCCTGTTCTGATCTTTCTCACCCCATCCACCTTCTCTCTAGTCTCATCAACATTTTAGATAAAGGAATCTAGAGAGGATGGATTGTGACTACTAGTTGCTCTAATGCTGGGGTTCTTAACCTAGGGTCTATAACCTTGGTTTTATTTTATGGGTATTTTGAAAACTATATTCCAATATAATTGGTTTACTTTGTAACCCCAAGAATGTTATTTTATACATTTGAAACATTATTTTGATCAGGGGTCTCCAGGCTTCACTAGCCTGTTAAAGGGGTCCTGAGAAAATCAAGCAGTCAACACAAATTTGTTAAACACTTAGTATGTGCCAAGGACTATGCTAAGGGCTGGGAATATAAGTACAATCAAAAAGAAAGATGTCCCTGACTTCTAGGGAGCTTATTCTGATAAGAGGAGAGTACATATAAAAAGGAGCTGAAGAGGTGTGGGCGTGGGGGGTAAGAGGGATGGAAATGAAGGTTGTCCTAGGGATGGCATAGAGGATGACCTGTAGAAGCTTATCAGCATTGTATGTAGTAGAGGAATTAAGATTTGGGTCTATTCTTTAAAATGGAGGCTCTGCAAGGAACCAGTCAATTAGAGGGAGAGGTCAATGGTATGTCTAATGTGAGAATTAGTTCAAGGGTAGATAGTCATCCATGGTATGGTAGAAAGAAGATGACTTAGCGAGGGTGGCTGGAGAAGGATGAAATGACAGATTGATAAAGGTTAAGAACTCCTGATCTAAAGAAATTGGGTGAGCATCCTGGTCACTTCCAGACTGGTGTGGAGATTGTAATAGTCTTTACAAAATTGTACCATTGTCTTTTGTTTTTATATCATAGCATTTTCTTTTTCACTTCCCATCCCTATCTCTGTTCTAAAATTAATCATTCTTGGTAATGAAGAAAATCATTTAAGCAAAATCAACTGATATTTGAACTGGATATTACAACAAACCCTGTTCCACATCCATAGCCTACCACTTCCCCACTGGAAGGTGGGTTGTTTCATTAGCAAGTCTCCAAGGGTCAGATATTCGGCTCAGTGGATAGAGTAGGGGGGCTAAAATCAGGAAGACTCATCTTCATGAGTTCAAATCTGGCCTCAGATACTTTTAACAATGTAACCTTGGGCAAGTTATTTCATCCTGTTTGCCTCAGTTTCCTCATCTATAAAACGATCTGGAGAAGGAAAGGGCAAATTACTCTGCCAAGATTGTTACTGGTTTTTTTTTTTTTTAAATATAGTTTTGTTACTCCTTATATTATTGTTGGCATTGTCTCATGGTACTGCTTTCTTCACTCGATATCATTTCATACAAGTCTTCCCATGCCAATTTTAAAAAGAGGAATCCTCTATGAACATTCCCCTCTCCACATTGACATCTTCTGATGACCATTGCAGAATGAGCTTAAATTGAACGATTCAAATATTCTTCCAAATCCTCTTTTAGCTTCTCCCTGAACTAGTCCTTAGAATATCCATTTACATTTCTGTGACAGCTTGGAAAAGTGAAGCAATTTCTCTAGAAATGAAAAGCGTGTGTGTGTGTGTGTGTGTGTGTGTGTGTGTGTGTGTGTGTGTGGACACATTATGTATAATTTTTCTTTTCAGTGAGCTTTTCTTCTAGATTTCCCGTATGAGATAAATTCTAGAGTGCAAAAATAGTTATGGTGAGTGATGGTAATGTTTGACCAATGCACTTATTTGACTAATCTTTCATGAAGGAAATCCACCTACCATCCTGTGAATGACACATTTGAGTCCATGGAATATTAAGATCAAAATTGTCTCATAACTCTATTATACCAAGTAAAACTTCATTTGGTTATGATATGCAAAAAACTATCATGGAAATTTATAGAAGACTTTATATATATAGAATTTATAGAAGACTTACCAGGAATTTAGTGTCTCTTCCTTTAAGTATGTCATTGAACTCTTTAAAAAAATCTTAGTGACGTATATAAACAAATTGGGGGTAAAATGGTATAAGGGTTAGTGAGCTGGCTGCTGACTTAGGAAGACCAGCTCTGATAAATACTTGTTGAGAGATTTGGGGTAACTCACTTAACTTCTCACTTCCCAAGGCAACTTTCCAAGACCCTAAGATGAAGGAGCAGTTGATAGACATTTGGAGAGAGGATTTCCTTACAGGGCATTCGGTATGCCGATGAAATTGGCAGGCCAGTATATTATAGTAGAGAAAGCACCTAATCAAAGAAAACTTAGCTTCATCACTATTACCAGTTTTCTATGTAATATTGGACAAGTCTTTACTTCTCTACTCAATTACTTCAGTTTGATAATTGTAAAATGGGAGCCTGAAGGTTAGATAAAAGAATCTCAAATAAAGTCCCTTCCAATGCAAATTCCATGCAACTACGAATGGAGCATCTTCAGTGAATTAGCAAATTGTTTCAAAGTCATTAGAAGCCTCACATGACAACAGTGAGTGGGAACATGGACAAGTTTCTCAGAGGATGGGAAGGCATGAGTTGGCTGCTTGGTGTACCACCACTGGAAATACCTGTATTGATGAGGTCACTGATCCATTGTAGTTGGGAAAGCTTGGAGTATCAAGCAGATCTGCACATACATTGGCAGACAGAGTTGCTTAGTTGCTTTTCTTGGTTATAAGAGAAGATTCACAGGGCTAGGGACAGGGAACAAATGCCTAGGAAATGATTGTACTGTCAAAAACTAAAAGCAATAATGCAAGTTAGTAGGCAAACACATAAATATACAAACTCTAATTCACATTGTTGCTGATTGTCCTAAAGGTGGATAGACAATATTCATTTTTTCCTGACTTTTCCCCCACTACAGGCTTGTCTTTTCAGGTAGTCTCCTTTCAAATAAGGGAAGGTCATTTTCCATTCCTAAGATTTCGAAGGAGTTGGCACATGTCCTAGGCTGACATTAAAAACAGCAATAAGACAAGTAAATTTCTCCTTTCCTCCCCACTCCCACCCTTCCTTCTCTTTCCTTCCTTCCTTCCTCCCTCCCTCCATCTCTCCCTTCCTTCCTCCTTTCCCTCCTTTCTTCCTCCCTTAACTCCTTCCTTCCACTTCCTTCCTTTTTCTTTTTCTCCCTTTCCTTCTCTCTTTCTTTCCCTCTTTCTCCTCCCTCCCTCTCTCCTTCCCTCCCTCTCTTTGTTCCTTCTACTTGCCCTTTTTCTTTCTCTCATTTTTCGTTCCTCCCTCCCTCCCTCCTTCCTTCCTTTCCTTCCTCCCTCTTTCCCTTCTTTCCTTCCTTCCTTCCTGTGATAGAAAGCAGGGGCTATATGTATATATAAGAAAGACTAGATAAAAAAATCTCATATTAGTCTAATAATTAGCAAGCTGTTGTGATTATGATTTTTTGCATTTGCATTATTATTCATTGAATAACAATGATTTTTCTTCTTTTGAAAACTTCATAAAACTACATATCTGAAAAGCAGCAGGGATAGAGAAACAACCTCAGAGCCTAGAAGACTTAGGTTCAAGTTTTGACTTTTACTGATACTGGTCGTGACACCTGGGCAATCTGATCATCCACTCAGTGTCCTAGGCTGCTCTTTGAATTGCCCAGGACATGCTCACCTTGTTGGGGAAGAGAAGTTTCCTCCCCTGGAAGTTTCCTATGCTCCCTAATTTCCTAATATTATGCTTCCATGGTAAGCCAAAAAAACCACCAGACAAGAGCAAACTGAGTGGGTCCTTCAAGGCTCACATTAAGACAGATGCCATCCACCCAGGCCATCTCACTCTCTGCCTTTCACCACCCATTTTCTTTCATGTCTTACTTTATCTTCTTCCTACTCTACTGCTTTCTCCTGACACATGAAACCAATGCTACCACTGCTTCAAAAAAGGGAGTATTATATACATAACCTCTCTATCCCAATGACTTTTCAGACACAAATTCCCCTCTTTTGTCACTACTCCCTTGTATTTGTTTCCTCTTCCTATGAGAAAGTAAGCTTTTAGAGGGCAGACAATAGTTCTTTTTTAATACTTATATTTTCAAAGTTTAGTACAGAATCTAGAACATAATGAGCATTTTAATGCTTTTTCACCCATTTATTCAAAGGATAATTTGGGGAAGGCATAAGTGAATGAAATCCATGGGCATGCTAGATGTAAACATGTTTGTTGATATGAAAAGAAACATGATATGATGTCATGTTTCCTATATTCAAGACATTTTTAAATTGTGAAGAGTTCATTGGGACTCACTTTCTCTTTATTCCTCTAAACAAATTGGATTCATTCTATTCTTGGCATCTTCAAATTAAAAAAAAATCAAAACAAACATTCTATGTTTACAGATCCCTAAAGAACTCCATTAGAGTCTAAGACACACTGAGACTAAACAACCAGATGATGTCAATAGCAGAAAACTTGGTAAATGACTTGGGCTTTGACTCTTGAGAAGAATAGGTCTCACCACTGCTGGGAAGCAAAGCCTCGGTCCTGTGTGCTTGAGGCAGAGTGAATAACACCTTCAATTAGTGCATTTTCCTGTTAGACTGAGAACTTCAATCATTTATTTATGCAGTGATCCATGTGAGAGTGTTCATTTATTTATATCATTAATGTAAGCCTTAAAAGAATATATACACACACACACACACACACATATATATATATATATATATGAATGTATTCTGGAGGCAAAATGTCAGAATTCAGTTGATTTTTTTTTTCTCTGAGTCTTATAAAGTTTGCCAAAATCTTCATTGTACATTGTGACCTCAGGACATGATACTTGAATGTCCATCCGATGACTTGAGAAATGTAACCATCTATAACTTGTATACCAATAAGACCACTACAAGCAAGGCAAGTTATTTCAAGTCAATGAGTGAAGCAGAAAGGATGTGAGATTTGGACCCAGGATGTGAGTTCAAATCCCATCCTTGTTACTTACTATCTGCATGATTTAAACTCTCTGCTCCTCAATTTCTCTAATATAAAAAGGCATTATAATAAAATAAATAGTAAACATACTAAAATAAATATGCTTAATAATAATAATAATTACATGTACATGTACTAGTATATAATATATACTAATGGCGTATATATGTCTATGTATATCAATATATACATATATTTATATATAAACTAAGTAATACTAAATAAAGCATAGTGTAGTAGACAGAGTGCCTAGCTTAAGAGTCAGGAAGGTCTTGGTTCAGACTCTTCTTCTGACATTCTAACTTGTGTAACCAAATCATTTAACAATAAGTCAGTCATTTAACAATCAATCAACAAGCTTTTGGTTAGCACTTACTGCGTGCCAGGTATTATGTGTCAGTGAGGATACAAAGGCGAAGCTGAAATAGCCCCTGCCTTCAAGTTGCTTTCGTTCTTTAAAAAAAAATGTCAGTCATTAAGTGTAAGAATTGACTCTGTGCCGGGCCTTACCTTAAAACCTGGGATCAAAAAGGTAGAAGTGAAGTAGTACCTGACTTCAAGGAGAATGAGGATGAGCAATATAGAAGCTTGAATTCTAATATGGGCAATAACATGTTCGTTATATAAGTTTATACATAACACATAGCAACATGAAAACGAGGGAAGGACGTTAACACGAGGGTGAGCAGGAAATTCTGGGTCTAGATGGAAGATTATAATTAGCCTCACTTACTAGAATGGAGGGAAGCAGTGGGGAGAGAAACCAGTTTAAAGAAAGCTTAGAAAGAGATGTAATTAAGCATAGTCATCTCAAGGACTTTTAAGGATATGATAATGAAGGACGGACAACAAGTAGGGAAAAAGGGGAAGGATACGCACAAATTTTTGTCATTGTTCTCACTGTTGAAAACAGTAGAGTCACTACCATACCATAATAACATCTAGTCCCAGATGTGGTTGGAGAGAGAATGGAGAAATAACACCAAAGAAAACAAAGGTTTTTAAATCAACTAAGTCAGACCTAGTTTAAAACTGCATGAAGACGTTAGGGACATCCTTTCTTATGTTCAATGAACTTTTCCATAGGTTGATAAAGTAACTGCTTTTTTTTTTTTTTAATGTGATTAAAGAGTTAGGATGTAAGCTCATCTTCTCTCAATTCACTAAAAGCATCCTTGGAACAACTGGTAGCAGGCAGCATCAGCCCTGTGGAAATGATGTTAAATTCAGAAGAATAAGAAAGTTCCCCTAAAGTTAAGCACTTAGCATGTTAAATATAACATAGCCACTAGCAGCTGTGCTCAGGTGGGTACCTGCTGATGGGAGGAAAAATTCATGCCTTCTTCAAAGAGAGCATTGCTATTTCTTCCTGCAAGAAATTTGCTGTTGTTATTGAGTTGTTTTTAGTTGAGTCTGATTCTACCCCTTTTGGGGTTTTCTTGGCAGAGATGCTGCAGTGGTTTGCCATTTCCTTCTCCAGCTCATTTTATCGATGAGGAAACTGAGGCAAACAGGGTGAAGTGACTTGCTAGTCACACAGCTAGGAAGTGTCTAAGGCTGTATTTGAACTCTGGGCTCTGTGCTTTATGACCCAATTGCAAGAAATGGTAAAACATAGTTAAGGAGGAAGAATCCAACATTGCTCTTAGTTTCATCCCAAACTGCACCTCCTTTAAGGCTATAGAAATGGATGGATGGATAAGAAAGTATTTATTTAATTTATTTATTTAACTTTTAACATTCATTTTCACAGAATTTTGGGTTCGAAATTTTCTCCCCTCTTGTCCCCTCCCCCCACTCCAAAACACCGAGCATTCCAATTGCCATCATCACCAATCTGCTCTCTCCTCCATCATTCCTCTCTGCCCTTGTCTCCATCCTCTCCTCTGTCCTGTAGGGCCAAATAACTTTCTATACCCCTTTACCAGTATTTCTTATTTCCTAGCTGCAAGAACAGTACTCGACAATTATTCCTAAAACTTTGAGTTCCAACTTCTTTACCTCCCTCCCTCCCCACCCCTTCCCTTTGGAAGGCAAGCAATTCAATATAGGCCAAATCTGTGTAGTTTTGCAACTGACTTCCATAATAGTCATGTTATATAAGACTAACTATATTTCCCTCCATCCTATCCTGCCCCCAATTACTTCTATTCTCTCTTTTGATCCTATCCCTCCCCATGAGTGATGACCTCAAATTGCACCCTCCTCCTCATACCCTCCCTTCCATCACCCCCCCCACCCTGTTTATCCCCTTATCCCCCACTTTCCTGTATTGTAAGATAGGTTTTCATACCAAAATGAGTGTGCATTTTATTCCTTCCTTTAGTGGAATGTGATGAGAGTAAACTTCATGTTTTTCTCTCACCTCCCCTCCTTTTCCCTCCACTAATAAGTCTTTTGCTTGCCTCTTTTATGAGAGATAATTTGCCCCATTCCATTTCTCCCTTTCTCCTCCCAATATATTTCTCTCTCACTGCTTGATTTCATTTTTTTAAAGATATGATCCCATCCTATTCAATTCACTCTGCGCACTCTGTCTCTATGTGTGTGTGTATGTGCATGTGCGTGTGTAAAATCCCACCCAGTACCAGATACTGAATAGTTTCAAGAGTTACAAATATTGTTTTTCCATGTAGAAATGTAAACAGTTCAACTTTTATAAGTCCCTTATGACTTCTCTTTCCTGTTTACCTTTTCATGCTTCTCTTCATTCTTGTGTTTGAAAGTCAAATTTTCTTTTCAGCTTTGGTCTTTTCATCAAGAATGCTTGAAAGTCCTTGATTTCATTGAAAGACCATTTTTTCCCCTGAAGTATTATACTCAGTTTTGTTGGGTAGGTGATTCTTGGTTTTAGTCCTAGTTCCTTTGACTTCTGGAATATCCTATTCCATGCCCTTCAATCCCTTAATGTAGAAGCTGCTAGATCTTGTGTTATCCTGATTGTATTTCCACAATACTTGAATTGTTTCTTTCTAGCTGCTTGCAATATTTTCTCCTTGACCTGGGAACTCTGGAATTTGGCCACAACGTTCCTAGGAGTTTCTCTTTTTGGATCTTTTTCAGGTGGTGATCGGTGGATTCTTTCAATATTTATTTTTCCCTCTGGTTCTAGAATATTAGGGCATGAAAGATGATGTCTAGGCTCTTTTTTTGATCCTGGCTTTCAGGTAGGCCTATAATTTTTAAATTGTCTCTCCTGGATCTATTTTCCAGGTCAGTTGTTTTTCCAATGAGATATTTCACATTCTCTTCCATTTTTTCATTCTTCTGGTTTTGTTTTGTGATTTCTTGGTTTCTCATAAAGTCATTAGCCTCCATCTGTGCCATTCTAATTTTGAAAGAACTATTTACCTCAGTGAGCTTTTGAATCTCCTTTTCCATTTGGCCAGTTCTGCTTTTGAAAGCATTCTTCTCCTCATTGGCTTCTTGAACCTTCTTTGCCAATTGAGTTAGCCTATTTTTCAGGGTGATATTTTCTTCAGCATTTTTTTGGGTCTCCTTTAACAGGGTGCTGACCTGCTGTTCATACTTTGCTTGCATGTCTTTCATTGGTCTTCCCAGTTTTTCCTGCACATCTCTAACATAATTTTCAAAATTTTCTGAGCTCTTTTTGAGCTTTTCCTAGGTCTGATCCCATTTAGTGGGCTGGGATATAGAAGCCCTGACTTCGGCGTCTTTCCCTGATGGTGAGCACTGTTCTTCCTCATCAGAAAGGAAGGGAGGAGAAACCTGTTCACCAAGAAAGTAACCCTCTATAGTCTTGGTTTTTTCCCTTTTCTGGGCATTTTTCCAGCCAGTGACTTGACCTCTGAATATTCTCCTCACACTCACCTCACCTCCTGATCCTCCCAGCAGCGCTTGGGGGTCTGAGACTCAAATGCTGCTTCCCAGCTTCAGGGCTTTGGGCGGGGGCAGGGCTGCTATTCAGTGTGAGATCAAGTTCAGCTGCCTGGGTGGGGGCAGGGCCGCTTCACGGGCTCAGTTCCCTCAGGGGGTTTATGCAGAGACCTTCAACAATGGATCTGGGCTCCTGCCTGCTTGGGGAGCCCCAGTCTGCTCCCACCTCTGCTGGTGCCTCCCAAGGGGGCCTGAGTCATGGGGACTCCCCACTCCCCTCTCGACCCTCCAAAGAGACCCTCTCAGTGACCCTTGTCACCTGTGGGTGGGGGACCCATGTGGCTGCTGGAGATTCTGTCCCTGAAGCCTGCTTGGATCTGCTCCTCTTGGCGCTGGGCGGCCACCGCAGGGCTGGGCTCTGCTCCGCATCCACAGCATGAAGAACCTTTTGCGAGAGATTTTCAGGCTCTCTGGAACAGAAATCTCATCTGCTCTGCTGTTCTGTGGCTTCTCCTGCTCCCGAATTTATTGGCAGCTGTTTTCTACAGATATTTCATGGACTGTGGGTTCAGAGCTAGAGTATGTCTGTTTCTACTCCACCATCTTGGCTCTGCCCCCCAGAACTAAGTCGAGAAAGTATTTATTAAGTATTTATTGTGCGCCAAGTAGTGTGTTTAGCACTGAGGATATGAATAATGAGTGAAGACAGTTTCTGCCTGACAAAGATAACATTTTAAAGGGGGGAAAGATATATGGGGAGAGGTGGTTAGGTAGGGGCGCTTTGATCCAGAACATTACCAGGATGGTGAGTAGGTCCATAGAAAGGTATACTGGCAAAAGCACAGGGCTCCAGACCCAGGATTTTGAACATAAGATCCTTGTTGTAAAGAAGCTTGAGGATGATGGAATACCATGGCATTTTGAATCTTCCAACAAACCTTTGCAGTTTCCCTGCCCTCATTTTTCAGGAGAGCAACCTAATAAATTCCCTCTCTGTGTTCTAAGATTTGGGTTTGAATCTAAGCCCCAAATATTTACCAACCATGTAGTCTCCCATTCTGAATCTCAGTTTCCTCTTCTATAAAATGGAAATGACAATAACATTGAATGATAATAAACCTACTATGATGATCAAAAGAAGATCACATAGAAATAATTGTAACAATAGCAAATAACAATGTGGAAATAAAGTATACAAAGAACTTTATAAATGGTAAAGTGCCATAAATACTTTAGCTATTTAAAACAATTCCATAGTGAACAGCCTGCATGATGTAGTAAAAATACTAGTATCTGAATGCTAATTAAATTTTATTGTAATTTAGTAAGTGCCTACCTATAATAAAATGAGACATTTCAAGTGAAAAAAAAGAGACTTCCCCTCATGCTCCTCATATGATCCCAAAAGGAGTATGAGGTAAAGAAGGTGCCAACTGGAACTGGCAAAGGGAGCTTCTTCACCTGAGAGTTCCCTATGTCAATGAAATGACAAGTGTAGTCCCTATCTCTATCCTCTTCCCTTCCAAATACATTTCCTTTCCCCTCATCTACCTATAGGACTATCCCTTATAATAAAGAATTTAAAAAATAGAATAAAAACCGTTCAGCAAAAATAACAAATATTAGTAACTGAATCTGATAGTACATATAATGCTCCACAGTCACAGTCCTCTATCTCTGTAAAAAAGGGAGGGAGGCATCTTTTCTATTTTCTTCTTTCTGGCTATTGTAGGCTAATCTGATGGTTTAGGTTTGGGTTTGAGACATTCATAGAGATATCCATAGAGGACTTAACAGTTAACAAAGACAAATTTACATGAATAGCCATTTCATGGAAAGGATATTTATCGGTGTTGTTTCAGCGGGGCACAGCTTCCCTGACGTCTTGTTGGCTAAACTGGCGTTACCAGTAAGAACCATATGCCAAGTCTATGGAAGGAACTCCTGACTCCTCTTGGACTGGCTTTTGAACCGAGGCCAATAGGAAATCAGTCATGTGAATAGTTCAAACCTTAGTCTTCTAGGCCAATGGAGACTTGAGTAGCACTTTTAATGCTTTTTGAGGAAAATCTAGCCTAGCTGCTGTATTGTCCAGCCTTACAACAAGCTAGCCTAGCTGATGTTGTGTGGGCTGCATTGATCAGATTGTGAAAAATAGATCAGATAGATCTTTTACCAAAGGATCCAAGCTTGGTCTTGATAATCATGCCATTAACTTTCGGTGTTTGCTCTTGGGTTTCCATGAAAATTCTTGCAAATGTCACCATGTAAATTGTTTTATTGATTCTGTTTACTTTCTGTGTGTGTATGTGTGTTGTGTGTGGAGAGAGAGAGAGAGAGAGAGAGAGAGAGAGAGAGAGAGAGAGAGAGAGAGAGAGAAAGAGAGAGAGAGAGAGAGAGAGAGAGATCTGTCTCTATATATCTTCAGATGTTTCTCTGTAGTCTTCAAATTCATCTTTCCTTATTGTACATTTAAGGGTATATGATAAATGTTAAAAAAATAAAAAACTTTTAAAAAATATGCATAGGAGACACTTTTAAGTTAAATCTGGACAGTTTGCATTTTCTTTGTCACTTTCTTAAGTCTGGACAATCAACAAAACAATAAATCACCGATTTACAGCATTTTCCAGTTTCTGAAAATTTAACAATTGGCTCTTGGGAATGATTCAAGGGGCTCCAGCCTACCCCTGAGTACATATTCCATTTCCTTCCTGTAGCAATATTTATTTATCCATTCCCTAAATGATAACTAAATGGCATATTATTGTTAAGTAATATGTGTCTAAGAAGATCTAATGACCAGAGGATGAAGGACTGGCTTGGTAGGTGACAGCTTAAAACTTTTTTTGGGACCTTGGCTGGAGGAATAGAAATCCAGGGATGGTGATCCAAGGAGGATGGAACTATAGAGAATCTTGAGGCATTTTAGAGAAATTGTATAATAGAAAGGGTGATGAGAGCAGGGGGTCACTCAGTGAAGATGATTAGGATTTTGTGTCTCTCAAAAAAAAAAAAAAAGAGGTTACTTAGTGAGAACAAGTCTTTCTACAAATCTAGCAACACCCTGAGTTGGAACTGGGGTTTCTGTGAGAAGATTACTTTCTACCTAAAACCAAGGAGAGACTTGAGATCTATACAGAAAGTACTTCAATTTCCAAGATAGTTGGAGAAAAGAAAGAAGAGAAGTCAACCACACAGATTTGAATCTGAGAATGCAATGGTAAGAGATTGGGTCAAGTGGATTCAATGATGTGAAACCAAGGCTTTACCTATTTTGTGTGTTGTTTGTTATACTGTCTTGTACTATACAGACAGCACAAACATTTTGATACTGCCATCAATTGCTTGTAGTATTTTAATTTACTGTGTCTTTACTGGAGTTACAAGAAATGGGATGCTGAAAGAAAATAGGAAATGCCCTAAATCTAATAGACAACATCTCTAGTGCTATAGATGTTGCTAGATGGCACAGTGGATAGAGTGATGGGCCTGGAATCAGGAAGACCTGAGTTCAAATGCCACTTCATATGCTTACTAGTGGTGTGGTGCTAGGCAACTCACTTGACCTTTTTGCCTCAGTTTCCTTAAATTGTAGAATGAGGATAAAAGCACCTATTTTACAGAATTGTTGTAAGCATCAAGGGAGGTAATATTTGTGAAGTATATATATATAATCCCTGGCATATAATAGGTACTTAATAAATGCTCATTCCTTTCCCCTCTGGAAGAGTAAGGTCATCTTAATCTCTTAAATGGTTGCCACAGAAAGTGAACTTACTGATGCTAGAAACTGGCTGGTGGAGTTCTACCCTGTGCCGAGATTTTGATTTTGAATTTTTGTCACCATCAAAGTCTGCAGCCAATTATTCCTTTTTAGGGGGATGAAGGGGAGTGAATGCATCCATCTGTGCCCACAAAGAAAATTAAGCCACTTGTTTTTGCCAGTGTTCTGTCATTTTGTTCCCTTTCTGGCCCTCTTCTGCTGCCATCGTTCTAACTAGAGGTTAAGACCAATGAGTGTGAAAACACTTGCAAGGTTTTCCTGGATGTTTTCAAAGAACAACTTGATTGTAAAGGCTCATCCAGAGTGATCTTCAGAACCCTGGACATTCTGAATGGGTCGAACCCATCCCTGATGATCTGAATTCATATATCGGCAAGTGTCTGCAATACTTTGAATAATGATGATGCCAAAGAGGTCATATACCAGCAGTGGGGGGACTAGAGCTCTGGCCCAAATGACCTACTTTTTACATGGGTCAATTCTTTTGAGAAATGTCCTTACTCTATGGCCTGGACCAAAAATAAACAAACAAAAAACCCAAAACAAAACACAATACATGTAGTCATAGGACTATAGATTTAGAGCTAGAAAGAACCTCAGAGGTCATCAAGTCCTCTTTTTTAGAGATGAGGAAACTGAAGCCTAGGGAAATGAAATGAACTGACTTACTTGGGGTCATAGAGCCAGTTAGGTGAATGAGGCAAGAAACCAACTCAAGTATTCTCAACTCCAAGTCCATTGTTCTATCCAATGATGCCTCTCAAAGGAAGGCAGAGTCCTCAGAGTCAGAGATGTAGAAGTTAGTTGCCTTCATGGGACCATCTGTTCTTCAAAGAAGGCAGCAAATTAACTGAAAGAGTCAACTAATAACTCAACCAAGTAGTTTAGAATATAGCATATTTACTGTGGACTAGCTATGGGGCAGATTAATTGTAGTTCTCTATAAGATGAAACTGCTGTCCTCCCACCCCCCTGCCTTTTTGTGCCAAATAGTAGGATTTAATTATGAAATGGTTGGACTAAATGACCTCTAAAGTCTCACCAAGCTCAACATCTATGATCTTAAGAATTCTATGGAATTCTTGTCATTATTTGCTCATTCAAATATTAAAACAACATTACCTCAGAGACCCAGAATAAAGAAAACTCTACTTAACTAAAATATATAGGGAATAATGAATCACCTTAAAGTGGTATTTGTGGAAAAGGCTAAGGGATAACAAATTCCAATGTTTTAGGGGGGAAGACTAAGTTAGGTCTGACACTAGCAGCTTGGATCAAGGTCAACTGATTACTAAAGTTGGACTTTAGTAGAGGAATAATACCTCTCTTATATAATGCCTTCAGGTTTATAAAATACTTTGTGGAGTCTCTGAGAGAGTGCAGTGACTAATCTTAATTGTCCTGATGGAGCAAAGTAAGAGATAAGTGACCATAAGGAAGCAACTGAATCTTTCTAAGCTCAGCCTACAAATCACTTGATGGGTCTGTCACCTCCCAAGTCTGGGTCCTCTCCCCAGTGTGGTGAGTTACACCTCTCCTACTCTGTCTCATTCTCATTGTGTCATTACTGTCTTTTCCAGCTAAGTATAGACTTTGCTCATCTCATGATCAAGGGATTGTTCAAAGTAGTGATTTAGCCTCATAAGAATATTTCCTCATTGTTTTATAATTAAATTGTTTATTAGACTATGAACAGGAATTCACATGTACTTGTATGTATATGTATATGTATATGTATATGTATATGTATATGTATATGTATATGTATATGTATATGTATATGTATGTATTTAAGCTTGTTTCCCAGAGAGGGGAGAGTGATTTGTGCAAATTTCCACAGACGGGAAGTGAAAGGGCCCTCATCTGAACATAGGCTCTTTGACTCTTAAACCAGTATTTTTTGCACTGTGTCTTAGTTCAGTTCAGAAAGAAAGGACTCAACAAAAGAACACCTATAAGATGATAGATTTTGAATTAGAAGGGGCCTAAGAGGCCTTTAAATCCACCACCATCATTTTACAGAGAAACAATTGAAGCCAAGGGAAAAGTGTCTCCTATAGGGTCTCACAGCTCATAAGCATCTGAAGCAGAATCTTAACCCAAATTTTCATGACTTTAAATTCAGCACCTACTATGTGCATTAATGCCACCTGGGGCAAGTCATTCAACTTTTATTGGTCTTAGTTTGCTCATCAATAAGATGAAAGGTATAGACTGAGGGCCCTTTTAGTTCTAAATTTTTGAACTGTGAACTGATAATGAAGATTGATTATTATTTGTGAGTGGGGAATTAGGTCGGTAGAGTTAAAAAATGATGAGAGACAATATAGTGTGTTGAACTTGATGAACCTGAAAGGTACCTAGTAGGTGCTTTATAAATGTTTGTTGAATTGTGAATTCTGAACTTGCGATTACTTAGAAAGTATAAGAGACTTCATTTAAGAGTAGATAGTGAACTTCTGTCTGTTTTGTTTAAATTATGTAAACCAAACATTCTTTAAGAAACTGAGTTTTTAGTAGACACTAAAAGTGGATTAGGAAAAAAAGATTTGCTTGTGCCTGAAGCTTCGGTATAGAGTGGAGTGTATGTGTGAGCATGGCTCATATTTTTTGAGTTTCTGCAAAACGTACACAAACATCTCTTTTCTGTAAAACAAAACAAAACAAAACGGAAAACAAAAGCATATCCTCTTTGGTATCACTGGTGTGAACAAGGCTGCAAACAGGATGTGGGTGCCTGATTCACAAGGGCCAGTAAGCTGAAGGTTGCATGAGCTGACATCAACAGGTGCTGCTCAGAAGGGCTCAGAACCCAGAGCAGCTGATGGCTCCCGTATGCACAACAGCACTTTACCTGGAATGGGAGAGGCTTTCAAGTCTTGACATCTTGCATAACCACAGCACCTCCATACTCTTAATGGAAAACAACAGGGCCTCCCAGACACCTCTTCTCTGTCTAACCTGCTGTCTTCTGATTACTAGTGGGCCAGTAAAAGCCATTTTGACAACGTAGATTTTATGTCTGCCTCCTGGAGAAAAAGGAAAGTCTTTTAGAAGTTATTATTTGACCACTTTCTTTGGGCTTATTTTGACCTCTGTTGCTGGCAAGTAAGGGAAAGGATTGGTAAGTAAAGATCTCAGATGACATTCCAACGGATTGCACAATTCAAGGAATTGATGGTCAGGAGGATACTTGAAGGAGCAGTGTGGGACAGTGGGGTGAAGGTAGAATCAATCCATCAATTAATGAACATTTGTTAAAAATCTACTATGTACCAGGCACTGTACTAAGAATCATGTAAGAGGTCTCTTCTGGCTCCATTATCTATAATGATGATCCCATATCTCATTTTTAGTGATGAAAAAACTAAGGTATAGAGGAATTAAATAATCTGTCCAAAGGATGTAAGTAGGTATGCTACAATTTGAACTAATTTTCCCTCATTCTGAATTGAGAACTCTTTATAGTACAGACATTGATGAGAAATCAATAATAAATTAATTGCTATAAAATATTTACTGAGTTTCCATGTCATGGATAAAACTATCATAGATTTTGTTGGAAAGATGAAACCTCTCCCTTCCTTCCTCTTACCAACCTTTCAATTTCAGTTGGGGCCATCTCCAGTTATCCTGATCTGTATCTCAGCACTGGACCCAGAAGGCACAGGAGGAGAGAGTGAGGCCGGTGATTTTGCACAGCCTTGCATGTTTAAACCCAATTTGCTTGCATGTCATGGCATCACCTCCCTGATGTCACTGGTCCTTTTTGAGAATGAAACCCCGACGACAACAGTAAGGCTGCCCTTAGAGCCAAAAATACTTGAGTTCCAATTCTACCTCTGACACGTAGCATGAGAAAGGCACTTACCCTCTTAGGTTAGGGCTCTAAGTAACTCTCTAAGGCCAGAGGGTGCCAACCTGCATTGGTAAAAGGAAATTCCTTATCAGGAAATTCCTTATAACAATAAAATGAAAGATCCAGTCTCTATGTCTATTTATTTTATATTTATCAATCTGTATACAAAATATGGGCAACTAGGTTTCACAGTGGATAAGGTGTCAACCTGAAGTCAGGAAGACTCATCTTCCTGAGCTCAAATCGGACCTCAGGCACTTACTATCTGTGTGTCCCTGGGCAAATTGCTTAACTCTGCCTTAGTTTCCACATCTGTAAAATGGTCTGGAGAAGAAAGTGGCAAACCATTCCAGTATTTTTGCCACGAAAACCTCAAATGGGGTCATGATGAGTCAGACAAGACTGAAAAACAACTGAACAATATTAGATTATGAACTTTCTGAGTGCAGACAGGGTCATTTCCTCTTTTTGTATACTCAGAGATTAGTTCACTTCCTGGCATACAGTCGGTGCTTAAGAAGTATTTATTGGCTGACAATTAGTAGGCACTTAATGTTTACTGACTGACAAATAGTGGGCACTTAATATTTATTGACTGACACATAGTAAGTACTTAATGTTGGTCAGATACTTGGTGAATAGAAAACCACTGGTTGGTTGAGGTATATGGTAGCCTGTACCAACTATGACTTACATTCAAGAAGTGGTGTTGTCACTGAAGATTTGTATAAATAGAAAAGGAGGTAGGCCAGTCATAGACGATCAAGGGATAACAAACAGACATCACATATGATAGATAATGCAACCATAATGCAAAGACTTCAATGAATCCTTTTCTCATTGATATGATAGGAAAGTAGGTGGCACAGTGAATTGAGTGCTGGACTTGGAGTCAGCAAAATCTTGGTTCAAATCTAGTCTCAGATATTGTGTGACTCTGGGAAAGTCACTTGTCCTATCTCTCAGCCTTGCCTTTCAGGGCTGAATGGCTTGAACAATAACTTGAAGAATAAACATAGGTTGATTCAGGGATATTTAATAAATCAACCTGACTTAAGTAGAGGTTTGAGTTTGCAGAATAGTGGGAGTTACAAAGATGTTAACTTGGGGCCAGACTGTGTGGAAATCTGAATGTCAAGTTAAGGAGTTTAGATACTATTCTGTAGACAGTGGGGAACCATTGAAAGTTTTTGAGAAGAGAATAAACCAATCTTAAATGAAGGTGAATTATGGTGGATGGATGAGAATGGTGAGGTTAATGAGTCATTCTAATATGATGCATTATGTGTGGCTTCTTATATATGAAAGCAAAACATGATATAAGAAGAAGAACAAGGTTAAATGGAAATACAAATCAGCAGAAGAATGTGGAAAATATTCTAAAGAACAAGGTTAAAAAAATTAGAGACTGGAGGAAGGTACTATTAAATAATGTCTTTTAGATTTTGATACTTTGTGGAGTTTGTAAAGTTTATGATTATGGGGTAAATTCTTTGTTATGAATTTTTCAGAAATATGGAAAGCACAGCCTAGGACACTTCTCTTTGAATGTATAGTAAGTATGCATAAGAAGTTTTATTATTGCTACCTCATTCTCATCTTTTTTGATAGCTTTAAGATGGACATAGTCCTAGAACAAGTCACTAGCCAGCTATTATCCTTTAAAATTTAATGTTTTGCAGGTGAGATGACATTTTTTTTTAATAGCTGAATGTGAGCTTATCTTCTATAGATCTGCTGAAGGCAACTTTGTGATAGTTCCAATGTGAGACATGCCATCAGAAATGATATGTACTTCCTCCTGTTCCCACAATATTTTCATTTCTTTCTCCAGGTTTCTATATCTTGAGAGCTTTCCACAGCCTGATATTTTTTTTAGAGGTTAGAAGTATTTGGTATGGAGACATCTGTTTAAAATGTTATTCTCAAGGTCATTATAGATTTAGAGCTAGAAAGTACCTTCATCAACTCTATCCTCCCCATTTTACAGATAAGGAAACTGAGGCACTGTAACAGCAAGGACCCAGGCATACACAGGAGGGCCTGCTGCACAGGTTCTTAAATCTGCTTTTCTAAAAGGAAAGGCAACTTTTGAGGGGTCAACAATCACTTTAATCAAGCACATATATCATGCCCTTAGTTCAGGGGAAAAAGTCAGCACCCTGAACTTCAGAGAAAATACAAGCAGAGAAATAATGATCAAGCAGGGCTTCTAACTGTCTGACCATAAGCAATACATCCATCACAGATCAAAGGACAGATTCAACTGTCTGACCATTACATACGTACGTGGTTGCCAGAGAGAGAAGCACCAACATATGGATTTTCAAAGCAGGGTGGTAGGGTGGAGCAGAGTCCGATCTGGCCAAACAAATACTTCCACATATATATGTGTATATACACACACACACACACACACACACACACACACACACATACACACACACACACACACACAAACACACATACTTTTCAGACCCACATGTAAAAGCTATGGGCTTTCCAATAACAAAAATCTCCCTTAATCTAGCTTCCCTTAGCGGGCAGGCCCATTAATGAGTGGGGAAGATCTTAAACTCTCATTAATATTACAGGCAAATAAATATAGGTTAAAATTTGCTCAAGGTCGCAAAGATAGACGGAGGTGAGGCTTGAATCTGAGTTTTTTTTTTTTTTTTTCTGATTGGAAGTCCAGTACCATGCCTACTATGCCATGCTGGCTCCAGCAGAGTGGTTGTGGACAATGGTGAATAAAGTGAGACTCCAATTCCAGTACAGTTAATTTGTCAAATTCTCATGGACATTTAGGGGCTGGCTTTTGTAGCAGGGGGATTTGTCTGTTAGCTTGTAAAAGATTATGAAGAATTATAAAGGAACTTGTGGCGTATTATTATCAGGTAGGGGGTGTAAAAGAGAAAGTGCTGGAATTTGAGTCACTAAGACTTTAATTTTATTCCTGTGTTGAATATTTCTTGCTTCTGCCTCTTCCTCCCTGTGTGGTCTAGGGATGGTCATTTAACTATCTGGGCCTCAATTTCTCTTACTATGAAATTGCAACTGAAAGGAACTTTAAAGGTTCTCTTCCAGCTCTAAGGGAATGATCCTATTGTCATCACAATTATTTAAAAGATTATATAAATGATAGTTCTTAGAACATTTGAAGCACAAGGCTTCCCTCTACCATTTCCCCAGAAAAAGTCTATCTGCCCTCACCTGTTGACTGCCTACTTCCTAGTCTCTCCTTGCCTCACTAAGGTGGGAACACTTCCAAAGAGACTTACACATGTTTTACTTCTGAATTTGCCCCAGCTGCTTTTCCAAAAGTAATAACCCAAGTGAAGGATGCCTTCCTTCCTGTTCAGAAGACCTGAGGAATCCTCACTATGAGGTGTGGAAGGATCAGAAATGGATGTTTACATTACCTCCCCCAGGCTTCTTAGGTAGGTATGCATAAGAAATTAGTGCTAGGTGCCTTTATTGTGTGAATACTCCACGAATGACAATTTCTGTTGTAAGAGCTTCTGTTCTTGGAGGTACTTAATATGTGTAACCAAGAATTAGCTAATGCATCATTGCATTTGATTGGGGATGAGGGTGGAGACAATTATGCTACCTTTAATTGCTACCTTTAAATCCTTTTTTCTTCCTTTGCAAGAAATTACAAGATATTTGAGAAAATCTCTGTGGTAGTCCTGGCTTTTGTGTTCAGTTCACTGGGATCTACTAAAAGCAGAAATTCAACCAGACCTGGTTTACTACTTTTATTGTCTGGGTCATAATCACTCTCCTATTTTTTAAAATGAAGTTAAATTAGCCCTGTGAGGTCATTCATTCACAATCAACCTAAAGTGGCTCTTACCTTCAGACCTCACATGAAACTGGACCAGATCCGTGGCTGGAATCCCCTAAAGTTTCACAGCACGTTCTGTTCTGAATTGACTGTCTCTGAAAATAAATGAATGACTGAATAGAGCTTTTTTTTCCCCTTTCTCTAGGTCCCTTAGTCCTGCAGGGGATGTGGTGATTAAAGAGAAAGCAATTTGAGTTCTGAATTGGCTGCAAGCTTTAACAGTCGAATGTAGAATGTGTGAAAGGCTCTAAACACTGCAACATCAAATCACCCTTGATGATCAGGAACATTCGGGTAGGACACAACCCTGGATGCTACTTGCTAACATTTGAGGCTTTAAAAAAAACAACAACAACTGATAGATGTTTGGGAAATGTCACCAGGGTTTCAAGCCTGACATGTCTTTAGTGAGCTGCTACTTATGCAGGGCTGCTGAACTAGTGATAAGAAAGATGACTTGACATTGTACACCAGTAGGAGGGAAGGAGTTGGTTCCAGAGCTTTGGAGAGGAGAGATATTGTTCATTCTCTCTTTGAAAAAAACAAGTGTTTCTAGACTATATTTGGACAGAGACACAGGGATAGGAAGAAAAAATAATAATAAACTTCGGGAAGTGGAAGATTTGTAGAAAACATGTTACTGATTTCCAGCTTGCTTCCCTATAGATTTCAGAGAAGCCTTCCTTGGGTGACCTTGGAGGGCTTCCTTCTTGTTGAGATTTCTCTCGTGTGTGGGAAAACATGAATTTTCTGCTATATATTCTAATCTAAATAACTACTGATTTCTGTTTTTGCTATATATTTGGATAAATAAGTTTACTTCTTATTCACTATTTATCATGGTCTTTTGTGTAATTAGCATTTACTGGGAAGGGGCCAAGCTAGAGGGTGTAAGCTTGGGGTACCTTTTCATTTTAAAGGATAGCAATTAGAGAAGCTAGCAGCTTTGTTGCTTTAGAACTTAAAAAATTGTGTTCCCAGACGAAGTGTTGGCAAACTGTGGCCCACTGGCCAACTCCATTCCACAACCTGTGTATGTAAAGCCCGTTAAAAAATCTAAAACATACAAGGTATACAAAAATAGATGGCATCCTGGAGTTTGCCTTTAGGCTATAGCTTGTTGACCTCAGCCCCAGACTATCAATATTGGGGGGTGGAGGTGGGGGAAGGAAGATGTAATGCTACTATAAAAACTCTCTCTTGGGGGAGAACAGATTGGTCACCCTTGTGGCTGCTTCTTCTGTTGACTTTAGGAAGAAATCAAAATCTTTCTTGGAGAGAGAAGGGTAAAATTCCAGAGATATCGATCCACGTCTCTTCATAGCCATTTAAAGAAAACCCATGTTGGCACACATCTTTCGTGGACAGCTCAAACCCTATGGAAGCACATGACTCCAAGTGCATTGTATTATTTTCAAAATCTATTTTGAGTTCCCTTACAGGGAGTTTTAGTGGATTCTAGGGGAAATATGAATCAGTAGTGAAACATGACAGCCATCATGAAGGGAGGACAAATATTGAATACAAAGATGATAATACCAGTGTATTTGGCTCTGGTCAGGCTGAATCTAGAAAGTAATCTCTTCAGTTCTGAGTGCCAATTGGTTAGTCAACAAGCATTTTTTAAGAATGTACTCTATGCCAAGTGGTGTGCTAAACAAGTGGGAGACAAAGAAATGGAAAACAAAGTGATTTTTGCCTCTGTGGAGCTTGTATTCTAAATCATAAATAACTAGGGAAGTAAGAGATCTATGAATGGTAAATAAAGGCATTCCAAGCTGGAGGGGGTTAGGGAGAGAAAGGTCTCCACCAGTGGGTAAGATATGAACTGGAAGAAACTAAGATAAACTAATAGGCAGAGGTGAAGGGTCAGAGATTTTTAGGCATGGGGGACAGTCAGAACCACATTTTAGGAAAAATAGTGACAAGCTAGAGTGCATCTAGAGGAGGATGAATCCCATCGTAATAAAGGGATAGGAGACTAGGCAGAGATTAGATGAAGGGATTGGGTGGGGCGGCATCTCTACTCATTCTGGTCTATATCTTGCCACAGGACCCAGATGAGGAGAAAGTGAGGTTGGTGACCTTGCACAGCCCTGCCTCACTGAAATACAATTCACTTGCAAGTCATGGCATCATCTTCCTGATGTCACAACAAAGAAGAAATAGCAATAACAATTTAACTTGGAGAAGAGATTTAGCCATCTTTAAGTATTTCAAGGTAGGTAGCTAGGTTATGCAGTGGATAGTGTTGGGTTTAGAGTCAGGAAGACTTCTTTTCCTTTTTCAAATCTGGCCTCAGACACTTACCAGCTGTGTCACCCTCGGTAAGTTAATTAATGCTGTTTACCTCAATTTCTTCATCTGGAAAATGAGCTGGAGAAGGATATGGCAAACCACTCTAGTATCTTTGCCAAGAAAACCCCAAATGGTATAACAAAGAGTCAGATGCAATTGAAAAGTAACATTAACACCACCACCACTAACAAAATATTTTGAGATTATCATGTCAAAGAGAGATTAAATTTGTTCTGTTTTAGTCCCAGAGGGTAGAACTAGTAGGTACTTGTAAAAATAGCCAAGGATGAGATTTGGGCAAGATGTAAAGGAAATGAACACCCCTTCAGTCTGATAGAAGACTCCCAACCATTAGAATTAACCCAAAAGTTCAGTGGATTGCCTTGGAAGACAGTAGATTCCCTTTTCATGGAGTAGTTTAATCCAAGATTGAACAACCATTTGTTAGGGATGCAGAAAGAAGTCCTGCATTTGCATGGGGTAAACTAGATGCCCTGGGAGGTCCCTTCCAGCTTTGAGATTCAATGATTCTGTGGACATAATTCTGTTTGCCAAGAGATCCTTGTTCAAGTGAACAAGTTAGTGATGCAGTTGAGGGGTGCCATGGATGAGTTCCTTTGGTGCCGCTCTCCTGACATTTTGGAATCTGGTAGAATGCTGCCAGTATCCTGAGGAAATTTAACTTTCCCAGAGTAGTATTGTGAATCAACCACATTATTGCAAAAGGGAGTCCATAGGTTTGGTCACAGAGGTTCAAGACATTAAAAAAATTATTAAGAACCCTTGCTCAAAGTACTTCAAACAAACATTTCTTTTCTAGCCAGGTGTATCTTTGTCCTGTGAAATCTAGCCAAGATCCCTCCATTCATCCTCCACCTCCCCCCTCCTACCCCCACCAGATCAAAATGTCCAACCAACAGGCAGCTAACTACCTCTAAAGATTGGGGTAATGAAATTTTCCTCAATACAACACAAAAGACACAGATCTCGTCATGTTTTCCAGTCAACAGTTTACAGATTGTGATTTAGTATTTCATGTAAACATTAACTGACTTTCAGAGCTCCAGAGAGGGATTAGCAGCTTATTTATTTATGGACTGACACAATGCCCTTCACAAACTACCTGGGAGGGAGGCAGACTGGAAAGATAGCAGGAAAAAGGAGGCAACTAAGGGAATTGTCCCAGTCCTTATCATTGTCCTTTGCACCCAATATGAGGTCTGAGAGTTGTGTCTGTCTGATGGCCCAGGGTTAAGTTGATAGAGGGGATGGGAGACTCATTGTGTCTGATGGATCTGTTGGCTCAATCTATTGAATATTTTTTTTTTTAAATCTGTTCTGTTTAGTACCCTCGAGCCTTTCTCTTTCAACAAAAGGCAAATCTCCCCAGCTGGTTCTCTTCTAGCCACCATCCAAAGAGATTAATGGAGCAAACCATCCTTTTGCCCTTTATAGAAGCTGATGCCCTCCCTGCCACTCCCCCTCCCTAGGCAGGCATTGTAAAATTATAAAGACATTTGTCATAAAGTTAATAATGCTGTCTTCTCCCCAGCTCTTTTCAGTATGGAAGACTCTGATAAAGGCTATGACGACTGGGGACTAGTCTCCAAAGCCCTCTCCACTTCCTTTCCCAATCAAGGTCACAGGGAAAAGGTAACAAAAGAGTTTTGAAAAGGAAGGTAATCTACTGATTGGGCCTTACGCACATAACCACAGGAGACGTGATGCTTAATGTTCTTCCACAAGAAAGATGAGTCATCACATGTAATATTGTCATTAATATTTTATGCAAGGAGGCATTGTCTTTCAATAAATGGAAAGTGTAGAGAAGGACTGGGAACAGATCCTTTTTTCTCCCTGGCTTATTGTTTCCATCCATAACTACTGGTGAGATACCTTTCCAGAAAGGATGTGGACCAGGGAAGGCAACACTAGCCCCACCAGTCAACGGTAGTGTGGCCCATTCTCCAATCACTGTGCAAACACCATTAAGGTTGGGAGAGGAGGGAGGAAGGGAGGGCAGGAAGCCATTTGTTCATGAATATACATTTAGTATATATAAATGCTTTTGGCCATGAATATTCATTTCTTTCATGGATTGCAGCTGTTGTGTACAGAAAACTATTAACAGGTTGGAAAGCTTCCTTTAGAAACCTGTGACTGGCATTTGTGTGTAGGGCCATTTCTAGAAATTTATCTACCCCTCTCCATCCTGCCTTCCCACTCTCCATTTTGTGGAACTGTTCTTTTACTCCTGGGGGTTCCTAATGAGGTTACCGCCTGGCTTAAATGAGAGTGAGGATGATTTGATGGAAATGGGATGAGCTTCTTTATGAAAGCAACACATATCCTTAATTTCTTTTCATGAATTGTTTAAATGGGTTCATGGAAAAGAGAAAAGCTTCTGTCTGTTAATGGAGCTTGCTCTTATTGGGGTGAGAGCGTCATGGGTCACAGTGATGGAAACACTCTGTGGGGAGGACTTTGAGGATTTGGAATGGACACATCCCCACCATTCCTATGGCTGAGGTTAGAAATCAGGGTCCTGTAAGTATTAAGAGTAGTGAGGTGTGAAAAAAAAAAAACTTATGGAAAAAAAATATCACCTGGGAGAAAACATGACTTGTCATCTGATAACCTAGATTAGGTTTTCCGCCACTGAATAGGGGGTAAAGACAGGAACTGTGATTTCATTGCTGTAGGAAATTCCTAGCTGAAGAAACTACTAATTCAGGTCCTCCCCTCTCCAAGTCTTATAGTCACAGAGAGCTGCCTAAGGCACTGAAAGGTTTAAGGAATATGCTCAGAGTAAAATAGCCAAGATACATCCAAAGGAGGTGGCTTTTCTGTGCTCAAAGGTGGGCTCTCATTAGCTTGTAAATTCCTTAAGAACAGGGAGTGTCCTTTGTCCTTTTCCTATTCCCAGAATTTAGCAAAGTGCCTGGCACATAGTAGGTGCTTAATAAATAGTTTATGGATTGATTGATATCTATTCACAACACTGAAACTGTACTTCTGTTGTTATATCATCTGTAAAATGGAGAGAATAATTCTATCATAGGATTGTTATAAAGATAAAAAAAAGGATAATGGATATTTTGAAGTGTTTCAAAGCCATATGGGGCTACCCAGATGTACTTATAGGACCATGGTTTTAGATCTTCAAGGGGACTCAGGTTTGTTTTGTAGATGCAGAAACTGAAATCATGGGAAGTTAAAATTCCTTCCCTAAAGTCATACAGGTAGTATGTTTCAGAGGCAAGACTTCCACCTTGGTACTCTGAGTTCCCAGCCAAGGCTATTTCCACTGTACCAAGACTCTTCTCTTTAATACCTCTGAATAGTTCCATGGATGCATGGTCTCACTGATGCAGATACTTCCTCCATCTGGATATTGATGCCTTCTTATCCTTTCCCTTTCTTTTCTATGTTCTCCTGTAAATTCTACAAAAGAAAATTACCCACAGCACTGGAAGCCTTCCTTGATATTATTAAAAATTCTAAGGGTACAAGTGCATCCCTCAGGTGTCCATGTACTATCTTTCCCTCTTCCCACAAGACTGACCCAGCTTCTGTTCTGATTTCATATGTCTTTGACTTCACTTCTTGGTTATGTATCATCACTGGTGATATGCTGCCTTCTTTCTCTCCATAGCCCTTTGGGTTACTCACAATTTTGATTCTTTGAAGATTGGGGTACTTTATGTTACAATCATATAATATCATCATGAAAATATTGGTGTTAAACACATATGCGTGTGCTTCTGTGGGTGGGTGTATTTGTGCGTTTGCTTATGTGAGAGTGTCAGAGGGAAAAAATGGAGAGAGGGAGAGAGAGAGAGAGAGAGAGAGAGAGAGAGAGAGTAATGATAATTTAAGGTTAATGGGGGTGGGGTGTGAGAATTAAAGATGAATAGTCCTCAATACCTTTTGTTAATTTTATAATGAGATTCTCAGATGTGATGCCCTCTGGCTCTGAAAAATGTACAAGTACTCTGAGGTGAGGTTTTACTTTGGGTCTTAGTTTTTGGAAGAAGGTTTGTGTGCTAGACCAGACTCTGGGAAGCCACTAAGTAGCCCCCCTCCCCTCTTTGAAAACCCAGATGCTGATGCTTCTCTCTCTGGTATCTATGTATGTATGGTCAGACAGTTATCTGTCTGTTGATCTATGATGTATGTATTACTTATTGTCAGGTAGCTGGAAGCACTGTCTGTTGATCTTCATTTCTCTGTATTTTCTCTGAAGTTCAGGGTGCTTACTTTTTCTGCTGAACTAAGTGAATGATATATGTGTGCTTAATTAAAGTGATTGTTGAACTCTCAAAAGTTGCTTTCCTTTTAGAAATGCAGATCTAAGAACCTGTGATAACAGGCCTTCCTGTGTATGTGCTTCATTTTACAGAGATAGAGAAAGATAGATTGAAGGGAAAGGGAGAGACAAAGAGAGGAGGGGGGAAAGAGAAAAAAAGGGGGGGGACTTGGGATGTACAAATGCCCGTGGTTCCCATATTTTCATCTGGGACATCCTCAATACAGGTATAGATCACTCTTACAAGCTGAATTTGCAAATAGTAATCACCATGAAACTTCCAAAATGCAATTCAATCCCGTACTTCTTTTCAATTCTGGGCTCAGCTCATCATTCATGTAAGATTCTCATCCAAGATTTATAGGTTGATGGACCAACTCAAAGGGTTTTAGATTCTGCATAAAAGACATTTGTCATCCACTTTTCTTTTTTTCTTTTGTGTCTCTCTTTTGAGTAATCAAGGATCTCATTGAGGAGCTCCATAGTATTTTGGAGCTTGATTAAAAAGGTATTAATAATGTCTATCCTGAAACCTTAAAAGAAAATGGGGAAGATCCAATCGACTAAAATCATTAAGCCAAGACTGAACGGACTATTCATCAGGTATATTTTAGATGAGCCCCCCGTTTCAGGTAGAAGCTTGAAGACTGTAATGTCTTTCAACTCAGATTCTGTCATTCTGAGAATGAGAGGATTGGTTTAGGCCATCTCAGAAGTTGCTGCCACATTCTCTATTGCTATGGGAAATCATCTGGTCCACTCCTCAATTGGAGCTGATTGTTCCCTCCACATCAGCATTGCTGGATACAGTTTTCAGTGCATTGGATGTTGAGATTCCTACACCTGGCTGCTTGATAACCCAGGAGGTCAGCAACTCTCCACATGTTCCCTCTTGTATTTGCTTTCTTTCCGTTTTTTAAGAATACAGTTAAAACCCTCTTTGAGCTCCCCTTTGTACCAGGCTGCCTAATCTCACACTGCTTTGAGGCATACACGTTTGCCTCTACTTAAGCTTATGTCTTTGCTTACCAAAGCTATTTGCCTTCAGCCTGATAATAACTCCCCTTAATTCCCTCAGTCAGGCTCTTGTCTGGACCCTCTCCAATTTCCTGGCAACCTGGTGTTACTATGGTAGCTGCAATCAAATTAGGCAGCTCAGGTGAAGTTTCAGGAAAATCCTTAATGACAGGAACCTGAGAGCAAAAAAAAAATCAAGTAACCCAATCAGCCGCTAACTGCCTGCCGGATAAAAGACAAGCTGGAGCAGCCTCTGGGATTAAGTGAACTAAGTAATTCTAAGAGCCAAGTGAATGCTGCCCTGTGCACAGGCCTAAGTGGGTGTCATGTACATCTTCTGTTACAGCAGCTTTTCAGACAACGCATAAAACCTTGCTTTGGTGACCTTGGGAAAGTCACTCTCAGGGTCTCTGTTTCCACAACTTCCAAAAAATGAGAAGGGTGGATCAGGGGAAAATCTAGGCCATGGATAAATGATTGATTAATTTTAAAAAATGATTAATAAAAAATTTGATTCATTTTATTAAAAAGTGGGGATTAAATGAGGTGACCTTTAAGATCCCTTCAGACTCACAATCTGTGATTTTGTGATTATGAGTTTAGGGAGATAAAAAAGACTGGCATTCAATTCTTGATTATTCAGGGGTCAATTTTTCAAGGCCCCCTACTTCCCTTTTTTTCTGCCTACCATTTTCTTCTTAGTTCCAAAAGAAAAAGAATGAAACTCGGTTTCTTAACCTGTAAAATGAGGGGGGATTTCTGGATGGTCTCTAAGGTCCTTTCCAGGAAATCTGTGGTCATATGATTTTATTCTTAGCATCCATGTATATGAATAATAATGTTTATGCATATATAATGTATGTTTGCAAATGTTCATGTGCATGTACATGTATGAGCCTCTGAGACATATGAGTTGTATATAAATCTGAAAAGTCGCTTAAACTCTCAGTGTTCTAGGTGCTAATCTCCTTGATAGAAAAAAATTTCCTCATCTGGAAGTTTCCTACGTCATTGAAATTGTAGGTCCAGTCTGATTCTGTCCATGTCTCTGTTTCTATCCTTACTCCTATCTTGATCTCTACCCCCATCTCTATCCCTATGTATATGTATCTCTGCTTTTATGTTTATTTATGTCCATATCTCATATTTCTCTCTTTCTTTATATGTGTATTTGTATGTGTGTGTGTGTGTGTGTGTGTGTGTGTTTACAAACATATGAATATTTAGGCCAGCTAGGTGGTGCAGTGGATAGAGTGCTGGGCTTAGGGTAAGGAGAAGATGAATTCAAATCCAGCCTCAGACACTTACTGGCTATGTGACCCTGGGAAAGTCACTTAACTCTGTTTGCCTCAGTTTCCTCATTTGTAAAATGAACTGGAGAAAGAAATGGTAAATCACTCCAATATCTTTACCAAGAAAACCCAAATGGGGTCACAATCAAATACAACTGGAAACAAATGATCAACAACAATGACTATTTACATATTGGCTTTCTCTTATACATCCTACATAGAGCTGCCAAAGTGATTTTCCTAAAACACAAGTTTTACCATGTCATCCCTTTAAATCAGTGGTTCTCAAAATGTCTTGGGACCCTCGGAGCTCCCCCAGACTCTTTCATGGGTTCCAAGAGAGAAAAACTATTTCTGTAATAATACCAAGACTTTTAAATTTCTTCTATGGTAAAATATTGAGAAATATAACCCACATAAACAAAAGTTCTTTGGAGTCTTCAATGATTTTTAAGAATATAAAGGGGTCCTGAGACTAAGCATATTTGAGAATTCCTTTATGAACTCTTTTTGCTTTTTTAAATGACCTCTATGGTCAAATGTAACCTCCACTGACCTTGAAAAACCTTGATGACCTGGCCTACCTTTCCAACCTTATTACTCATCACTCCCCTTCCCCACACTCTGTGGTCAAACCAAATTGGCCTTGTTGTACTTCATACACCGTACTCCATCTTCTGTTAACATATCTTTGCACTGGCTGCATCCCATGCCCAGAATACTTTCTCTCTTTAGCTCTGCTTCTTAGAATTCCTCGTTTCTTTCAAGACTCCAATCAAGTCTTAGCTTCTACATGAAATTTTTTGTGACCCTCTCAGCTGCTTGTCTCTTCCTCAGATTTTTATATAATGCTATATGTATTATATGATGCGTAATACTGTTGGTATTATATGATGCATAATACTATGTGTATTATATGATTGACGTATACTACTATATGTTATATGATACATAATACTATATGTATTATGATATATAACACTATATCTATAATATGACACATAATACCATATGTATTATATGATCAATATATACTACTATATGTATTATGTGATATATAATATTATGTGTTTTATTATATATAATACTGTATATATTATATGCTATGTGATACTCTATGTATAATATGATATATAATACTATATGTATTGCATGATTTATAATATTATATTTATTATACAATATAAAATACATGCATGTAATATGTATTTGTATACATGCATGTATAAATATATGTATTTGTATGATAATATATATGTGCATTTATTCTTTACTCTGTTGTATTCTTTCCCTCTCTGCTCCCCTTCCTTGAGGGAAGGAATTGCCTTATTTTTATCTTTAGATGGGATTATTTAACAAACCATAAGATGTGGATCAATAATCAAGAAGTGACAGAGACATGGCATCTCAGAGCCAGAATGAAACTTGGAAGCTGTCTTGTCTAACTCTTACCTGAAGATCAACACTGCTCCAAATTCTGTGCCATGGGACTAAGAACAAATTAGATCTTTTCCGCACATATAGCTGAAGAGAGTTATATTGTCACCCTAAGTTTTCTTCTCTGCAGATTAAAAACCTCAAAGTTCCCCTAGTACCTTTAATGGTTTCCCTAATGTAGAGAAAGATGGAAAAAACTCAAATCAATTGATTTTGCAACTTTGCATTGACTCTTGAAAATTAAAAAAAAAAGGGGGTTGCATGTGTTTTGGAGGCTAATCTGTGGAGAGGGCTTTATCTATGTAATATAATATGTGGGGTACTTCCCAAGGCCCTTGTACACTCAGGTATCACTCGTTCTATCAACTAATAGACACCAGCTCTCTTCTGCTGACCTATGTGTATTATATGATACTATACATAGAGTTCAACCTTATCTCTTCCATTTTTTTCCTCACAGACTTTTGCTTTCCACACAAACATACACACAGACACACACACACACACACGCAGAGCTAAGCTAAATGGTGGGTTGTAGAATTTAATCAAGGAAGCAATCACTGCACCTACAAAATTATACGCACAAAGAAATCGACAGTCTGTACCAGTGTCATGTGAACAGTACTCACAACTTCTAGATCTCAGTGATTGTAATTGTAACTTAAGACCCAGTTAGATAAACATGTTAAAAATGTATAACAGGCCAAGTTTATCACTACGTGCTAGGACACACACACACACCCACGTGCATACACACACATACATACACACACACAGATATTTCCTAACTATTCAAGGGAGAAGTAAGGAGTTTCTTTTTGTTTGTTGTTGAGTCATTTTTCAGTCATGTCTGACTCTCTGTGACCCCATTTGGGGTTTTCTTGGCAAAGATACTGGAATGATTTGCCAGTTACTTTCTCCAGCTCATTTTACAGATGAGGAACTGAGAAATACAGTTGAAGTGAAATGCTCAAGGTCACACAGCTAGTAAAGTGTCTGGGGCTGGAGTTGAACTCATAAAGAGGAGTCTTTCTATCTACTGCACCACCTAGGTGCCAACAGAGAAGCAACATGGACAGATTATTGGCTCTGGAGTCTGAAGGTCCGAGTTCAAATCCCACCATTCATACTACCTGAGTGATATTGGGCAAGTCAACTAATTTCCCCAGTCCTCAGTTCCCTCATCTGTGAAAAATTTGGGGGTTTGATTAGATGGCCTCTGAAGTTCCTTCAGCTCTAGATCTTTGTTCCTATGACTGTCTACATCACCTCCTAGGTTCTGCTCTGATGCCAACTTTACAAGGATAGGAATCAGGGGGCTACCTATGAAAAGAACACAGCCTTAGAAGTCAGAAATGCTGGGTTCATGGAATCACAGATTTGAAACAGGATAGAAGAAGCTTTAATAGTCACCTACTTTAAAGTACACTCAGAGCATGAACTTTGTCTACAACATTCCAGCCAAATGTTCATCCAACCTTCACATGAAGATCTTCCTGAAGAACCCACTCATGAAATCCTGAAATCTCACAAGTGGGAGAAACTATCTAGTCCAGAAGTGTCAGACTCACTGCATGGTTTTCTAATTCAATATGCAACCAACAGGGATCAATTTTTATTTGAATTTGACAACACTGAGCCAGACTTGTGCTTAAAAAGGAATTTTCCCAACTTCTGTGACAGGCACTTATCTGGCTTTTGCTGGAAGACCTCCAGTGCAAGGTAACTCATTAGTTTATGAGTTAGCCCAATCCCTCTCTAAATGCCACGAAGATTTCCCTTTTGCAGAATGTAATTCTTTTTTCCTACCCTTCCCACACATTGTTCCTACCTCTTCCCTCCATGATCAAATGAGAAATATCTAATGACTCTTCCTTAAGACAGTGGAAAAAAAGTCCTTAGAAAACCTGAATTCCAATTCCAGTTGAGCCAATTACCTTCTATTTGGGATCTAGGACTGTTTTTATCTTTGTCTTTGTGGTTTCAGTCCCTAGCACAGTGCTGGCACATGGAAGCTTCTAAGTAAATGTCTGTGATTGATTGATACTTGAATTAGCTGGGCAAAGTAACCTCTCTGAATCTCAGGTGCTCATCTGTGAAATGACTAGAGAACCTTGACTAAAGTGTTATTTATGATACCTTCCAGCTCTAAATCTATGATCTGAATGATCTATAAATATATGGAGACAACAATAATGCTTCCCAAATCTTCATTTATTTTTTATTGATGTATTTTTTCATTTTATCAGGTCACTTGTCCAAACTATCTCTTCCTTTTCTTCTCCTTTGCACTGTAAGCCATTCCTTGCAACAGAGGTTGTAAAAGGAGGAAAAAATAAATGATTAAGTAAAAAATCAATGAAGATATTGACCATACATTCAGTGCTCCATGTGAGACATCCATCAAGGTAACATAGGCTCATTAATTGACACCCTTTGGATCTATTCAGACAATAGACTCTGAACCAATTTGGCTGTACTCTCATCTAATCCATGTTTCTTCGTCTTGACCATGGGGATGACGTGACAGATATTACTTATGGAATTCATCACTTCTCCCTATCCATAGCTTTGTCTTCTGTGTGCTAGTCTGCTACGTTATGTAACACTAGGTGGTTTCAACCAGTCCAGTAAGACATATTTAAAAATCCAAGTTCTTAGCAATTCTGCCTTTGGAAGTCTAGTTATGAAACATATAAATAACTCATGATTAACAAGTCAGAGTAAGAGAACTCTAACAATTTGTGGGAGATTAGGATCCTAGTCCTGATTAGAAAAGTTCTTTCTTTTTCTTATGCTTCCTTACACTGTTCCATGCCCTCTTGCCTGTGAAAAAAGGAACAAAAAGAAGTACAAAGGACAGGGTCAATTACCTATGGGTATAAGAAATAAGATTAGATCAGCCAGACACAGTCTTTAACTGAATAAAAGAACATGATTAAGATGTGACATTTCAACTTCTCTTCCTAGAAATAGATGCCAGTTCTATCTATCTGAAGTTAGGAAGGGAGGTCTGTAAAGACCAAGAGTTAGTTCATCCAGTGATTTAAAACAAAATAACACCACTCAAGCCTTACTGTTCAGTCCTTTAGTTTTTGCCTTTGCAGTCCTTTCAGAGTTTAAATTGTAGAATGGAACTGCTGATGGTGATACCAACATGTGTGAATGGTTGGCAAGGTGGATAGAGTGCCTGGTTTAGAGTCAAAAAGACTACAATGCACCTCTGACCTCAGTCACTTGCTAGCTATGTGACCCTGGGCAAGTCACTTTATCCTCAGGAGTTTGCCTCAGTTTCCTCATGTGTAAAATGAGTTGGAGAAGGAATGGCAAACCTCTCTAGTATTTTTTCTAAGAAAACCCCAAATGGGTCTTGAAGAGTTGGATACAACTGAAAAACAACTAAGCAACAGCTGTGTGTGTGTGCGCGCACGCATGTACGTAAGCCCTAACACCTTCCTCATTGTCTTGTGTATTTTTCTTTTTCCTTTAAGTTTTACTCTAATCCGAATCTATTTGATATTTCCTTTTTCTCAGGTGATGAGAAAAAACGCTACAAATCCTGGAAGTCAATGCAGATCCAAGTTACATTTACCCCATCTAAAGAATGTGTTATAATCCTCTTTCTTTATATTAAACCATGGTGTTTTTAAAGGGATATGATTTAAATGTATAAGTTTTACTTGGGGAGAGGCACACTGGTATAAAGGATAGAGAACTGATTTTGGGAGTCAAGGAAAATCTGGCTCAATAAGGAGTTAGCCTTGGAGTCATAGAGACCTGAGTCCAAATCTTGCCCCTGATGTATACTGGCTATGTGACAAGTTCTTAATTTCAGTGACCCAGGCAACTCACTAAGGCGATAATTTGCAGAGCAGTGGCTGATCTGCATTGATAGAGCAGAACCTTAACTTTAGAGGGTGTTTTATAAGTTTTAATGTAGTTCAAGCTTTGAGTTGTACTTTTTGGATTAAGGTTATACCCTGTATATTCTTTCTCTAGTGATAAATGCATTATTTTGCTAATCTGATATATGCTTATTGGACTGGTTTTGCTGGGGTCTCTCCCTGCTCATCACCAAGAAGAAGATGTTTGGATTTCATGTTTCAGCACTTTTCTGATTTGCTTTTCAGAGTTGTTTTTTTTAATTGGCTTTCCTATTTAATTGTGTTTATAGTTTCTGAGCTTACCGCTCATGACGACAAAAACAAATGGAAATGAGGTCTCAAAGGTATGTGCGTTTCACTGCGAAGTGTTAATATGACATTTTTTAATAAGCTTTTTATGGGTCATGCATGCAGGAACACCTTTCAAACCTAATAAAGGAAGGACCCAGAAAACTAAGTAAAAAGAAAATAATTACGAAATGGAAAATCAAGGAGGACAAGAGGTATGACATGGAAACAGGACTAACGGGAGGAAGACATCACTAAATCATGGGGGAAAATAACAGGGGAAAGGATAGAAAACAATACTTATGACTCAGAAATCTATGTGCCATTTTGAAAACTATGAATGGGCAATAAGCAAAGTGACCTTGAAATATTACCATAATCAATGAATCAACCAATTAATAAGCATTGATTAAGCAGACACAGAGGAAAAAGTGAGTCAGTCTCTGACCTCAGGGAGCTCATGGTCTATCAGGGGAGATTTAAATACATGAAAAATAAATACAAGGTAATTTTGAGTGAGAGGCAACTAGCAGGTGGAAGGATAAAGACTTCTTATTGAAGTGAGCAGTTGATGTGGGTTGAATCCTGAGGATTGTTCCTCAGTCCATGAGGCCTCAAAACAAGATGGCAGCAAAACCCATTCTGGGCTCCATTCCCAGCCTCTTGCATCTCAGATGGCTCACTCTCCTAACCTTTCCAAATTCTGAATTGCAGTCATCTGCTTTACAAAGAGCAAAAGAACAAACCCTGGGGAAGAAGCAAACTATGTATAGGATAAGCAGGAAATAATTGTTTGGGTGTTGTCTACAGTAAGCACTTAATAAATGTTGATTGATTGGTGTGAAAGCAGACCCCCACAAAAAGATATAGTGACTCCTTTTATTTTCCAAGACCCAGTTTTTCATTAGGCCCATTTTGATGCCTTACAGATCCTCAGCCCATGATCCAGGATTTTTTTGGATGTCTCTTCTAGGGTATTGCTTAGTAAATGAGCTGTTGCTTGTTGTCCACTTACAACGTGAGCAAGGAGGATCTGAGGAAGGATCTGTGTGTCTGGTTCATCTGATTCTGAATGTTATAGCTGAACCCAGAGAAGAAACAGATTTAGAGTCTGACCACTTCTCGCTTTCAAAATGGCAATGTTTCTATATTGGTCACCAGTATTGGAGGAGTCATGACTCGTGTGCCAAAGCAGGTGATATTAGCAACCAAGGTCCTAGCACTTGAGGATGCTTTTGGGAAAGATAATAAGCAAATCATCCTTGCTAACAGACAAGAGGCAAGTTCATTATGTGTTAGTACACATGTAATCAGAAATCCAGCTGGAGTATATGCAATGGGACATGAGCAGAAAAGGAATCTGGTGTGAATGAAGCAAATTATTTTGTAAAAAGAAAATTAAGATCACACATGTGCACACACACACACACACAGAACCACAGGCGTCATACAGCCTTTTTACTAAGAACATTTCCCAGATTGAGTTTATTACACATCTGCTTATAAATAGCTTTAGAATAGTTATGCTCAGTCTCTTTAAAACAAACTAAACCAAAACATAATAGCATCTTCCTCTCCCTCTCCCTCCCGTCCCTCTCTCCTCTTTCTCCTCTCTCTGTCTCTCTCTGTCTCTCTACTTTCCTCTTTCCTCCTATACTCTCTCTGTCTCTCCATTTCTCTCTGTCTTCCTCTCTGTCTCCCCTCCTCTCTTCCCTCCCCTTCCCTTCTCTCCTCTCCTTTTCCCTCTCATCTCCAAACACAGTCCTCTTTCGGTCTGTTTCTGCGTCTCTATCTGTTTTTCTCTGTGTCTCCTTGTCCCTCCCTCTCTTAAGTTCAGAGGTTACGTGACCCAATGGTCTTCATGTTGTAGACCATAGGACCATTGCTCAGTCCCATCCCAATCTCTGTATTTATCATGGTCTTGGGGAAAATAACAGAAGATCTATTTATCAAAATTGTTCTTTGCAAGGTTAGCAATGTTCTTTTTTAAAAAATTAAATTTTATTTTATTTTCACAATGACTCACCTTCCCTCCTTCCCAACTCCTCCCCACTCTACCTCCACTGAGAAACAAGGTATTTACCTTTTAATTGATACATTCAATGGTCTTAAAAAAAAGTCTTTGTCTTTTACAGCTTCTCAGCTGCTTTTGAAGCTGTAGACCTCCTATTATCCTGAATACTTTCTCCTACTTTGATTTTATCTGACACTGCTGTTTCCTTTGTCACCTACCTTCACATAGTTCCTTCTCAATTTCTTTTGCTAGATTATCATTGGTTTCCTATTACCTAGCTGTAGGTTTTCCCCTGGTTCTTTCCTGTACTCTCATTTTTCCTTTTACACCCTCTCTATTGGTTATTCCTTCAGGTCCTATGGTGTATGCAAGTGTCTCTGAAATCTATATGTCCAGTCCCAACCTCCATCCTGATTTCCTATCCTAGGTCTCTTATTGTTTATTATATCTCCACTGTGAACTCAACAGATTCAGAATGAAACATCCCTCCTCAATCTAACTTTACCCACTCTCCAAACTTTTCTATTTCTGTAGGTTGCTACTGTCATTTTGAACTCCCTGGTTCACAAATTTGGAGTCAGTCAGCAGCAAGGCACCTTGAGGGAGAGACAGGAGGCAATATATACCAGTAAAACCACCACCTTAACTGTCACCTTCCCTTAGATCTTAATGGAGATAGCCCAAAACCCTGAACACAAAGAGTCTTGGGAATGGGGGGGGGGAGGATGACAAAGATACTGGATGACCTGGTGTAGTTGCATTTTAGAGAAAGTGCAGTCAATTGTTCAGTCTGGAGAGGAATGAAGTCATGGCTGATCTTATTCATGTATAATTTACATAGACTGAAAAATCTTTTTTTGTCTGTTACCAGGCATTTTTTAAAATTTAAATTCTAACATTGCTAATCCCAAATTGCCTTTGTACCTAGGATGATTGATTCAGATACACTATGTCAAGGTCTGGTGATATAGGTACCCCCATATAGTCAAAGGAAAAATTAGGGTAGAGAGAGGGTAAGGGATAGGAAAAAAAGTTAACAATTATTCAAGGTTAACTAGGATGTCTTCTAGAGTTAAATGCACACTGGGAATTCCAGAGTAAATTTGTTAAGTGCATATCAACAGAGCCACCATTCTACCTAGCTTATATCTTGATTTTGTATTCAGTGGCCAAGGGTTCAAATCTCATCCCTGATGTTTACTTCCTCTCTGACCCTAGGAATGTCACTGACCTCCATCCTGAGCCCTGGTTTCCTCATTTGTAAAATGAGAGGGTTGAGCCAGGTGACTCTGAGGTCTCTTCTGGCTCAATATTCACGATTCTATGTGATCTCAGTTATCTCTGGTTCATCTCAGAAAATCTTAGAATCTCAGAGTTGAAAAGGGTTTCACACATCATCAAGTACATTCTGTACCTAAACAGGGATCTCCTCTGGAACATGCCCAACAAGTGCTTATCTGATCTCTGCTTGAACATCTCCATTGATGGGGGCCCCTCTATGACTGGGATTTCTAAGAATGTTTTTCTTTTATCAAACCTAAATCTGCCTCATCACCACTTCTACCTCTTTCTCTTAATTCTTTTCTCTGTAATCAACAGGAATAAGTTCTAATCTCTCTTTTCCATGATTGCCCTTCAAAAATTGGAAGACCACTATCATGAAAAAACATTGTGGTAGAGTGGAAAAAATGGTCAACATTGAGCATTGGGAGGACTTGGTTTTAAATTCTGGCTCTACAACTTATCATCTACGTGGATGTAACATTTAACAATACCTTACATCATTGTTTCCTCATCTGTAAGATGAATGAGTTATAGTGGATCACGTAGGGAGTAAGAAAGAGAATCAGAATTTGAATTCAGAACCCTGTGATTACAGCTGACAGATAATGAAGCATACTACCTTTCTCTTGATAGAGAGAGGATATGGACTCAAGATGTAGAAAACGCATACATTTTGGGACATGACCATTGTGGAAATTGGTTGTATCACACTATGTATATTTGTTACATGGGTTTAATTTTTCTCAGTTTTTTCAAGGGGAAGGAGGTGGATAGGACAGAAAAGAAATGTTTGTTAGTTGAAGAAAAGTGATTAGGTGAACAAGATGACCTCTAAGTTTCCTTTAGATCTAGATTTATGGCACTCTCATAAGTCTCCTCTCCTCCATCTCTAGGTTTTTCAATTGATTTGTTTACGGTGTGGTCTCTAGTCCCCTAACAATCTCATTTAGCATTTTTGGGATGTTTTCAGGTTACCAATATCCTTCCTAAAGTATTGTGCCCAGAAGGGAGTATACTTATCAGGACAGGATATAGTAGGATGACTATACTTATACATGCGTATACATATACACACATACACCTTTTCAATCTTAGGCACCGTACCTCTTATATCTCTTCCCCACCCCACATCTTCTCTCTAGTCAGTCACTAAATCGTATTATTTTTTTTCTCTTTGAAATATCTATGGGAAATAGTCATTTATCCCTCTTCATTTTCAGATCACTGTCATCCCCTTAGTCTAGATATATATTTTTAATTAGTAGATGTTGCTTATTCTGGGGTAGAAGAAATGGGGGGAAAACTCATAAACACAAGCATGTCAGTAGGATGGAATCCTTTCCTTACAGATTTCTTCAGCTTGCTAAGAAATGGAGACTACAGAAAACATGTTTATATGCCAGACTCCAGAAAGCTTTAATAACCTGCCATTGGTTTACTTAATATGTAGAACATTCTGTTTCATTGTTCTTAAGTGATGTTCAACACCACTGGTTGGTCTAATCCCTTTCTCCTCCTTCACTCCCTGTTTCTGTTAAGACCAGAAAGGTACATCTAATCCAATCGTGTATGTATTATCCCTTCTGGAAGGAGAGGTTTGAGTTACAGTTTTTGATGGTCATTTTCAGGCCATCTGTCATCATGGGTAAGTATTTCTTTCACAAGATGCAGGCCACTTGGTAGGCTTGTTGAAACTCACTTTTTATCCGACTCATGAGAGAAGGGAAGGGAATACTCAACTAATGACATGACTTGATATAAAAATGACTCTGTGGATCGCCCTTTCACAAAATAATGCTTTTGTTATGTTACAGTGTCACTGACCTACTTTGACATTCACCTGCTCAAGTCACCTGATCAACCAATCAACAAGCACTTACTAAACCCTTGCTATTTGCCAGACATCGTTCTAGATGCTAGGAAAACAAAGGCAAAAGTTAAACAGGCCATCAGGTTCAAGGATTTTATAATCTATCTAGGGGAATAAAACACACACACATGCATACACATATACATACACATGTATGTATATGTATGTGTGTTTACAAACATGCACAATATATACATATACAAGTGCACATATACATACACGTGTGTATAATATTTGAATCTATGGCCACACATACCATCACAATACATGTATACATACAGTATACACATACATACATGTGCTTATATACCCATATGCATGCACACATATACATATACACACATATATTCTTATATATCTATACACATATACACAATAACACAATACAATACATAGTTATACATACATATACATACATATATACTTATACATACATATACACATAAACACATACTTATACATGCATATACATATATACAAATACACATATATACACATGCGCACATATATACATATATACTTATGCAAACATGCACATATGCATGTATACATACATATACATGTATGCATATTCACACATATATGCTTATACATATACACATATATACATATAGATAGATGTAGATCGATCGATCGATCTATCTATCTATCTACCTATACATACATACAAATACATATATGGATAGGATAAAGGACTTACTATTTCATTGAGCATAGCAATGCCTGAGTCCGGAAATATCATCTCCCCATCAAGCTGGCACCTCCCCTCAAACTTACAATCTTTAGAGAATTGCTTAGAATAAAGATGTAAAACTGAAGCCAGTGGACCTGATTTCAACCCAAACCATATTAAAATGGAATTGGGCAATATTTAACAAAATAAATACAAGCATAATACACCACAGATAATATTAATTAATGGTTTTCTAAGTCAACATGCAGCCTGCAGGGATGTGTTTCTGCATGAGATTGATACAACTAGTTTTTCTTCTCTAGCCGCATCGCGTTGCTTTTCAGTACGTAAACATAGGGATAGACACAAGGTAATTTGATGGAGGGAGTGGGGCATGAGTAGCAGGAAGGGGAAGCTTCCTTCTTTATAAAATAAGCACCTGCAGGACCTCCTTCCAGGGTTGAGAGGATCAAAAAAGAATAATAACACAAATCCTTAGCAAGTTAAGAAATAGTTATTAAGCACTTAGTGTGAATAAGAGCTATGCTGGGTGCAGAGGCTATACGTACAAGCAGAAAGACTGTCCTGCCCTGGAGGAACTGAAGTTGTAATGGCGTAAGATGGCACATGAAAAGAAAGCTGAAAAAGAGGGGTGGGTGGAGAGATGAAGCTACCCAGTCTGGGGGTGTGATAAAGAAAGTCTAGGGAAGACAGAATGGAACCTAGAGAAGAATGAAGACGTGGTTGACTTCCTCCTTCCTTTTAAATGTGGAGGTTCTGGGAGGAACTAGCCAATCAGAGGGAAGAGGCTACAGGGGCCAGGTGGGAGTTGAACTCCCCAGGTTAAAAGGTTTTTGTGACATGGTGGAGAAAGTCTGGAGAGTCAGGATTTTTCCTTTTGCCTTGAGGGGCCCTCATTTTTATTTGAGTTTGACAAACCTGTTAGAGAAACTCACATTCCATCAGGGGAAATAAATAGGTAGGAAGGCAAAGGAGGTCGTATTTTGTTGTTGTTATTCTTAGGCAATGGGGAGCCACAGAATGTCTCTGAGCAGGGAAGTGATATGATCCTACCTGATGAATACTTTGGCTACAGGTTGTTTTTTTCTTTTGGCCAACATGAAAAACACTTAGATGGATAATTATCTTGATTCCACTTTCTCTGTATCCTGAATCACTAGATTACATTTATATATGCATATATATATATGCATATATACACATACACATATATACATATATAAATATACACAGGGTGTCCCAAAAGTCTTAGTTCAGTTTTGAACCACTAAAGTTGAAGAATGCTATAAGACTTTTGGGATACCCTGCATCCCTCTCTATTGCTGGGTCAGTCAGTCTTTGCTTGACTATATATTTAGGATGAGGAGACTTACTATTGCCCAAAGCAGTCCACTTTGCTTTTTTAATCTACCTGTCTGAAAGAAAACCTCCTCCTTTGACCACCAACCCTTCCTAGACATGTAAACCTCCTACTATGGCAGTGACATAAACTGCTTTTGCTAAGCCTTCATTATTTTAAAGATAACTTTGTGACATTGGGGCATGTTGAAAAGGGAAAAGAAGAAAAGAAGGAAGGAAGGAAGAAAGGGAGGAAGGAAAAATGGAAGGAAAGAATGAAAAAAGAAATGAGGGAAGGAAAGAAGGAAAGAAAAGAGGAAGAGAAAAAAAGGAAAAAAGGACAAATGAAAGAGAAAGGAGAGAGAAGGAAAGAAGAGAAGGAGGAAAGAAAGAAGGAAAGAAAGAAAGAAAGGTGTCTGAACAGATTTTTTTTTATTTGGCAACACTGCCCCACCCTACCCCTTCCCTTTAAATTGTAATTCTTTGAGCCTTCTCTATAAATTGAACATGCCCAAGCCTGACGGGGGATTCCTATAAACATCTTGAGTTGATATTATAGACAAGATTGCCAGACAGGTGGAGTCTTGCCTGCAGTATGTGCTAACCAGCTTCAGTGCTAGTCTGGACCATATGGCCGGGAGAGGGCTGGAAACTTGATTTGTTGAAATTTTCTATGACCCACAGCAAATGCATTGAATCAGCTTTTCTGGGATAGCAGAGCCTGGTGTGTTAAACCTTTGCAAGCAATTAAATCTTTGTGCCTAGATCAGGCCCTATCTCAAGATTCCTCACAATCAAGGGACTTGGCTCCCTGTCAGATTTAAAGTTCGGTACACCTCCTGGGGAGCTCAAAGCTAGTGTTTGCCCAAGTAACTTCAGTTCAGAGACAGAATTATGGTGCACGGAGCACAAAGTTGTCCAAACTCTCCATGTGTCGCTTTCATCCACCCCAGCCCTCACCAATTCCCTCTAGAATACCGACTCCTTTCTTGAGTCTTGGAAGCTACCTAGATTATCCAAAGCTGGAACTACCATGTGGAAAGGGCATGGATTAGATTTGTCTTTCTTGGAAAAAGAAGGAAGAACTAGGAGTCATGGGGGAAATGTTACAGAAGAAAACAATTTGGACTTGATGTAAGGGAAAGTGATGAAATAATGAAACTATTGCAAAATGGAATGGAATGCCTCAGGAGATACTGGGTCCCCCTTATTGGAGATCTTGGAGCAGAGTCTGCATGACCTCAAATAGATGGTGGAAAGTATTGCCATTTGAGCTGAGGTCAAAAGAAGTGGCCTCTTGACTCTCACAGTTTTGGACCATACCTGTCATTTCATTGGAAGAGTGAACTTCTGGTAAAAACATCCTTCTGCCAATATAGGCCACTACCTGCTTTGCAAATTAAAGTTTTGATACAGGAACTCTTCACTGCATGTATGTGTGTGTGTGTGTGTGTGTGTGTGTGTGTGTGTGTGTGTGTGTATCCTACTCCTGTATCCTACTCCTTAGTCTAGTGAAGTTCAGAATGTGTGTATACACACACACAAATGTATGTCTGTATATATACACATATATATGTATGTATGTATATATATATTATCATAATTGAAGGAAAAACTAGGCAGAGGTTAATGAAAATAAAGATTCCCGCTCCCCCCTACCCCCAATTCTATCCACCCTACCCCATCCCTATCTCAAAATCTATCCACAGATTACTTAGGAGTCTGTGGATGGATCCTAGATTAAAAACTCTTCTTTTAGAGGGTTGCCTGAGTATGCTGAGATCACACAGTCAGGACTTGGCAAAGGTGGGCCTCGAATCCAGACCTTTCTGAATTCATACTATATGCCCTTTACATCCTATATGCCCTGCTGTCTTTCTTTAGTCCCTCCTGAAATTCTGGGATCTTATGATTCTGAATTCTACCAAGATGAAAAGCCAAGATCATACTAACAAGGACTGTGGGGCAAGGCCAAAGCAGAGTGTTCAGGAGAGTTATTCTCAAGCAAGAATTTAAATTGAACCAACCTTTTGTATATGTGGAAAAGTGCACACTCTCTCTCTCTGTCCCTCTCTCTGTCTCTGTCTCTCTCTCTGTCTCTCTCCCTGTCTCTGTTTCTTTCTGTCTGTCTGTCTCTCTCTCTGTCTCTCTCTATCTCTCTCTCTCTGTCTCTCCATCTCTTTCTCTCTCTGTCTCTCTCTCTGTCTCTGTCTCTCTCTGTCTCTGTCTCTCTCTGTCTCTTTCTGTCTCTCTCTGTCTCTCTCCCTCTTTTTCTCTCCTCTCTCTGTCTCTCTCTTTCTCTCTCCCCTGTTTCTCTCTGTCCCACTCTTTTCCTCTCCTCTTCCCTTTCTCTTTTTCTCTCCCTGTTTTTCTCTCTCTCCCTTCCTCTCTCCCTCCCTTTCCCTGTCTCTTCCTCCTACCCTCTTCCTTATCTGTTTCTTTTCTCTCTTTCTCCTTCCCTCTCTCTTTCTCTGTCTGTGTCTCCTTTCCTCCCTCCTCTCTCTCTGCCCTACTTTCTCTCTGTCTCCCCCCTCTTTCTCTTTTTTTGCTTCTGTCTCTCTCCCTTTGTCTCTGTCTTCCTCCCTGTCTTTCGTTTTCTTTCTTTGTTTTTGTCTATCTTCCTCTATCTCTGTCTCTTTTCCTTCCTCCTTTCGATCTATTTTTTATGTTTCTGTCTCTCTCCTTTCCTCTCTCTGTCTCTCTCTTCCTTCCTCCTCCCTGTCTGTCTCTCTCTATTTTGTTCTTTCTGTCTCTCTCTTACCGTCTCTCTCTGTCTCTGTCTGTCTCTCTCTCTGTCTCAGTCTGTCTGTCTCTCCTCCTTTTTGTTTTCCATGAAGACTATCTGTTCAAAATGTCCTAAACCTGAAGCAGCTCACTGTAACCTTGTTGGGGTTGCTCTGAGGGAGCAGGCTAGCCAACCAGAGGCTTTGGATTCCCTGTGATTTAGGAACCTGCCACTGGTTGCCTGGTGATGCCTGGGTATGTGTGTGTGAAACAATGGGTTGGTTTTATCTCACTTAAATGTGCAGAGTCATAATTAGGGATTATGGCAGTTGGGGCAAGCACTCTAAGCTGCACCTGGGGATAGACGTCAACAAGTCCAGAGGAGCAGAACGGGACTAGAAGGGTTGGACAAGGCAGCTTCCCCCAGGCCACTATGTGGTAGCTTCCTATTTTAATGAATTGTGGTTGCTAGCTGTGTGCCAAACTGCTGTTTCTATGCTGTTGAAAGGTTGCAGATGCTGACGGCGCCTCTAGATTCAGCATCCCAAGGCAAAGCCCTGATTGCCCCATCCAAGTTGTGACTACGTAGGTCTCCTAGAAAAAATGTCTTTTCTCTATTCATATGGTCTGTATTATAGGCTAAGCCCTACTTCTGTATGGACAGCTCCAGTGTCTTTGGTTTGCCTACTTGGAGTGCAACCTGAGAAAGTGGAAAAAGTACTACATTTGGAAAGAGGGTAAATAGAAAACCCACCTTGGAGTCAGGAGGACCTGAGTCCAAATCTAGCCTCAGATACTTACTAGTTTTGTGACCCTGGGCAAGTCACTTAACTCTGATTGCCTCCAAAAGGAAAGAAAAGAGTGGAAGAGAAAAGAGAATCATGGTACATGGATTTCATTCCCATCTCTAGAACTTACTTGTAACCGGAGTTGCCACCTAACTGCTCTCAACCTCAGTTTCCTCATCTTCAAAATGAGGGAGATGGTCCCTAAAATCCCTTGAAGTTCTAAATCTATTATCTATGTGTTTTTGTTGCTATTCGGTCTTTTTTTCAGTCACGTCTGACTCTCCATGACCCCATTTGGGGTTTTCCTTCTTCAGCTCATTTTACAGGTGAGGAAACTGAGGCAAACAGGGTGAAATGACTTTTCCTTTGTACCAAACCTTGACTAGGCTGGAGGTATCAAAGACAAAGTCTGCACATGGCCAACAATATTCCCAAATATAACTGGAACTACATTAAAAACTAACTGGGAAATATTTAACAAAATAAATAAAATAGAATAAAACATGATAATCAGTAGAATAAAAATAAGTATTTTCTAAAAGGAATAGCACATCGTATGTAATAGATTTGCAGTTTCATGTGCAATCACCTTTTTTTTTTTGTTCCACTATGTTATGGAAATTGTTTTGTTATTTCATAAATTAAAAATACAAGAAGAATAATAAGAATAAAAAACAAAATATTTAATATTACATTTAACAGTGCATATTGACTTAGTTTTTAACTAAGGTACAGTTTATCGACCTCTGTTTCTATCTGACTTTGACACCCTTGATCTAGGTGTCATCCGTATTCCTGCCCCCTGAGATCCTTTTTTAACTCTCAAGGCTCAGCTCAGAGACCTCTCCATTAATGAAAGCTTGCTCTCCCTACCCCCTTCCCCAAATGAAAATGATCTCTCTACCTCATCAAATTTTTTTTTATAGCATGTTGTGTGCTTTTCTCCTTTGGCCTTATCACATTATTTTATGTAATAAATATTTTGGTATATATAATGTAATATATATATGTTATAGCATGTATATATAATTATATAATGAACTTCTCAGAGAAAGAAACCACATCTTTTTTCCCTTTCTGTATTTTCAGCACCTAGCATAGGGCCTTGTTCATTGTAAATGCTTAAAAAATACTTGTTGAATAAAATTGGATTGCAATGACTATAATATATAATCCAATCAACTATGCTTTCTCCATTAAAAAAACTATTAAAGTAAGCAAAAATATTTATTCATGAATTACTCTGCATAAGGAAAGCATATAGAGCGAGATTTAAAGAAATATAAATACGTGCCTATAACCTGGTATTTTCCTCATTAACTTCAAGCATCAATAATCATTGCTTTCTCTATTTCTGGTTCTTGCTGAGAGGCTGAATAAACAACTCACCCTGAAACTTTACTTAAAGCCAAGAGTCTTTCTGGGCACATACAGAGCTCTCTGTCTCTGCTTCTAATATGTAGGTATTTGCTGTCACAATCCCTGATTGGCTATATTCCCTACCTTTCAGAAGAAGCCCTTTTCCTCCCTTTTGAAAACCAAAGAGAAGGCATTTCATGATTTTCTGAAGATTTCCCAAGTGATTCCTTGAGAGTTCCCTTCTTACTTTATCTAAATCACATCTTTGCATGAAGAGAGGTGACCCTTTGTTCTGTGTGGCTTGGTTGAAAGGAGCACCTAATGCCATGCCAGCCTTTCCCAGTCATGAGATGAAGCCTTGTCTAGATGACTCCTCTACCTTCTCATGTTAGTGTCTTAAATATAAGCTTTTATAAAAATCACTTTGCATGAAGAGGTTTATGATAGACTTTTTTTTAATTTTCTTTTTCTTTTTTTAATTTAACTTTTAACATTCATTTTAACAAAATTTTGGGTTTCAAATTTTCTCCCCTTTTGTCCCCTCCCCCCCCAAACACCGAGCATTCTAATTACCCCTATGACCAATCTGCTCTCTCTCCTATCATCCCTCTCTGCCCTTGTCTCCATCTTCTCTTTTGTCCTGTAGGGCCAGATAACTTTCTATACCCCTTTACCTGTATTTCTTATTTCCTAGTGGCAAGAACAGAACTCTACAGTTGTTCCTAAAACTTTGAATTCCAACTTCTTTACCTCCCTCCCTCCCCACCCCCTTCCCTTTGGAAGGCAAGCAATTCAATATAGGCTAAATCTGTGTAGTTTTGCAAATGACTTTCATAATAGTCATGTTGTATAAGACTAACTATATTTCCCTCCATCCTATCCTGTCCCCCATTACTTCTATTCTGTCTTTTGATCCTGTCCCTCCCCATGAGTGTCGACCTCAAATTGCTCCGTCCTCCCCATGCCCTCCCTTCCATCATCCCCCCCACCCTGCTTATCCCCTTACCCCCCACTTTCTTGTATTGTTAAGGTAGGTTTTCATACCAAAATGAGTGTGCATTTTATTCCTTCCTTTAGTGGAATGTGATGAGAGTAAACTTCATGTTTTTCTCTCACCTCCCCTCTTTATCCCTCCACTAATAAGTCTTTTGCTTGCCTCTTTTATGAGAGATAATTTGCCCCATTCCATTTCTCCCTTTCTCCTCCCAATATATTTCTCTCTCACTGCTTGATTTCATTTTTAAGATATGATTCCATCCTCTTCAATTCACTCTGCGCACTCTGTCTCTATGTATGTGTGTGTGTGTGCGTGTGCATGTGTGTGTATGTGTGTAATCCCACCCAGTACCCAGATACTGAAAAGTTTCAAGAGTTACAAATATTGTCTTTCCATGTAGGAATGTAAACAGTTCAACTTTAGTAAAGCCCCTTATGACTTCTCTTTGCCATTCACCTTTTCATGCTTCTCTTCATTCTTGTGCTTGAAAGTCAAATTTTCTTTTCAGCTCTGGTCTTTTCATCAAGAATGCTTGAAAGTCCTCTATTTCATTGAAAGACAATTTTTTCCCCTGAAGTATTATACTCAGTTTTGCTGGGTAGGTGATTCTTGGTTTTAGTCCTAGTTCCTTTGACTTCTGGAATATCCTATTCCATGTCCTTCGATCCCTTAATGTAGAAGCTGCTTGATCTTGTGTTATCCTGATTGTATTTCCACAATACTTGAATTGTTTCTTTCTAGCTGCTTGCAATATTTTCTCCTTGACCTGGGAACTCTGGAATTTGGCCACAACGTTCCTAGAAGTTTCTCTTTCTGGATCTCTTTCAGGTGGTGTTCTGTGGATTTCTTGAATATTTATTTTTCCCTCTGGTTCTAGAATCTCAGGGCAGTTTTCCTTGATAATTTCATGAAAGATGATGTCTAGGCTCTTTTTTTGATCATGGCTTTCAGGTAGGCCTATAATTTTTAAATTGTCTCTCCTGGATCTATTTTCCAGGTCAGTTGTTTTTCCAATGAGATATTTCACATTCTCTTCCATTTTTTCATTCTTTTGGTTTTGTTTTGTGATTTCTTGGTTTCTCATAAAGTCATTAGCCTCCATCTGTTCCATTCTAATTTTGAAAGAACTATTTTCTTCAGTGAGCTTTTGCACCTCCTTTTCCATTTGGCTAATTCTGCTTTTGAAAGCATTCTTCTCCTCATTGGCTTTTTGACCCTCTTTTGCCAATTGAATTAGCCTATTTTTCAAGGTGTTATTTTCTTCAGCATTTTTTTGGGTCTCCTTTAGCAGGGTGCTGACCTGCTTTTCATGTTTTTCTTGCATCTCTCTCATTTCTCTTCCCAGCTTTTCCTCCACCTCTCTAACTTGATTTTCAAAATTCTTTTTGAGCTCTTCCATGGCCTGAGCCCATTGAGTGGGCTGGGATACAGAAGCCTTGACTTCTGTGTCTTTGCCTGATGGTAAGCATTGTTCTTCCTCATCAGAAAGGAAGGGAGGAAATGCCTGTTCACCAAGAAAGTAACCTTCTATAGTCTTATTTCTTTTCCTTTTTCTGGGCATTTTCCCAGGCAGTGACTTGACTTCTGAATATTCTCTTCACACCCACCTGGCTTCCAGATCCTCCCAGCCAGTGCTTGGGGTCTGAGATTCAAATTCTGCTTCCCAGCTTCAGGGCACGGGCGGGGTGGGGCGAGGCTGCTATTCAGTGTGAGATTAAGTTCAGGTGCTCAGGTGGGGGCAGTGCCACCTCACAGGGCTCAGTTCCCTCAGGGGGTTTATGCAGAGACCTTCAATCATGGATCCCAGCTCCTGCCTGCTTGGGGAGCCCCTGTCCACTCCCGTCTCCACTGTTGCCTCCTGAGGGGGCCTGAGTTATGGGGGCACCCCACTTCCCTCTCGACCTGCCAAAGAGACCCTCTCACCAACCCCCATCACCTGTGGGTGGAGGGACCCACGCAGCTGCTGGAGATTCTGTCCCTGAAGCCTGCTCGGATCTGCTCCTCTTGGTCTCGTGGCCAACACAGGGCTGCGCTCGGCTCCACGTCCGCAGCTTGATGGACCTTTTGTGAGAGGTTTGCAGGGCTCTCTGGAACAGAAATCTCCTCTGCTCCACTATTCTGTGGCCTCTGCTGCTCCAGAATTCACCAGGAGTTCTTTTTTACAGATGCTCTATCTACAATAGACTTTTGATCCACTCTCAAAAGTGTCTAGCTCATACTTATAGTTGTTCAACCTTTGTAATTGAAAAGGACCAATGACATCATGATGTTCAAGGTATGGTACATCTGACTGTGTCTAATCAGACCAATATGAGCTCTGAAGGCTCTATGGCAGGTTGGCCACAAATAGTCCACATGGACATTTGGAGTGGACATGACTCTCAATTTGCACATCTCTTGTTTCTTTTGAGCTACTGGAATTCTGCTTTGATCATAGAGTACAGCTCCTTCTTTGATGTGAACATGCCATGCTGGGCAGTCCTGTGCTAGCATCTCCTATGTCTCACAAGTGATACTGAAGTTCTTCAGAGAGATCTTGAGAGTGTTCCTGTTTCACATTTTCTGACCACCGTGTGAGTGCTTGCTTTGTATGAATGTTCCATAAAATAGTCTTTTAAGAAAATGTACAATTGGCATTTGAACAATGTAGCCAGCCCATTGGTGTCACACTCTCTGTTTTGGAAAAACCTTTAATGCCAGTCTTGGGATTTCATCTGGGAATCTCCTAATATCTGGAGAATGTTTTTGGGTTGAGGAGAGACATTACAACATTTTGCATTTATTGAACATTTTAAATTAGATGAAATCCTTTCCTCACCATAATCCTGTGAGGCTGGTAATGTATTATTTCACCCACTTTATAGATGAGGAAATTGAGACTCTGAGAGACTGAGTGATTGGCTCATGTTTGGATGCAAACCTGCCTCCTCACTCAAGAGGCAGCATAGTTTCCACTGGATCTTTACCTCCGGAAAATTATTTTGACAGCTCTGTGTAGAAGTCCTTAGTGAGGGGCCACCAACCAGAAGTCTACTACATTCTGTTTCACATGTTACTCCCCTCCACATGGGCAAGCTTTTGTGATCCTGTGGACCATTAGCACTCTAATACTGTCCATGAGGTTTTCTTGGCAAAACTACTGGAGTGATTTGCCATTTCCTTCTTCAAGAGATTATGGCAAACAGAGCTTAAATGGCTTGTTCAGAGTCACACAACTAAGAAGCGTCTGAAGTCAGATTTGAACTCAGGTCAGTTAAGTGGTGCAGTGGATAGAATGCTGGGCCCAGAGTCAGGAAGACTCACCTTCCTGAGTTAACATTTGGCCTTAGACACTTATTAGCTGTCTGACCCTGGGCAAGTCACTTAATCCTGTTTTCTTCAGTTTCCTCATCTGCAAAATGAGCCAGAGAAGGAAACTGCAAACCAGACCAGTATCTTTGCCTAAAAAACCCCAAATGGAATGATGGAAAGTCAGATATGACTAAAAGAAAATGGAACAAAACAGCCTCCTGACTCCAGATCTGGTTCTTTTTGAATTGTACCTGCTACCTAATAGGAAGAGGCAGATAGGTGTAGTAGACAGAGAGCTGGTCATGGAGTCAAGAAGACATGGAAGGCGTGACTCTTGCCTCAGATACTTGCTTTGTGATGCTTGAACACTCACCCAACTCCTCTGAACCTCAATTTCCTCATCTGTAAAATGAAGGAGTATGGTTTGACAACCACTTATGTCCCATTCGGTTCTAAATCCATGACCTTAGGGGATAGAACTGTCAGTGTTTAAGGGACAAAATGAACCAATGAGGGTATCTTGAAACTAGGCTCCAAATCTAATCCTTGGGGGACAACTGGAAAAAGCCAGTGCTGAGAAGACTGTCTGTGGCCCTACCCAAGCAGAGAATCTATTACATGTGTAAGCCTATTCTATGGGGTGGGGCAAAGACTCATAACTAAACAGATCAATTCTTTAAAAACAGATTTTGCTTTTCTTTCAAGGACGGAGGGGAAAGCAAGCAACTCTTAGTAGAACTGTGATCTATTACCATGACCTGGAAATAGTCTGGGGCTCCTGAAGGCTCAGGGAACATAGACCATGTTCTGACCCTTGCTAGTAACCTGGGAGGATTCATGGTATGGCTCCAGGGAGGAATTATATCTTTTTCCCAAGAACCAGCAAACTAAATTCAGAGAAGCTCATCACCAGAAGGTCTGACCAGCAGGTGATGATTTTTTCCTCCAGCCATGATAACTCATTCCATCTGCTAAGATTTAAAAAGAGGGGTATAATCTTCTGGTGTCTGGGTAGGGGGAGAAAAGAGTTCCTACATGGATGAACATACAATTTTTTCATGGAAAAAAGCATTGGCCTTGGACTCTGTTTCCAATTTGATTACTGTCTTTGTGAGAGTCATTGCTCCTTAGTTTCTTCTTCTATAAAATAAGGGGATGGGACTAGATGACCCCTAAGGTATCTTTCAGTTCCAAATCCCATGATCTGGAGATGTATGAAAGACAAATAAGGTCTTTCTTTTTCTTGGTGATCCTGGTTGAAGGGGGAGAAGGAAAGACTGGTGGGAATGAAGTCTGTCTTTAAGAGTTTGTTTATCTTAAACAGTCTCCCTCTGAGATATATTTTATAAAGTAAACCAAGATGTCTAGTTGAGATGGTATCTGGGAGTTGGAGTAATGATTACTCAGAGAAGAGGTGAAACTACAGGGTCTCCACCCCAGTTCCGCACCCTCCTACCTTGCATCCATCCCTCCCCCTTCTACCCCAAGGGGATGAGAGAAGGTCAGTGATCCAAATAGATTGATATTTTTCTCTCCTGTGCCCTGAGGGAAATGCCATCCATGCTTGGTGATGAGAGGAAATGCAGTTCTACTCAGACAATTCAGAGTTCCCTCCCTTTCTGGAGCATCAACCTTAAGCTCTGGATTTTATTTATTCCACATTTTTTTTTTCCAACTTTAAGTAGCAGATGGATGGCTAGCCTTGAGACCAAGACTCAAATCCTGTGTGTGACGCATATTATCTAAGTATTATCTAAGTAACCATGGTTAAGTCTTTTAATTTGTCGGCTCACTTAGGCAATGCTGGAAGAGCTATAGAGGAGATGTTGATATGTTTAAGGAAGGGATTTTCCATTCTGTTCCCCACCCAGGCTATAGACCACAAACAAACAAAAACAAATTTAAAAAAGGAAACTTTGAGATAATTGCAAAAAAGAAAAATATCTGAAGAGACAAATTAATGAATAATTTGTTAAAGATTCACTTCGTCATTTTAAAGCATTTCATTAAAATATTTTATTAAAATCCAAATTTTATAATACATTAAAATACTTCAGTTTACAACTTTTCAAACTGATTTACAATTTTTCAAAACATTACTATTCTCATTAAATGATAATATAATACCAACTCCTCTCTCCTTTCCTCTCATTACACTTTTCTGTGATTTCTTTCTAATCTTAAGTCTCTCCTTTTCTACTGGTGTCTTGCCTGTTGCCTTCAAATGTGCCAGTCTCCTCCTCTCCTGTATTTAAGATAAATAAACTTCATTAACCCCATCATCCACTCCATCTGTCCATCAGGATCTCTCTTCCCCTTTTCAGTCAAATTTCTAGAAAATACTGTCTACACCTGCTTCTTCCACCTACTGCTCAACCCATTGTCTATTGACGTCTGACACTAACCCTTTAACTGCCACTGTTCTCTCCAAAGTGATCAGTAACCTGTTACTTACCAAATTGAATGATCTTTTAAAAATTCTCATCGTTCTCAAACTATCTTCTTAATCTGATGTGTTGAATAGTCTTTCCTCCTGGATACTCTGTCCTCTGAGATTCGTGATCCTTCCTTATCGTGTTTCTCCCACCTATACAACTATCCTTTCTGAGTATTCTGTACTGGCTTATTGCACATGATTTTGGACTTTTTCAATGTCTTGATCAGTTTTGTCTTCAATGAAGACGCACGAGCTTAGATGTAATATATATGTACATACAATATACACATATGTACCTAAATACATGCACATACATGAATATCTATGTGTATATATAGTGTGTATATAATCATACACACACACACACACACACACACACACACACACACCATACTGAATCCTAGCAGAGAAACTGGAAAAGGAGGTGCATACAAGTATGCATCTTTTATCCCACTCACTCCATGGATGGAAGTGTAACCATCCCCTGTCCCCGTCTCTCCCCTGAGACTCAGTATGATATTACTGATTGTCTACAAGACTTTTCAAACTGGACATCCCAGAGACATCTTAAATTCCACATGTCCAAAACAGAATCAATTTTCTCTCCCACAAAACCCATCCATCTTCGAAACTTCCCTATTTTTGTGAGATACCATCATTCTTCCAGTCTCCCTTCTTTATAACCTTGGAGTCATCCTTGGTCCCTCACTTTCCCTTACCACAAATGTCCATTCAGTTGCTAAATCTTGTCATTTTGATTTCGACATCTGAGCCCTTCTTTCTACTCACACAGCTACCACCTTAATGCAGACTCTCATCATCTCTCATCTAGATTTTTGCACCAGTCTCTTAACTGGTATCCTTGTCTCGATTTTCTAACCACTTCAGAATATCTTCCTTTGTAGGCAGTACAGTGATTTCCCTTCCTTCCAAAGCTGACCATACCACTCTCCTACTCAACAAACTTCAGAGATATACAATTACCTCTAGAATTAAACATAAACTTTTCTCTTTAATTTTTAAAAAGTCTTTCATAATATTCCCCCAAATTATGTTTCTAGTCTCATTGTACTTCCTCTTCCCTACAATCTGTGATCCAACCACCCTGGGCTTTACTCTGTGACTAGCACATGGCACTCTTGCCCTTCTCTGACTTTGCAAAGATTATCCCACATACCTGGAATACTCTTTTTCTTCTAACTGCACTCTTTTCCAGTACTTTCAACTATTGAGCTCTCCCTCTCAAACTACCATTAGATCTTGCCTGGTCTGTTGATAGAGTAGGTGATGCATGGGAGCTTAAGGCATCCTCCTCCCTAGCACTAAACCCAAGTGGTCAATAATTGTACAGCTGAATGGGATTCACACTCTTCTGTGTATGGCGGCATGCTCTGACACAGTGTCCTTTATCAAAGCTTTCTCTATCTTCCCCCTTCCCAAGAACGCTTGTCAACTTTTTCCCTGATTTAATGGAGTTGCTTGTAATTATCTGAATGACTTTGATGACCATCCTGGCTTATCACTCTCAAATCTGTCTGATTCTGGGAGGAGAAGTGCGACTGGTGACCTGCACAGCCCTCCCTCACTGAAAACAAAGTCAAGTGCAAGTCATGTCATCATTTCTCTGATGGCATGGTCTTCTTCGGCAATGAAGGACGAACACAGCCACAACAACGACAGCTATGGCAACTTAACTTTTACATGCAAACTTAGCCCCACTTTTGGCCCTTGGATCAAGGTGACCTTTAAGTGAGGAAAGATATAAGAAATCTTAACTCTGGCAACTCAGCCCAAGGTCAAAGAACAAATAAATATTAGTCAGTGTTTGGATCCCGACACTACAATCTCTAGTCCATTCTTGTCTCACTATATGACTGACTCTCTAGTCTTTCTGTTCAATGTTGGCAGATCCATTCATTTTCCGAATACAACCAAATGCTACTGCTCCTTACTGCCCACCAATGCTAGATAACGATGATGATGGGAGCGATGATAATAACAGCAGTTACAGCTGCCACTTCTAAGGCTTGGGAAACACTTCACATAGGGTTTCTTCTTTGGTCTTCCCAACCACTTTGGGAGGTAGGTGCTATTATTAATCTCATTTTACAGATAAGGAAACTGAGGATAAATATCTGAAGAAATTGAAGCTCAGTACAAACTAAGGTTAGTAATTTGTGCATGGCCTCCAGTGAAAAAGTGTCAGAGGCAAAATCTGAAATTAGTGTTCTCCCAACTCTATGTTCAATGACATTTCCATTATCTCCAAATAATGGAATGAAAAGAACCCAAATAACTGCAGGATAACATAACTTGTCAGGGTTCTGAAATTTCACCCATTAGAGGATCATAAAATCCTAGGATATGGAAAGGACTTATAAGTCAAAGTCTAATTTTCTTATTTTTACAAAGGAGGAAATTGAGACTCAGAGAGGTTAATTACTTGACCAGGATCACATAGCTAGGGAAGAAGGAATAAGCACTTATTAATTGACTACTATGTGCACTGCAATTATTTTCTTATTGGATGGGAGGTGGGTACTATTATTATTTCCATTTTACAGTTGAGGAAACTGAGGCAGGCAGAATTTAAGTGACTTTCACAAGCTCATACAGCTGGATCTGAACATGGGTCTTACTGATTCCAGGCTCAGTGCTCTCTGCACTGTGATACCACTTATTTGCCTCTGAGTCAAGATTTGAAATCAAGTCTGGTGACACCAAATTCAGACTCTTTCTACTACACTATAATGCCTCCTTCCATTTTGAATACCCAGTAGAATTCAAATGCAAATATGTGTTTAACATGATGTTTCTGCTTTTATAATACAGAGCATTGTCTAAGAGCGAAACATCTATCTATTCTGTTAAAAAGCTTTTTTTACAACTCATGCTTGTTAGGTGCAGCCTCAAGAGATTGAGGCAAGCAAAGATGCCACACTGGTGGGATCCTTTAGAGGCTGTACATTCAAACATTCCTCATGCAAGAGCCTCTCCTTTCCTAGTGAAAGACAATTCCTAGGCCATTCCTAGTGGAAGACAAATACCTGGTATTATGTATAAACTAGCAGTCACTTCTTTCATTGGTTCTATAGATATGGTTAGCAGGAGCCTGGTGATTTCCAAAAGTCATTGTTTGTGAGATTTCTGGGATGTATGTTGTAATCTGTGCGAGCCAGTGTTTGGGAGATTTGTGAAAACATGGGCATGTGATAGATACCAGGCTAGAGAAACAACTCTATCTTTGTTAGCTAATGCCTTGGGTATTATTTTTAAAAAAAATAAATCTCAATCCTCTTGCAGAAAGTACAATAGGTGAGGATGGCTCCCTTTCCCTTCTCCTCCCAGCCCCCTCACCTATCTCTGAAGGGCTTGTGTTATCTGAAGCAGACAACGCTTAGGAAAGGATTGGTTCATTTTTTCCTCTTGCTCAGTTTCACGCTTCTCAAAACTAGCCCCTTTGAGGAGTTATCACATGCTCAAAGATGGCTATTGATACATTCATAACAGCTCCTCTTAACAAAAACTCCATTCAGTAGGTTTGCCAGCATATTGTCTGCCTGCCTGCCTGAGTGGGGACCCCCATTTAAAGCTTGGAATTTGGGGGAGGGGAAAGAGGAAATCGTAACTGCACATTTTGTAGCAGTTATATGTGCTTTGTCTTAACCCCTCCATTTTTCTTATATACATGGTGTTGAGATGGAACAGAACATCATTCTCTCTCTCTCCCCCCCCAGTCACATACACACACATGTGAGTGTATACGCACATACATATTCAACCTTTAGATGAAGAATTCTTAACTGTTTCATGTCATGAGTCCCTTTGACTATCTATGAAATCTATGGGCATCTCAGAATAATGTTTTTAAATGCATATAATCAAAACATATAGGATTATAAAGGAAATACATTATATTTGCATTCTTTTTAAATGTATTATATTTGAATGCAATTTTCAAATATGCAAATATATAGATAATATATATTATGTGTATATATATCATCATTATATGTCAGTGCATATATATCACATATGTACATATATGTCTATATCTATATCTATGTATACACACAGATTATACTAAAAGACTGAATTTCCCCATTTTGCCCAGGCTGGAAGTATAGGAATTACTCATGAGTCTGACCTCATTACTACTTTATTTCTAATTTGGGCTAGTTTGTCCTTCCGTAGACAAGCTGCTGTCTCCCAGCTCCTGGAGGGAGAATCATCATTTTAATGCCGAACTTAGACAGACACTTGATTGTCATCTTGCAGCCCAAAAGTCCTGAACACAAGAGATCCACCAACCTTAGCCTGCCTGATAAGCTAGGATTACAGGCATATACCACTATGTCTGGTACAAAATCATCTTTATACATGAAACTTTTCTTCAATAATTGATATCTTTTTTCCTCTTAAATTTTTATTGATTTCTTTTGTTTTGCCCCCCCCCCCCAATAAAATCATACATCTATAAAGGGAGGTCTTGTAAGGCTCAAAAATATATCAGACTACTTAGCATTATCATTTAGGATCATAGTTATAGATATGAAAAGGTACTTGGAGACCATCTGGTCTAACACCTCCATTTTACCGATAAGGAAACTGAGACCCAAGGAGTTTAAGTAAATTGCCTGAGGTCCCATGGAAAGAGCATGTGGGCCCTGGAACAGCCAGGGCCCAGGACCATCCCTATGCATATGATGCTGATTTATCAACAACAAATCTAATTGTATTAGTGCTGTATTTTGGTGAATTCTCCCCATAGAAGTAACTGATGTAGAATTTGAACTCAGATCCTTTAACTTCAAAGCTAATATTCTTTCCATTGTACTTCCTACTCAAATCACAAATCTGATCTAAAGTATATTTTTCCCTGCCCTACAAACTTTCTCCTTTTTTCTTTTAAAAATTGCTATATTATGGAGAATGACAGGCATTTTTGAGGGAAGGAGGCAGGGGAAGAAAAGAAGAAAAAAGAAATTTACATGATAAATTTGTTGTATATTTGATAGTAGATTTGAAGTTTAATGTACAATTTTTTTTATTGTGGAAATGCTCGATTCCATAAATTAAAAATAAAATTTTTGAAAATCACTGTATTGATGCTTTTTGTTTTTTATAATATTTTCCCTTCCCAACAACCCTTGCTTTGCCACTGAACCATCTCCTATAACATGCAAAAAACAATTAAGCAAAACAAAGTGACAAAGAATTCTTATTGCTAACACACACAGCAGGGCATGCCAGTCACCTACCATCTCTCCAAAGAGAGGAAGGAATCGTGTTTCATCATTAGTTCCACGGGACCAAAAGTAGACGTTGCGTAAAATCTGAATTCTCATGTTTTCAGCGTTGCTTTCACTGACGTTGTTGAAATCACTGTGGTTATTATCTACTTGGTTCTACTTGCTTTTTTCCCTATTGTCCAAGATATATGGTTTTCCCTTTCCTCAGCATTTCACTTCCTGCCCAGCCCTCAACGTTATTATGCAATATAACAGCAAGCTGAGTTTTCCATTAATTATAACAACTTTTTGCCTTATTCTTCATAATCTCTCTTAATTGATTGCAGTCACATCCATATCAGATGTGTAAAATTGAAATACCCTATAGAGTGCAGAAAGACATCATCGGCAGGGTGTAGGAAACGTTGTGTCCACCAGGATAGAAAAGGGAAGAAAAAGTGACTGAGAGGAATAAATGATGACCATTGTATTCTCAAGTTGGAGATCTTCTCAAGGGTAAAATTAAGGATCACTTTGAAAAATGACATCCATGATCTCGAAGTGGCATTGTTGACAAGGACTCTCAATTTGCCTACATGTACACTTTGCCAAGGGGTGCCGAGGTGGCTCAGGGGATGGAGCACTGGGCTTGGAATCAAGAAACTTCATCTTCATAAGTTCAAATCTGACTTCAGACGCTTCCTAGCTATGTGACCCTTGGCAAGTCACTTAACCTAGTTTTCCTCAATTTCTTTAACTGTAAAAAGAGCTAAATAAAAAAATGGCTAACTCATCTAGTATCTTTGCCAAGAAAATCCCAAAATGAAGTCATGAAGAGTTAGACATGACTAAAATTGTTGAACAACCACAACAATCACTTCTAGGAGACAATGTGGTGTAGTGGATGGAAGGCTGGCCTTGACTTTGTAAGATATAAGTCTATACCTTGACTCTTATAAATCCTAAGTGGCCATAGGCAAGTCACTTAGCTGCTTGGTGGCCCGGGGAGCTCTCTATGAGCATAAATTATAGATCGTTTGTCAATCTGTATTGGTAGAGAGAATCCCCATGCTAGGAAACTTCTCTACATCAATTAAATTATGGATATGGATAACAAATAAATTTTTGGCCATTATGCTCACTGAGGGGGGTAGAAAAACAAATCCATATAAAATTCATACAAAATGGTCTACTCAGGAGCAGTGGGGCATAGGAGAGAGAATATTATACTTGGGTTCAGGTATGTTTGGGATCAAATCGCCTCTGACACTTACTAGCTGTGTGATCCTGGGCAAGTCACTTAATGTCGTTTTGCCTAGGAGATTGCTAGGTGGCTCAGTGGATGGAGAATCAGGAAGACCTGAGTTCAAATCTTGCCTCTGACACTAACTGACTCTGGGCAAGTCATAAACTGGCAGATATAGAGATGGAAAGGAAGATTTACTGCTCCAAACTTTTCATTTTCTTAATGAGGAAATTAAGAACCAGAAAGGTTGAGACTTACTTAAGATCACAGCCTTTTTCAGCCTGTTTCTCCATTGTACTGGGAATAATGCTAGTACCTATCTCATAGGATTTTCACAAGATTTAACTAACAAAATGTATACAAAGTGCATATATATATATATACACACATAATATAATGCAATGTAATATATATCTGTCTACATCATTAGATAATTTATATCTATACTTTTGTTATTCCTTGAGACCTCATGCTCAAATTTAAAGATATTTTATAAGTCATCACTAAGCATTTGATAATAATAACAGTGCTGCCTCTAGGTGACTCAGTGGGTAGAACTCTGGGCTTGGAATCAGGAAGAATATGGCCTCAGACACTCACTAACTGTGTGACCCAGGGCAAATCACTGAAGCCTCTTTGCCTCAGTTTCCTCATCTGTAAAATGAGATGAAGAAGGAAATAGCAAACCACTCCAGTATCTTGCCAAGAAAACTCCAAATGGGGTTTTGAAGAGTTGAACACAACTGAATAACGAAAATCACTAACATTAGTATAATGTTAGCTATGTACCAGACACTGTGGTAAGTGCTTTACCATAATTATCTTATTTAATCTTTACAACAGTCCTTGGAAGAAGGGGTTATTATTGTCTCCATTTTACAGGTTGAGAAACTGAGGCAAGGAGGGTTTTTTTAATTGTTCTTGCTTGATTTTTTTTAAAGTGACTTACCTAGATTCACACAGCTAGTTAGTATCTGAGGAGGACTTGAACTCAGGTCTTGCTGGCCCTTTTTCCACTGTGCCATCTAAAGGGAACTTGCATAACTCACTCTCTACACTGGAGGTTTTTAATCTTTTTGTATCATGGACCCCTTTGGCAGTCCAATGAAAACGATGGATTCCTCAGAATAGTGTTTTTAAATGCATAAAATAAAAAAAAAAACATAGAATTACCAAGGAAATGCATTATATTTAAAAGCAATTATCAAAAATGTTTAAACCACTTCATGGACCTCCAGTTAAGAACCCCTGCTCTAGAGCATCTCATGGAGTGCTAACATACAGGAGTCCCTTTGTCAGCCCATGCTTAATGCGCTCGGGATGATTGGAGGGATAGCCTCTTGTCTGAGCCCATGAGAAGCAATTTTGTAAGTTGGTGTGCTATGCTGCTGTTGGCACGTTCTCTTGCAGGATGTAGTTGAGGCCACATGATGCAATCACCCCCGCTGGCATCCTTCCAGACAGCTATATATACACAATATACACGACTTGCCCAATTCTAGTAAACAAACCACAGTGTTGCTATCCTAATGAAACAAGTCTGATGTCTCTGGGCAAAACAATGTTTCATTCACTCTGTGGAGGGGGGGAATCTTACGGGGGCCCCCTTGTGACTCAATGCAGTGTGACATGCCCATGACTACAGTGCCCTATCACAGATCTGGAACGGCTCTCAGTAGCAGGCTGGTTTAGTTTCTGCTGGGAGCAAGGGTCTGTTCTCTGGCATGCCAGACAGGGGTGGGAGTGGGGGTGGGGGGAAGTCATCCAGCTTTTGCTGAAGACCACCAATGAAGTGAGAGGAAGTGTACTACCCCCTGAGCAATCACTGTAATTGCTAAGGAGTTTGTATTTATGACAGACTCTCTCTGTCTCTGTCTCTGTCTCTCTCTGTCTCTCTCTCCCCTTTGTCTCTCCACTCCATTTTTCTCCCCTCCCCTCCTTTGTCTCTCTACTCCATCTTTCTCCCCCTTTCTCTGTCTCTTTGGTCTCTCTGTCTTTCTGTCTTTGTTTTTTCTATCTCTCTCTCACCATACCTTTCTGTCTTTCTCTTGTTTGTTTCTCTTCTTTGTCTCTCATTCACCTCTTTCTCTCATCTCTTCTCAATCTCTCTCTTCTGCTCTTTTCTCCTCCTCCTCCTCCTTCTCATCCTCCTCCTCCTCCTCCTTCTTCTTTTTCTTCTTCTTTTCTTCTTCTTCTCCTTTTCTTCTTCTCCTTCTCCTTCTTCTTCTCCTTCTTCTTCTTCTTCTTCTTCTTCTTCTTCTTCTTCTTCTTCTTCTTCTTCTTCTTCTTCTTCTTCTTCTTCTTCTTCTTCTCTATTTCTGTCTTTGTCTCTCTCCTCTCTTTATGTCCTTCTCTGTGTGTCTCTCTTTTTTTCCCCTCTGCTTCTCTCTGTCTTTCTGTCTCTGTCTTTTTCCAACTTCCAGCTAGCGCTCCTGCTTCTGGCTCTGGGACCAGACAGGACCCGGCTCATCTCTTTTCTACATGACAGTCCCATGCTTCTTCACTGGCTCTTTTTCTGCCTTGCTGCTGCTCCCTCCTCCAAACTCTACCTCCAGACATCATGGCCAGGAGGAGAAAAGCCACCAAGCTTCAGACTCCCTGGAAATGAACTTCTTCATTTAACCTCTTTGACATGCTGCATTTTATGCTTTGAGAAGTATAATGAAATCAACTGCCATTGCCTCTGGAAAGTAGAGTGCTCTGAGAAGCCTCTGATGATCTTGTTCTGTGTATTTAGGGAGTGGACAAGATGAGACACCCTGAGTTAGTAGCAGTCATCAAGGTTGAAGATGTGAAAATGGATTACTCTCAGGCTGGGCTAAGTAGTATCCTGGAAGAATTGTTACTTGAGACAGTTTTTAGCAGTGTCTGACACATAGCAGAACTTTCAAAATGCTAGTTGATTGACTGATGCTCGTGGTTGAGATTCAGTAGTGGAACGTAGCAATTGGATTCTAGTTTTGGTTCATCTGTTTGAAGTTGAGAAGATCAGATAACCTCTCTGACCTTCAGTTTCCTCATCTATAAAATGAAAAGTGTTGGACTAGATGACATCTCAGGTCCTTTTAGATCTACGTTTATCATTCTGTGCTCTATGACCTTATGATCAAGTGAGCTTATCTAAGAAGGTATTCCCTTCAATAGTACAAATAGCAGCTCTGCTCCCTCCCCAACCCATGCTGCCTCACTTGAATGATTCTTACATGTTTTCCCAAAGATCCTCCAAGGTATCTCTGTCAACATGCCTAGAGGAGGCTTTCTTCCATCTCACTGATCTCCAAGTTTTGTTTTTTTTTTAATTGTTCACTTGGCTCTATAAGAAAAAAATAGAGAAATACTGCAATATATGCATATTTATTTATAAATTCTGTGTGTGTGTGTGTATGCAATCAAGTCAATCAATTAGCCAGATTTGCACACAGGAATATGCTATCTATCTATCTATCTATCTATCTATCTATCTATCTATCTATCTATCTATCTATCTGTCCATCTATCTATCTATCTGTCTGTCTGTCTATGTATATGTGTGTATATATATAAATATTTGAATATACAAATAAATACATAAGTTCATATGCATATACATTTATCTATCATTAAAGAAAATCTCATTTTAAGGGTGCTTATTATATTTAAGGACAGTGTGTATAGAATTAATACAGACCTTTATTATTTTTTAATAAAAGACTAAACATGTCTGTCAGTGAACATTTTAGTGGAATATTCTAAAGAATTAAAATCTAAACTCAAAAAAATTACAAAAAAATTAAGTGGTAGCTTCATTCTTTGCTCTGCCGAAGGAGTAACTGAAGGACTCCTTGAAATTGTCCGGCTTTTCCTGCTAATATTTTGTTTTCAGATTAGTAGCTTGAAAGGATCATGGGATCATAGACTTAGAGCTAGAATAGACCTCTCTGGCCAGCTAGTTCAACCTTTCATTTTATTTTTTAGTATAATTAAAAAAATTTTTATTCTAAACTTAAACAGTAAGTTGAATGGATATTGTATATACATTGTAGAACAGAAAAAGAGGATTTCATATGACACTGTAGGCCTCTGTAATATACAGTTTACTTTTCTTTTTAAATTTATAAGATTGACCTATAGCTTTAAAGCAGTCCTGATTGCTTCAACCTTTCTGTTCTTTTCTATTCATTTAAAAAGTTGCCTCAATTCCCTTTTCTTTATTTTTCCTTTTCTTTCCTTCTTCTTACCCTCATTCCTCCATTCTTTCCCTTTCTCTTTCCTTTCTTTGTTTTTCCCTCCTTTCCCTATTTTCCCCTTCCTTCCTTCCTTCCTTCCTTCCTTCCTTCCTTCCTTCCTTCCTTCCTTCCTTCCTTCCTTCCTTCCTTCTTTCTTTCCTTCCTTCCCTCCTTTCTCCTTTCCTTCTCTTCTTCCTTCTCTCCTCCCTTCCTTGCTCCCTCGCTCTCAAAGATCACTAATGTATAATATATACTGCTGTTGCTCAAAGGATCATAGAATCATCTCTCTAGAGCTGAAATGGATGGATCTCAGAGACCCTCTTGTCTAATGCCATCATTTTACAGATGAAGAAAGCTGCTGGCCCAAGGACACCTAGTAAGGTCAGAGATGAGCTCTAAAGCAGAACTTTCCAGGTTAGAGCTGTTGTTCTTTCTTCCTGGCTCTTTTCATCTTGTGACTTACTTGCCTTAAGTCCCTTCTCGGACAGGACTAAAAATACCTCTATTGTGACGGCTTTCTGGGATGAAAAGTTTCTGCTGAGAACAATTCTCAAACCCCAGCTTCCACCTGTCCGTTTATGTTTGATCCTCACAGCTCTTCCATGAGGTGAGAGATTCGCAGGTTATGCACGACTAAGTCAGGGGCAGAGTTAGGAAAAAAGAAAATTCAATCTTGTCTGCCTTCTAGGTTGACTCTGAGAAACAAGCAAGAAACAACAAACTCGGTGGTAAATTGAAACTGTAGGCCCAGAGGAAGAGGCCCTGAACTGTGTGGTAAAAGCCCTATTAGCTCCAGGGACACTGAGGAAGCCTCTGGCCTTGCCAAACTAGCTTTCTAATTAGGCAGTTAATCATAACTCTTCCTCTAATGTGTCTGACCTAGTCCCATTTTCCCAGGAACCACAGACCCTCTCCTGGCCTCAGAGAAGTTTTCCCTAAAGTGGTCTTTTCAAAATCATAAAAATGATCTCTCTTTGTCTTGGTCTCTCTGGATTCTGCTATCTATTTTCTAATAGTTAAAAGCAAATTATAATGAATTGTGTCTGGGAGTACATCTGTCTCACTGCCTGTGAGGCAAAGCTAGACATTTGGCTACAATTCTCCTCATTGATTGCATAATGACACCTATCATTTCTAAGGCAGTGTGGTACAATGAGCAGAGTTTTGAACTTGGACTCCCCAGAATTGGAGGATCAATCTTAGCTTGCCTTCTTGTCTCCTTTGTGAAGCTGAATATGTTGCTTAACCTCTCTGGGCCTCAATCCCTCACCTGTATAAATGAGAGGAATGGGCTAGGTGATCCCTAAAGGCCTTCTAGCTCTGTGTCTGTGGTCTTTTGACCTTAGATTGTCCTGTAGTGGGTCTGTTGATTGAATCTCCTTGGGCGCCTTCGTGTTACTTACTTCCCTCACTTAAAGGATGCCTCAAAGGGCCCATGTGCTGTCCTCCGCCATCTTGAAGAGGTTCTCGGGAATTTCCCAAAGAGAGGCAGTGGTACATTGGCAAGGCTGATTCGTTTGGCTTCAGAGCAACTAACTAAGTTGGAAAAGCAGCTACTAATTACCATCTGTGTCACCTTGGGCAGGTTGTTTGCGTTTTTCTCTGTCTGCTTCAGTTTCTTTCCTGGTATCTCTTACTAGTTTCTACTGAGACATTTGTAGATCAAAAATCAATACACATTCACATTCTTCCTGAATCCATAGGATAACACTACTCATAGTCTCTGAGAAAGAGTTTATTCTCGGTCTTTCTTCTTCTCTATCTCTGTCTCTCTGTCTCTCTCCGTCTCTCTCTGACTCTCTGGCTCTGTCTCTCCTTATCTCTCTGTTTCTGTCTGTCCCTGTCTATCTCTTTATCTCTGTCTGTCCTCCTCCCTCCACACACAAGCATATGCACATAGAAGTGTGCATGTGCGAGAGTGCACGTGTACATACACACGCACACAGACACACACCCTATCTAGCTATGATGATCATGTGATATGTTTTGGCTATTAAGGCTATGCCTTATGAATTGCCGTTCTTATTTTTAGGTAGCCAGGTTTAGTCAATGCTCAGTTCTCCCTATAATTCCTTGAAGCTTTCAATTCTTCTACATGCCCAGATTTTCCCTTGAACTGCCATAAGATGATGCCAAGTAGTCCCTAAGGGTATGCCTACTTCAAAAGCTGTTGAGAAACACAGTTGCATATGTTGTAATTTAAATAACCCAATCCAGTGACTAAGGAGAAAAGATCAGGGAACAACTCTCTTTACCTGTGGAAGACACAACATTCTCCTTCTTCTCCAACTTAGATCTCTTTGAGTCTCTCAGTCATCAGAACTCAGTCTGAAGAGGCTTTACCTGAGCCGCCAATTTTTTTGTTTTGTTTTCTATCACCAAAGGGGTTGGCATAGATTTTTTATTCTTATTATAGATTTTGAATTTATATTTATATATATCTATATTCACAAATGTATATACATGTACATATATAATATACATATGTATATACATATATAGAGAATATGTATATGTGTGTGTGTGTGTGTGTGTGTGTGTGTGTGTGTGTGTGTGGGTACACACACAACAATGGCAACTAGGTGAAATAGTGGGAATTGGAATCAGGGAGACTTATCTTTGTGAGTTCACATCTGATTTGATACACTTACGAGCTGTGTGAACCTGGGCAAGTCACTTAACCCTATTTGCCTTAGTTTTATCACCTGTAAAATGGGCCTGGAGAAGGAAATAACAAACCACTTCAACATCTTTTCCAGGAAAAGCCCAAATGGGGTTATGATGAGTTCTGACTCATTGAAAAAAGACTCAAAACATGTGCATATATGTATGTTGCATGTTCTCTCCCTTCCCATGTATCCCTATAGAATAAAACCTCCTTGAGGTCAGATAGTATTTTATATTTTGCTTTGTAGCATAAGCACCTAGTATATGCTTGTGGAATTGGAATGAATTAAGCTGTGCAAAATCCATGTTAGGCAAGGACCAAAACTGGGTAGTACAAATGGGGTTTCGTCTTTGGGTGCTGGATTTAGAGGGAGTTTTTGGCACTTGTAGTCCTTCACACTAGACTTTGGCACCTAGACAGCATGAATAATTAGTTAAAATAGAAAACTGCCAGATGTTGTCTAAGATGAGCTACTCCCCAAGGGACAGCCTGCCTTGTGCTAGTGTTTTTGGATCTCAGTCTCCTTCTCAAAGGATTGTAAATCCCCCCCCCCCAAACTTTTATGCTTCTCATTTGTTTGTGTTTTGTGCCCCAGGCAAGGCATTCTTTGTTATAACTCGAATAGATGCTACAGGTATTATGATTCCCAGTTTTATAGATGAGGAAATTAAGACTTAGAGAATGTAAATGGCCTGCCCTACATTACACAGATAGTAAGTGTCCCAAGCAGAATTCAACCCTGTCTTCCTGACTCAAAATTCAGCATCTTATCTGTAAGATGTTAAATTTAGAGTTGGAAGAGACCTGAGAGTCCATATCCTTCATTTTACAGATGAGGAAACTAAGGCACAGAAAACCTCAAATGATTTGCTCAAGGTTACCTTGGCAGTAAGGGGCAGACCTGGGATTTGAACCTGGGTCTTTTGACTCCAGAGCCAGAACATCTTCTCCTGTGCCATGTTATGTCATGCATGAGAAAGGAGGCTAAGATTCTATTCCTTTAGGGAGTCTTGCTTAGTCCTCGTATAAACTAAAAAAGTTAATGCCCACCCATCTTCAGGTTCCTTTGAACTTGGTGAATATTTCCAAAAGTCTAGCATTTATATAGTGGTTTATCTACTTTTTCTCAACAACTCTATGAGATGGGTACTTCAAGGGTTATTATATCCATTTTAGAGATGGTAGGACTGAGTCTCAGAGACTGATTTGCCCATGGACGCATAGCTAGTAAATATTAAAGACAGGTTTCAGATCTACTCTTCTCCTGACTTCCATTCCAGCATGTGTTCTCTGCTGTTTCTTGGAGAAAACTCTTCCTTGAACAAAGAACTTGGCTACAATCAAAACCCAATCCCTGGGAATCATCCACTGGTCCCATACAGACTAGACCCAATGATTATACTTGCAGCTTCATTTGGACTTCTAATGATTTCCTTTAATTACTGTACAGGAACAAACATGAAGATGCTCTACTGTGAAATCAGTCCTGACAAGCCTGAGTCGGAGCAGCCTCTGTAGATTAACTAGTGCATTAGGGCATCCGTGAAGGAATGAAGAAATAAAATTAAAAACTGATAGTAAATGCATTGACTTATGTGAAGCTAGTGATTAAGGCTAGCTGTCACTCACATGGATGGATTAGGCATAGAGAGACATCCAGATAATTTATAAACTCCTCCATGGAGACCATATCCATCTCACCCACTGGCTTGATAACAAAGAAGATGCCAAATCATTTTGGTCATGGAAGATTTTGGTGCAATGTCCGTTGTTTATTAGATAAGATTTTATTTTTTCAGAACAGCTCCCCAATCTAAAATGCATTTTGATGGAAAATATTTCCTTAAGACTTTATTTTTTCTTACTAATACAATAAATTAGGAGGGGCTTTTGAGATGAGAGCTTATGTATTTATAGTACTGATTGATCTTTGAGGTCTTATCTGCCACCACCAACCCCCTGTCAAGTATAACGGTTGAATGCTGGGCAAAAGATTAGATCAACAGCCATTCTCAATCTAGTTAGTTCAGTTACCCAAAAGATTGAATCAGATTTGTGATTTGATTTCTCTTCAGTTATTGATTTGAATGAAAAACATCAGTCTGATTGTGGTTAATCCTTTGTTTTTGAAAAGGACCATTAATATCACCATTTAGGGTTAAAATAGCGGATGATTGGTAATGCCTTGATATGCCCATGAATTGGATTTAAATGAGTCAGAGTTACACAAAGTTTTCAGCCTCAAAGTCCAGTGACTAGACAAAAGTCAAGATGATACCTGGTGATGGCCCAGGATGCAATGGATGATGACCTTGATGGCTTTGATGTCTGACCAAGCTCTTAGCACTCCACAGTGACTATTTCAGCTGACTTCCTGGCTGTTGGAACAAATTGTTTTCATTCACCCATTCTGCTGGGGGAAGTGTTCACATGCTTGAAGAAGACTTTCTAATAACTCATCATTGGGTTTGATGTCTGTTGGCTACCCTGATTTAGCCCATCTACTGAGATGGCTTTACTGAAGTGTGGCTACTGTGCATGCTCCTTGGAGCCGCAGGAGAGTGTTAAGTGAAAGGTGGTCACCAAAGGTGAATGAACAGCCTTAAAAAGGTCTCTGCAGGCGCTTACACCAGAGGGGCTAGTCTTCCCTCATCACCCCATACATCTTTGTCAGTCTGATTAAGAATAAAAACATGACTTTAGTTGAAGGTGAAGTTTTTTTATTCTAAATGGATAGTCAAATCAATAAACATTTATTAAGCATCTTCCATATGCTAGGATAGAATGAGAATTACAGGAATTTGCACCTGAAAGATGCATTAGAGATCAAAGGATTATAGATTTAGAGCTAGATGGAACCCATAAGGGGTCTTTGAGTCTTACATCTCACTTAATGGAAGAGGAAAGTGAAGTACAGAGAAATCAAGTGACTTGAACTTGATCAGAGATGGAATTCCAACCACAATCTTCCTGACCTTGAGTTCAGCTCTCTAATCACTGTACCAGTCTGGGACTTCTTTAGATGGGATCCCCAATTAAGTAGATCAGATTACAATCATAGTTTCCCATTGTTCAAAGAGACCTCAGAGGCCAGAGAATATAGGCAATACTTGAATACCTTCTACAATGTGCCAAACAATGTGGTAACATTTCTAACTATTTCCCAATGCAGCCTATTTCATTTTGGAATAGGATTGATTGGTAAGAAGTTTTTTTTCCTGACATCAAGCTTAAAGTTGACCCTGAAACTTTCTCCAACTATTTCTAGTTGTGACCTTTGAGACCAAGCAGAATGAATTTAACCCCCTTCCACATAAGAGCCTTTTGAGAGGGCAAAGACAGTCATTCCATTGCTCTTAAGCCTTCTCTTTCAGGGCTAAAATCTCCAGTTCTGTCAACTGATCTTCACATAATTTGATTTGACTGTACTTCACCATCTTGGTTAGTGGTTTTTGGCTTCTCTTCAGTTATCATTGCCCTTCCTAAGAAGTGATGCTAATTACTCTAGGTGTCATCTGAAAAGGGCATAGTACAAGGAAACCATCATTTCCCTAGAAACTACCAAAACATTAGCCTTTTTTGTTGCATCATCCATCACATTGTTGACTCATATTGATGTTGCAATCCACTTAAATGCTAGATCATTTTTAGACAAACTTCTGTCTAGTATAAGCCATGTCTTTCCCATCCTGTATCTGTGAAGTGGATGCTTATCCAAGTGGAAGAATTTTCACTTCTCACTCTTAAATTTCATCTTATATTAGATAATTCCCAAGTTTTAACTGTCAAGGTCTTTAGGGATTTTGACCTTGTCATCTGATGTGCAATCTATCTCACTTAAATCCAATTCATATGCACGTCAAGATCTCAACCCTTGTGATTTCATTGGTCTACTTCAAAAATAAAATTTTTTGTCATAGGGAAATCTAGTTATCTATGCTTTTATCCAAGTCATTGATACATGGTGCTTGGAACATAGTAGGAATTTAATAAATGTTTATTGACTGACATATTAAAATCATTGAGTCAAATATAGATCCTGGTGCACTTTTCTAGACACTTATTTCCATGACGACTTTTTAACATTTACTTTTTGTATCTGGCTATTCAGCTAGTTTTGAATTTACCTAATTATTCTATGACCTAGCCTCCATCTCATATTTTTTTTTACCAGAATAGTATAAGAAACTTTGTTGAATTTTATGCTATAATCTAAGTAAATTCTATTTAGAACATTTCTTTGATTGAACAGTCTATCTAGACAAAAACAGGAAATAAAGTTAGTCTGTCATGAAGCTATTCTGACTACTTATGATCATTGTTTCCCTTTCTAAATAGCTACTAAGCATCCCTTGAAAATTATGTTTTCAATTTTTGCCAGAAATCAAAGTAAAGTTTGCTGGTATATAATTTGCAGGCTCATTTTCTGAAAACCAAGAAAAAGTGCCTTCTTTCAACCCTTTGGCACCTTTTTGATTTCTCATAATCCTTAAAAAGTCCTTGAATGACTCTACTTTACAACTTTCAATTCTTTTTGGACTCTGAGATATAGTTCATTCAGGCTGGATGATACAATAGTTATTTTTACATGGATGGGATCTTTCCTTCTGTGTATGGTATCCTTGGTGCATGGGCTCAATGGTGGCATTACTGAGTAAAAGGTGTATTTGTAACTATTAGGAGGTCACCAGTGACCTCAAGGCTTTGGGGAAATGAAAGCTCAGAGAGCTTTCATCTGTTCAAAATTTTAACTAAGGCACAGGTCTGACTATGTCACCCCCTTGTTCGAAAACAGTGATTCCCTAATGCTTTTAGGGAATTTTACCAAAATGCTACCAAATTTACCTATGGTGGTGCTGGTGGTGGTTGGTTGTTGTCCTTTGTCTTTAAAGAGAACCAAAATGACATCACCATTGTAAAATGAAATTTCAGCGTGTCCAACCATTACTGATGAGACCAATAAGAGCTCAGAATGCTCTACCACAGGTTGGGCACAGATAGTCTGTTTGAATATTTGGGGTGGATATCCCAAATTTGTGCAGCCTATATTTACTTTGTGCTATCTCAATTCTGCTTTGATCAAAGAGCACAGTACCTTTTCTTATGTGGGCACTCCATGCTAAGTGGTCCTGTGCCAGTGTCTCCTTTGTTGCACAGTGAAATCCAAAGTTCTTGAGAGAGACCTTGAGAGTGTCCTTGTATCGTTTCTTCTGGCCACCATGTGATCACCTGCCCCATGCAAGTTCTCCACAAAATAATCTTTTTGGCAAGGGTACATTTTGCATTTGAACAATGTGGCCAGCTCATTGGAGTTGCGCTCTCTGAAGCATAGTTTGAATAGTTGGCAGTTCAGCTTGAGCAAGGACTTCAGTGTCTGGTACCTTATCCTACCAGGTGATCCTCAGAATCTTCCTAAAATAATTCAAATGAAAACGATTCAGTTTCTTGGCATAGTGCTGGTTAGACTGTCTGTGTTTCACAAGCATATAACAATGAGGTCAGCACAACCGCTCTGTAGACCTTCAATTTGGTAGTCAGTCTAAGACTTCTTCTCTCCCAAATCTTTCTTCGAAGCCTCCCAAACACTGAGCTACTTCTGGCAATGCATGCATCAACCTCATTGTCAATGTGTACATCCCTGGAAAGTACACTATAAAGGTAAGTGAATTTATCCACAGCGTTCAAAACTTCTCCATTTGTTGTAATCAATAGTTCCACATATGGATGGTGTGGTGGTGGCTGATGGAGCACCTGTGGGGTTTTTTGGTGTCAATTATTAGGTCAAAATTAACACAGGCAGCAGAGAATTGATCCATACTTCGTTGCATCTCAGCTTCAGAGGCTGCATTGAGTGCACAATCATCTGCAAGCAGAAAAATTATGCACCAACACTCCCTCCACTTTAGTCTTGGCTTGTAACCTTTTCAAACTGAAGAACGGTAGTACTGAAGTACAGTAGTTGACCTTGATGTCATGTTCATCCTCACTGAAAGCATTTGTCAACATGGCTGAAAATATCACACTAAAAAGCATGGGAGCAAGCACACAGCTCTGTTTCACTCCATTGGTGACTGGGAAGGCACAAGAGCTTTGTCCATTATCCAGAACCAGGGAAGCATGCCATCATGAAACTGACATACAATATTGATTTACTTCTCCAAGCAACCAAATTTTGACATAATTTTCCATAAGCCCTCATGACTAACAATGTCAAAGGCCTTGGTCAGATCTACAAACATTGTGTACAGACATCTGTTCTGCTCCTGGCATTTCTCCTGGAGTTGTCAGGCAGCAAACACCATATTGACTATTCCTCGACCTTTTCTGAAGTCACACTGGAAGCTCTCAGGTATATGTTTACCTTTCAGGTGAAGGATTAGCCCGTTAAGGAGGACTTTAGCAAGAATTTTGTCAGCAATGAGTAAGAGAGAGAGAGAGAGCTCCCCCTGTGATTGTCGCAGGACAATCTATTCCCTTTATCCCTTACAGAGATGGACAACAGAGGCATCCTTGAACTCCTGGGGGATAACCTCCTCTTGCCATATAACCTGAAAAATTTCAGTCAGCTTTTGTATGAACAATGGTCCTCCTACCCTGTAAATCTCAGCTGGAATAGAATCAGCACTAGGTGCTTTGCCACATGAAAGGAACCTAATGGCCCTCAAAACCTCTTCTTTAGTTGGGAGTTCAGCTAAGGAGGGATTGACTTTAACCAGAGGTAAAAGGTCAGTGGCCTCGGCATTGATTGATGATGGTCTGTTGAGAACACTATGGAAGTGTTCAGTCCATCTCTCTAGGATCATGTTCTTATCACTAATCAATATGGCTCCATCAACACTGAGTAGTTGTGATGCACCATAGGCTTGTGGTCCATGAATAGCTTTCAGGGAATCATAGAAGTGCTTTGGATTGTTACTATCAACATAAAATTGGATTTCATCTGCCTTCTTACTGAGCCAGGAATCCTGCATCTCTCTAAGCTTTGTTTGTACTTTACTTTTGGTGGAATTGAATGCTGCATTCTTGGAGGTGGATGAACTATCCTGCTGGTAAATCCTATGGAGTTCTCATTTTTCGTTTAGCAGCTTCTGAATTTCCCTATCATTTTCATCAAACCAGTCTTGGTGTTTGCGAGGGTTCTGACCGAGATGAGCAGATGCAGTGCTGTACACCAAATCTCCGAAAGCTGCCCACCACTCCTTTTCTGCTCCACTATTGCCAACTGTGTGGGCTCAACTTTCCCTCCAAGTCAGCAACAAACTGTTCACCCTCAGAGAAGAGCTCTAATTTGTTGACATTAATTCTTCTGGCAGTCATTTTACCCTGGGGGCGGCGCTTTTGATGACTGTGAATATTTAACTTGGAAAGGATAAATCTGTGATCAGTCCAGCACTCTGCACTACACATTGCCTTTGTTACTCTCACATCTTGTCTGTCTCTTCTCCTTACAATCACATAGTCTATTAGATGCCAATGTTTGCTGCGAGGGCGCATCCATGAAGTTTTATTGCATTTAGGTAAATGGAAGACAATGTTGGTGATGAGAAGGTCATGTGATACACGAATCTTCAGCAGTAAAAGACCATTGCTGTTGCTGTTTCCAACTCTATTCCTCCCTAGGACTCCCTGCCAAGTCTGGTAGTCTGAGCCTACTCTAGCATTAAAGTCACCCAGAATTATAAGCTTGTCATCTTTTGGCACATTGATAATAAGGGTCTCTAGGTCTTCATAAAATTTTTCTTTGACTTCATCAGGGTTTGTCCTGGTGGGATCATAGGCACTGATGATAGTGGCATGGCATTTTTGTGATTGCATTATCATGAGCCTTTCATTCACTCCTTTTGGCAAGCATACCAGCTTGTGGACTAGATTAGCTTTGATTGCAAAACCCACACCAGCTTCAAGGCACTCCCCTTCTCTGCATCCACTCCAGAAAAAGGTGTATCCAGCTCCAACTTCAGTAAGCTGGCTTTCATTTGCCAACCTTGTTTCACTCAGAGTTGTTATTTGGATGCCATACCTGTTGAGTTCTCTTGCAGCATGAGCAGTTCTTTCAGATCTATTGGGTTTTGTGTTGTCTATCAGTGTGCGCACGTTCTATGTGCCAATGGTGAGTGGAATCATCTTTGCAGATGTTTTTGTACATTTTTTTGTGTTTTGATCTCATAGTGGAATTTCCCTCCTGCCATGGTAATCAGGCCAGGGTTGGGTAAGCAGGCAATGTTTAGGGCACCTTTTCTAGCCCCATTCCTTATACCTGGAGGTGAGCAGTGCTATCCTTAAAAGGCTGCTCAGACACCCAGGGGGCTGCCAAGTCCCACTGCTGCTTCCAGTGAGAAACAACCCTATGGTCTGGGCCACCTGTCGTGACTACAGCTCCCAGTGTATCCGCACCTGCTGCTTCATCACTTGCCTATTGCCAAGGGACTTTGAGGCATAATAGTGAAATGGTATGGTATGATACACACACAAAAGGCAAAATTGTCAGTCTGGCAACTGAAATTTTCCACTAGTTATTACTAACATGCTCTTCTAGTTTTTTCAATAATGTTTCCCTTCCAATAATCTAGACTAATAATTTCAACTCTCCAATTTTATTCTTCTGCTTCTATATCAAGACCATTCTATGCAACTATTGGAAATTTTCTTTTCATTTAAGGCCAATTTTTCATTCACTCTTTCCTATAACCTTCCCTAAGCATCCCAACCTCCCAAGTTCACCCTGGTTAGATTAAAATCTTCTTTTCTTCCTTAAGTTTTGCTAGAGAATTTCATCTGGGTATCTTTCTTTTCTCGACCACTTTGCACCTTGTAGTCTATCTTCATATGAATGTATCACTTACTTATCCCTTCCCCATCAGTAAAATTTGAGCTTTTAGAGGGCAGGAATTTTGTGATTTTTTTTTACTCCTTTTATCCTTGTGTCTAGCACAGTGTCTTCAACACATTAGGCTTAATATCTCTTGAACTAGTAAGTATGACAAGTGCTACAACTGGTGGGCGTTGGGGGAGCTTGCTAGAGTACTAAAATTTAGGCTATACTGACAGCACTTAGATTTCTTGGCCTGATAGACACAACTGAAGTGGACATTTAGTTAGCAAGAATATTTTCAAAGTTATTAGATAGCACACTTCTTTATTCCAGTGTTCACAAGCTTCTTGAGTTTTTCCTTGGCTAGACTGGGGCCATTTCCAATCATTCTGATCTATATCTGGCCACTGGACCCAGATGGCTGTGGAGGAGAAAATGAGGTTGGTGACTTTGCACAGTCCTCCCTCACTTAAATCCAATTCACTGGCAAGTCATGGCATCACCTCCTTGATGTCATGGTCCTCTTCCAGAAGGAAAAGCAAACAACAACAACAAGGTTTAACCTCACCCTATTCTTTTGCTCAACTTCTCAAAAAATGACTTCATGGTATCCTGGGCATAAGCTTCTCACAGAGCCTTGTGTCTTGAATTTGTCTTAATAAGTTGATTTCAGGATGTGTTTCATGCTTTTTGACTTTCAATTTGCAAAAATTGAGAGTTAGGTTTCTGAGTATGAGTAACCTACCTTCCTCTATGAATCCTCATTTATTCCAACACAATAAATACTCCTTGAAGGCAATTGTCTTCTTGTCTTTGTTCATGGTTCCCTACTGTCTGTAGGATCAAGTAGAAACTCTTCTAACTGGAATTTAAAGCCCTTCACAACCCTGGTCCAATCTACCCTTCCAGCCTTTTTTTATGAGATAGTACTCTCCTTGTAACATTCTAGCACTTTCCTTCTTACATTCAGTTCAGCCAGATCAAATTTCTTGTTCCTCCAAATATACGGTACTTACCTCCCAGCTCTGTACATTTGCCTCTTTTTGTATCCTCAGCACTTAGCACAATGCCTGGCACGTAGAAGACACAAATGTTTATTGACTGACTATGACTATGTTTGGTCATCTTCCACAGGGTGGTGCTCTGTCTCCTTATCACCACCTAGTTTCTTTCACTTTTTGATTTTTTTTTTTTTTTTGGTTCTCCACCCCTACATTTCAGTGCTGTTGTTCTTATCATTCAGCTGTTTCAGTCACGTCCAACTCTTCTTGACCCCATGTGGGTTTTTTTTGACAGACACTGTAGTCGTTTGCCATTTCCTTCAGCTCATTTGACAGATGAGGAATCTGAGGCAAAAAAGGTTAAGTTATTTGCTCAGAGTCACATAGCTAGAAAATGTTTGAGGCTGGTTTTGAACTCAAGTCTTCCTGACTCCAAGTCTGGTGTTCTATCCACTGAGCCATCTAAGCTGCCCCACTACTAATATACTAATTCTCAAATTTGCCTTGTACTTATTCATCTACACTGTCTACAACTCCCTCTTGATAGAACATGAGCTCTTGGATGGCTTTTTTTTTTAATCTTTATATCTCCAGTGCTTAGCACATAGTAGATGCATAATAAACATTTATTGATTGATTGATTTGTATCTTCAGCACATCACTGTGAGTAGTGCATGGGAGATTAATAAATGCTTGTTAATTGTTTGATTCACTTGTATTTTCAACACATACTGGGGCTGACACCCAGCTTAATGTATGCTCCCAGAAATTAACTGAATTCACCTATAGAATATGGTGCCCACCACTTCTGGGTACTTTCCCCTGGAGTCCCTCCAGGACCTTGCACCTTCCTTTACTAAAAATGAAAAGGTCATCTTCACATTAAAACACCATTCTCCTACAGATCAAATGCTTGTTTTTATATAACCAAGCTCCCTTCTCTAATGGATGGAAGGATAAATGAAAGTCAGTGACAGATTTACCTGTTAAAATAAACAGTTCTTTGGTTTCAAGGTGTTGCATTTAGCATGTTTATATTCTATGTCATTATAGGAAATTGATCTCAGATGCTAGAGAACAGAACTGTTCCTGAAAATTTTAGACCCATCCATACCAAGATTACATTTTCTACCTTTCCTTCCAACTTACCTCCCATTTACTGTCAGAGTGATAAAATAAAATATTAAAAAATCCCACACTAAACTTTTCATAAATGATGTCAGCATAACTGAGGTTGTTAGGGCTTTTGAAAAACCTTAACCTGAGCCTTCTGGTCACTTTTTTGTGGAGCTAAAGAAACCCAAGAACATTTTTTTTTTTCTGGAAACCTGTAGCTTCCTCTGTTGGGCATGTGTTGGTGTGTGTGTGTGTGTTTGTGTGTGTGTATGCATTTGGTACATTCATTATCTTCCTTCAGCTAAGTTAACTTCTTATGCATAATATCTTGCAGGCTGCTTATGCCCTCCATGAGTTTCACCATTGTCCTTCATCATCAATTCTACAGATACCGTAGTATTCCATGACTCATACACGTGTATGAGTATATATATATATATATATATGTATATATACACTCATGTATATTTCGTTGTTAGTGTTGAGTCATTTTCAGTCATTTCCAACTCAGGTACTGCAGTGATTTTCCATTTCCTTGTCTAGCTCCTTTTATAGGTGAGGAAATCGAAGCAAACACGGTTAAATGACTTGCCCAGGGTCACGCAGCTAGTGTCTGAGGGCAGGTTTGAACTCAGGTCTTTCTGACTCCAGGCTTGGCAATCTATCCACTGAGCCACCTAGCTACCCATACACACACACATATACACACATTCACACACACACACACACATATATATACATATATAATACACACATATATACATATATATAAATACCCACTCCCATACTATATATAACATATATATGTATGTGTACATGTTTATATACCCACACATGCACCTATATCTGTCTACTTGTATGTGCCTATATCTATCTATCTATTTATATCTATATCTATATCTATATCTATATCTATCTATCTATCTATCTATCTATCTATCTATCTATATATATACACACATACATACATACATACACATACACACATACAGGGTGTATGGAGTGTTCAGGAGGATTAGCATCTCTGGTGTGAAGGCTACCAGGGCTCATTTTCAGGGCTGTTCATTCACTTGTGGTGTTCACGTGACACTCAATTCTCACTTGTAGCTCTAAGACCCTATAGCGTGTACAGGGGCCACACTCTAATCAATAGCCTTGGCAGATGGGCTAACCTAGAGTCCTCAAACCCATGGGTGAGCTAGGAGGGTGTCTACTCCAAGCATATTAAGACTTCCCCTAGGAATGGGTGGATAAGAACAATTTGCTGCAATGGCCATGAAGGTGCCTGAAGAAGGCTCTGTGGAGAGCTTAGTCAGACATCAAATGCACCCAATGGCATATACTTAATCCCAGGCCTTTGCCAGTTCTCTTGACTTTTTTCCTGCCACCGGACTTAGATGACTCTGGAGGAGATAATGAGGCTGATGACTTTGTGTAACTCTGACTCACTTGGATACAATTCACTTGGAAGCCAAGACATTACCTCATCATGTCATTGGTCATCTTTGGAATTGAGAACGAACAGCAATATGCATACATACAACCAAATGGAGGTTGTTGACTTGACTGGTAAGTCAATCAGTGCCAATGTATATGGTTCCTAAATATCAAACTAGTTCCATATCCTAATAGACATTTCCCACCTCATCTGATCATATACTCTGGCCCTCTCATTGCCATCTGTCTGTTACTCCCTTCCTTCATCCTTCCATCCCCTTCCTGATGATATTTCCTGGTACTAGGCTCTGGATGACTTAATCCACTCAGCTTTGGATCTCCCACCTTCTACCTCTTGCTCTTGGCACCTTAATTAAATCAATCCTACATTTGCTTTTGTAAAGAGCATGCCAGTCAACTCCCCAGGCTTTCACTTACTATCCTTGTGACTGTCCAGAAATAAACATCCATCTCTGATCACCACTCTCCCATATGTGTTATTTCCCCCTCTTAGAATATGAGTGCCTTGAGGGCAAGGGCTGTCTGGATTTTTATATATATTTCTCCAGTGCTCAGCTAGTGCTTGATTCATAGTAAACTCTTTGTGTTTTTCATAAATTCATTCACTAGTTCCCTATGCATATATATATATATATATACATACATACATGCATATATACATACATACATATATATATATACATATATAGTGGGGCTATTAAGTGGTACAGTGGATTGAACATTGGGTTTGGAATCAGGAAGACTCATCTTCTGACTTCAAATTTGGTTTCAGACACCTGCTATATAATTCTAGGCAAGTAACCTAACCCTGTTTGCCTCAGTTTCTTCTTCTGTAAAATGGGCTAGAGAAGGAAATGGCACACCTCTCTAGTATCTTTACCAAGAAAATCCCAAATAGGGTCATGAAGAGTCATACATGACCGAAATGACTAAACAACAATAACACATACTTGTTTGAGTATTTATGCAAATAAATGTACAAGCACACATATCACCATCCATCCAGTGCATATATTATGCAAATACATATGTATAACATTTGAATATAAATATATACGAACATATATGCATGTGAGTCTGTGTGTGCACAGTTTTTGGTTCAGATCTTTGATTTTATCAGTGTAGATACCTTTGACTTGAAAAAATTCTTTCCAGTGAAAGCAGAGATGAATAATTATTCTGCAGTTTAAACTTTAGAGAAATTATGTGATTTCTCCAAGTTCCTTGAGCCAGGACCCCTCAGAGACGAACCTTGAACTCAAACCGTCTTGTCTCTAAGATCAGCTTTCTACCCTCTATATCTTTTTATTACTGTAGTATATATCTCGATAGTCTGAGTTGTCAGAAGTTCAAAGTCTGAGATGTCATGAGACTGTCTACCATCCCAGGTCAGAGCTTATCTCATCCAGTGTGATCCTCGTCAATGCCTTTGTGTGAATCCTTCACAGAGGATTGGGACAATTTGTTTGAGGCTTTCCTTTGACTTTTTTCATATTTTAGAATTTCATAGATAACAATACAGCATTCAGAAGGTCCATCAGTTATCCCTTACTCTCTGACTCACCTACCTCTTTTCCAATCATATATGTCCTTGGTGATATATAGTGTACATTGATATACATACGATGTCTTATGTATGTTATAAAGTTTACTGGTCACACTATGGTATTTTCAGGAAAGTCTCAAAATTGTTCGGGGGTATGTGTTATGAGTAGCTTTAAGAAGTATAATATCAGAGACAATCATAAAGTCAAATCGAACAGGTGGAAGCTGCCATAATGTGAACCCCCAAACAACTCAAAAGCCAATTTCTCAGACAAATACAAACATGCATTCTGGAGGAACCAAAGGAAAAAATGGAATGGAGGAAAATGGGGCTCTATTTATTCCTATTTACTTGGTCAGAAGAATACTTCAAAAGGTTTAGGAATGTGGGATGTATTAAAACTTGATGGTAGTTTCTTTCTAAAAACTTGCCCAGGTAATTATAATATTAAGGCAGTGAGCATCACATATGCACATACATTTACACATTCTGATTGGTTGTGAAGGTAGCTTGGTAGCACAGTGGATATTATGCTGAACTTCAAGTAAGTAATTTGTTGTTCAGTTATTTTCAGTCATGCCTGACTCTTGATGACCCCTTTTGGGGTTTTCTTGGCAAAGATACTGGAGTGGTTTGCTATTTCCTTCCCTATCATATTACAGATGAAGAAAGTAAGGCAAACAAGGTTAAGTGACTTGCTTAAGGTCACACATGTCTGAGGCTGGATTTGAACTCATTTCTTATTGAGTCCAGGCCCAGCTCTCTATTCACTTGCTACCTAGCTGTTCCAAGTCAGTAAAACCCAACTTTAATTCTTTTCTCTTGGACTTGGACTTAGCCATGTGGTAATATTAGCATCTACCTGATAGGTTTTTTATGAAGGTGAAAAGAGATAATATTTGTAAACCTTTGCATTCTTTAAAATACTTTATAAATGCAAACTTTTATTACTGAGCATTTTTATTTCTGGGACTTGTTCTGAACTTCTTTTCTGAATGTTTCCCATGGATTTGCTGCAGATCTTGTTGTCTTTTAATTATGGAGTTAATAGAACTACTTTCACTTATTCTTAAGGGTCATAGGATCTTAGATGGCCATATTGCCTAATCCTTTCATTTTACAAATGAAGAAACTGAGACCCAGGGAGATCAACTGAATTACTCAAGGTTTCATAGTGAATGACCATCGTGCTATGGTTACCCAACTCTCTTAACTACACTGCCCCACATTCCATCTGCCCAGTTCCACAGTTTTGGGATCAATGCCTCATCCATTGTTGAATCAACTGAAATTGAATTGAATTAATGAAGAACACCATGGTTCGTTAGTGTATCATTAAGTCCGAAATATTTATTTAAACAAATAACAACAACATCAGCCCCCAAAACCTCTCAAGCAGAGGTTAACTTCACATTGTTGTGGCATCTTCTGACAATGTGCCCCATACACTGGGTGATTCCTGAGCGTGTGCTGGCACATTTGGCGCATCGCCACTAATTAGCTTTTCATTTGAAGTGAAGAGATTGATCACTACTGTCAATGTTTGATATAAACATTGTAGAAGATACATTAATACTAGAATTTTATGGAAGATATTTTCCAGAGGGAGGAGAAAAAAAATGAGAGTGTGTGACATGAAATTGAGAAGACATCTGTCACAGTAGCCAAGGCTTCAGTAAGCCTGATAATGATTATGCATCCATTATCATTGGTAGATGACAGAAAGCTATGGGAATAGAATGCTTTTCCCATTACCCAGAGAGTAATCAACAGCCAGCAGAAGCAGTCCCCTGCCCCCTCTTGCTCTCACACCTGCTGCGTGGCTCACATGTGAATATGCTTGCTGCTGAGACTGGCATTGTGAGCACACCAGGAGTCATGCGAGAGTGATGTTCTCTCTCCCTTATGGCTTGACTTTGCCATTAGGGCTGATATGGCATGGTAGATAGAGACTGGGTCTCAGAGGCAATGATTTCTGGGTTCAAATCCTGTCACTGATGAAGACTGGCTGTGGGACCCTAAGGAAATCATGTTTCTTCTTTGGGCACCCTTGGCAACTCTTCAGGATTAGAAGGAGTAGAAGAACTGTAGATTGGCATTGGTAGAAGGAGTTTCCTGGGGGCAATGACCCCAGAACTGGGTATGGCTTAGATGCAGTGTGAGGCAGAGTGGAATTATAGGGGCTGAGTAATAACAATGAGGTGGTTATTCACGGTGGAACCTTGGAGAACTCTACTTGATCCTGGAGATAAACCCCTATCCCAATGGTGGAATGGGGAGAGAAAGTAGATGCTTATTAATTTTTAAAAAAAGCAAACAAATCATTGAAAATCAACTTGAAATAGTAGTTAGAGATCAGCCCTAAAAGTCAGGATAACCTGGGTTCAAGTCTGGCTACTGACACATATTGGTTTTGGGTCTCGCAAGTGCTAGGCTATGGCCCTCTCCTTCTATTGACATTACTCTACAGTGGCTCAAAAGAAGTCATCAACTGATAGCCAACCAATTGCTGCTGAGTCCCTCTGACTTTAGCTTGTCACCAGGACTATTTCAAGCTTGGGAAGACTTAACCTACCTGGTATTGGGTACACACAGACTTTGAATAGCACTGGGGCTGCCATGAGTCTTTAGAACATTTTAAAGGGCAAGGTTATTTGTTTTTATGGGTTATCTCATGCCACATGAGAATTGGTGGAATTCCCTGTTAGTACTGGGTGTTTAGCCTAGAGAAGAGAGGGTCAAGGGGGAGAGGGTGTAGAAAAAGGATAAGGATGCTTCTGCTTTCCCCCAGAGACCAAAATCAGGACCATGAAACCTTGAAGAGGCAGATTGAAGCTTGATGCAAAAGTTCCTAATTATTAGAGCTATTCAAAAGTGAAAGGAACCGCTTCCAGAGAGAGCTAGTTCCTTATCTCCCTTGTTTTTGTTCAGTTGTGTCCGACTCTTTGTGACCCCATTTGGGGTTTTCTTGGCAAAGATCTTGGAGCAGTTTGCCATTTCCTTCTACAGTTTATTTTATGGATGAGGAAACTGAGGCAGACAAGGTTAAGTGATTTTCCCAGGGTCACACAGCTGATAAATGTTTGAGACCAGATTTGAACTCAGGAAGAGGAGTCTTACTGACTCCAGGCTCATCACTGCATCACCTAGCTTGTCTCTAAAGGGCTCCAGGTAAAGGATGGATGACCACTCATCTATTGTGATACAAAGATGCTTGTTCAGGCTCTATGACTTTTACAGTCCCTTCTAATTCTGAGAATTTTTGATTCTACGATCATCCCTACCACTTCATATTGGAGTAGGTAATTAAGAGTTTGCCACCATTTAGAAGAACCAGCAGAAAACACATTTGTCTCTGGTTTGTGCTTCAATTAATCATAGCTAATATTCATATAGTGCTTTGAGATTTGCAGACAGCCTTATATCCTCATATTTATTCTCTGAATGGCAAGATATGAGGTCGCATGCCTGTAATTCTTGCTAGTAGGAGAAACTGAACTAGGTGACTAGGGCTATACTATCTACTACACAATTTCATACATCTAGAGTTGGAGGGGACCCCAGAGGCCATTTAGACCATTTTACAAGTGAAATAATTAAGGTGAAGTGACTTGTCCAAGATCACAAAGGTAGTTAGACACAGTATTGGAACTTGAACCCTGGTTCTTTTATCAGGCATCTCGGTGATGCAGGGGATTGGGTACCAGGACTGGAGCAAAGAAGATTCATCTTCCTGAGTTCAAATCTGGCTGCATACCAGCTGTGTGACCCTGGGCAAGTCACATTCAGTTTCCTCACCTGTAAAATGTGCTGGAAATGACAGCCCACCATGAGGAGTCAGACATGACTGAAATGAATGAATAACCTTGCCCTAAACCCAATGTCTTTTCCATTACTCTGTTAAACACAATTCAGACTTTTAGTCACAGTTAGTTATGCTACAGATTTTATGTACATCTATATATACCTATTTACAAATAATATATTTATATTTCAATGGAATCAACTTACTTCCTAATTCTATGAATTTCATTTTATAAAAATTTCCCCCTCTTTTGGAGACTACATTACCTTCTCTTGCTTAGATATGAAATGGGGAAGTCACTCACAGTCTCCATCCCATTATTTATCGACATGTAAGCTTTGACTCTTTCCATTTCTGACCTGGATTGGTTCCCTACTCCTTTGGAAGTCAACATTGGCTTTAGGTCTTCAGCAGCTCAGAACTCCCAGATTCAAGTGACACGCTCACTTCCACTTCTCCTAGTAGCAAGGATTACAGGCATGTGACCTCATATCTGCTGGCTTTTGATACCTTTAAAAACATGACTAAAAACATGAGGCTGTATAATAATAATATGTATAAATATGTGTATTAAATAGATTACATATCCATATATACAGAGGTTTGTAGTTAAAAGTTGTTAGCTGTGAGTTTAATTTTTTTGTGTACATATATATATTCATGAATATATGCATATACACATACAAATTACAATATAATTTATAACTGTGTCTAAACTTCTGTACATATTTGTGTGTATATATAATGTATTATTAACTATTCTATATTCTATATATGTATATACACGCATACGTATACACACATCAAGAAGTTTAGTTGTAATTAAGAGGTTTAGTCATTCTAGTTATGCTGTTCTATTCATGTAAACCACTGATAAGATGCTTTCTCTTAAACTCTATCCAATGTTCAATAAATGATCCTTTTGGCTTCAGAGAAAATATAACCGATAATATAAAGGAAACCTTTGAAGATTAATCTGTGGTTTGTAGCTAGACACTAATGTTTATTTAATAAGAGAAGGGAATGTGGAGGTGAGTACGTCTTCGGCTTTGTAATTATGTAGATGATTGAATTATCAAGAAAACATGTTGGCTTTCACTGCTGGGTGGCTTGGGGTCCTTTCATCACAATTCACCGATGAAAGAATAGGGTCCTTTGATGCCCATCAATATCCATTCTGACTGGTCCACTGAGTGTTTGAAGAGTATGAAGAGGTCGGACTAAGGGGGAGATTTCTGTCACAAGGCACAGACAGGCTTAAATGCAAGGGAATTTTAATATGTAGAAGTTAAGGGTGACACTGTCAGAACATGAATTCTGGATTTATTTCTCTGCGATGTAACTTACTTTAGAAGGCACCAATAAGGAGTGAACAATTTTTTTTTTTACATGCTTAGGAAAACAAAAACAATAAAAATAGCCCAGGTTAGGAAAATGTCTTGAGAATGGCTGGAATTTATTTACTCATTTACTTAATTATTCATTCATTAAGCGACTTATGTATTCATTCATCATTTTTTTTTTTGCTTTGTTTTCTTGCTTATTTAATTTAGAGCCTTCATCTTGACCTTTCTGGTCAATATAAATAGTGGAGAAGGATAGACTAGCATATTTGAGTTAGTTTATCAAAGTAGAACACTAAAACATTTTTTCCTTTTAGTTGCTCTCCTGACAACTCTTATATTTCCTGTCTAATTTCTTTCTGTTCACTTGTGTTGGGACAATCCTTTGTTCTGGTTCAGAGTCTCCCTTGCTTACAACTAAAGGAAATCCTAGACTGTATTCCTTGATTAAACTATCATTGAGTTGCTTTTCAAATATATTCGTTGCAATCCCTTAACCCATCCCTTAATCTAAGTATCATTATGCAATATATTACATAATTATTTTATACTATTACACATTTTTCTATGCATACTATCATCCCCACAAAAGTGTAAGCCCTCTGAGCACAGGGAACAGTTTTTAGTAGTCTTTTCTCACCCATATCACCTTGAATAGTACTTTCTTTGCATGGGTTACGTATTTAATGCAGTTAGGTCTCGTTTAGTGGCAATAACAAATCTCCTGAAGTAGCCACATATATTTGAATTCACACTATTTGAAGCTATAATTCTGTAAATATGGTAATTGTTTCTAGCACAATGGAAATAAGTAATATGAATTTGAATAATAGTGTAAATGTCTGGCTTGTTGACTAAGCAGAGTCACTGAACCATAGAGAGGCACAATGGTGAATAGCATGGGGTCCCATAACCTTTTAGTGTGTGTCCCGGATCTCTTTGACTAGTCAAGTTTATGGACCTTTTCTCAGGATCATATTTGTAAATGCACAGAAGGCTAGCTTGTTTTGGGTTCACATGCCTGCAATTGGGTTCACTTGCTACTAGGAGAGGCTGAGGTTAGCTTCATCATTTAAGTGTGGGAGTTCTGAACTGCCACAGATCTAAAGCCAATGGTGGCTTCCAAAGGAATGGATAGCCAGCCCGACTGAGAAACAGAGAGAGTCAGAGCTTACATGTTGAGAAGTAATGGGGTAGTGTCACTGTATGAATGATTGCCCATTACATATCTGGGTAAGATAGGGTGAGGTAGTCTTCAAAATACAAAAAAGGGGAGAATCATTTATAAAATGAAATACACAGAATTAGGAAGGAAATTGATTGCATTGAAATGTTAATATATTAAAACAACAATTACAAAAGAAGTCCATGTACTCCAGATTATGAAATCCCATGTAGCAGAAATAAAGTTGGTCTTCAAGTCAGGAAGACCTGGGTTCCAACTCCCTCTCTGACACACACTGGCTATATGACCCCAGGGAAGTCAAATTCTTAGTGCCTCCAAGAAACTCTCTAAGACTCCGAATCATAGATGCATTGATGAGTTGCATTGGTAGGTGGCATTTCTATATTATAGTTTTCTATACAAGTGAAATCTTGGGTCTGCACAAAAAGGTAAGCAAAGTGACCATTATCAATAATCCCTTTTTATCCCTATCCAACAGCCTCAAACCTTCCATCTATTGGAGACAATTAAATTCCCATGAGGAGCCTCACCCACTTTTGTTTTACTCATTTATTCATTCATTCACTCATTCATCTGGAGGAACGGGCCACAAGAATAATTTAATGACATAGGTTGCTTCTCAGAAGATGCTAAGTTCCCTCCACACTTTAAGAGATTATTCAAACTGAGATATGTCCCATGACACATCTCAGAAATTCTGAAGGATGAAGATGTTTAAATTGAAAACATCTGGCAATACTGGGAGTTTTGAATAAACCCATGCAGATAACTCCTATACATACGTATATACATACACACATACATACATACATACATATATATACACACATATGTGTGTGTGTGTGTGTGTATATATATATATATATATATATATATATATATATATATATATATATATATATATATATATAATATATATTTTTAGTCAGGGAGAAGAGCACGCATGAAGAAAGGCAATTCTGATGGATTATAGGACCAGGACAGATAAGTTAAAAGGGGCCATGTTTCTTGAATCCAAACACTTGCCATGAATCACAACCAGAGATAATAAGTTGCAATGTGGAGTTTTAAGTGGGAGCTTGGTAGATGCATATCTAATATAGGAGGAGGCTGTTTTATTTCCCCATTCCCTAGGGTATAATTTAGATGTATCTGGGAAAAGCAGTTTCCCATCTCCCAGTTAACTTGCTGCTGCTGCTGCTGTTGTTACAACTACAAGTTTTAATATTTATTGTTCATAGTGACTGAATGTGACCAGACCATCTTACAAAGTAGAAAACTTCTCTTGGCTCTCCAGAATATCCCATCCTCATACACACACAGTAGACTACCGAATCAATTTGTTTGTCTTTATTGTATCATTTTTATACCATTTTGATTTTTTAAATTTTAGGGTTTTTTAAAATTTTTAATGGGTACATTTTTGGTGGGAAACAATCTACTTCCTATTGACCAGTCAAACAAAACTCCTCCTCCCAAAGACTTAAGCATAGCAGCCTACCACTTGGTAGTAAGATAGAGGCTGAAGGGACATGTAACTTGTTCCTTTTGTGGGTTTTTTTAATCAAAAACAAAAAGGGATGAGTGGATAAGGTCTTTGACTTGGGTCATAAAGATCTGGGTTAAGATCTTGCTCTTGGACACCAGTTTGAAATGCTGGACTGATCATTTAACTTCTCTAAGTCTCAGTTTCCCCTCATATCAAATACTAGGTTAAGCTCAAGGCCTCTACTGTCCCCCTTCCAGGTCTAAAATTATAATGTTACTATAAATTATAGAGCAATTGCTGATATGTGTGTGTGTGTGTGTGTGTGAAATGGCTTTCATCACTGTGAACTCCTTACATCAAAGAAATTAGAGTTCTACCAACCATCCACCTCCATTTTCAAAAAGAAGAAGAAGAAGAAGAAGAAGAAGAAGAAGAAGAAGAAGAAGAAGAAGAGGAACAAGGAGGAGGAGGAGGAGAAAGCGGAGGAGGAGGAGGAGAAAGAAAAGAAAGATGCTTGCTTCAAGTTGGCTAGTATGGTATCAATACTGTCCATTATATTTGATTTTGGTTTTGTTGCTTCTCCTGGTGCCTTAATTTATATTATTGTAGTACCCCTATACATTATTCTTCTGATTTTGCTTCCCTCCCTGTTCTACTTCACAAGAACTTTCCCATGATTCCCTGATTATTTATATTCAGTTTTTCCTTCAGAAGTAGTAATTCACTTCAACCAAAAAGTGTGAATAAACCTCTAAGTGTATAATATATGAAAGACATTGCACTAAATGGGACTATAAAGAAATAAAGCTAATCCCTGCCCTCAAGGAGGTGACATGAGTCGGGGCAGGGGTGGAAAGATGGATAAATAGATAAGTGAATTCAAGATCATTTGAAGAGAAAGAAAACTAAGAGAACTGGAAGGATTCCTATATGAAGAAAGGAAAGAAGGAAGGAAGGCAATAAGGAGAGAAGGAAGGCAAGAAGGAAGGAAGGAAGGCAGAAAGGAAGGAAGGAAGGAAGGGAAGACAGAAGGAAGGAAGGAAGGAAGGGAGGAAGGAGAAAGGAAGAGAGGAAAAGAGGAAAGAAGTAATTATTAGATGCCTACTATGTACCAAATATTGTGTTATTTGATCCTTACACGAGCTCTGGGAGATAGGTCTTATAATTATCTTCTCCACTTTGCAGTTGAGGAAACTGAGGCAGACAGAGGTTGTGACTTTTTCAGGGTTGCACAACTAAACTAGTGTCAGATCTTTCTGTCTCTAGGCTGTGAAGGGAGCTATGGCTTGCATGAGGACTGAATAAGAAGATAGTGCATTTGAGATATGAGGGATATCCCCGAGAAGGTGCTGAGGTAGAAGATGGAATGTGAAGTTTGGGGGACAGCACATAGCTATATCTAGGTGAAATATGCAGTAAATGAAGAGCAGTTATGTGAAATAGAACTATGTGAATGGAATTAAGTGAGATGGTAAAGGATTTTAACATGCTAAGCTGAGAAGTTTGCACTGTCTTCTAAATGCCATGAGGAACCACTGAAGAGTCCTTATGACATGATAAGATACACACAAGAAAGCACAGGTTTGAGGAAGATCATTTTGGTTGCTGCATGGAGGATGGATTTGAGAAGGTTGAAACTGGAAGCAGGGGCACAAATTGGGAGGGTATCACAATAATCAGATGAGAGATGATGAGGTGAAAATGGAAGTTGAGTCAGATGGACAAGATACTGCTGAGAGTAAAAATGGGAAGATCACAGATGGCAATGCATAGGGAAAAGTTAAGGATGACACTGGGCTTGTGAATCTTGGTGCTTGATGGGACAGTGAGTGGTCACAACAGAAGGAGGGGTGTCTGAAAGAACAAATGTAAGGGGAAGGATAGTGGAGCTCTCTTTCGGCTATGTTGAATTGGAGATTCTGATGATATATTTTAAGTGGAGATGCTTAACAGAGCTTTAACCAGGATGAGGAGACCAGAGTTGAATCCAAGAACACCTAAATTTAGAAGATTCTGTAAAAATTTGCAGTTATTTAGAAGAATAAAGGAGAAAAACAAAACAAAAAAGCATTGTTTAGCTTATAATTAATGAGAATAATTAGTTAAAAAAAGAAAGGACCAGTTTACACACTTCTTCTGATACCCACAGTCCAGGTGAGCTCCCCTCCAGTACTAACATATTGAACTCTCTACCTCCTTCCTCCAAAAGAGCAGCCTCTTGGTGCCCCAAGGTCTCAGACAATACCCACCAGCCCCCAATCCTTCAATCACTGCCCTTTATGGCAGGAGTCAGGAAGAGAGTGGGGACTACCACATATGGCATTGGTTCAGCAGGCAATTGAAGATGTAGGACAAGAACTCGGGAAAGAGATGATAGTTGGGTTAAAGAGATTTGTGAGATGCATAGAAATTATAACTAAACCCATAGTAGCTGAAGACATCACCAAAGAGAGTCCAGAGACAGAAAAGAAGATAGCACAGGATGAAGCCATTGAAGTTTTATACTATTACATTCATATACTATGGTTCAGATGTTCCCCAGGTGCTGGAGAAACAGATTGCTTCCAGGTTCTGTTATAAAATAATATTGCTTTCAATATTTTATACATAAATTCTTTTTAGTGTTTTATTTTTTTCCCAACCAGTTTTCTTAAGTCATAAACCCACGGGTGGGAGCTCTGGATAAAAGAATATGCACAATTTGGTCACTTTTCTTGCCCAGTTCCAAGGTTTCCCAGAACAGTAGGACAAATTCATAGAACTGCAAGCAATGAATTAGTTTAAACAATTTTTATCAACTTTTTAGTATAACCTGTTCCAATTCTTTCTCTCTGCTCCAGCCCCTCCAATTATCAGTGCTGAGTAATTCAGAAGGCATTTCTTGAATGGAATTACCTTGATAATAAATTACCTTTTGACATTTTGCTATGTATCTTTGATTCAGAAGCTCTGCCACTTGGCAACTACATTTATGGGTGAGTTAAACTTGGAATTCCTGTCTGACAGTGTCCTATCAATTCTATGGATTTGAACTTATGCTCTCTAATACCTATGTTGATTTCCCCACTCCCATAGTATTTTGTGATTGTTTTGTGAAATAACTTTTTTGGAAGCTGGTAGATCTCATACTATATCATGCAACTCTATATTCAAGCCCAGTTCCTTTGGTTTTCATTTGTAGAATTTTCCAATTTTATGTCTTTTGACTTTGTTTAAAAAAATTATTTTGGCATATCACTTTATTTTCAGAATGTTTGCTACTTCATGAAAACTTCCAACTGTTCTCTATCCTGCACTTCCTTATTTTTTCCAATTTTCTTTAATGAATTCTTATTTATCTTCTTTTTCATATTTATTAAGCTTCTCAGTTACACCAGGGGATCTTTCAGTAGTTTTCTTCTAATTTTTGGAAAGATTGTTGTTGTTACAGCATTTTCTTACTTTGTCTGGAGATTTCTGCTCCCTTCTTTTTCCCTCATAGCACTTTTTTCTTTTTAATTATCTCTGATTATATCATTTACACCATTTCTCCTATACAATTTATCACTGATAATTCCCTGAACACCATGACTCTATTTATTGATCTGAAACTTTAATTTTTTTGGTATCTGTGATACTTTGTTACTCATAGTCATATAAGATTAGTGTAAAGATACTGATGCAAAAAAACAAAACAAAACAGGTGTTTGTTTCAGGCAGGTGACCATTAAAATTTCTTTGTAATTTCCCAAAAGTAATCCAGCTTCCTCTCTTTATACCATTCCATTTCATTCACTACATCAGAGAGATATATGACAAGAAAACAGGGTGGTCCAGTCATGTATGGATCACTTGAATGCTCCATTGGTTTTTACTCTATGTGAGCAGATCTGGGAGGACTCTTTTTGCATTTGGGGTGACCTCCATGTGGAGGATTCATTAGAGGACATGTACAAGAGTTGTATAGGAGAAGAAAGTATGAATAAGTTGATATCTACAACACTAGAGTGTCCACATCATGAGATCACAGATCCATTGAAGTATCAAGGTATGGAGGTAAATAATTCTTCCTTGAATTAGGAACCTCTATTTTGCAATTTCATTTCTATCGATCCTTTGCTATCTTTTTCTAAGATGTTTTCCTTGTGAAGATTTTTTTTCTTTTCCCTGTTTCATTTCTATTGGTTTTTGCTGTTGTTGTTTTTGACTATAGATGGCACATTCCTCTCTATGTTGTGAGAAAAGACACCTCTCATTTAGTCAGCATGCTAGGTGTCCTCACAGTAGTGAATCTAGCTTTTTTCAAAGCATGCAAAGGGTATGGCATAATCAATCACATTAATAGAAGGCCTTAAGTAGCTTTAGATATTTATCTTTCTTTAGTCGTTTATCTATTTAAACATTTATCTAGAAATTTATCTATTGATCTATCTACTTATCCATTCATTCACTTATTCATTTAGTCATTTGTTTATTTATTTGTTAACTTATTTTTCTTTTTATTCATGTATTCATATATATATTATACATATACATACATACATACATGTATGTGGGTGTTTATTTTATTTTTTGTTCTACTATTATAGAATTCTCGTCATGGGTATAATGCAGAAAAGAGGCTCCTTTGACTGAAACTTCATTTCTGCTTTATAATACTAATAATATAACATTGAGAAACTCCCCTTCTATGGGCCTAAATTTCCTCATCATTAAAATACAAATGTCAAATTAGATTAAGGGTTGTTTATCTAGAGTCCATCAGATCTAAAAAATAAATAGTTTGATAACTATATTTTATTTATGGCATGTTGTCTCCCTTATCAGATTATGAGCTCCTTGAGGGGAGAGACTTATGCTTTGCTTTTTATCCCTCATACTTATCACAATTCCTGGCACATAATAAGTGCTTAATAAATATTCCTTGACTTGACTTCTTGCATACACTTAAAAACATGAACTGGAGAATAGGTAAATGGACTTCACCAGACTGTGAAGATCTGAGAACTCATACACTTGCTCATATACAAGGTACTTTCCATTTGACTTGTCCTTATGTGGAAAGTCATCAAAGAAAGTTTCTAGTTTAATGGTTATTTTTTTCCTTTTTTCTTTTCTTGACCAGTGCTGAAGTGAAAAGTATCTAGCTAAATTTTAGACTAAAGAGTACTTCACTGGGGTCTCTAAGTTTCAGATACTCTATACCTACATATCAAGGACCTATTTGGAGTTCCCAGGATATGAAGACTATTATTTTCAAGAAGGCTATGGTGAGTCTGAGGAGAGCATTCACTCTTCCATAGCCATGGACACTGGGTGACATTTCCTGGAGATCTGCACTGACAGTCAGGTTTATAAGATCTCATAGACAGGGGCAAACATCATTCCACTGATCTAACAGGTGTTGCTCATCCCTGGTGCCAGATGGTGAAAATAAGAAATAGTGAATCCAATATTTTACAATGAATGAGTTGTCTTGCACACAGACCCATCCTGATTTGCTGATCTCTAGTTCTGTTCTCTGCATTGCTTCTTATACAAATGAATTATTCTACAATGAAAACAGTTAAGGTGGAACAGAAGAAAGAGAACAGAGAACAGGTCACTAGGGCTTGTATTATCAAAGATGAAAAACTAGAGGTGTTAGGTTACTTAGAAAATATGATTTCTCTATATTCTTGAATCACAGTGCAGTGCAACTTATGTCATTCATTCAAAGGGAAATAAGTTACTTATTGGTGGTCACAGAATCATCCAAAACAGATTTCTTTTTTTTTTTAATTAAAAAAATGCTTCATTTTGAAACCTCAAACCAAAGACATTATTACTTTGCATGCACCAAAGCCTCTGTATGGAACATAAAGGCTTTGACTGACATCAAAGACACTACAGAGATCAAAAAGAAATCAAGTTCTGAGGGAAATGATTCTGCAACGCCCCTGTTTTCCTTTTTTTTTGGTGGGGGATAGATCTGTGTTGGTCAATTCTATTTCAGATCCAAGTCTAAGTATACCAAATGCTTTGGAGTGAATGGATAGTACTCTCAGAGGTAATTCTGATAACTAAGAAAACTTGGAGCCCTTGACATTTGAGGGACAGCCTGTGATTTCAATCTCAAAATTGAGTGTTGTACTGAGAATGAATGACCTTTGGACTTTCCTTTTTTTTTTTTTCTTTATACAATTACTGTCAGGAGAAGGGATTTTTGTTGCGACACTTCCTTTTCCCTTACAGTCTTTCCGATGAGCCCAACAGGCTCGACATTTGTTCTGTCCTTGTGAAACAGGGCTAGTCTGAAAGATAATGACCTTTAGAACTATTCTGTAACTCATCTGGCTGGTGTGTCCTATTCTTTTCGGTTTTATTGTCTGGGACTCCCTTGCAAGAGAGAGGTGAAGCCCAGAGCCAATCAAATTACAGAAAGCTGAATGGGTTAAGGAAAGGGGAGTGCTGCTTTTCATCACACAAAGGTTCTAAGGTGTACCCTTCTTGTTGCAAAGATTGAAATGAGAACAGAAGATGGCACAATGGGATCCCTCTATTCACAGACCGATGGTATCAACAAAGGGGAAATTGTACAAAGTTTAATCCATTCCCATTATATTCTCCAGATTGTAATCTCCTTGGATGCTGAGTGGAGGAAAGAATTCTCTCTTCCATCTTTTTCTACCCCCCACTTCCCCAACCAATTCAGACATCATCAAGTTGCTTTAGAATTGGTGCTATGGGCTAGGGGGAGGCGGCACTGGTTATGTAACATGCAATTTGAGATAATGGCCTTTGAAAAGGAGAAATTAATATAAATAGAATAAGCTAACAAAGTCTCAGTCATCTGGAAGGTAGTTTCAATCACCACTGACATTAAACAATATATCCCCCACTGAGCCTACACCATGTTTATTATCATTTAATTTCTTGCCAGAACCTGGTGTGTTCTTATCATAACGTTTCCCGGCTTTCAAGCTCTGTTGTTATCCTAATGACTAAGATTATTTTTTTTAATGCATTTATTTAAGTAAGAAACTAAGTGCAGAATTGAACTCTTTCTATTTTTTATTTTTTTACCTTTTATTGTTCTAAATATTCTACTCAAAACATGAACAAAAAAATGGAAGCCATAAGTATTCCCTTAATTATCACAGCCTTGTCTTTGTTCTGATAATGATAGAATCCATACTTTCCATTTAGACGGCTTAATAATAGCAGCTGTCTTCTCTGCTCAACTGTGGGGTTTTAAGGCTTCTGCAATCATTCATTTTCACTCATTTGTCGGTGGGTGTTTCCATGTAGTATTTCAGAGCATGTTAGGAGATAGAATTTTAAAAAACCTTTTAAGTGTTTTGCCACACTTGACAATATTGAATTATATATTCATAACCCAAATTTAATTGACTTGGTGGTGTCTAAGCTTTAATTTGCTCTGTACCTCAATGTGGAAATTGACTATATACAGACCATCATGTCTTGATGGAGGGTGGATAAAAAAATGGAAACATTAATGTATGAAGGAGGGGCTTCGCATTCCTGAAAGCACACATCATTTTATTTCATCTATTCAGAATTATAAACGTTAAAACTCCATCCTATGAATCTGCCAAAAATATGCTAATAATTTTCTTATATATTTATGGCATCCATCAAAATATTTGAATTTATATTGCTTTATAGTTTCAAGGGCAGCTAGGTGACAGAGTAGATAAAGTGCTAGACTTGGGTTCAGGAAAACTTCTGTTACTGAGTTCAAATCTGGCCTCAAACACTTCCTAGCTGTGTGACATCTGGTAAGTCACAGCCCTATTTGCCTCAGTTTCCATATCTATAGAATGAGCAGGAGAAGGAAATGGCAGAACCACTTTAGGATCTTTGCCGAGAAAAACCCCAAATGGGATCGTGAAGAATTGGGCATGACTGAAAAACCAATCATAGTTTGGAATGTGTCTTATGACCATTATCTAATTCTTGGAGCTATGAGTGCCCTCTCACCCACAATTTACATGGCATTTATTTTGTATTTACATATCTGCACAATCTCATTGGATGAAGAGATAAGAAAATAATTCCCTACCTCTTTTTTGTCTCTTCTAATTTGCATCATTGGGTTGCTTTACAATTGTGAAAGACCAAGGTTTGAGTCCTGCTTCTCACACATAGTAGCTGTGTGATTGTGGTCAATTTACTTAACCTTTCAATGCTCTAGGCAGTTTTCTAATATTATAAAGCACAGAACAACTGACTGTCTACACTGGTAGAGGGCATTTCCTCATTGGAATTTCATTGTACCAATGAAACCACAAGTTCTCTCTAACAAAAACAAAGAGCAAAGAGCAAAGAAAAAGAAACCTATCTGCATGCATTCTTTCCTATTAATACAAAGGGTATTTCCATTGCCTGGCACATGGTACTTAATAAATGCTTATTAAATTCAACTGAATTAAACCTCAAAACAACCCTTTGAAAGAAGTACTACAAGGATAATGATGAAGATGATAATGATGATGATGATGATGATGATGATGATGACAGTGATTTACAGATAGGTAAACAGAAACTTAGAGATATTTTAGAATTTTTATTGTTGTTCATTTGTGCCTCATTCTTTGTGACCCCATGAACCATAGTACACCAATAATGTTCATGGGATTTTCTTGGCAAAGATACTGGAGTGATTTGCCATTTCCTTCTCTATTCAGAACTTTCGTCAGAGCTCTATACTATGACCTGTCCATCTTGCATAACCTTGCATGGCAAGAACCTAGATTCATTGATCTATGCAAGATCACTCCCCCACCCCCCATGACAAAGCAATGATTCAGGAGGGGATTATATAACTATTAAGTGTTAAAAGTAGGACACAAACCAGATTCATTTTTCTTTACGTCTATTCATTCAGCCTACTAGCACATACTTTCTATAGACAACAATGGACTCAGTATCCATATCATTAATGGAACAGAATTGTTTTCTATTCTTTTTTAACATAAACCGCATAGAAATGTTATGTTACATACACTAGTACATGAGTAATCTTCCTTATGTAATGCCACGTGATCATGACACCGCTCATTTCAAAAACCTTCCACGGCTTCCGTTGTCTGACAAATAATAAGCACTTTAGCTTGCCATTCAAGGTCACTGTTGATATCTAATCTCTCTGCCCAGCCTGATATCATGCCATTCTCCTTTACATGGTCCAAATTTTCACCATACTCTCTGTCTACCATTCTTCTGTACCTTCATTTTCTCCTTTCTCCCATGTCTGTGTCTGCTTATAATATTTACCTTGGTCTGTATGTTGTAAAAAGCACTGAGTTCAAGACAAAGGACCTAGCTTGGTCACCTGTGTGACCATGGGCTAATGTTGTCCTTTCTCTGGTCTTTGTTTTCCTCATATGTAAGAAAAAATAAAGGAAGTTGGACCTTAAGGTAGTGGTCTCCAAACCCTTTTGATTGCATGTCTTTAGAATTTAAAAAATGAGACCCCCTCTATTTATGTTTGTTTATTTATCACTGTTCTAATAATTTTGTACATTACACACTTATACAAAATATGAATTTGTAAAGGATGTAATAAAGATGAATTAGTATTTGAAAATAATATTTTAGTTATTAATGGAACATTTTCATTAAATACTGTTAATAATATTTTTAGTAAGGATGGTGTAATTGAAAATACTTCATTATTTTGGGAAAAATTAATTTAACACTGTAATATAGTCATTCAAAAGTCTGGTTTTGAGTTATTCATTTTCATATTTTATTTTAATATCTGTAATAGCTAAAAAAATCTGTAAAGATACCATGATACAAACATTAGACTATAAGCTCCTTGAGCTTATCCTCATTGAGGATAAGAATGTTCTTTTGCCTTTTCTTGTATCTCCAGTACTTAGCACAATGCCTGGCATTTAGTACACCCATAGTATATGTTTATTGATTGATTGCTAAATAGGAGAATTGCATCATTGGCTACCATCAAGTTTGGTAATTAAGAAATAATTGATAACTTTGAAGAGAGTAGTTTAAATTAAGTGAGCAATCAAGGATTAAAAGTTCCTCATCTGTAAAATGAGCTGAAGAAGGAAATGGCTAACCACTAAGTGTCTGTGACAAGAAAATGGAGAAAATGCCAAATGGGGTCACAGAGAGTTGGACACAACTGAACAACAATATTTGAGGGGCAGCGAGGTGGCACTATAGTTCGTACAAGCCTGCTTCTAGGGTCAGAAAGACTTGAGAACAAATGTGACCTCAAACACTTACTATCTGTGTGACCCTAGGAAAGTCACTTAACTCTGCCTCAGTTTCCTCATCTGTAAAATGAGCTGGAGAAGGAAATGGCAAATCACTCCAGTATCTTTGCTGAGAAAATCCCAAATAGGGTCACGAGGAGTCAGACACAACTGAAATGACTGAACAATAATGACAAACTTTAAGACTCTACTAAAAACCCAACAGAAAGCTACATCGTACTTAAGAAATGTCATGAGAACTCCACAGGGAGGAGGAAAGGATTTCTAGGAGCTGTGAGTTACCTCTTTTGTCCATATTCTCTTCTAGACCTGAATCTATTTTCTCCTGGACTTTGGAGAGTGTGGCTCCCATTTGGGCTGATGGTTTGTGCTAACTGTTCATGTGATACCTTAATAAATCCACATTTTAAAAAGCTAATTATGTCTGGCTGGTTAAGTTATATCAACTGATAATTAGTGGAGGAAGCATACTGATCATTGATGGGGTCTTGAGACCTGAAGCACTAAAAACCAAAAGAAGGTAGATGAGAAGAAGAGATGAAATACCTCCTGTAGAAATTTGTGCTCAAGTATAGGCTTGAAAACATTGAGGGATTTTCTTACAAAATCATTAATAGAGCAGAAGTTACCACAAGAATACAAGCAGTAATGGGATAAATGTATCAGACAAAAAGGCTAGATTAAAGATTAGGCATGAGGAGGCTTTGGGTCAAATCTTTATGGTTACTGGTGTGAAGGGGAACTGATTACTGGATATTGGTATTCATAGACCTGATGGAATCCATGAAGCAGTCATTCTTGGAAACTAAGGTAGACAAAGTATCAACTTTGTGGACTATCTTTGTATGGTGTTTAGAAATGTTCAGTTTGGTTAGATCCTTCACTGCCCACTGCGCTCAGAATGAATTTAGTCTGATAGATTGAAGAAAAGCCCCAGAATATAGTACAAGAAAACTCTGTCCCAGGATATTTCTGAAGGACTTTTTCAACAAAAAAATATCTTTGATCTTCTGACTTTCCCTCTCCTCTCCTCTCCTCTCCTTTTGTCTCCTCTCTAAATTATTTGAAAGTTTCAAGAACCAATTCCAGATAGCCCAGGAAGACTTGAGTTCATGTCCTGTCCCAAAGGCTTACTAGTTGTGTTTCTAGTCAAATCACTTCTCGTTTCTCAATTTCAGTTTTCTTATCTGCAAAATAAGGGAATTTGAAAAACAAAGAGTGGGGGAATTCTATGTTCTCTTCCAGCTCTAAATCTATGATCTTATGATGCTATGATCCTTTCTAATTCAAAGTGCAGAAGTTTTCGGGGAGTCATTTTAGTCATCTGACTCTCTGTGACCCCATTTGGCATTTTCTCTATTTTCTTGTCACAGACACTTAGTGGTTTGCCATTTCCTTCTCCAGCTCATTTTACAGATGAAGAAAATGAGGCAACCAGGGTTAAGTGACTTGCCCAGAGTCACACAGCTAGTAAGTATCTGAGAATGGATTTGAACTCAAGTTCTTCCAATTGTAGGTCTAGTGCTTCATCCACTGCCCCACCTTGCTACTATGGAAACATGTACATGGAGCTAAATATGGGGAGACAAAAGTGAATTTGATTCTAATATTAAGGGGTTGTCTCCATCTTACAACACCATGTGTTGCTCTACTTTTTGACAAAATGTGCAGTAGTTATTTCCTACACAAAGGAGAAAATTTCTAGGCAGCTATTGAATATCTTTGTCTTATTCTTTATTATTTTTCATGTGTTAGGGTGTTTTCTTCCTCTTTTGTCTCCCCTTATAATCTTACCTCCTACCAACATGTGAATAAAATGAAAGGGATGGCATTCTCTTAATTATCATAGCCATGTCTTTGTCCTGAAAATGATAAAATCCATACTTTCTATTTAGACTACACAATAATAACTGTCTTGTCGGCTCAGTTGTGGGGCTTTAGGACCTCCAAAATTATTCATTTTCTCTCATTTGTTGGTGGATATCTCCTTGCACTATTTCAGAGTACACTTACAGATGGAGTTCTAAAAGGTGAGCTAGACCAGAATGCCAGCCTCTTACAGAAGCAGAGAGGAACAAAGTCTGCGCAGAAGCCACTAAATAGTTTAAGATCAGCTGTGCTTACTCTACATAGCAATGCCATTGGTAGAAACCCAAGAAGAGTGGTTGTTTCCATTTTATTGCTTGTCTGTTGTATGTAAAGAGTTTTGCAAATCTTAAAATCTGATAAATGATAATAGTTATTGATACCATTAATATTATCATCACTGTCATCATAAACGCCCTTCTCATCATTCTTCTCATCTCTTTGGTGTGACTCCTTAAGTTCACCAAGTATAATGCCCCTGGTTGGCATCCTCCTACTTGACCACTGCCCTTCTCCCTCATGGTATGGGTGGGAGTGTGGACTTCAATGGGGTGATTGTTGCTATTAATATTCTCATTTCTTCCTCATCTTATTTGGTTGAATTTAGATAGAAATGATACTATCTTGTGGCCTCAAGAATACATGTGGCCCTCTAGGTTCTCAAATTTGACCATTTGACTGAGTCCAAATTTAACAGAACAAATAAATCCTTTAACTAAGGGTATTTGTTCTGTGAAGTTTGGATTCAGTCAAAGGGCCACACTTGAGGACCTAGAGGGGCATATGTGGCCTTGAGGTCACAGATTCCCCACTCCTGTACTAAAACAAGCCATCATTCTATTATTATTATCATTTTATATTTGCTGTTCTCAGAATTACTACATAGGAAGATAGGATAACTGCATTTAGTAGTGGAATACAAATGTAGGATGTTAGTTAATCTTTTGTAGGGTTTCTGAAAATGTTCTTAGTACAAATTCTAGGTATAGACAGGAAGATAGGGATCCCATATGCCTTGCCTTGCTCTCAACTTCAGTTTCCTTATCTGCAAAATAAGGGAACTGGAAAAAGAAAAAAAAGGGAGAGCGTTTCTATGTTCCCTTTCAGCTCTCAATCTATGATCTTACAATGCTATGATCCTTTCTAATTCAAAGTACAGAAGTTTTTGAGAACAAGACAAGAGAGCTTATGGAAACATGTTGCTGTCGAGTTATTTTAGTCAAGTCTAATTCTGTAAAACAGCCTGGCAGAAATTAGACTTAACCCAATATCTCACACTATATTCCACAATACATTTGAAATGGATGTGTGACCTTAATATTAAAGATCATACTATAAAAAAATTAAGTAAGAAACATCATATGCCTCTCGTTAACTATTAGTGAGAGGTTTTTTCTTAACCGAAGAAGAGACAGAGGCAATTACAAAAATTAAAATAGATAATGTTGATTACTTGAAATAGAAAAGTTTCTGCACAGAAGACATTGATACATCTAGGACAAGAAGAAAAGTAGTGAAGTAGGAAAACATCTCAAATTTCTCTAAAGGTTCGGAGATATATACACACACACACACACACACACAAACACATATCTGTACATACGCATTCATCCATCCACATACATATTTATATGTATTTGTATATATACATTCTAATAACCATTCTCCAATCAGCATGTGGTCAAAGACTATAAACAATTCTCAAAAAAAGAATTGCAAAGTATTCAAAATCACACAAAAGTATGCTTCAAGTCACCTATAATAAGAGAAAAGCAAATCAAAACAACTCTGAAGTTTCACCTAAAACTCTATAAAATGGAAAAAATAGCTAATAACCAATGTTGGAGGAGATGGGGAATGATAGGGACACTAATATATTGTTGGTGGAGATGTGAAATGTTAGAACTATCTTGAAAATCCATTTGGAAATATGCCAGTGAAGTGAGTGATATACCTTTTGAACTAGAGAGTGACAGGGCTTATACACCATGGAAGTCATCAATAATCAGAAAGTTCACAAATACACAAAGAATTGGGAAAGAATTTGGAATAGAGTAGATGCTCATCAATTGGATAATGGCTAAACAAATTGTAGTACATGAATGCAATGGAATATTACTGTGCTGTAAGAAATGATGTGTGTAATGAATACAGAGAAGTATGGAAAGATCTATTTGAACCCATTAGATTATAAACTCCTTGAGGGCAGGAATTGCACCTTTTTTGGTAGCCTCAGTGCCAGCACAATGCCCAGAAAATTAGTAGGTTTATTGATTGCTTGATACAAAGTGAAGTAATGAGTCAAGAAATAATATCAGCAATGTAAATGGTATGAACAGTAACCCACTAAAACATCAAAAGTGAACATAGCAAAATTCTGAAGATCAATTAGGACTTGAATGAAGAGGTAAGACAGACCACTCCCAACTCACCCCTTTGTGGAAGTAGGAAATCTACAAATGTTACACAATGCATATGTTTTTGGACTTTTTCAATGTATTGATCAGTTATGCTGGTTCTTTTTTTTTTGTTCTTTAAAAATACTATTTGTCATAGGGGATGGTTTTCTGGGAAGGGCAGGGAGAAGCTATGATGAGTAAGAAACAGAAGATGTCAATAACACTTATTTTAAAATAAGAGTAAAGAGAATTACTTTCTGTAATTCTTAGCATCAATGACATGGCCTTGAATTATCATCATGAACCTCTCTGTGCCTGTAAGCAAATCCAGAGCCAGACATTTGCTTGATGCCTCTTTGATGAATGAGAGTTGGTTGGGATTAGGTGGATAACACTTATGGAGGGTCTTTGAATTCCACCTTGGATCTTAGATGTTCCAGCCAGAGATAAACTACTTTCTGTAACATTTGATAAATACAAAGAGTCATCAGCCTATACTGTTGCTCAGTGAAATAATGTCCACTGGTTCCAAAGAGTTTTTGTATAGACTTTTTACCCCTTTATCACCTGTTCTGAGAATACTTCTAGATCCTTGTCTTGATTTGTGTCAGGGAAGTGTTACTCTTTATAGAGCTGTCTTAATCCATTGTCAAATTGTTGTTTTTCTTGTGTTGTGGAGATTGTTGTTTTGTTTTATTGTTGTGATTGTTGTTAGCAGAACTAAAATCAGGCATTAGGGTCTACTAATGTGATTCTTTACCTACCTTGGTGACATCTCAAGGTATGGTTTTTATGTTCAGTTCTGGGTACCATATTTTGAAGAGGGTGGGAGTATATCCTGGGGAGGGCAAGTAAGATGCCGAAAAGACTAGAGGTCATGCCATTTAAGGATTGACTTAAGGACCTGGATTCAGGAAAACCTGAGTTCAGAACTAGCCACAAACACTAGTGTTGTGACCAGGGGCAAGTCACTTTGCCTTTATTTTCCTCAATTTCTTCAACTGTAAAATGAAGATAATAATGGCCCATACTTACCAGAGTTATTGTGAGAATCAAATAGCATAATATTTGTAGCAGTGCTTGGAACATGGTAGGTGCTAAATGAATATTAGCTGTTATTTATTATTATCATTGTTATTGATTGAGGGAATATGATAACTGTGCTCAAGTATTTGAAGGACTGTCATGGAAGATGAATTTGAGCGTCTGTTGTATTTCTATATATTTATAAGCTCCCTGAACATATGGTATATATTTTGTTTATCTTCACAATGTTTGGTAGAGAGTTTAAACCAGCACAAGAATATACTTTTTTTGGTTCCGGGGTCAGACCTTAGAAGAGTAGAGGAAGGTGCAAAAGAATAAATTTAATTTTGAAGTCAGGTTTAAGAACTTTCTGACAATTAAAGTTATCCCAAAGTAGAATGGGACTCCCTTTGGAAGTAGTAGATTCCTGACTTCTGGAAGGTTTCAAATAGATGTTGAAGGACTACTTGATGATGTTGGAGAGGGAATATTTTTTTCAGGTACTGTGACCTCTGACAGACTTTTGAGTTCTAAGATTCTATGACTCTTTGATTCTGGTCCCAGGTATCTTCATAATGTTTCAATATTCTCAAGGAATTGTACAAATTCTTGTTATGCAAAAGTAACAAGTCACCCAGAATTTTTGGGGTCAAATGCCACAAAATCAAATTAGTGACAGGCATGCTGTATTCCACAAAGACTAGTGAGCCACAGTGGGGTCCCAGAATAGAAACTGTAATCCAAGAATGAAAGTGGTATGAGTGGGGAGTTATTTTCCCCAGAGTGATTTGCTCAAATTCAAAGTTTCATAATAAACTAAGCAACTCTGGCCAATTTACGTGCCTAAAACAATTTCTCCAAATAATCTTCTAATATGTTTGAATCATGTCTTATTACTTGAGACATTAAAAACATCATTGACTGAAACTTGAGAAGCAGGTCACTAATACTCTGAAGTCATGATTGTGTTCATTTCTTAAAGAAGCAAGGACTGAACTATGACCCAAGTCCCTTTCTTACAGACCAGGGATGAAGTTTTGGCTACCAAGCTTCTTGGTTGTCTCTTTAACAAGCTACGGGTACTGTCCCAGTCACTTGCCTCATTTCTCTGCTTATAAGCTTTATTTTGTAGTGACCTTTATTCCTTCCATTCTCATACATTTCCCATATTTTTTTATCATTTTAATCACATCTCTCCTCTCACCCCCTGGTCTCTGCTTTCTAAAAAAAAAGAAATTATTTCAAGAATTTCTACGTGATAAGCTTATCCGAAAGATGAAATTTCATGTAATGGACAGAACTGGCCTTGGAGTCAGGGAATGTATACTGGCTTAATGATTTTTTTTTTTTTTAGCCAAGTAACATTAACTATTTATTTACCATGTTCTTTTCTGACCCAGGGGTTAGTGAACTTTTCTTTTTCTTTTTATTTATTTATTTATTTATTTGTTTATTTGTTTATTTAACGTTTAACATATATTTTAACAAAATTTTGGGTTCCACATGTTCTCCCCTTTTGTCCCCTCCCCCCACCCCAAAACACTGAGCATTCTAATTGCCCCTATCACCAATCTGCTCTCTCTTCTATCATCCCTCTCTGCCCTTGTCTCCATCTTCTCTTTTGTCATGTAGGGCCAAATAACTTTCTATACCCCTTTACCTGTATTTCTTATTTCCTAGTGGCAAGAACAGAACTCTACAGTTGTTCCTAAAACTTTGAATTCCAACATCTTTTCCACCCTCCCTCCCCACCCCTTCCCTTTGGAAGGCAAGCAGTTCAATATAGGCCAAATCTGTGTAGTTTTGCAAATGACTTCCATAATTGTCATGTTATATAAGACTAACTATATTTCCCTCCATCCTATCTTGTCCCCCATTACTTCTATTCTGTCTTTTGATCCTGTCCCTCCCCATGAGTGTCGACCTCATATTGCTCCATCCTCCCCATGCCCTGCCTTCCATCATCCCCCCCACCCTGCTTATCCCCTTATCCCTCACTTTCCTGTATTGTAAGATAGGTTTTCATACCAAAATGAGTGTGCATTTTATTCCTTCCTTTAGTGGAATGTGATGAGAGTAAACTTCATGTTTTTCTGTCACTTCCCCTCTTTATGCCTCCACTAATAAGTCTTTTGCTTGCCTCTTTTATGAGAGATAACTTGCCCCATTCCATTTCTCCCTTTCTCCTCCCAATATATTTCTCTCTCACTGCTTGATTTCATTTTTTTAAGATATAATCCCATCCTATTCAATTCACTCTGTGCACTCTGTCTCCATGTGTGTGTGTGTGTGTGTGTGTGCATGTGTGTGTGTGTAAACCCAACCAGTACCCAGATATTGAATAGTTTCAAGAGTTACAAAAGTTGTCTTTCCATGTAGGAATGCAAACAGTTCAACTTTAGTAAAGCCCCTTATGACTTCTCTTTGCTGTTTACCTTTTCATGCTTCTCTTCATTCTTGTGTTTGAAAGTCAAATTTTCTTTTCAGCTCTGGTCTTTTCGTCAAGAATGCTTGAAAGTCCTCTATTTCATTGAAAGACCAGTTTTTCCCCTGAAGTATTATACTCAGTTTTGCTGGGTAGGTGATTCTTGGTTTTAGTCCTAGTTCCTTTGACTTCTGGAATATTCTATTCCATGCCCTTCGATCCCTTAATGTAGAAGCTGCTAGATCTCGTGTTATCCTGATTGTATTTCCACAATATTTGAATTGTTTCTTTCTAGCTGCTTGCAATATTTTCTCCTTGACCTGGGAACTCTGAAATTTGGCCACAATGTTCCTAGGAGTTTCTCTTTTTGGATCTCTTTCAGGTGGTGATCTGTGGATTCCTTCAATACTTATTTTGCCCTCTGGTTCTAGAATCTCAGGGCAGTTTTCCTTGATAATTTCATGAAAGATGATGTCTAGGCTGTTTTTTTTAATTATGGCTTTCAGGTAGTCCCATAATTTTTACATTGTCTCTCCTGGATCTATTTTCCAGGTCAGTTGTTTTTCCAGTGAGATATTTCACATTATCTTCCATTTTTTCATTCTTTTGGTTTTGTTTTGTGATTTTTTGGTTTCTCATAAAGTCATTAGCCCCCATCTGTTCCATTCTAATTTTGAAGGAACTATTTTCTTCAGTGAGCTTTTTAATCTGCTTTTCCATTTGGCTAATTCTGCTTTTGAAAGCATTCTTCTCCTCATTGGCTTTCTGAACCTCTTTTGCCAATTGAGTTAGCCTATTTTTCAAGGTGTTATTTTCTTCAGCATTTTTTTGGGTCTTCTTTAGCAGGGTGTTTAATTGTTTTTCATACTTTGCTTGCATGTCTCTCATTTGTCTTCCCAGTTTTTCCTCCACCTCTCTAACTTGATTTTCAAAATCCTTTTTGAGCTCTTCCATGGCCTGAGCCCATTGAGTGGGCTGGGATACAGAAGCCTTGACTTCTGTGTCTTTCCCTGATGGTAAGCATTGTTCTTCCTCATCAGAAAGGAAGGGAGGAAATACCTGTTCACCAAGAAAGTAGCCTTCTGTTGTCTTATTTTTTTTCCTTTTTCTGGGCATTTTCCCAGCCAGTGACTTGACTTCTGAGCGTCCTCTCCACCCCCACCTCACCTCCAGATCTGCCCAGCCAACACTTGGGGTCTGAGATTCAAATGCTGCTTCCCAGCCTCAGGGCTTTGGGCAGGGGCAGGGCTGCTATTCAGTGTGAGATCAAATTCAGCTGCTCAGGTGGGGGCAGGGCTGCCTCACAGGCCTCAGTTCCCTCAGGGGGTTTTTGTGCAGAGACCTTCAATAATGGATCCCAGCTCCTGCCTGCTTTGGGAGCCCTTGTCCACTGCTGCCTCTGCTGCTGCCTCCCAAGGGGGCCTGAGTTATGAGCACACCCCCCTCCCCCCTCGGTGAGCCAAACAGACACTCTCACTGACCTTTGGTGCCTGTGGGTGGAAGGACCTGCATGGCCACTGGAGATTCTGTCCCTGAAGCCTGTTCGGATCTGCTCCTCTCGGTGCAGTGTGGCCAAGGCAAGGCTGGGCTCTGCTCCTGGTCCAGAGCATGACGGACCTTTCGCATCAGTTTTTCAGGTCTCTCTGGAACAGAAATCTCGTCTGCTTCGTTGTTCTGTGGCTTCTGCTGCTCCAGAATTCGCGGGGGTTCTTTTTTACAGATATTCTATGGGCTATGGGTTTGGAGCTAGTATGTGTGTGTTTCTACTCTGCCATCTTGGCTCCGCCCCCCTGGCTTAATGATCTTGATCACTTACCCTCTCAGTGTCCACAGGCAACGAAGTTTGAAGCAAATAAGTATTTACGTCGTGCCTAATATGCTCCAGGCACTGAGATAAGCACTTTTTACAATATCTCATTTGATCTTCATTATAAGCTTGGGAGATATGTGCTATAATTATCTTCATTTTACAGTTGAGGAAACTGAGGTACACAGAGGTAAGGTGACCTGCCAAGGGTCATGCAGCTAGGGGAGTATCTGAGGCCAGATTAGAACTCAGGTTTTCCTAATTCCAGGCCCAGAGCTCTATCCATTGCTCTACCTACCTGCCTCAAGTTGAGGAACAGAAAGAAATTTAAATTGGTAGATGTATTTCTGCACTGGAAGTTCATTCTTTCCATGAAATTATTGGTCTGAGTCTCTTTTTCCCTGAAAGAAAACTGTACCTTGAAAGAATTGAAATGATCTATTGATGAGAGGCAAGGTGATAAAACCGAGAGAAAGCATTGGATCTGGGGTCAAGAATAAATAGGGTATTGAATCTGGCTTCCAATACTTATCAGAATGGTGGTCATGTGCAAGTCACATCTTTTCTCCTCATCCGTAAAGCGAGCATAAAAATTCCCAGAGCACCTGCCTCATAGGGTCAATGGTAATGTCATACCAAATGCTTTATCAGCGTTGACCATTATTGTTACTTTGGTACAGTGTCCATGAACTTTGAGGGAAGTGGGAAATTCTATCTTTTTTTTTCACTAACTTCTGCCTGAAATTCAGCATTTCCTTCAATTACAAAGGAACTAAACAAACTACAACTACAGTGGTATCAGAAGTTTTACCCAAGAATTTGTCACTGATAGAAATCGCTGATATTTTCATATGATGTTACAGTTACTGCAAATATCTCAAAATGTCATTTTATGTTCATCACGACTTTGAAATTACTGTATTCATCACACCTACTGCTAGATCATGTGATCACAGCCTTCCTGTCTGCTGACTGGATCTCAATACAATTGGTTTCTTTGTATTTCTTGTGTATTTTCTTTCATGCATGTAAACATTTTACTGAGAGAACAGGTGTCACACACACGCACACACACATAAACACACACATAGACATGCACATAATAGGCTTTAGGAGTACAGACTAAAGCTAGAGAGGACCTTAGACATTTTTTAGTTCAACTTAATTATTTTACAGATGAGGAAAGTGAGTCATAACGTGACAATTTTTACTGGAATTTAGAGCAGAATTTTGATGTTTTTTTTCTATCCAGTTAATGCTACCACCTAAGTACCAATGGCAAACATATGTCATGCATTTGCAAAGTGCCTACTGTATACCAAACACTGTGGTCTTGAAGAGGGCTTGCCTGAACTCATATGAGTAACAAATGGCAGAGTCAGAATTTAAACCCATATCTTTTAACTAATTCCCATCCAATACCCTCTATCCATTTACTATTGTCAGATAGTCCACCCCCACCGAATGAATAAATAAAATAAAAACCAAAGGCAACATGTACTGGCAAGAGCTGTGCATCTTTTTGATGGGAAATCGATATACAGTGAGTGTGAAACTAGAGACAGTTGAACTAAAACTCATGTGTGTATGTGTGTGTGTGTATGTGTGTATGTGTGTGTGTATGTGTGTGTGTGTGTGTGTGTGTGTGTGTGTGTGTGTTTCACCAGGTCAGCCCTAGTTTCTTCTGTCAGGGCCCATGCATAACAGAATGCAATATTTCCTATTTCACAGAACCCTGGCCATGACAAGCCATTAACAATGATATTTCTTTTTCATTCAGATTCAGAATTTCATACAAATCCGTTTGCCAGACAGGCAGCAATGCTGCCGAAAGACGACACGCACATTCAGTATAGGATAATTATTTATTGATCTGCAGAGCACTTTCAATTTTTACCAGAGCTTGATGGAAGGCAAGAATTTGGAATCAGATCATAATAATAGGGCTGAGAAAAACACGGAAAAGGATGTCTTCTCAAGTATTTTTACTCTTAAAATAAAAATTATGATGGTTAAAAGAGCAAGGTATTCTTTTGTCTCTCATTCTTGTTCTTTTTTTTTTTCCACCGAGACTAGAGAATTTTTCATTTAATTGCTTCTGTTTTCCATATCTAGGCTCCAATTCAAGAGGCTTCCTTTTTTTTTTTTTTTGGATCTCTCTCCCTCTTCCTTCCCCACCCCCTTCCTCCCTTCCTGAGATACAATCTGTCTCTCTGCTTGAAAAGGAAGCAGAGATTTCAGGCAGAAGACTTGCCTTAGTGACTTTTTGTTTTTGTCTCCTTGGTCTAGTTTAGTGATTTCATCAATGGAAGGAGCTCTTGTTGCACTAAGGTCTTTTCACCAATGTAGACCTCTATAATATACAGACCATAGAGTGACATTTAAAAAGTTCAAGCGACATAATTTCTGGGTAATTAGTCACTTTATTAATAATGTTAGCATTTTAATAAAACAGGTCAGTGTCACTCTTGAATGCCAAAGACTCTCATGGCAGTGGGCTCAAGGATTATATGGCCTTGGAAAAGTGAGTATGACAGAGGGTAGCAATCAACTCTGATTGGTTAACAGGTAATGAGAGAGAATGAATATTACAATGAGGAGTTGAACCTATTCTAATGAACTTTCATTATGTCATTCACAGTTATCCTTTCCATATCAGGACTTTCCCCATCACACTTTCAATATATCATGGGTCAGCATAAGAAATTGAATGGAAAATTTTTTGGAGTTTTGTGGAAGCTATAGACAGCATGTAAAGGTTAGCAGATGATGCAGAAAAACCTTTAGAAATCCAGAAATCCAATATACATATGCACATACCTACATACATATATACATACATGTAGACAGATATATGTAGATAGATATAGACATAAATAGATATACAGGATGTCAACATATTTTATCTTTTAATACCATAAAAATTCAGACTTCTTCTGATACAAAGGGAGGGTAGTCTAAGCCAAGAATCTATATCCCCCACCTAAGCCTGAGCAAAAGACAATGGGCTAAGAGTTTCACCTTAAATTAAAAACTTGGTCTAGTTGGGTGCAGTAGCAGTACCCAGAATGAGGAGAAAGTTAATCCTATCTTCCATCAGCCCTAACCTTGAGAGATTGTGCAAGGAGATAGAACAGGGGGAAAAGGCTCAAGTCTCCCCAGTTTTAATAATTGGATATTAATATTACAGAGAAATAATCATTTCTCTCAATAGGATCATAAAAGGAATCTTAGAGGTCACTTAGTTTAGCCCTTTCACTTGAGTTACAGTGGGAAATATTTATACTAGAATTTTCCTTTATCATTTTATCAAGGACCACAGAATTAGGATCATAGAGGGATAGCTCAGTAAGAAGGGACCTAGAAAGGATCTCATTCAACCTCTTGATTTTGAGGATGAGTGACCCGTGGTCTAGAGACTTTAAATAACTTGCCAAAGGTCACACAGGAAATAGTTGTCAGAGCTGAATTCAAATTAAGGTTTGGAGAGTCCAGTTCAGCACTCTTTCTCTTGTTCCCTGGAGGAGAATAATTGATGAAACTATAAGTGTAAGGTTTCTAGAGGAGTAGTTTCCTATAACAGAAAGGGTGCTGGGTGGGAGTGAGAAGATATGAATTCAAATTCTGACTGCTATTAAAAAAAAGAAAAGAAAAAGAAATTAATATTCATGTAACTTCTAATAGCAGAGTCTGCTATATGACAAGTAAAAAAAAAGCTGATTGGGTTCACAGAATATTGTCTTTTCTTAAACCATCATCTTTGAGCTGAACTGCCAAGCATTCCAACTATGCTTCCGAGAGCACAACTCCGATGGGGCTGGCCACATTGTTGAAATGCAAAATGTATGCTTGTCAAAAAGGCTATTTTATGGAGAACTCACGTGGGGCAGGTGATCACATGGTGGTCAGAAGAAGTGATAAAAGGACACTCTCAAGGTCTGTCTCAAGAACTTTGGATTTGACTGTGCAACATGGGAGACACTGTCACAGGACTACTCAGCATGGCGTGCCTACATCAGAAAGGGTGCTGTGCTCTATGAGCAAAGCAGAATTGAGACAGCACAAAGTAAATGCAGGATGCACAAATTTGGAGTATTCACCCCAAAAATTCATATGGACTGTCTGTGCCCAACCTGTGGTAGAGCATTCCCAGCTCATATTGGTCTGATCAACCACAGTTGGACACACTGAAACTTCACTTTATCATGGTGGTGTCATTTTGGTCCTTTTCAAAGATGAAGGACAACACCCAACCAAACCATCTTCTATTTCTTCTCATCTACACATTATCAGTACACTTGGGAAAAATGGTTATTGTAGCGCAAGGGTGCTTCCTAATCACCATCCTCCCTTCACTGGTTCCAAACCATCCACTCAAAGTCCATCCCTTGTAAAATTACTTAACATCTAGGGGCTAGGTGTAAGGGTGGGGAACCTGCTGCCTTGAGGCCACCTTGTAGGTCCTTGCATGTGGCCTTTTTACTGAGTCCAAGTTTTACAAAACAAAGTCTTTTATTAAGGGGATTTATTCTGTGAAGTTTGGATTCAGTCAAAAGGCCACACTTGAGGACTAGTGGGCCACATGTGGCTTTGAGACCTCAGGTTCCCCACCTCTAGCTAGGGCTGCCTCATAGATCCAGAGAAAAGGAGTTATCTAAAATCGCAACCAAGGTAGGAATCCCCTTGGCAGAAGATCACTGGGACTTTGCTCAGAAACTTCTGATGATAGGAAACTCACCACTTCATGAAACAGCCTGTTCTTCTTTTGGATTTATTAACTGAAATGTAGATAGATAGATGGATAGATACATACATACATATACACATACAATCTGTCTATGCATACATGTATGCATAGGTAGATAGTTCAATAGATAGATGATAGATACTAGGATAGGTAGATTGATGATAGAGATAAATGGCAATTAGAATAGATAGATAAAGCTAGATGGTAGAGATAAGTGATAGAGATAGATGGATAGATAGACAGATGGACGGACGGACGGATGGACAGACATAGGTAGATAGATAGATAGATAGATAGATAGATAGATAGATAGATAGATAGATAGATAGATAGATGGGACAGACAGATAAATAGACAGACAGATAGAAAAAAGGTTACATTCTGACATGGGGTCAATCATATGTGAAGATACCATCAGTTTTGTTAAGTTTCCATATAGAAGAATCTAGGAAAGTGCTTCCTGGAGAACTGGAACATGCATGGAAATTCTGTGTAGGCCTACCGTGTGGTTGGGAGCAGTCTTTTCTCACTGTATATGTAGCTGGAACTGTGATTAGAACCTCCCAGGACCTCAAGACATGAGGATAGTGGAATAATGAAATAAAGTCTGGAGGTTGAAGATAGCCCTGCATTAATGCCCTGAGGAGCACCCCAGGAGATTCTAGCCCAACAGAAGTTGGCACTTCTGTTTTTGTATTTGAACATGGTGGGGCTCTACTATGTAGGCACTGAGCTTTTCTGTGAACCTAATTTTATTCCCTTCTCCCACAAGGTAGTATAAGGGAATTATATCCCCCAAAATGTTGGGAAAAATATTTGTATGTTTGTTTCTGTGATATTTTTGAAGTCAATATCCCTTTGAAAAAGTGAATCTGATTTTGAGGGGTTAAGTGGAATAGGAATGGTAGTCACTGGGCTTCTAATATTAGGAGTACTCAGCTGCTGGAGTTTTGAGCCAATAACAAAAGGAAGAGAGACTCCCCAACACTCTCAAGCTAAAAAAAATCCCTGGTGGGTAAAATGTAACAAGACCAGCTCTGACAAAGGGGGACCTTGCAAGCGTTTTGCAGTTCTCATGGGAGAAGATCACACATAAAGGGTGTTGCATAGGGGTGTACTGCCCACCCCCCCCAGAGTGGTATTGTGTGGAGCATTCCAGGAAGTGGCATGGAAGGTGATGCCAAAATTCTTCAACAGAATCAAAGGAACCAGGTTCTTCCTTCTATGGACATGAAATCTGTCTAACTCTTCTAGCCTTTGTTCCTGGGATCTGAGATTACAGAAAGAAAGTCCTTACTACAAATATATTATTTGTTCAGCATTGAGCTGGAAGAGGGAAAGGGTAAGGCAAGGGTCTGTGCCTCAAGAAACCCACAAAATCATGGGGAGTTAAAAGTAAACTAAGATGTGTGTAAGATATGGATGCCTGTGCTGGTTGTCTAAACTTCTAAAATAATTTGAGGATAGCATAGGGAGATATCACTGGATTATGACCCACTCCTCTCCAAGAGACTGTATTATTCATGTTGAGGGGAGCAGGATAAGGATCAGGGGCTAGGAGCTTACTTTCCCCTTTTTTCCTCTCCTATCTTCAACAAGGGTAGCAAGATAAACTTTTGTATATGCACACATAGACACGTCTATGTACACAAAAAGTATATATTTTAAAAATTATTTCAGATTCAAGTCTTTGGCTTATTTTACATTATTTCTGAATATAACTACCTCCCTCCCCCTCATCCCAACTTCTTATCTTGTGAGATTCCCTTTGTAACAAGGAAAAAGTTAAGTAAAATTGACAGCAACCATGGTTGCAATATTCTGCACCAATAGTTGGCTACCTCTCCAAGGAAATACTTGAGGCACATTTTCCCTCTCTAATCTGGGGCAAAGACTGGCCACTGCAGTTACACAGTATTTGAATTATCTTTGATTGAACTATTCTAGTCACCTACATTAGTATCCTGGTTCTGTTTACTTTTCTGTATCAGTTCATTGAAATCTTCCAAAGCATATTCAATCATTTATTTTCAAGGGATGAACAAGTAGATATATAAAACTAAACTCAGGATGACTTGTTCTTAGGTAGCAAAATGCTAAAATTCATGTCACTTCTATAAAAAAATCAAACCTGGGAGTCTTTTCCTCCTAAAAGAAGAGATTATATGACATTATATGAAAAAATTAGCTCAAAATTATATGTCTATATTATTTTATATACTAATATTATATATTAGTATAAAATTATGTTATTTATTAGTAGGTAATATTTTGTTAATAAGAGAGTAATTTTATGAAGAATATCAATTTATCAGTGGTTTGGTCTACTCAAAATCAACTAATTGGTTGAAATATTTTTTTAAAATTGAATTGCTAGATTATTTCCCCATCTTTTAGCCTTCATGTTGTGCAAATATCATTTAAGAGTTGTAGAACAGGGTTCATTATGATCAAGAATGTTATATTATGATTGCCATGGTTGATTTCACCTAAGATCCAGAAACTTGGGCCCCAGTAGTAATGTGATCTGGCAGCTTGCATTCCCAATTTCATTTCTCTCTCTCTGAAAAAAGTAAAATAAAAGCTTAAAGCAGTGACATCTTGAGATTTCACGTTCATTTTGTCTGAATCTCCTTCCACACTCATCAATTTCAGTATCAAAAGTCCATTTCTGTAACTCTTAGTTGCAAGTTGACTTATGACCTCTACCTCCTTCCCTTTGTGAAAAAACCAAGTCATTCTGTTCTTTTCTTGGATCCATGTTGTACTTTTCTGAAATTTCTTTGGTTTATTACCAGCTAGTTGAGAAAGAGGAGAGCCTAACTTGTTCCTTCCCAGATGGGATTGCCTCAGACAGGATAAAAGTGAGAACAGTCATTTCCTGGGAAAGTAAACACCTCCCCCCAACCCAAACACAAACTTGTGTTGAGCAAGAGAAGAAAACTTCAAAGACAGAAAGTGACTGAAGCAGGCTGAGAAGTTTGTTCCTCATTTTCAGCAGTCAACAGACATGGAGACACATCTGATAATGCAAAAGTCCAGTACATATTCACTAAGCCAATTATCATAAGGGGTTGAGGAGCAAATTTAATTACTGTTTCACAATGGCAACAGAACTTTGGGAAAGTCAATCCCCTCTCTCTTGGCTTGAGTTTTCTCTTCTCTCAAATGAGAGACTTAAATCTTTCCAGCTCTAAGACACTTGATTTACCTACCTTGGTCAGGTCCCTAAAACTCTCTTGGCCTAATTTCATTGTCTATAAAATGGCAGGGTGGGACCAGATGATTTCTAGAGTTTTTCAAGCTGTAAACATCTCCTTTTCTGACCTGGGCACAAATCTCTCACTAATTGGTTATTTGATGCTACGAAAATCATTTTTTCTCTTTGGCCTAGAGTTTCTTCATCTATAAAATGATGGGGGTTGGATTAAATAACTCCTAAGGCCCTTCCAGGTCTAAATTCAACTTTTACATAGAGACTATAAAGTTCTTTTGATACATTATCTTATTTGATCCTTTACACAATCCTATGAGACATGTGCCTTAGAAATCATCTCCATTTTATAGATGTGGAAACTGAAGTGAGTCAGTCAAGTTAAATTAATTGGGTAGCATCATAGCCAGGAAGTGGGTGAGCCAGTGGGTAAGGTACTTGAAATCACACTGTCCTTTCTCCAAGGCCAGGACACTGTCCCCTAAGCCAAACTAGTTTTCAAAGATGAGTCAAGGCAGCCACTGCTTCATACGCACGCACACACGCGCACACACACACACACACACACACACACACACAGTCTTTCTGTCTCTCTCTTTTCATCTGTCTCTCTCTCTCTCTCTCTCTCTCTCTCTCTCTCTCTCTCTCTCTCTCTCTCCTCTCTCTCTCTCTCTCTCTCTCTCTCTCTCTCTCTCTCTCTCTCTCTCTCTCTCTCCCTCTCTCTCTCTCATACACATACATACAGTCTACCTCTATCTCTCTCTCTTTCTCACACACACTCTCTCTGTCTCTGTCTGTCTCACACACTCTCTCTGTTTCTGTCTCTCTCTCTCTCTCACACACACACAGATGCACACATCCTACTGTTTTCAGTTGTATTGGTCCTTTAACTCTCCTTTCTAATCAGTATTCCTGAAAGAAATCCATAAATCAGTAGATGGCTTTGATTTCTCTCAGACAACAAATTTAAGTCCACACTCAGGAAACAAGTCCAAGTTTCCTCCACCCCTGACAGACTTGGGCTCAGGCAGAAGGAAGGTAGCTTTTATGTTCTCAGGCAGCTGCAGATTTACATTAGAATAAAGTAGTCTCAGTGGACTTGGACCATATGACACAGGCCCCTCCTCACCTTGGCAAAGAGGAACATTTAGAGGTTATTTTAAACTGACTTTGAAATCCTTAGTAGGAAGAATAATTTGGTCAGGCTTAACTCCAAACTCCCATGTTTTCCTAGCTCAGAGTTTCAAAGACAGTATAAAGGCAACACACATTTAGAACTCCCAGTCCCTAGCAAAATAAACCAGCAATTTCCTGGTTCATTTTTTTGTTTATTTGTTTGTTTTACGTTGAAGTCCATTTATAGAGGGTAGCTAAGAAGGATCACCCTCTTTATACGACTAAATTCATATCCCTCTTATCTGTCTCTCTGTTTCTTATTCTCTTTCTCTGTCTCTTTCTCCCTCTGTCTCTTTGTTGTTGTCTCTCTGATTCTTTCCCTCTATATATCTCTCTGTCTCTGTTTCTTTTCCCTGCCCAAAATGTCATTTCATCACAGTGATAAACTCCCACTATGGAAACTCCCTCCATCAAAACAGAAGGGCAATCCTCTGCAACTTGTGGTCTCCAAGATATGCCTGGGGGCAATGAGAAATTAAGGATCTCTTGTTCAAGGCTACTTCACCAAGCCACATAATCTCTAGAATTCCTACCATTCCAGGCTCATTACCTAAGATGTCATATCACACATCCTACATTCTGGCCAAAGTGGTCAGCTAGCTATTATTTTCTCTATGCCCATGTCTGTGCTGGAAATCCTTCTCACCTTAACCCACTAAACACCCTAGTGTCCTTCAGAATTCAGCTTAATGCAACCTCTTAAGGGAGGTATCCCTAATCTTTCTATGTAGGATGGTCAACTGTGAATGACTGAGCTATTCCCAATGGTCCATGACAACTCTGAAAAATGCTATCCCATCTCCGGAGAAAGAACTGATGGTGTCGAATACAGAGTGAAGCAACTATGCTAGTTCCTCCCTCATTACAGAAACAATATGTACACCTATTAGTAAATATATGCATTTATCTATTTAGTCAATGTATAAAAAGATAGACTTATTCTTACTAAATTATATATATATTTTAGTTTTAAATTTATACTAATTAGTACTAAAATATATGTATATATTTAGTTAATATATGAAAAATTGTACTAATGGTTACTAAATTATATGTATATATTTAGCTAGTTATATGAGTTATTACTAAGGTACATGCATATATTTGGTCAATATATGAAAAATTATGCTAATTATTACTAAATTATAGATATTTATATATTTTTCAATATGCAAAAGTTATGTTGTTACTAAATTATATGTATATATTTAGTAAGTTATATGAATTATTGCTAAATTATGTGCATATATTTGGTCAAAAATTATACTCATTATTACTAAAGTATGTTAAGTGAATGTGTTAAATTGCCATAATTATTGCTATATTATATTTAGTAAATATTTTAAAATTATACTAATTATTATTAAACTATATTATACATTTAATAAATATATGTATGTGCTTATTAATAAGCTATTGTTTTTGGGAACAGAATATTGATATTAACAACAATAATAGCTAGCATTTATATAGGATATTAAAGTTGGCAAAACTTTACAAATATTATCTCATCTTATCTTTCAACAACCCTGTGAGGTAGGTGCTATTATTATCCTCATTTTACAGATGAGGAAGGTGAGACAGATAGAAGTTAATTGACTAGCCCAAGGTCTTATACCTAAATCTTCATTTTAATTCATTTTAATTTTAAATTTATTTATTTAACATTTAACATTCATTTTCACAAAATTTTCAGTTCCAAATTTTCTCCCCATTTGTCCCCTCCCCCCACCCCAAAACACCGAGCATTCTAATTGCCCCAGTCACCAATCTGCCCTCTCTTCTATCATCCCTCCCTTCCCTTGTCCCCATCTTCTTTTTTGTCCTGTGGGGCCAGATAACTTTCTATGCCCCTTTACCTGTATTTCTTATTTCCTAGTGGCAAGAACAGAACTCGACAGTTGTTCGTAAATCTCTGAGTTTCAACTTCTCTTCATCCCTCCCTCCCCACTCATTCCCTTTGGGAAGGCAAGCAATTCAATATAGGTCATATCTGTGTAGTTTTGCAAATGACTTCCATAATTGTCATGTTATATAAGACTAACTATATTTCCCTCCATCCTATCGTGTCCCCCATTGCTTCTATTCTCTCTTTTGATGCTCACCCTCCCCATGAGTGTTGACTTCAAATTGCCCCCTCCTCCCATTGAACTCCCTTCCATCATCCCCCTCACCCTGCTTATCCCCTTCTCTCCCACTTTCCTGTATTGTAAGATCGGTTTTCACACCAAAATGAGTGTGCATTTTTTCCTTCCTTTAGTCAAATGTGATGAGAGTGAACTTCCTGTTTTTCTCTCACCTCCCCTCTTTTTCCCTCCACTAAAAAGTCTTTTGCTTGCCTCTTTTATGAGAGATAATTTACCCCATTCCATCTCTCCCTTTCTCCTCCCAATGTATTTCTCTCTCACCGCTTAATTTCATTTTTTTTAAGATATGATCCCATCCTATTCAATTCACTCTGTGCTCTGTGTGTGTGTGTGTGTGTGTGTGTGTGTGTGTGTGTGTGTAATCCCACCCACTACCCAGATACTGAAAAGTTTCAAGAGTTACAAATATTGTCTTTCCATGTAGGAATGTAAACAGTTCAACTTTAGTAAGTCCCTTAAGACTTCTCTTTGCTGTGTACCTTTTCATGCTTCTCTTCATTCTTGTGTTTGAAAATCAAATTTTCTTTTCAGCTCTGGTCTTTTCATCAAGAATGCTTGAAAGTCCTCTATTTCATTGAAAGACCAATTTTTTTCCCCTGAAGTATTATACTCAGTTTTGCTGGGTAGGTGATTCTTGGTTTTAGTCCTAGTTCCTTTGATTTCTGGAATATCATATTCCATGCCCTTCAATCCCTTAATGTAGAAGCTGCTAGATCTTGTGTTATCCTGATTGTATTTCCACAATACTTGAATTGTTTCTTTCTAGCTGCTTGCAATATTTTCTCCTTGACCAGGGAACTCTGGAATTTGGCCACAATGTTCCTAGAAGTTTCTCTTTTTGGATCTCTTTCAGGTGGTGATCAGTGGATTCTTTCATTATTTATTTTGCCCTCTGGTTCTAGAATCTCAGGGCAGTTTTCCTTGATAATTTCATGAAAGATGATGTCTAGGCTCTTTTTTTGATCCTGCCTTTCAGGTAGTCCCATAATTTTTAAATTGTCTCTCCTGGATCTATTTTCCAGGTCAGTTGTTTTTCCAATGAGATATTTCACATTCTCTTCCATTTTTTCATTCTTTTGGTTTTGTTTTGTGATTTCTTGGTTTCTCATAAAGTCATTAGCCTCCATCAGTTCCATTCTAGTTTTGAAAGAACTATTTTCTTCAATGAGCTTTTAAACTTCCTTTTCCATTTGTCTAATTCTGCTTTTGAAAGCATTCTTCTCCTCATTGGCTTTTTGAACCTCTTTTGCCAATTGAGTTAGCCTATTTTTCAAGGTGTTATTTTCTTCAGCATTTTTTTGGGTCTCCTTTAGCAAGGTGTTGACCTGCTTTTCATGTTTTTCTTCCATCTCTCTCATTTCTCTTCCCAGTTTTTCCTCCACCTCTCTCATTTGATTTTCAAAATCCTTTTTGAGCTCTTCCATGGCCTGAGCCCATGGAATATTTCTTTTGGATGTTTGGGATACAGAAGCCTTGATTTCTATGTCTTTCCCTGATGGTAAGCATTGTTCTTCCTCACCAGTAAGGAAGGGAGGAGATATCTGTTCACCAAGAAAGTAACCTTCTGTGGTCTTATTTTTTTTCCCTTTTCTGGGCATTTTCTCAGCCAGTGACTTGACTTCTGAGCTTCCTCTTCACACCCACCTGGCCTCCAGATCTGCCTAGCCAGCTCTTGGAGTCTGAGATTCAAATGCTGCTTCCCAGCCTCAGTGCACGGGCAGGGCAGGGCTGCTAGTCAGTGTGAGATTAAGTTCAGGTGCTCAGGTGGGAGCAGGGCCACCTCACAGGGCTCAGTTCCCTCAGGGGGTTTATGCAGAGACCTTCAACAATGGATCCAGGCTCCTGCCTGCTTTGGGAGCCCCAGCCTGCTGCCATCTCCACTGCTGCCTCCCAAGGGGGCTTGAGTCATGGGGACCCCCGCTCCCCTCTTGAAACCGAAAAAGCCCTCCCACCGACCTTGGGCACCTGTGGGTGGAGGGACCCACTAAGCCACTGGAGATTCTGTCCCTGAAGCTTGCTCAGATCTGCTTCTCTCGGTGCTGCATGGCCAAGGCAGGGCTGGGCTCTGCTCTGGGTCTGGTTGAGATCGACCTTTCGTGTCAGTTTTTCAGGGCTCTTTGGAACAGAAATCTCTTCCACTCAGTTGTTCTGTGGCTTCTGCTGCTCCAGAATTTGTTGGGAGTTCTTTACAGATATTTTATGGGCTGTGGGTTTGGAGCTAGCATATGTGTATCTTTCTACTCTGCCATCTTGGCTCCTCCCCTCTTATAGCTAAATCTTGAAGGATTCCAGGAGTGATAAGAGGCAGAAGTGAGGAGGGAGAACATTCAAGGTAAAGTCCACTTCCAATGCAAAAGAATGGAAATAGGAGATGTACGAAGTGTGTATGAGTTAGGGTAAGTAAAAATTATAAGAATAAAAATAATAGCATCAACAACAGTATTTATTTGGTGCTTTAAAGTTTATAATCCCCATTTTACAGGTGAAAAAACTAAGGCTGAGACAGATTAAATGACTAGTTCAGGGTCATGCAGCTAGTGTCTGAGGGAGGATTTGAACTCAACTCTTCCTCACTCCAAGTCCAGCTCCTTTATTGTGGGGCATATGGAATAATAAAATATCATGATCAATGAAAGGAAATCAGGAGCTCTTGAACAGAGAAGTAGAACACTAGTGGCATTGTAGCAAGATCAAGAGTATGGCCTTTGGGAATAGCTGAAATGGAATGGACAAATGAGTCTTAGGAGCAGAGAAGATTTAGAAACTGAGAAATTAAGGTATTTACACCTTTCTTTTTTAATATATATATATATATATATAAAATATATATATATTTGCTTACTGTTTAATTTTCCCCCAGTTACAGGAAAATAAAAATTTTTTACATTAGTTTTTTAAAATTTGAGTTCCAAATTCTCTCCCTTCTTCCCTCCCCACCCTCCAGCCTCTCACTGAGAAGACAAGCAATTCTATATTGGTTATATATGTGTAGTCATACAAAATTTATCCATAATAGTCACATTGTAAAAGAAAACAGATAAAAAATACTCAAGAAAAATAAAGTGAAAAAGAGTTGTTTCAGTCTGTATTCAGACACTATCAATTCTTTCTCTGCGGATGAATAGCATTTTTCATCCTAAGTCCTTCAGAGTTGCCATGGATCATTGTATTGCTGAGAAGAGCTAAGTCATTCATAGCTGATCATCCTACAATATTGCTGTTACTTTGTACTCATTGCATTTCACTTTGCATCAACCCCTGTAATTCTTTCTAGATTTTTTAAGAGCATCCTGCTCATCATTTCTTTTTAAAAATTGCATTTATTTATTTATTTTTAGATTTAGACATTCATTTCCAGAAAAATTTTTGAGTTCCAATTTTTCTCCCCATCTCTCCCTTCCCCCCACCCCATAATACCTTGTATTCTGATTACCCCTTCCCTCAGTGTATCCTCCCTTCTATCACACCCCACCCTTCCCTTATCCTCATCTCCTTTCTTTTCTTGTGGGGCAAGATAAATTTCTATACCCCATTGCCTGTGTTTCTTATTTCTCAGTTATATGCAATAATAGTTCTCAGAATTTGTTTCTAATACTTTGCCAACTTCTCTCCCTCCCTCTCTCCCTACCCATCCCCACTGAGAATGCAAGCAATTCAATACAGGCTAGATATGTGTCATTTTGCAAAAGACTTCCATAATAATCATGTTGTGTAATACTAAATATATTGCCCTCTATCCTACCCTGTCCCTCCCTTTTTTTATTCTCTCATTTGACCCTGTCCCTTCCCAAAAGTGTTAACTTCTAGTTACTCTCTTCTCCCATTTACCCTCCCTTCTATCATCCCCCTCACCCCACTTGTCACCTCCTCCCTGACTTTCCTATAGTGTAAGATAGATTTTCATACCAAATCTAGTGAGCACGTTATTCCTTCCTTAAGCCATATGTGAAGAGGGTAAGCTTCACTTTTCTCCTCTCATCTCCTTTTTCTCCTCCACTGAACAAGATTTTTCTTATCTCTTTTATGAGTTATAGCCTGCCCCATTCCATTTCTCCCTTTCTCCTCCAGTATTTTCCTCTCTCACCCCTTAATTTTTATTTTATTTTTTTGTGTGTATATCATCTCTTCTGATTCAACACACCCTGTACTCTCTATGTGTGTGTGTGTGTGTATGTATGTATGTGTGTGTGTGTAATCCCTCCACCTACTCAAATACTGAGAAAAGTCTTAAGAGTCACAAATATTATCTTTCCATATAGGAATGTAAACAGTTTAGCTTTAGAAAGTCTTTTATGACTTCTCTTTCCTTTTTACCTTTTCTTGCTTTTCTTGAGTCTTGTGTTTGAAAGTCAAATTTTCTATTCAATTTTGATTTTTTCATCATGAATGCTTGAAAGTCATCTATATCATTGAATGACCATTTATTCCCTTGAGGTATTATACTCAGTTTTGCTAGGTAGGTGATTCTTGGTTTTAATCCTAGCTCCTTTGACTTCTGGAATATCCTATTCCAATCCCTTCGATCCCTTAATGTAGGCTGCCAGATCCTGTGTTATCCTGATTATATTTCCACAGTACTCGAATTGTTTCTTTCTAGCTGCTTGCAATATTTTCTCCTTGACCTGAGAACTCTGAAATCTGGCCACAATATTCCTAGTAGTTTCTCTTTTTGGATCTCTTTCAGGTGGTGATCAGTGGATTCTTTCAATATTTATTTTGCCCTCTAGTTCTAGAATATTGGGGCAATTTTCCTTGATAATTTCATGGAAGATAATGTCTAGGTTCTTTTCTTTGATCATGACTTTCAGGTAGTCCTATAATTTAAAAATTGTCTCTCCTGGATCTATTTTCCAGGTCAGCTATTTTTCTAATGAGATATTTCACATTATCTTCTATTTTTTTAAACTTTTGGTTTTGTTTTCTAACTTCTTAGTTTATCTCATAGTCATTAGCTTCCCTGAACTTGGTTTTCTCTTTTAAAGAATTATTTTGTTCAGTGAGCTTTTAAACCTTTTTCTGCATTTGGCTAATTCCTCTTTTTAAAGCCTTCTTCTCTTCATTGACTTTTTGGCCCTGTTTTTCCAATTGAGTTAGCCACTTTTTAATGGTGTTATTTTCCTCAGTATTTTTTTGGTTCTCCCTTAGCAGGCTGCTGACACACTTTTCAAGCTCTTCTATGGTCTGAGTCCATTTCATATTCATTTTGGATGTACTGGAGGCAGAGGCCTTGACTTCCTCTGATGTATGCCTTGTTCTTCCTCATCCCAAAAGGATGGAAGAAGACACCTGTTCACCAAGAAAGTAGCCTTCTATGGTCTTATTTTTTTTCCCCTTTTTTGGACATTTTCTCAGCCAGTTACCTGACTTCTGAATCCTTTGTCAAGAGGAAGGTTCTAATGCTCTTCCTCTCCCCAGTACCATGCTCAAGGCTGAGATTCAGATCAGCTGCTCAGCTCCCCCAGGGGCTTTGGGTGAGGGCAGAGCCACCATGGAGGGCTGAGGTTCAGACCAGTTGCTCAGTTCCCCAGAGGCTTTAAGCTGAGCTGCCTGGACAGTGGACTCAGGCTGCTTCCATGTAACAGCCTGTAGCCTGCTGCTGCTGCTGCCTGGGGCCAGTACTGGGGGAATCCCATTCCCCTCCTTCCTAGCTGGGAAAGCCCTCCCACACTGACCTTTGAAGATTTCTTTATTGCTTGTGGGTTCAGGGATCTGGGACCCTCCCTGCTGGAAATTGTGCCCCAGATATCTGTTCAGGTCCTGTTCCTTTCAGTGCCACTTGACCAGGGCTGGGCTCTGCTCTGTTCAGTGTCTTGTGAAATAGACCTTTCCTGTTGACCTTTCAGGTTACCTTTGGCAGGAAACCTCCTTCAATCTGTTGTTCTGTGGCTTCTGCTGCTCTGGAATTTGTTGAGAGTCATTTTTTACAGGTATTTTGTGGGCTATGGGGGAAGTACTAGAGTATATGTGTCTTTCTACTCTGTCATCTTGGCTCCACCCCCCTGGAATGGATCCATTACTTCTTATGGTACAATAGTATTTCATCAAAATTACATACCACAACTTATTCAACCATTCCCCAATTGATGTGCATCCCCACAGAAATTAAGGAGATAGGTGGTGGCACAGTAGATAGAGTGCTAGGCCTGGAATCAGAAAGCCCTGAGTTCAAATCTAGCCTCGGATTCTGACTAGTTGTGTGATCATGGGATAGACACATAACCTGTTTGCCTTAGTTTTTTAACTGTAAAATGGAGATAATAATAGAACCTTATTCTAAGGATAAAATGAGATAATATATGTGAAAACCTCTTAGCATAGTGCCTGGCACATAGAAGGCACTAAATAAATACTTCTTCTTCTTCTCCTTTGGTGGAAACCTCAGTGAGTAGATTGATAACCCTGAACTCATTCAGTAAGGATGGAGAATGTCTCGAGTCAGTAAACAACAGCCACAAGAATCTTGATTGAATCATTTTCAAGAAGAACACTGGTATTTTTAAGAGTAAATGAGGACAGGAAGAAGAAAACAAACATTTCCAAATTTGTGGGTGATATATCATTACTGCTTTTTCCCTTTGAGAAAGAATAGAGTTTTTGCAAAGATAAAATGAGATAATACTTGTAAAGCTTTGGCAACCTTAAATTTGTGAAATGTCTTCTTACTCTGAAGAGAGAGCAAACTAAGTTACAAGCATACCTTCAAGAAGAAAGCAGGAATCAACAATTCCTCTTGGACACCATTTTGAATCAATCCAGAGGCTGGAGATACCCCATTCCTCACAAGACACCCATATTCAATTCAGTTCATTTATGCAAGTCTTTGTTAAAAACCTACTATATGCAAAGGACTGTTAAGCTCTGGGAATAAAAGCTCAGACATCAAAAGCATTATCTGTCCTCAAGGAAATTCCATTCTACTATATTTTTAATTTCACCCAATACATACATGATATTACAAAGCCTTCCCAGTAGCTTTCAACACATATGAGATGAATTCTGCATAACCATCCAAACAACATCCTCCTCCAATAATGTAAACAAATGCCTTTTAACCAAATACCATTGTAAAGTCTCTAAACCCCAGTGTTTTGCCCATTGCAAATTACAAATTCCCATTACAAAACTGGTAATTTGTGACAATCTGACCTAGAGTTTACACCTTCATAGTGTGACTAATTAAAGCTCAGTGGTTGGTGTTAGAGTTGGAGTTAGAAAGACCTGAATTCAAATATTGTCTCAGATATGTTCTAACTATATGACCCTGCTTTTTATTATTCAGTTGTTTCTGACTCTTTGTGACCCCAGCTGAGGTTTTCTTAGCAAAGATACTGGAATGATTTGCCATTTCCTTCTCCAGCTCATTTTACAAAAGAGGAACAGGAAAAAGTGACTTACTCAGAGTCACACAGTTAGTAAGTGCATAAGGTCAGATGTGAACTTATGAAGATGATTTTTTTCTGATTCCAAGCCCAGTAAATCCACTATCCACTATCCACTCTGCCACTTAGCTTCCCCTGTACCAGTTATTTAACTACTCAGTCTCAGTTTTCTCTTTTTAAAAAAGGGATAACAATACCACCTACCTTACAGGGTTGTTGAGAGGATCAAATGAGATAATAAATGTAAAAATGTTTTGTAAAGTACCATATAAATGTTAGCTATCATTATTAATTCTGAGAATCAGTCTATTTGCATTCATAACAACATTCCTTTGGGATTATTCCCTGTAACATTTTTTTGACTTTCTGTTTTCATGGAACCAGTTAAGCTTGTTAAGTTTGGTATAATTGTAATGGTTCCTATGGGCAATGGAAGAAAAGGAGGAAGAAAAAGACTATCTTGACCTTGAAAAAATTCAAATTTGGTTGAGAAAAGACATTTAAGCATATACCTGGAGTCATTCATATTTCATTTAGATCTGTGCAGTCTCATGTGCTCCTTTTATATCCATGTGATATCAACAGTAGAGAAAGGTTTTGGTTGGAACTCAAGGAAAAGATTAACTCCAGAACATGGCCAAGGATGACACAGGAGGAGGGACTATGGCTGAGGCGAGATCAGCATTATTGCCAGGCATAGTCAAATTGATGAGAACCCACATCCAGAGAAGCAGCAATACAAGCAGGAAATTTTTAAAAATCTATCTGCAATTGGTCCAAGAAAAGTGAAAAATCTTGCTTTCAAGGCAAAAAAAATGGATTTAATTAAAATCATTTTACTTAATGGAGTGCAAAAACAATGATCCTCAACTAATTTCTTCTTTTTTACTGGCTGTAAATATGTATGTGTTATTAATGTTATTCTTTTTTTTTCTCATTTTAGAGGTAGCATAATATAGCAATAGAGGACTGCCTTCAAAGTCTAGCAGAACTGGATTCAAGTCTGGGTTCTAATATGTAATCTTTGTGTGTCCCTGAGCAAGTCATTTATCTCTTAATGCTTTAGGGGTTCTCAAATATTTTTTTTGTCATAGACCCCTTGTGAAGCCTATATACCCTTTCTTTGAATTATGTAAATCCAGTTCGAACACAAATCAAGACATCATCCTCTGATGTGAACAAAGGAAGAAGGAGAAGAAGAAGAAAGAGAAGAAAGGGAATAAGAAGAGGAAGAAGAAGAAGAAGGAGAAGAAGAAGGAGAAGAAGAAGAAGAAGGAGAAGAAGAAGGAGAAGAAGAAGGAGAAGAAGAAGGAGAAGAAGAAGAAGAAGAAGAGGAGGAGGAGGAAGAGGAAGAAGAAGGAGAAGAAGAAGAAGGAGAAGAAGAAGAAAGAGAAGAAAAGGAAGAAGAAGAGGAAGAAGAAGAAGAAGGAGAAGAAAAGGAAGAAGAGGAAGAAGAAGAAGAAGGAGAAGAAGAAGAAGGAGAAGAAGAAGGAGAAGAAGAAGGAGAAGAAGAAGGAGAAGAAGAGGAAGGAGAAGAAGAGGAAGAAGAAAAAGAAGAAGAAAGAGAAGAAGAAGAAAGAGAAGAAGGCAGAGGAGAAAAGGAAAACAACATCAGCAACAACAATGGATAAGATATAACATATGGGATTAACCAAGGAGACCAATCAAATTAAAGGAAACTAATTAAATTAAAGTGTAGTTAGCAAAATTAAAGCAAAAACCAAGTTCACAGACACCTTGCTCTCACCAGCTCTCTAAGAACAGGTTACAGAGAAGGGTCCAACCTGCACTGGTACAAAGATTTCCTTTTATAAAAGTTCCTTTTTAAAAAAGGCAATCAGAGGTTCAGTTCCCATCATATTTTTTTTAAGCTACTGGCATTTTCATTCCTTGACTGGTATATGGTGTATCTTCTTGAAATAAGATTATGACATTTATATAAAAGAGAAAAGACATTCATCCTATATTTGACCTGTAGATGGAAGATTTAAAATATCTTCTTTGTACCCATCACTGTTCAGCAAGTAAATTAGTGACTTCCCACTCACCTTTTCAATAGAAGTATCAGGCATAATATGATTTCTATATCAGTCCTTTGTAACAAGCCTCATTTTCCATCAGTAATAAACCCCAAAGCACATTTGCAGTTGAATATGATCATGTAAAAAGATATTTTTGGGTTTTTTTACTCAAATAGCATTTGTTAAATGTTTCCATGAACGGGGCTGTAGATGTGGACCATATTACATGAAATGGATACAACTCTTACTCTTTAGAAGTTTGAAAATGAAGATGAATTACTAGGATGTCAGCTTCCGGAGGGCAAGACTGCTTCATATTTCCCATTCTATTACCAACCCATAGCCCAACACTTTGTAAGCAATAGTCAATTACTAAATGCATGTTGATTTCAACTGGAGTGAATCATGCCTCTCAAAATCCATTTTAAAGAAAGAGAATTTATTCTGTTACATAAGTGGATGGCTTTGAGGTGGTGTAGGACATTGTCCCAGTATCTGAGTTCTGGTCTCCACCCTGTCACTAATTAGCTTAGACAAGCTGAGATCTCTTTTTCTCTTCCTCAGTTTCCTCATCTTAAAAATGCAGCTGAACTAGTTATTTTCAGGTTCCTTGATGAAATAAATGTAAGCTACTTGAAGATAGGGACAATTTCATTGTATCTTTGTATCTCTAGTACTTATCCCATTATTTGGTATACAACAGGCACTTAATAAATAAATGCTTGTTGATTGATAGATTGGTTGATTCTCTCCCTAACATTTCATAGATCTATATTCTAGTAGCAGCTCACATAGCTAGGAAGTTAAGACTTTTGGTCTAACATGACCTAATCTAACAAAGTACCTCACAGAAGTAAGGGGGGGGGGGAAGTTTATAAACCAATGAAATAGTTATCACAGAGGTCTGGCATTAAAGCTTTCTGTATACTTGAGAACCCTTAGATAACAACTTTATTGTTAAGCATAATATTGACTAAGATTAATTATTTAGTTTCTATCTCAGGCAGATTTGTTTTTGGTCCAGATCTACAACTTAACTGGTGTAGGTAACTCCTTTCCCACCCCAAGAAACTCTTTCTTCCAAAAGAGATCACCAATTTATAGTTTGAGAGAACTACCTGGAAAAATTAAATGATTTATTTAGGCTCCCACAGAAAGTATACGTCAGTGGTTGGACTTGAACTCCAGGTCTTCCTGACACCAAAGTTCATTCTCTATCTATTATGCCAGACAGTCTCTGATGGCTCATTCTAAACTACAAAAATGAAAGAAAACATGTTGAATCAGAGTTAAAAGATTTAAGGCACAGAACAGCGGGAGATAGGAGTTATCAAACTGATGTGGGCAGAGATAGCAGAGTTGAAAAATCATAGAACTGTATTTCTACACAGTACAATGAAACTCTCCTTTGATGTGCTATCATGGAGCTCTGAGCTCTCAGGGACCAACAGGGCAGACCCCAGATGCTGCCTGACTTGAGCAAGGAAGCAAAGTTGCCTTGGATCCTTGCCAGAGGATGGTATCCATTGTCTGCTGACTAGCCTTGCAAAATCTGGAGAGTCTCATCACCAGAAAGCTAGATACTGCTCGATTGGTTCTTTGGCCAGGGAAACTCAAGAAATAATAATTGGCATGAAAACAACAGCCTGGAGTCCCCAAGCAGAGATCAGATTATGTTCAGCATACTTTGTTCATAAGGACAGGAATATGTGTAATATACTGTGGAAAAAATGTTGTTTTTAAAATAAGTTAAAATTATTTTAAAATCTTGGATCTTGAAGCAGAAAGCTTCAATTACCTGTAAATTCCCTTTTGAAGGACTTTCGTTCACTAGGGATGTCAGAGAGATGAGATATTGTTGCAATAATATTCATTCTCTGTGCTATAATGAAAGCCTCATAGTGATTTTACAAAGACTTTTAGAATAAGCAATTTGAAAAGTTCCTTTAAAAAATTAGTTAATCTGTATCTCCTATAAGAATCAAATCAAGTTGGAAAAGAATTCTGGGTGGGAAGGGAAAGAGACACTGCTCCAGTTTATGACAATACCAATCCCCTTGAGAAAGCCAAGGTCCACCAGTGACTTCTCTTGTCAACAGAAGGTTCAACACACAAACTGGGTCAGAAAAGTTGTTTCCTTGTGACAAACGTTCAAGCTGAGAATAAAAAAAAATGGCTTTAAGAATGTGGTTCATTTTGAGACAAAGTGTTACTCCTTGTCTTTAACTATCTCCAGCATTTAAAAAGTAAAAAGGAGTTCTGTATATGGAAACAGATGTGGTCTTCTACTCTGGGTGCCCTTGTACAAGTCACAGTAATTAGTCAGTCAATAAGCATTTATTAAATGTCTATTATGTGCCAGGCACTACTATAGTTGCTTTCCTTAGCCTCAGTTTCCTCATTGTTTTAGATAAAGGGTTTGGACTAGATGGTTTCTAAGCTTCCTTACAGCTCTAAATAAATGAACTTGTAATTATGTAAATAATTTCAGGACCCAAGGCAGCCACTGAATAAAATTATGGAGAAGTTCTCATAACTATATGCTAATCAAGTTGAGCCTTCTTCTCCTTGTCTCCCCCCACTTCTGGATATCTTCTCACCAGTTGCCTTTCGATTTGGACAAAAGAACCCGCCTTGGAGGCTTTCACTCTTTTATCTCTGGATGAAATGTGCTGGGCACTCCACATCTGTCTCATAACTTCGGGTGGATCCTATCCGTACCCCACTTATTCCTTCTCCCCAGATATTTCTTCACCACCACCCTTCAGCATTCTGTTCCCTCCCCTCCCCCTAGTTCTGGATCATTTAAGATAGTATCAAATGAGCTTCATAATTGCACCTACCTCAGAGGTTTTATTGCTGATAAATGGAAATAAGATACATTGAGCACTATGAAAACTTTGGTGTATAAATGTTAGTCATTAGACCATAGTTCTTCAAGGGCAGAGACTGTCTTTTACATTTCTTTGTATCCCTAGGGTTCAACATAGTGAATGGCTCAGAATAGTTGCTTAGTCAATATTTATTTTCTGATTGACATAAATGTCAGTCATTTTATATCTTTTTATGTTATTCTTCTATTGAACTCTAAAGTTCATGAGGGCAGATAGTCTTTTCTGAACTAGTATTTCTCCCAATATTTAACACAATGATCTGTACAAAGGTCTTAATAAATGTGGATAAATAAATGAATGGATAAATATGAGACAAAGATGGTACATTATCTTCATTCATTCATAAAAGAAGTATTTATTTAGCTCCTACTGTATGCAGCTACCTAGCTACCTTAAACTGTGTGGAGGGAAAAGAAGGGGTAGATACTAAATTTAGATGCAATGATTGCTGATTTCCAAATGTTTGCATTCTAGTAAAGGAACATTCTGTCTAGCAGAATGTATGTATGTACGTATGTATGTATGTATGAATGAATGAATGAATGAATGAATGAATGAATGAATGAATGAATGAATAGATGAACTTGCTTTGTGGCATTGACTTTTGACTTTCTGTAGGCTCAGGTTCTATGAATGCCTTTAAGACAGAGCAATGTAATGCAGTAGAAGGGTGGATCTGTATTCTGGTATTGTCTCTGGCATTAACCTACTATATGACCCAGGGCACATGACTTAATTGCTTTGGGTCTCAGTTTCCTCTTCTGTTGAATCAGGAGTTGAGATGGCATAACCTCTAAGTTTTTTTTCCCATCAGCTAACTATTGATTATTTTCACTTTGTCTTTTCTATACTTTATGTGTACATATGTGCTTTCATATCGTATATATCCCCATTAGACAGTGAGCTCCTTAAGGTCAGGGACTGGTTTTTGTGCTTCTTTGTATCCTTAGCACTTAGTAAACTAACCAACGTATTGTAAGTACTTAATAAATGCTTAATCACTAATAAACTTTATTCTATGATTTTTCTACAAAAAAAAATAAAGGCACATTGGTATGTTAGCATGTAAAATTGTGAGTTGTTCAAAAAAAGCGTCTGTATCTAAATTTCACTCACTTAAGTGTTTATGTTGAAAATTGAGAAGGCGGGGGAAAAGGAAGGAAGAAAGGAAAGAAGGAAAGAAAAGAAAGAGAAAAAGAAAAGAAAGAGAAAAAGAAAAGAAAGAGAAAAAGAAAAGAAAGAGAAAATATAGTTAGTCTGCTTATTTTTTCCCTGTAATTTGGCAGACTTCTAAGTGGTCAACGTGTCATTCATTTATAATGAGATTTTTCAGTCTTTCAGAGGAGTGACAGGGTTCACATTCTTATGAATGGGCCACTTGCCTCAACCGCAAACATCACATCTGGTTTCTTGACAAATTCCATCTTGGCCACAGTCAAGCCCTACTGAGCATTCAGCAGCAATCCAGGGAAGCTCTAGAAACTAGTCAATCACCCTCAAAAATAGGCTCCCAGTGAGTGGGAGGTATGGAGAGCAAGGTTGAAATCTGTTGACTGAAAGTGCTAGGGCAAGGTGTGTGTGTGTGTGTGTGTGTGTGTGTGTGTGTGTGTGTGTGTGAAATTCTCTTTTTGACACTAGTTTCATGATCATGGGCTAATCACTTTTCTGACCCTGTTGCCTCATCTGTAAAATGGTTATGGTAACAATCTCTGACTCACAAAGTTATTATGCAGAAAAAATGAATTAGAGTTGTCATAGATCTGTGATACCCAGCTTCTCTCTGACACATATTGACATCCATATTAAATGTTTGAATAGATGAATTTGAAAACATTATGAAGTTCTCATTTTTGGCCAAATACTATGCTAAACACTGGAGACATAAAAACAAAAGCAAAAACAATCCTTTTCCTCAAGGAGCTTATATTCTAATGAAGGAGACACAACAATACTGTATATGGGAGTAGTGACTCAGGGAGTGATATTTTGGTTTGGAAAGTTCTAGGGATGGTGAACCTTGAAAAGGGACTCTAGTTTGTTAAGATGTTTATTGTTCATCATCGTTATTATTATTTTATTAGTCACATGTTATTCATTTATTTAAATAACATTTATTACTTAAATAAAAAAAGTGATGGCTAAGGATCACTCAGGATAAAACAACATGGATGAATTGGGATCTGCAGATATGGAAGAAATGTTATGAGCATGAGGTAATGCAGCCATCCAGGTTCAAGTTATCACCACTTTGTTTTTTCTTCTTATATTTAGTATTAGAATTCTTTAGTTAGTACAAACTCATAATGTAGACTCTTAGAGCCAAAAGGATTCTGGAAGACCATCTAGATCTACTTTTTCCTTAATGCCAGAATCCTTTCTATCATATCTATGAACAGTGGTCCTGATTGAACAGACAAATCACAACTTTACAAAGCAGTTATGAAAATTAGTTCTATATTTTCCTCCAGTTGTCTTAAATATTGCATTTTTTTTCCTGAAATACGACTTTTCTTTGTTCCTCATCCTTTTTAAAGACAATACTTTGTCTCTAGTTATTTTCTATTTTAAGGTGACTATTTCTACAGGATCCCTTTTTCATCCCACCTTCCCCCTTATTTTTAAAGTTTTACTTAACTTATTAATTTCAATTTTTTATTTTATTTAATTATCTAATTTCTTTCCTCTTTTATTCCCTTTTGCTTAGGTAGTTAGCTAAAATGACCCTTCCTTTCCTCTTTGAAAGAATTTTGTTAGTTTGTTAGGGTTTTTGTTTTTTCATTTTCAACCTCCTTTTCTCAAAAGAATTTCTTTACTTCATTCTCTTCACTAATTCTCTTAGATTTCTGTTGATTCTAAAATCCAAGGCTTTTATTCTGTCTTTATACTAATTTCTTCTTTAGTCTCCATTTTCCTCATGTGATAAAACTTAGAAAGACCCTATTTTGAATTCTTTCTTCTCAATAATTTCTAAGTTATTGCCTTGTAGATCTTGACATCTCTCCCAACCTTGTGCCTCATTTTTGGAAAAATCAACTCCTGCAGGATAGAGAGAAGATAAAAATATTACTACCTGGTAGAAATATCTTTGTTCTTTATCTCATAATCTTTTCCTATTTTCTGCTCTCCTAACAACATCTCCTCCCTCCCTCCATCCCTCTAGATGTTAGTTGCTCTCAGGAATTCTAATTCTCCTGAGGAATGATACTTTCTGTGAAGATACAATATTCTCAGATTTAGTTGTCTATCTGCACACTTAATCCCTGAAGATCATATATCCTTTAGTGTCCTCAACTCCAAATAGAGAATGTATTCTTTCTTCTCCCCACCACAGAGGAGTGTTATTTAGTGGGAGCTCTACCACTGAATCAAGATTTTGATTTCCTTGTTTCCATACCTCCTTTTGCCCCTTCACCCATTCTCTTGCAGCCTGCCTCTCCCTCTCTCTCTTTGTCTCTCTCCCTCCCTCCCTCCCTCTCTATCTCTGTCTCTGTCTCTCTGTCTCTGTCTCTTTCTCTCTCTCTTTCCTCTTTATTGTTTACTATTGCCCTGATTAAGGTCCATGCCTCTCTCTCTCTCCATCTTCTTTCCTGTTTTATGAACATTTCCATTTTGTAACCTATTCCCACCCAAAACATTCACTTGTATAGGGTGAAAAGTGAGGGGAGAGAGGGAGAGATTAAGTCCATGGTGATTCAAGGTTGCTTCTCCATTATCTCATCTGCTTTTAGAAAGAAATTTATTAATGGTTCCTCCATTGTTTTGCTTATTATAATTTAATATTAAATAATTTAATATTTAACATTTTAAATATTATTTATTATTTTAAACAATTTTAATAAGTGTCTTTTTCTTCTAGGTTATCATCATCTCTATTATTATCATCTTTTAATGTTCTCTATTGATGCAGGCATTTATTTTGTTACTCATGCTTTCCTTGATAGCTATATCTATTTATCTTCTTGTTTGTCTGGGGTGTTTACAAATCAGTCTATTCATTATTTTTGTAGGAATCCTTCAAATGCCTTTTCATGTCTCTCTCTCTCTCTCTCTCTCACTCTCTCTCTCTCTCTCTCTCTCTCTCTCTCTCTCTCTCTCTCTCTCTCTCCATCTTTCTCTGTCTCTTTCTCTGTCTCAATCTTTCTATCCTCTCTATCCCTGCCTATCTCATTCTCTATCTCTGTCTCTCACTTTCTCTGTGTCTGTGTCTGTCTCTCTTTCTCCCTCATCTCTCTTTTTCACTCTCTCATGTCTATCTTTTTGCTGATGATTAGTCTTAGGTTTATCAGATATGTTATTTTGGCTTGGATCTTGAGATCTTTTGATTTTTGTAATATTTTTATTTATTATTTATTTAATATTTTGTTTCATTCCCTCCTGTAGTCTCTAGTAGATGCAGATTAGTCTTGTGTTACTTAAATTTCCTTTAAAAAATACTTAAATGCCTTTCTGTTTTAATACCTGCAAAATTACTTGTTTGGTATTGTAATTGCTAAATTTAACCACTGTATGTCTTGAAATTTTCAGTTTAGTCATTTGGGGGTGGGGTGGCTGTGGGATTCTTTTTCCATCTCCCCCCTCCCCCCTAGGAGATTTGTGGATTCTTTTAATGGGCTTTTTTTTTTTTTTGTATCAGAAATTCTGGGGAGGTTTTTTGTTTTTGTTTTTTGTATTGTTTCTTGCAGGGTTTTGGTTTGTCGTGTTCTTTTGGGAGATCCACATAATTATGAAGTTGTCTTTACATACCCTTTCTTTGGGATTAAGTATTTTGCTTGTAAAGAGGTCATATGTTCCTTTAAAGTTACTGAATTTTGCTTATCTTCTTCCAGATTATTCTTCACTTCAGTATATTTGTATTTCTAATTAATTATCCTCTCTTATTTCTTTGGAGAGTTTCAACACCATGGATTCTAGGTGGGTTTTTTTTGGGGGGGGGGTTGTTTGTTGTTGCTGCTTGCTAATTATTTCTCCCGTGCAGGCCATAAATTGTACTAATCCCTTTTAATTTCTACTTTCTATATTCTTATTTCTTTATTGAACCGTTTAGGAATAAACTGTTGTGGTTTTATGCTCTTTTGAGAATTCACAGGGTCCCCGATCTCATGAGGTGTTGGTTTTGTTTCCCTTGTCTTGCAGCATTTACATAGAATTATTTGAACTCATTTGAATGTCTGGTGACCATGTTCCCTTCTGTTATTAATATCATCCCTGTTATTTATCCGTGTTTGCCCTGGGTTGTAAGCTCAATTTTTTTCTTTGTTGTCATTGTTAATTCCTGTATTTTTTCCCTCATATTTCCCTATGACTTACTTTCTGACTCCTTCCCTTCTGGAGGTGGATCCCCTAAGGGTTGGACTTCAAAGCCTCTTCCTTTGTGGAGAGATTTATTTTTCTCTACCCCAATCCCTGACCCATGTGATTTAGAGTGAGAGATAAAACTTGTCTCAACTGGATGTCAGTACTTTTTCAGTCCCACACATATGTTGGCTCCTTGCCCCAGTTCTTTATGTTCCTAAGTTTTCTGGCTAAACACACCTTCAGCATACTGTCTCCCAAGACAGGGCATGTTTCCTCTTTATTAGATCTCCCTCTCTTCTGCAAGGGGAGTGGGTAGAGAGGAGATCTGCTGTTTCCAGTTGTAGAACAGTGGGGTGAGCAGGGTCAAGGTATGCTGGCAGAGACTGCATCAGCATCAAGGAAATTGCCAACTGGACCCCAGAACACAGAACAGTGGGCTAGATTCTTTTATCCACCCAGAGTGTGGAACTTAAGAGGAGCTGACTGAACACCTGAGGAACTAGTTTTCTCTGCTCTTAATTTATCAGGTTGTTACCTTGTTAGTCTTAATATCTTGGCTTAGGTAGACTACATTTGTTTTACATCTTTCCTTTTTGGGGGATTTTTGAGAGTTCCTGAGAACTGGAGAAAATGTTTAGTCCTGTATACTACTGGGGATTCTATTGGTCATTTCAGAAGAAAATCACTAGCAGAGAGCTAATGGTGGGTGGGTGGGACTAGGAAAGTACTCACACACAAGGTGGAATTTCAGCTATATCTTGAAGTAAACCAAGGAAGCAGAGAAGTTAAAAGGCAGAGGTGAGGAGGTATTTTATTAGAGCCATGGGGGCACAGAATGCAAAGACATAGAATAAGGAAGTATGTGTAGTATGTGTGTGTGTGCATGTGCACATGCTTGAACGTACATGGAGCAGACAATGTTTATTTCTCCCTTCCACCCCTTTTAAAAAAAATCATAATGTGCTAATAATAGAAAATAGGAGGCACAAAAACATAAATGAAGAAAAGGAGAACCAAGAATTATAAACAAGAAATTATTAAGTTCCAGAAGCCACCTAATTTACCTCCCATAATACAGACTTCATGAGTGCACAAACGCTACAATGCCAGGGAAGATTTCTTATTTCATAGAATCATAAATTGTTCAAGAAAGAAGAGACCCATAGACATTATCAAGTTCAACTAATTCACTTTTACAGATTAGGGAATCATGGACCAGAAAAGTGTCTTGCCCATTATCAGTTATTCCATTGTGAGCCTAGACCATCAACCCAGTTTTTCTGACTTGAAGTTCAATGCTCTTTCCACTCTATCAGCTGGCAGTCTATTGTATCTACCTCCCTTTGTAAGTCTCCTATAGTAAGTGGTTTTTCAAAATACATACATATATATGTGTGTGTGTGTGTGTACTTTCTTAGACAATTTGTCCCAAAGACATATGAAAAACCTCTCCTACTCTTTTTTTAAAAATTATTGTATTTGTTTTCATTTTTCTACCATCACTTCCATAGGTCTTAGATTTTCTCTCCCTCCCTCTCCAAGACAGCATGTAATCTTATATGGGTTCTACACATACATTCTTATTAACCACATTTTCACATTAGTTATGTTGCATACAAGAATTAAAATGAATGGGAGAAACCATGAGAAAAACCGAACCAAACCAAAACATAAAACAAGAGGAAACTGTCTGCTTCATTCTGCATTCTGATTTGGAGACATCTCCCGTTCTTTTAAGTGAGAGAAAGATTATAATACAGTTCTATTGAGATCATTGCTAATAGTTTGGTAATCAAATCCACTTGAATGATGCAGATGAAATAGTCTCCATCCTTCATCAAAAACAATTTGTATATGCACGTGGAGCAGACAATGTTTATTTCTCCCTTCCACACCTTTTTTTAAAAAAAAAAATCATACCATGCTAATAATAGAAAATAGGAGGCATAAAAACATAAATGAAAAAAGAACCAAGAATTATAAACAAGAAATTATTAAGTTCCAGAAGCCACCTAATTTACCTCCCATAATACAGACTTTATTAAATTGACACAGACAGCTGAATATTTATTCTTTCACTTAATGGCTCTTCAGGAAGGAAATTGCCTTATTTTACTTATTTTTTCTGTTGGGTACCAAAATCATTTTCCTAAAGCTCAGGTCTAACCAAGTCATCGACTCCACCCCCCAAACATTCAGTCAAATACAGCGTTTCCCTGTTGCTACCAGAATCAAATTTAAAATCATCTGGTTTTTAAAGCCCTCTGTAACCTAGCCCTTCCTACTCTCCAGGATTCTTACACCTCAGCACCTCCATGTACTCTGTGGTCCAGCAACACTGGTCTCTTTGATGTTCCTTGGACAAAACATCCCTTTTCCTTACTCTGGGTTTTTCCTCTTCCTGCTCCTCATTCCTCCTTCTATCTCCTTCTGACTTCCTTCAAATCCCAATTAATATCGACCTTCTACAAGAAGCCTTTCCTGACCACCCCTCTCATCCTCCTTAATGGTAGTGCCCTCCCTCTGTTGATTATCTCACCTGTTCTGAATATATTCCATTTGGACATATCTGTTTTCATGTTGTCTCTTCCATTAGGCTGTGGATTCCTTGAGGGAAGAGATGTCTTTTACTTTTTTATTTACCTAGTTAGCACAGTACCTGGTACAGTTATTATTTTTGTTTAGTCATGTCCAACTCTTTCTGACCCCATGGACCATAGTATATGCTTAACAGATAATTCTTCACTGACTGGCTAATTGATTTGAGTGGGGAGGACAAGATAGTTTAGATAGAAAGACAGGATAGATAGATAGATAAGTAGATAGATAGATAGATAGATAGATAGATAGATAGATAGATAGATAGATAGATAGATAGACAGATAGATAAACAGATGGATGGATGGATGGATGGATGGATGGATGGATATATAGATGGAGAGAGATAGACAAATGGACAGAAATAAAGATAGACTGATATAGACAGATAGATTAGATAGATAGACAAAAGGACAGAGATAAATAGAGATAGATAGGTAGGTAGGTAGATAGATAGATAGATAGATAGATAGATAGATAGATAGATAGATAGATAGATAGATAGACAGACAAATAGGAAATAATTCCTACCCCAATGTCTCACTGGAACATGGGGATGAGTTATTAGTGCTGCTGCTGCTGCAACTACTACTGCTGCTGCTGCTATTTCTACTATTACTACTACTGTTGTTACTACTACTAGCTAACACAACAGTACAAAACTCAGATTTTTTTCATTTTTATATGGATGTGTTCTTCATTAGTTTCAAGTAAGCAAGACTGGTCATTGACCAAACAGCAAGAGACCGAAAGAGAAATCCCATTTAAAGCTAGGGTGGACCCTATAAAATATTTGGGAGTCTACTTGCCTACACAAAGGCAGGGTCTATATGAACACAATTACATGACACTTTTCACACAAATAAAGTCAGATCTAAGTAACGGGAAAAACATCAGTTGCTCATGGGTAGGCTGAGCCAATGTAATAAAAATGACAATTCTACCTAAATTAATTTGCTTATTTAGTGCCATATCAATCAAACTATCAGATATTTATTTTCTAGGGCTATAAAAAATAATATCAAAATTCATCTGGAAGAACAAAAGGTCCAGAATATCAAGGGAACTAATGAAAAGAAATGCCAGGAAAGGTGGTCTAACTCTACCAGATTTCAAATTGTATTATAAAGCAGCAATTGTCAAAACCACTTGGTACTGGCTAAGAAACAGAAGGGTAGACAAGTGGAATATTCTAGGTACCCAAGACACAATAGGTAATAAATATAGCACTCTACTATTTGATAAATCCAAGGACCCCAGCTTCTGGGATAAGAACTCACTGTTGGACAAAAATTGCTGGGAAAACTGGATAACAGTGTGGCAGAAACTGGGCATAGACCAATGCCTGATACCATATGCAAGAATAAAATCCAAATGAGTACATGATCTAGGTATAAAGATTGATACTATAAACAAATTAGTGGAGGAAGGAAAAGTGTATTTATCAGATTTATGGAGAAGGGAAGAATTTTTGACTAACTATTGATAGAAACCATCATGAAGTGCAAAATGGATAATTTTGATTACATTAAACTGAAAAGTTTTTGCACAACCAAACCCAATGCAACCAAGATTAGGAGGAAGCAGAAAACTGGAAAAGAATTTTTGCAACTAGTGTCTGTGATAAAGGCCTCATTTTTAAAATATATAGAGAACTAAGTCAAATGTACAAGAATACAAATCCTTCCCCGATTGATAAATGGTCAAAGGATATGAACAGGCAGTTTTCAGAGGAAGAAATTAAAGATATCTATAGTCAAATGAAAAAATTCTCTAAATCACTATCGATTAGAGAGATGCAAATCAAAACAGCTCTGAGATACCACATTACACCTATCAGATTGGCTACCATAACAAAACAGGAAGATGATAAATGTTGGAGATGATATGGGACAGTAATTCATTGTTGGTGGAGCTATGAGCTGATCCAATCATTCTGGAGAGCAGTTTTAACTATGCCCAAAGGGCTACAAAAATATGCATACCCATTGACCCAGCAATACTACTTCTAGGACTATATCTCCAAGAGATCATAAAAATGGGAAAGGGTCCCACATGTACAAAAATATTTATAGCAGCCCTCTATGTGGTGGTCAAAAACTGGAAATCAAGGAGATGCTTATCAATTGGGGAATGGCTGAATAAATTATGTATATGAATGTAATAGAATATTATTGTGCTATAAGAAATGATGAACAGGAAGACTTCAGAGAGGCCAGGAAAGACTTGTATGATCTGATGCTGAGCAAAAGGATCAGAATCAGGAGAATTTTGCACACAGTAACAACCACAGTGTGCGAGAGTTTTTTCTGGTAGACTTGGAACTTCATTGCAATGCAAGGACTTAAAAAATTCCCAGTGACCTTTTAAGGCAAAACACCTTCCACATCCAAAGAACTATGGAATTCATTCACAGAATGTAACAGATTGTTTTCTTTGGTATTATGTGTTGGTTTGTTATATGATTTCTCTCATTCATTTTAATTCTTCTATACAACATGACTGTGGTGAAATTGTATTTAATAGGAATGTATGTGTAGAACCTATATAAAATTGTATGCTGTCTTGGGGAGGGAGCAGGGAGAAGGGGAGGAAGGAGGAAGAGGGAGAGAAAAAAAATCTAAGTTATATGGTAATGATTGTAGAACAGTGAAAATAAAGAATAAAAATAAAATAAAATTAAAAAAAGATCAGCCATTGAACCATGGTGATTTCTGCTGATGTGTTTAGTGTTTTTTACTTGAATTTTGCTTGAGGTTGCTGGTAATAACTGGTGGCAAAATCTCAAGACCTCCCTCAGACACTTAATAGCTGTGTGATCCTGAGGAAATCATTTAACTTCTGTCTGTTTCAATTGCTTCTTTTAGTAAAAATGAGGACAATAAAGGTGCCTACCTTCTAGAGTTGCTGTGAGCATAAAAATGAGATAATATTTATAAAATATTTTATAAACCTTAAAGCACTCTATAAATTTAGCTGTTAATAATGATAGTAACAATAATGTCTTCATTTTGCTTATTTAACTTTAAATAAGTTCATGTAAGACTTTTAAGAGTTTTACTGAACTTTTCATAATAGTCATTTAGTAGAATCATAGATTTAGAACAAGAAGAGACCTCAGAAAAACCATCAGGCTGAGTCTCTTTAGTTTGTAAATAAGGAAATGTCCATGGTCATATGGCAGTAGATGGCTATGGTGGGATTTGAATCCGTCATCCTGACTGCAAATCCAGAGTTCTTATCTAGTACACTGGAGGTGTCTATACCACATGCCATCTACAGTACTCCTGAGTGCTACCAGAATCATATTTTAAAAAATGTAATGGGGAAATCATTACAACATAACTAAAAACAAAAATACAATAAAGCATAGTTAACATCACATTTTTAAAACTAATCATTATACAGCCTCAGGGATCCCTATTTATAGATTGGTGGCCCCCATTTGATTAGGATACCATTGTACTATGTGCCATGCTGCCTCCTTTGTGGGAACATTGAATAAGGAATCATAGTATTCCATGATGTACACAATAATTTGTTTTGTGGTTCTTGAGTTGATGGGCACCCACTTTGTTCCCAAATTTTTGCTACCACAAAAATCCTGCTATAAATATTTTGGTATAAATAAGACCTTTCCCTTTGACCACTTAATTTCAGAACATTGTTGTGAAGGTTGAATGAATACAGCAGACTATGTTTATGTATCAAACCTCATAACTCCCATTATAATGTCTGAAAATTATTTGATCAACATTAGTTATGAGGTCACTTCCTTAAGTAAGAAAGACATAGATTAACTCATTGTTCTCTCTGTGGACCAACTGGCACTCAATCAGTGTGGTTCATTGGTCCCCCTTTCCAGAACAGCAGGCATTACTGATTTATCCAGTCCAATATGTTAAGCACTTATTAAGCTCCTACTGCATGCAATGCACTGGAGATACAGGGGTTAGAGGGATCAAATAGCAATAAACAAACAGAACAAACAGCACTCCCCATTCTAGGCCCCTGCCTCATTCTAAAGGGGTTTTTCAATTCAATTCAGTAGCACCTATAAGTAAGGTATTAATTGTACTAGGGATACACAGAGGAAAAAAATCTCTGCCTCAAAAAGTTTATAAACTAGGAGAGGAAACCAATTCAATTCAACTCCACTCAACATGCATTTATTAAACACCTACTATATCCAAAGCATGATCTGCCTCAAAGACACTTACGTTCTGATAGGTGTGGGGTGGGAGGTATTAATATAGATTAGTGTAAGAGACTGTGAAGAGAGAAAGGGTTCAAACTTGAGGCAGAATCTGAATAGATTTCCTAACGGAGAGTTGAACTTTGAAGAAAGCTGAAGTCTTAAAAGACCAAGAAGAGGGAGGAAAACAACACATGTACACATAAATATATAAGTAATATTTTGAGGAAGGAGAGAAGTAGCTGGTAAATTCATCTTGGCGGTTTATTCTCATAAAATCCAGCTGCCTGGAAGAACTAAATTGGAAGGTGTCACTTGAAAGGCAAATTCAGCTTAAAAATAACTCAGCATCTCTCCTAGTTCCTTTCTGATGTTTCATGGTCAGCTATCTCTGGGCTGCTGTTCAGAACATTGAGGAATGGATGCCCCTGTGGTTCCAACAAATCTCTTAAGGAAAAAAATGACAAATACAAACAAATAAAACTAAAAACAACTTAAAAAAACAAATAAAACTAAAAATAACTTTAAAACCTCCACCATATTATGTCTATGTCTTATGAATCCTCATCTTTCATTGGATTTCATCATAACATAAACTAATTAGCAGTGGGGAGGGGGTAGGGGACCCCTCAGAACTGTTAAATTGATATTACTGCCAGCTGAAACATTTTACCAGCTAAGACTTCGCTGCCCCACTATACTTTGGCTGCTAGGCTGAGTCTTATTGTCAGGAGCTATTAAATCTAATTTTTAATTGGTCCCGTCTCTACTCCCTCTTCTGTTTCTGTTTAGCCTTTGTGAGCAAAAAGGAGTTTTCCTGGGTGTGTTCAACAGCTGTTCTAACTCAATGCCATCTTTGCTGAACGTTGAACACGGCATTGTGGAGCCTAGCATATACGTCTGTCATACACAAACACAGGGACCCGTTTTTCCCTTTATTGACTTGAGCTGAAATCTGTGCTTTACTAAATCAAACATTTTCCCCATACCCATCTCAAGCAAGTCCATGTGTTTCACCATTTGTCACTTTTTATGAACAGCACAATTTCCTGGGTTTGCCTCCAATGATATTTTAACAGATAATATGCTGCCAAAACCAGATCCAAAGCTTTCCAAATCTTCTTGACAGTATTATTGATGGCAGATGGCTTTTCTCCACATTTCACCGAACCAGAGGATAGACAAGATCAGGAATAACACTGCCTCTATAAGGATGGTGTGTTTAAATGAAGTAGGTTGGCATATTTACTCTGCACGAAAGTGCAAACATTAAGCAATGCTCTCAAGGACCAATGGAAAATTTTAAGATCTTAGATTTAAAGCTAGAAGTCATCTTAGAGGTGATTGAATGATGATAATGGTGGGAGGGCTGGGTTGTTGGCAGAGATACTGGAGTGGTTTGCCATTTCTTTCTCCAACTTATTTTTACAGATGAGGAAACTGAGGCAAACAAGGTTAAGTGACTTGCTCAGGATCACACAGCTAGTAAGTATCTGAAACAAGATTTGAACTCAGGAAGAAGAGTCTTCTTGACTCAGAGCCTCACATTCTGTTTGGCACAGCATTGTGACCCTTAGCTGCATCACCATCATCCTCATAATCATCATCTGCTCTTTTTCATGTAACAGCTGAGTCACAGAGGGTCAGAAAGGAAGGAAATAAGAATTTATAAGCACCTACTATGTGCCAGACACTGTGCTTTGTACAAATAGCTCTTTTGATCCTTACAACAACTTTGTGAAATAGGTGCTGTTATTATTCTCATTTTACCATTGAGAAAACTGAAACAGACAGAGATGAAATGACTTACCCAGGTCACACTGGGATTAAATATCTCATCTAGGATCTGAAACCAGGTTTTCGGACTTCAGATTCAGCATTCCTTCACTATATTACTCTCTCTTTACCCATACTTTCATTTGAACCATGCATTGACTGGTACTGTTATCTGACAGTGTGGATTTATATATATATATATATATATTTTTTTTCTTTTGAGCAGAGGATTACATGTGTCTTCCTGCTGTACACTTATATCTATAATATGCAGTCTCAGAGGTTTGCAAAGAGCTAATTTTCCATGAGTGAGAATGCTCAGAAAATAGATGCACTCAGGAGCAGAAAATGTAATTTCTCAGTCCTTTGTTGTTGTTTTCAGTTAGGATTTTAAAAAAGAAGAATTAAAGTAATATAACGTCTGTTCCTGCTTCTATTTAGTGTCTCTGTGAAGTAAGACCTTCATGTTTTGTCCAAGAATAGAAAGTTTTTCAAAGACAAGTGGAGTTTGTTGGACATATGTTAACTGAGCAGTTGTTAATACAAGATGTGAAAACTTTGAAGGTCAGCTGTAAATTCAAATAACTCACTTAGCCAACTGCATACTCATACTCCAGTTTTTTTCTGTAGTGACTCAATCATTGGACATAGGAGAAAGAGGTCCATGTCAAGTCTTGGTAAATACCTCGAAATATTACCTGCATGGTAATATTAACCTTGGACTGATAAATTAGTTATAATCTTCATCTCCTCCTAATGACTCTCAAGGGAAAAAGAATTCATAAAATACAACTCAACAATAATATCCTTCCATCTTTGAATTGAATCAGATCAGCACTACCCATTGTTCTCGTTTCCTCCACATCCATCACTTCTCCATGTTGCAGTCATGGGAATTGGGGATCTACAAAACATGAGATTATAAAATGATTTATAGATGTAACAGAAGTTCCAACTATTCTGCAGGGTGCAGTGCATGGACTGCTGGGTCTGGAGCCAGGAAAGTCAGAGTTTGAATTTGTTTTCTGACACTGACTAGTTGTGTGACCCTGGGCAAGTCACTTAACTTCTGCTTCTCAACTATAAAATAGGAGACATAATGGCACCTACCTCCCAGAATTTTTGTGATAGTCAAATGTGATAATACTTGTGGTGCCTGGCACATAACAGCCACTTAAATTTTACCTCTTTCCCTCCCTCCCTCTTTCCCTCCCTCCCTCCCTTCCATCCTCCCTCCTTTCCTTCCTTCCTTCCTTCCTTCCTTCCTTCCTTCCTTCCTTCCTTCCTTCCTTCCTTCCTTCCTTCCTTCTTTCCATTTAGTATAGGGTGATTGGGTTATTAATAATGATGCAAACATACTTTGAGTCTATATCCAATCTTTATGAATAGAACAGGAACCATAAATCCAACAGCAAACACCATCACCTAACCACACCCACATAGCAATGAGGATAGAATAGCAAAGCCAATAGTACAGAAAAATCCACCCACAAAGATAGAAATCTACCAGAAGTTCTTAGTTGTTGTCATATGCCCTTTGTTTTCAAAGAGGACCATGACATCAGGGAGGTGATGCCATGACATGCAAGTGAATTGGATTTAAGTGAGGCAGGGCTGTGCAAGGTCACCAGTCTCACTTTCTCCTCCAGGACCATCTAGGTCCAGTGGCCAGATATAGATCAAGATAACTGGAGATGGCTTAGAATGCAATGGAAGATCTTGGCCCTTTTAAGATGAGGTCTTTCCCAGGTTTCAGGCTGACCGAGGCAGCGCCCATTCAGTGATTAAAGCTAGATAAGAAATGAAGCACAGAATGGCCTCTTTACCTGGTCAAAAAAGAAAAAAAATATCCATCTGCGTGGGGAAGACCTTTAGGGATTCTGGCCAAAACAGAAGTTCTCAGACAATTGATATAGGGGCTACTCCCTGAATAACTTATGTCTTAAAGGTTGGGTCTCATTTGGAACACTTTTCATGTATCTATGCCTTGTCTATTTCTTTATTCCCTCCTCTGCTCTGACCTCTGTTCTAACTACTGACCTTCCTGGCTTCTTCTCTTAAGTTGAGACTTAAGTCTCAACTAAATTCTCATCTTTCACTGGAAGCCTTTCCCAATTCTTAATTCTTGAGCCTTCTCTCTGTTAATTGTTTCCTACTTGTCATTTGTGTGGGCACCGTGTGTGTGTGTGTGTGTGTGTGTGTGTGTGTGTTTTCATATTCTTTCTCCTATTAGACTATAAGCTCCTTGAAGGTAGGGACTGTCTTTTGCCTCTATTGTATCCCCAGTGCTTAGCACAGTGCCTGACACATACTAGAAGCTTAATAAATGTTTATTGATTGATTAATACTTCACTCTGTCTCTTCAACCAATAGGCTTCCTTGTCTCTCAAGCTTCACCTTGCTGCTTCTCCAAAAACCTGTTGCTCTCATTGGTTGTTGGTATTCTCTGCTATGGTGATGCTGTCTATGGTTCTTATTCTTCACTCCACAGCTACCAGCTTTTTTAACTGCTGACGTTTCTTCTTCCTTGAAGGGGATGTTGCTATTATTTTCTGAGATTGCCTGGTCAAAACCAGGAACTAATCAATACATTTCTGGTCTCTTATTAGCCTGATGGTCATGCCTAGAAAGTATAAAAAGGGAAAGCTTCAAGTCAAGATCTGTTTTCCAGTCATATCAGTTAATTCCTAATTGGTTAATTTCCATGGGAATTTGGATTCCCTTGGATATTTCGGTAGGGGCTATTAAGTTACTTTTGAAACCCATCAAAGCAAGGGCCATACTTACCCAGGAGTTTCAATAATCTCATGTCATCACTTATAAACACTGAAGAATGGAGATGGTGGCCTCTGCCCTGCATTCTTGCTGTCATGTCTTGGTCACTGTCATCTTTAACCAGAGGAATTTGCATGCTGAGAGAGATGTGAAGTTTGTGGCAATGTTGGTAACAAGATTCATTATCTAGACAATACTATTGATAATTGGGAAAATAGTGACAGGCTTGACTCTGCTTATAACAAGGTCACATTCTGTCATAAAAGCCCAAATATGTTTTTTTAATACCAAAAGAAAGAATTAAAACATCTGAGTCAAGGGATCTATTTCCTCCTTTACTACATTCACTATTCCCCACAGTAGGAAAGTTCATGAGATACAGTCAATAAGCATTTATTAAGCACCTACTATGTGCCCGACACTGGGGATACCAAAAAAAAAAAAAAGGCAAATGGCAATCCTGTCTTCAAGGAGCTCACAACCTTGTGGGAGAAACAGTAAGCTAACAAATATGTAAAAACAGCAATATATAGGATAAATAGGATATAATTAATAGAGGGATTGGGAAAGGCTTCCTATAGAAGGTAGGATTTTAGCTGGGACTTGTAAGAAGCCAGGGAAGCTAGAAGGCAGAAATGAGGAGGGATGGGGAACAGTCAGAGAAAATGCCTGGAGCTAAGAGACGGAATGTCTTGCTCATGGAACAGTAAGGAATCCCATGTCACTAGATCAAAGAGTAAGTAGTGAGAAATAAGGTTTAAGACAGAATAATAACTCTAAAGATCAAAAAACTTTCCAAACTGATTAACACACACATATACACATACACTTATATGTTATGTATTTGTATCAGGTAACTCATCATTTCCTTGATGGATAGAACTAACAGGAGTGTCATATGTGCTAAAAAGATTGCTTACCCTTCTGCCCCACCTAAAATTCCTTTATTGACTTACCAGGATGATCCAAATTCTTACCTTTAAAGTCTCTCTTTTGGCTTAAAGCAAGAGCCCTGAAAAATGCATATACTTTACTTGGAAAGCAAACACTATTAGTCATTAGCTCCTAACTAACATATTAACATAAATCTGTTAATTAGATTAGAAATCAGTTGAACGAAATAGGCATTTATTAAGTATCTATTATGGGCAAAGTGGAATGCTAGGTGCTAAAAATGAAACATTCTTTGCCCTCACAGAGACTATATTTTACTGGCATATATACAAAGTATACACCTTGAAAGGAGATCAAGTTTAAAACTGGAAGGAATCTCTGAAACTAGCTCAACTTTCTCATTTTACAGGTGAGGAAACTGAGATCCAAAATGCTTAAGTGAATTGCTCTACATTGCACAAATAGCAAGGAGAAGGTGTAAGATTTCATTTTTGGATCTCTCATTTCAATTATTTTTTTTTTTCCATTGTACCACACTTTCTTTTGCTGGTACCAATTTTGCTTTACTTGAGATCTTGGGAAGAGGCCGAAGGTGTCTATTCTTTCCTTCTTGAACATGGAGGAGCAACAAAGGCCAGGCATCATCCTAGACTTTTCACTGTGTGCGTTTCATCTTTTTGTCTATTTCTTTCAATCTTTGTGCTATCATTCAGACATAACAAAAGGAACAATTTAAGTTAAACCAGTTGAACTTTTTACCATTAAAAAAAAAGTCCCCCCCCTCAAAGGCATAAAGTTATAAAACTGATATTTTGTCTTTAAACAGCTTTCCATCTCATTATATACTTTCTTATTTGCTTGGTCATTATTTCTATTTTCCTTAGGAATCGATGAAGTGATAAAAATTGTTAAATCCTACTAGTTCTCAGACAAAACACAGATAATTGAATTCTTCTGAAAAGTAAAATAAAATCTACCCCCAGCTGAATTGAACAGTCCAGTTTTTATTGTGTACACCATATTGTAGCCATCAGATTCATATGAATACCAGTGCTTTTTAATCCCTTTTCATTGTGAATCAGAAAGAAAAGTAAAAACAAGAATGTATTAAATCATTGAGCAGAAAAAAGGTCTCATGCACCCCAAGGATAACATATGAACCTGAGAAATCAGCAACGCAAGAGTTTATTAAAGTCTGAACATAAGGGCTCCTGGTGTTAAACTCATCTCACTCACATTGTGGATATATCTGGCATGGAGGGAGGGAAGGGGAGAGAGAGAGAGAGAGAGAGAGAGAGACAGAGAGAGACAGAGAGAGACAGAGAGAGACAGAGAGAGAGAACAGAAATCCCAGATGCGTAGGTACGAAGCATACACAGCAGGCCTGATTTATCATCTGCTCTTTTTCCTCTTTGAATTTTTTTCATCATTTCCTACATTTATGGTCCAGTTGTCAGAATTGTGATAAAGAAAGATTGAACTTAATAAATAGAAAATAAGATCATGGATTTTGATCTGGAAGGAATTAAGTAGGTTGCAATAAATGCTTCTTTTTAACCTCAACCATTTTTTTTTTTAATGCAAACTTTATCTTCATACTAGCCATGTTGCAAAAGAGAACACATATACACATAAAAGGAAGAAATAAAAAAGATAGTTTGAAAAAGCATGTTTCAATCTGCACTCAGAATTCACCAATTCTCTCTCTGGAGGTAAAGTTAATACTGCTCGCTTGTTGAATGAATAAGTGAACTGTTGGTCAAAAAAAGACCATTTGGTTAAGGAATCAGATTATCATAGATTTGGAGCTGGAAGGTTCATTTAACCCATGTCCTTCACTGAGCAAGTGAGATTAAGTGATTTACCCAAGGTCACAATTGTTTGTTTTTCATCCTTCCTTTGTTTTTTAAGAGAACCAATGACGTTAGAAGGGTAATGTCTTGACTTGAAGTGAATTAGATTTAATTTAGCAGGGCTGTGCAGGGGCATCAGCTTCACTCTCTTCTCTAGAGTCACTGAGTCATTGGAGTCCAGTGGCAAGACATAGGTCAGGATGACTAGATATGGTCCTGGATGCAGTGGGAGACCTGGGCCTTTTTAAACTAAGCTCTTTCCCAGGTTTCAGTTTGTCTGGAGCAATAATTAAAGGCTAGGTAAGACATGAGGCAAAAGATGGTCTAGTTTGCCTTCACACACACACACACACATGCACGCACGCACACACACACACACACACACACACTCAATCAATCTGAGAGAGAAAGACCCTCAGAGTTTCTGGCCATAACAGAAACAATTGCTATTTACTCTCATTCTGAATCACCAAAACCTAAACAATCCCAAGGTCACAGATCCAGTGAGTGAAAGAGGGAGGATTCTAAGTCATCTTCTCTGACACCAAGACCAGGGCACTACCCCCTTTGTCAAAAGACCTCTATTGTCAGATAAAGAGCTCATGATTGAAATTTCTAGAGAACTTTTCTTAGGACACCCCATAAGCAGGGCATATGTGCTAATATTTCCTCCATTGGGTGTTAAACTGAATAGTTCAGTGTTCAGTGGAATTGTTTTATATCTTGTTCTCCCCTTTCAGTGAAGCAGGATCAGTGGGATGGTCGTGGTAGGCAGGATGTTGAGTAGCAAGGCTACCAAACCTGGAGCATGAGATGCTGGTTTGAATCTCACCAGATCCCTGTGTGACTTTGAGTAAGTCACTTAACATCCACAGAATCTCAGTTTCATAGGATGATAGGATCATGGATTTAGAGACGACTGTATAATCCAAGCTCTTCATTTTGCAAATGAGGAAATTGAGACTCAGAGCATCTGAGTGACTTGCTCAGAGTTAGCAAAGTATCAGAAATGGAAGACTGAACCCAGGTCTTGTTAGACAATCAAACTGGTAAATACCCACCCCTAGCTAAATTCCTCCTTCTGCTCCCAGAATTCTCTCCTTCTCTTCTCCACTTATGTTCTTGTTGGGACTGGAAGCTCAATTCCGTGTGGATGGTCTCGGGAGGGTAAAAGTGGGACTTCTAAATCTTAGAGTCTTACGAGGCCCTCCATGAACAGTGGGGGTTCGAGAAGGTAGCTCGGGTATTTCCGCCTCTCCCCTGGAGATACGTGATGGGTGGAGTCTCCCTGCCCTCGAGGTCGTCCCGGATTGGAGCACACCTAGTTACCTAACAGCACGGTATTGAGATGCAAACTGTGTGGCTGAAGATTAAGTAGGATTGAAGAAGCCTGAAAGCTCTCTCTTAGCACGTGTGGAGCCAAAGAGGATAGTAGGGCTCCGATTCTTTTCTTTCCTCTCTCTCCTCCCCCTCTCTCCCCCCTTGTACTTCTACTTCCAATCCCTTAAGCTTAGCCTCCTTAGGAAATCTCCCCCTCTTCCTCCTAAGGAAGACCCCCCTGCATTTGTAACCCAGACCCTGAAATAAAGCTCAACCCCTGTTTGACTCTGGAACGTCCTTTCTCTCATACGTTTATCCGGTTTGGCCAACTGAAGACCTGGGACAGGTAAGAAAGACTCGGGTAGCCCAATACAGGCCTCTAGGCTTGGCATGTTCTCACTGTGTAGGTGCATGGGGGATGTTTGTCTGGAGTTGTTGCACCATCACGGTGGAGCGTGGGAATAGAGGGTCACATCCCACATCATCTGATGCTTTTTGAATAAGGGTAGGAGAATTGAGCTAAGATTTCAAGAAGGGCATGTCTTCTTTCTGTGTTGTTGTTTAGTCATTTCAGTTGTGTCTGATTCTTTGTGATCCCATTTAGAGTTTCCTTGGCACAGATACTGGAGTGCTTTGCCATTTCCTTTCCCAGCTCACTTTGCAGATAAGGAAACTGAGGCAAATTGTGTTAAATAATTTACTCAGAATCACACAGCTACTATGTGTCTGAGCCCAGATTTGAAATCATGAAGATGAGTCTTCCTGACTCCACACCTGGTACTCTGTGCACTATGGTGACAGCTGTCCTGTCCTCTCACATTAGAGAAGTGAGAAGAGCTCCATACTGGCTGAGTGGCCATAATGAGCTATAATAGAATGAACAATGGATAAACAAGTAAACTACGTAAACATCTCTAGGCAGAGGCAATTTTCTATTTGTCTTTGTACCTAGCCCTGTGTCTGGAGCATGCACACACATTGTACATACACACACACGTAGTATATAAATATATCCAACATAATATGAGTATATGTAGTATATGTCAGTATATATGAGTAAATATACATGTGAGTATATATATATGAGTATACATAGTATATATATGAGTATATATAGTGAGTATATGTAGTAATTATGAGTATATATAGTATTTCATATATGTAACATATATGAGTACATGTAGTACATGCCAGTATATATGAGTAAATATAGTTTGAGTATATATATATATATATATATATATATATATGAGTATACATAGTATATATAAGTACATACAGTACACACTAAATGTATGTGTGTTTATACATACACACATACACATATACACACATGTATATGCATGCCCACACTCATAGTATATATATGTAGTATATATGCATATATACATATATATATACATAAATACACATGCACTCATGTATACATATGCATACATTTAAGTGCTCCAGGCACTGGGTTAGGTGCAAAGACAAACACAAAATTGTCTATATACTATATACACATAACGCTTATTGAAGAAATAAGTAAAACTTTCCTGATGTGTTAGAGATGACTTCAGTTACCATGGGGGCCATGTCTCTCTTTTATCTTATTATGCACTATAGACTTAACAGTGCATGACTGGATTTATTGTGAGTGGGTGTGTATTTCTATATGTATATTATCTCCCCCAGTGAAATTTAAGCTCCCTGAGGACAGAGACTGTTTTGTATTTATTTTTATACCTCTAGAACTTAACATAGTTCCTGGCCGTTAATAAATGTTCCTTTGATTATGCTTCTTTGTGGCGTTTCACTTTCTTCCCTCAGGGCTGGAAGAGGTGAGAGGGAAGGAAAATAAATGTTCATTAACTGAAAAAAATAATGAAAGAGATTGTTGATTGGTTGAATGCTAAAATGCTTGTGCTATATACAGAACTGTAACATGTATTTTTCTCACTTAGGGCAAGCTTCTCAAAACGCAACCTGGAGGAATCCTTAAAAAAATGTCATCAATATTTTAAGTTGAATTCTTTGGGAAAGGAGGGGAAAGGCAGATAGAGTCTAACCCAAGAACACTGGCCATGGGACAGACATGTCCATGGACACGGACATGGGACATGGCTTAGTGATAGAGCAAAAGATGTTGGAGAATATTTGTATTTTTTTGTCAGCTAGGTTAGTAACATTTTTGGCTACACACACAGTAGGAATACCATAAATACTGAGGACTGATTGACAGTTTAACAACAAATGGAATTGAATTTCTCCCTCCCCACCCCCATGGAAAATAGGAGACTACTTCTGTGTAAGTCCGTTAATTAAACTATGGCATTTGAATATCCTAACATGAAACCCTATAAAAGATGTCTCCCTGACCAGCATCATTTCCCACCGCTGCGTTTTCAGGGAGAGATTTAGGCACAACTGAGAAAGGAGAGGCTGATAAATGTGTTAGATAAGCAAATATATGCAAAGAGTCTGGCACTCGCAGAGAAATGTGACCCCGTTAGAGAAAGGGATCAGATTTACACGTCGCAAAAATGCTGTTCGTTATTCTAATCGACAGAATTGGATTAGACTTCAGCATCCGCCTGCATTCCCCATTGTTTTCTTTTTATATTATCTACAGGAGGCTCATTAGCATTTCATGGATGTAATTGTTTCTGGGTTCCATCCTCCATTAATGACTGTAATTGAAGGCATATAGGGGCCCAGGATGACGTGACTGCAATTTAAGTGAGCCCGTCTGGATCTCTATTTACAATGTATTTCCCCCCCCTTTTTCTATGGCTGAGTATTTGTGTGTACCCAAACTCAATGCGTTTCACAGAGCTGATGTCTCCATCAGCACAAAGCTCGATTTGTTTTCTTGCGAGGCTTCCTAGGGCTACTTTGTCGCTTTCCAGCCCCCATAAGGGTATCTAAGCAGAGCAGGATGTTCAGTGCAATTCTTCTGGGAGGATATGGGAGGGAGGAGGACAGGCTTCCTCAAAGGGGGAAAGCTGTCTCTCCCCCCCACCCCACTTCCATCCGGCACACATGTGGAGGAGCTTTCTGTCCAGCTGCTCTGCCCCCATGTCCTGGGGCTACACAGCTTGGTTGAGAGTTGGGGTCCAGGAAGGTAGAAGAAGGGGGAGGGATGATGGTCTATGAAATCCACAGTTATGGCTTTGTAGTTTTTTGTGACTCTAGTCTCTCTTCCTCTCCAAGAAAATAACAAGTTACCCATCATAGGACTCTGGAAGCTATAATAGGGCTAAGAGAAAGATGGGAGGGACATAAGCAATGCATGAATAAGAAACTATTTACTATGGGCTCTGGGCTCAGCATTAGAAAATACTCATGTGATTTAAAATCTCACAGATCTATCAAACCAGAAGGATAAGATAAACCTTATTCTCTGCCTTTTTTCATGTAATGGCAGAGGATTATGCAACCAGAGATCTGGGTTTCAAACCGGAGATACACTTTTATATCCCAGGTCAACTTATGACTAATGTGACCTTGGGTAATTAATTCACTTAACTTCTCTGGGACTTAGTTTCCTCATCCATAAAATAAGAGAGTTAGAGTAAATAATTTCTAAGTCTTTACTAGCTACAGACCTTAATTCAATTCAATAAAAATTCATAAATCTCCTATTTCATGTCATGTACCATGCAAAACATTAGGGCTATGAAGACCAAAATTAACCAAGTGACCAATTAACAAACACTAATTTAAACCGTTTGCTCTCTGTCCAATATTGTGCTAGGCTTTTGGGGATACAGAGACCAAAATAAACCAATTAATCAATCAACAAATAAAAAACCACAAATAAAGCTTCTGTCCTCAAGGAATTTATGGTCTAATGGGGGTAGTTAGCATGCAAATAAATAGGCAAATACAAGGGAAGTATTCTTAGGTATGTTAGGTAGGAGCTGAGGGAATAAGGAAGGGTCTCTCATAAAAGGTGGTAGAATATAGTGTTTGAAAAACAGGAAGTTGGTCTATATGGCTAAACCATAGAATATATAGAAGGGAGTAAAATATAAGAAGGTGGGAAAGATAATGAATGACCCTTGGCCTCAGGGAGCTTAAAGGATGGTTAAATTCTGGAATCTTTGGAAGTGAGATATAAATATGAAATTGCTGGCAAGGGTGAATTATGGTTCACTTTAGTTTCCAAAAAATTACGTAAGTAACACATTGTTTTCCAAACAAAAGAGGTGATAGGTCAGCTCTGTTCACCTTAGTTAGACCACATCTGGGTATAGTGTTTAGTGCAAGATATTGACAAATATCATGACTTGGACACGTAGGTGACCAGGTGAGGAAAGGGCTGGGTACCAAATCCCACAAGCATAAGTTTAAGGAATTTGAAACATTTAGACTGGAGAAAAGGAGATTCTGCCCTCAAATATGTAAAAAGTTATTGTAAAAAACAGAGATTAAATTTGTTCTGCTTGGTCCCAGATAAACAGAAAAAGAAAATTGGGTAGAAGTTGCAAATGTGCTTATTTAGGATAGATGTAAAGAAGGATAGCTTAGCTCTTAGATCTGCCCATCCTAAACTGGACTGGGCTACCTCAGGAGATATGGTGGGTTCCTTCTTTTTTGATGTCTTTAATCAGAGACTAGAAAATTTCTTATGGGTGATAAATATAGGGAAGATTCAAGGTTATGGTCTCTGAAGTCCCTTCTAGCTTCTGTGTTCTGTGAACTTATAATACTGAGGATTCTAAACTGGAAAGACGTCAAGCATAGGCTTAATAATGGAAAGGAGAAGAGGAAATGAGAAGTTGAAGAAGGATAAGGAAAGGGAAAAGGGAAGAGGAAAGGGACAGGGAGAAAAGAAGGGGAAGAGAAAGAAGAAAAGAGGATGGAAGAGGGAGGAAAGTGGGAAGGAAAGTGAAAGAAGAAGAGATCAGGGGAAAGAAAGGGGAGGGAGAAGAGAAAGGGAAAAGAGAAAAGGAAAAGAAAGGGGAAAAGAAAAGGAAAAGGAAGTGAGAGGGGAAAAGGAAAATTAAGATGAAGGAGGAAAGAATGGAGAAAGGGGAGGGGCAAGAAAGGAGGAGGAGAAAGGAAAAGGAAAAAGGAAGCTAAGAGAATAAGCCCTTATATAACACATCTTCCCCAACAATATACTCATAAGTACTTTGAGGTTCTCCATGATAACATCTGGACAGGCTGTCAGGTTGGTCACAAGGGGATGAATTTATCAATGACTGAAACTCTTTATTAAGAATTTGGTATGTGCCAAATACTGTGTTAAGTCCTGGGAATACAAATTTAAAAGTGTAGGCAGTCCCTATAATCTAATAGGGGATGAAAAAGAAATAGGTATGTTGGTTTGCAAAGTTCCAGTTCTGTTGAATAGAAACAGTGAAATAGACCAACAGACACCTGCAACTTACAAAGGTGGTATCGATTGAATTCTAGTTCTAGAACTGGAAAAAAAAAGTATGGTGGCAGAGGTAGGGAGCCAAGGGGAGTGGGTGGGTACATGCTTGGAGGCAAGGCAGCTGGTGAGAATAGACCTACCACAAAGAATTTGACTACAGAAGAGAAGCCTGGCTAAGAGCCTATCCAGCAAGAACGAACCACCTGAGACAAACACCAATCAAGACAGTGGCATCTCAACAAGAATTCATCTACCATGTTACAGAGGAGTTGCAATCTGGTTTGGTGGATGGATTACTCATACCAATAAAATCTCAGAATCTAAAAAGAATGGAGGAATTGGGTCCAGCCTTCTCTGTTGCTTTTGGCGAAAGCTGCTTTTCCATCACCCTTCCCCAAGTGGTCCCACTATCTTGCAGGTGGCCTCATTAGCTTGGAGCTCTCACAATGATTGCCTCCTGGCCAAGGCACTCATTGTTCCAGCACCATCAAACTACCCTCTGGTGATAGTATCCCTCTGGTGTTAGTATGCCTATTAGACATCCAAATTTTATTGTTCATTCCTGCCACAGAGATGTCCTTTTCTTGTCCTTTGGATTTCTTCTCCCTACTCTTCCATATCTAGGCAACATGTCTTTTGCTTTCTGTTCCTCCCCCTCTATCCCCACCTCCCACACACCATCCTCTCTAATCTTCACTTAATCTCTGCCTAAAGTTCATCTTCCTACATCTCCAGCTAAAATTTCCCAGCTTGAAATTTTACCTCCTCAGGCTTAGGCTCTTTGTCTACTGCTGTGAAAATTATACAATCTGATAAATTAATGCAAATGGGCCAATAAGAGACAGAGAAAAGCATTTCCAAAGGCCTTGTCTCCCAACCCAGGAAATATATGTGCATCTTAATAGAGGCCTTGTAGAGAGAATGCCCTTCATCTCTCTTGTCTATTAGAGGCAGACACTACCAATCAGAGGGGAACAGCAGATGCAGACTGATGTCGGCAGCAGCACCAATAGGCCAGGGTCACCCCATGACCCAGGTCTGGCATAGAGCCCTCTTCAAACCCCACAGACTCCACCAGCACCACCCACTTGTCACTGCTACTGTCTCCTCCTCATTCTCTTTGCTTCATTTACTCCTGAAGAGGACCACCAGCAGCAAACCAGAGCATAAGCATCAAGTGTAGACCAGAGCATAAGCATCAAGTATGCCAGGGCTTCTGAAGGTAAAGGATGAGCAGGCAAGAGTTCCTCCAACACACCACTCCATCTTCCATCTCCTTGCTGCTCCTGAAAGGCATTCCCTCATCACCTCTAGCTCAAGCATCACCCTCTATATACAGTAGCGGAGTCACATGATCAGATCTGCACTTAAAGAAAATAGTTGGGCAGCAATATATTTATGGGATAGACTGGAATGGGAAGAGACTCTAGGCAGTATCTGATGATGATGCTGAAGCAAAGAACCAGGGCCCATTTCCAAGGGCTGGGTCAATCCTAGATAGAGGAGACTTCACCACTGATTCTTATCAGATACCATCAGGCAACGAATAAAACCAAAAGAAGAGATTCAATGAGAGAGAACAAAGGACAGCCAACCAAGGCTTTCTGAACATGCCCCCAGGTCTAGTTCCTCAACTGTAGCCATTAAATAGGATGTCCACCATATGGTTAGCAGACCTGAACCAGTTACATAATGATTCTACATGGTCCAAAGTCTATACAAAGCACTTCCATTTTATATCATTATAACTCGCCTAGAAATAGGCTTCACAGTCTCTGCCATGTAGAGAATTGCATCAGGCGGTCATACCTACTCAAATAGCCAATTCGTCATTATTGTTGTTTGTTGTTGTACGGTCTTTTCAGTCTCATCTGACTCTTCATGACTCCATTTGGGGTTATTTTAGCAAAGATACTAGAATGGTTTACCATTTCCTTCTCCAGCTCATTTGACAGATGAGGAAACTGAGGCAAACAGGGTTAAGTGACTTGTCCAAGGTCTTACAGCTAGCAAGTGTCTGAGACTTGATTTAAACTCAGATCTTCCTGACTTCCAGCCTGGATCTACCCACTGTGCCACCTAGCTGCCTCATTCCTCATTACTAAAGTAAAATTCTTAATGTACACCAAGGAAAGACTTCAAACTTGAATCTAAAGGTGATATTGTAGGATGTGAATATAGACTGAAGTCTACATTTACAAATACCTTGGCCTGCTCCAGACAAGACAAATGGAGCATAAGGATACAAAGGTGATGGTTGTGTCTGAAACTGCTAAAAAACTGACTGATAAAGAAGTATCAAAATCCTCAAGGCCAAATCAGAGAATTTGTTTGTGGAAATGGAGAGGTTTAGAGTGACAATTCAGGACTGGGTCACTGCCACTAGAAATTACAAAAAGATTAATCTTAACAAAAGTGTGTTTGGTGATCAAAGTAAATTATTCAAGAAGTCTTCAGAAACTGTTCAATATATCATTGAAGGCTGTGCAAATTTTTCATGTGCTGAATTCCTAGGACCTGTTAGCTAGAATCAGAAGCTCATTACTTTTTTCATAGTTGAACAAATCCCAAATCCTCAATTAAAGGATTATATTGAAACTGGACTGTTCTCACAGATTGCATTGTTGTCTACAGTTAGGCAGTTTTAACATTGATTCACAAGAACAACATTTTAATTGATGGAGCCATAGCCAATGTCCATGATCTCCAAGCTCCATGGAACAAAAAGCTTTTGAAACATAGATACCTAGGAAAGCAGATAAAACTTACATAGGTATGGGATGAGCTCCAGAACAGATTCAGGCTATGAGTGGCCCCTGTACTTTGTCTGGGCTACACAAGAAAAATCAGTTTTTAAAAACAACCAAGAATATAAATAAAATAAAATAAAATGAGAAGGTTGGACTAGACAACCTCCTGAGGCGCTTTTCTTCTCTAAATCCACGATCCTATTATCTAGTTTTCCTTATTTTTAGAAGAATAATGCAACTAGATTCATATGCCCTTGTGCATCTTTACATCACAATGATGCAAATAATTTAGTGAGATAACCTTAAAACAAACAAGCAATTTTAATTTGAGAGTAGTGGGAAGAGTGAAAATTGATTATCGACTGAAAATTGACTATTCATTTATGTAATTCAGAGGATCCAGGTTTGAGCCTCAATCTGACCCACAGGTGTGCTGGTAACATTAATAATTGGATACTTCTAAGCTTTAAAATTTAATCTGCATTATTACTATTTTATTCATCTAATCTGAACAATCAGCAAAGCAATAAATCAAATTCCAACTTGTATGTAGCATTTGTCGACTTCTGAGCGTAAGTGCTCACGCTGAAAATTTAACTAGTGGTTTTAGCAGGCCCCTACCCTGGCCCTACCGTTCTGCTTGGATGATGATGGCTAATTTACTTTTTTTTCCTTGGGACTCAGTTTCCTTATCTGCCAAGTGTGGCATCTGAATTGGTTGTCTCTAAAATTCCTCCTATTCTGTAGCTCTGTGGTTCTAGTCACTAGAAACAAAAGAGAAAATACCTTACCAGTAGAAACAAGGGCCTAGGGAAGGGAAGTTAAGAAAAGCTGATAATTAAATTTTCTAAAACTTTAGTTGATCAATCAGATCTAGCAGATCTTACAAAAAAGGCCAGGAGTTGAACCTTGTCAACCCCTCTGATGTGAGTAATTATTCCTAATGGATGCATCCATGCATCCCATCCATGAAGTTAAAGATAAAAGCTGCTAATTCCTGTTCTCTCCTCATACCTAAAATACACAAAAGTCTTACTCAGTTTTGATTGAGAAAGACACTCTCAGCTTGAGATAAAGCTGAGGATGTGGGTGTGACAGTTTAGTAACCTTTTCACCATCATTTTATTTAAAGGGATAATTGAGGCAGGGTGAAAAAAATATGAAGGTTCAATTTTTTTTTATAAGCAATTCAACTCCCTTCATATCTACTGTTCCTGATTCAGACTCTTAAGATTTCTTCCCTCAAATGTATCTTATTTGGATGTATTTTAATTGCATGGGATCATTTTTCAGTGACAGTTTGGGAGGGGTGTGTGTGTGTGTGTGTGTGTGTGTGTGTGTGTGTGTGTGCGCAAGCATGTGCACTATTTTTGTTTGAAAAAACATTTTGAGCTCTATGTTTCAATGCATCATATCGATATCAGATGTGAACCAAGATAGAATAAAACCAGAACCTCCCTCAAACTACCTGCTTGTCTCTGGTAAGTTTGGAATCCAGAGCATCAGTTACACAAATTCTTCAACTTCAGATGGCCACAAAGTTCATTTATTAGCCATCCTCATCCTCTCCATCCCTAGCCTTCTCTTGCCTCTCTTTTCTAAGGCTACGATGATCCATTAATATACAACCTGGGGAAGGGATAGTTAACTACAGTTTTTCTGAGTTATAAGTCAAAGAGGATTGTGGAAGGTACTTTAGAAACTGATATAATGAAAAGAAGCAAGGCCTCTGTTCAAGTACTGACTTTGCACACTTCCTAAGTGTGTAACCTTGGGGAAGTCACTCAATCTCTTGGAGATTTTTCATCAGTAAAATAGGAATAGTAATCTTTCCAATAGATTCTTTATAACATGAATATGAGGATCAGATAAGATAATGTGCGCAGAAGTATTTGACAAAAAACTATGTAAATGAGTTATTAATTTACTATCTAGGTCAATTCATGCATTTTATATATGGCATCACATGAATATTCCTGTAGGATGTAACTGTCCCACTACCCTCCTTCCCTGACCTCATCTTTTACTTCCTTCCTCTTTTCTCCTTTTGATATTTCCCAAAGTCCAAAGTCACAGACTGGAGGACTTTGGGATTCAAGGTCAGGAGGAAGAGGGCAAAATTCAAAAGCATCTTGCGCATCTCATCACCAAACAGCACTGAACAGGCACATCACAGAGATATGTAGTCAACAAGCAAATATCTTCAAGACCTTATCGTATGCCAGGATCAACTAGGGGGCATATTGGATAGAGCACGGGGCTTTGAGTCAGAAAGATGTGTCTTCATGAATTCAAATTCAGCCTCAGACACTAGCTATGTGACTCTGGGCAAGTCACAACTCTGTTTGCCTCACTTCCTCATCTGTAAAATGAGTTGGAGAAGAAAAGTTCTCAAGAGGCTCTCAGTCTAATGGAGGCAGAAACCATCTCACATTGCTAACAAAGAATTATTCAAGAGAAAGGAGACAAAGGATGATATTAAAGAGAGGTAATGAGGTGTTCTTATTATGCTCATTTTACAAATGGGGAAACTGAGACTGAGAGAAGGTGACATAGCTAGGAAGTATCTGAAGTAGGATCCTGCTTCCTTGAACTCAAGCCCAATATTCTATTTACTACATCATCTAGATGCCTTAAAATCCCATTAAGGAACCAAAGTATCAACCTTACAAGATTTTATACCCCTTATGAGTAGGGACACTATCATTTTACATCTTCATGTCTTCAATAGGTAAGGAGTAGCTAGGTAGTGCAGTGGAAAGAGCACCGGTGCAGGAGTCAGGAGGACCTGAGTTCAAATCTCATCTCAGACACTTGACACTCACTAGCTGTGTGACCTTGGGCAAGTCACTTAACCCCAATTACCTCATCCTGGGTCATCTCTAGTCATCCTGATGAATATCTGGTCACTAGATTCAGATGGCTCTAAAGGAGAAGTGAGGTTGGTGACCTGCAGAGCCCTCCCTCATCCAAACAAAGTCAAGTGCAAGTCATGTCATTATTTCTCTGATGGCATGGTCTTCTTCGATGAATACACATCTTCAATAGATATATTGAGCATAACACTCTATCTTGCACATAGAGGTATTTGTTGAATTAAATTTATAGGGTCATAGATTCAGTGATGGAAGTAACTTCAGATCATTTAGTCTAATACTCCTGTCTTACAGATGGGAAAACTGAGTCTCAGTGGCTAATTCAAGGTCACAGAGGTAATAAGTATCAGAAGTAGGATTGGAACCCAGATCCTCTGACTTCAAATCCATCATTTTTTTTCCCACCATGCCATGTTACCTCTCAATTGAAATGAATTGAAGGGATAATCAACTTCTTTATATTCTAGCAACAGAGTATAGAAGAAAAGACATTGATTGGGAATACTCTTCCCTGATCTCTGACTCCTGACTTCCCTGGCTTCCTTCAAGTTCCAGCTAAAATCCTACCTTCTACAGGAAGGCTTTCCTCATCCTTCTTAATTTAGTGTCTTTGCTCTGCTGATTATTTCAAATTCATTTTGTTTGTAACTTGCTTGTATGTAGCTGTTTACACGTTGTCTCCCTCATTAGACTGTGAGTGCATTGAGAACAGGGACTGCCTTCTACTTTTCTCTTAATCCTTAGTGCTTAGCACAATGACTGGAACATGCTAGATGCTTAATGAATGTTTATTGATTGATTCATTGACTGAAAACATTTACCAGCTATGACCTCTTGGTGCCTCAGTTTCCTCATCTGCAAAATGAGAGAATTGGACTTGGTGGCTTCTGATTTTCCTTCCAGGTCTAAATAATCTATGACCCTATGGGTGGTCTCCATGAATCTAAAGGTTAACCCTAGAAACTGCTTTCTATATAGTTGTGCCATGGAATTATATTTTTTTATTTTATTGGGGTGGGGGGGTTGAGTCATTTGTTTATTTTTTTCGTACAGAAAATTAGGAGGAAACAGGAATGAAGTGAAATCAGCTCTTTGTAGAATTTTCTCCTTCAGGTCTGGTTGGAGCAAGCTGGTTTTAGGATATATATATATATATATATATATATATATGTATGTATGTATGTATGTATATACACACATATGTGTATATGTATGTATATGCATATATATACATACATATATATATATATGAGACAGGTTGAAATTCCATGATTTTAAAAATTATTTTATCACATATTACTTTTACTTAATATTACCAGAGAGTCAGAAGATTTTCATTTCTGCCAGAAAATATCCTTTTAATCCAAAACGATTTATAAAGATAGCTTTTGTCCTTCATTTATAAGTTTTCTCCTCACATACTGCATTTTGGAAATCTCAAAGATCACACCTGATGGGGAATTTTCAGAAGTAGGGGGAGGGGGTGCCTGAGGACTCTGAGCTTCCAGCTAGGACACACAGTGATAAAATGACAATGGTTGAGTGGCAGAAAGTATTGAACTGGAGTTCTCTGGTTTGTCTGCAAACCATCTACTCAATCTACGTCAGGGTGCCATGACTGACTCCATGGCATGACCATAATGAGATCATTAAGATAAATGGATTCATATTTACAATTGTTCTAAAGGAAAGAACAAAAACCTGAGAGTCAAGATGCCTGGGCTTTAGTCTTAGCCCTGGCAGCTATGTGACCTTAGGTATAAACTCTCTTCATTTTAGTTTCTTTATTTTTTAAATGGGAATGATAAAAATAATAACAGTTGGCATTAACTTAGACATGTTAGCTCATTTAATCTTTACCAAAGCCCTATGAGACAACTATTACCTACATTCTCAAAGTTTCCTAGAGTTATGAATGAATACAGGAAAATGCATTTATTGAATTCCTACTATGTGTCAAGTATTGTGCCCTTAAGGAGTTTATATTCTGATAGAGAAGGTAACTTATATGGTTGAGAAGTGGACAGGGAAGGGATATGTGGTATTGGGAGTCACAGAGATGGCCAATTATTTCATTAGGCAATCACTGGCTATGCCCTTTCCAGAAGTAATGGTAGCATTGACTTGATTTTTGTGTCCAGAGCAAGAAGTGGAAAGGAGAGAAGAGCAATACATGAATGCGCATAGGGTAAATGGAAAGATGGTAGCGATGGACTTGAGGATGGAATGTGAAACATGGTGTGCTCTGGGACCAGTCAAATAAAATGGACTAGGTGCATTCCCATTCAATCACTCACTAATCAAAGCTGCTTAGACCAAGTTGCATTCAGATGTAGAAGATTCTCCTTTATGTATATGAGGGAATTGAGGCTCAAAGTTGGTAAGTATATCCTGATCTTGAACTTACTTCAGCCAATCATCTAGTAGTCTAAAATGAGACACCTAGAGATCATCCAACAGTTAACAAAAGGAAATTTACTTAACCATGGCAGAAGGTTATTCAACAGGGAAAGGCACTGAAAAACCCTTCAGTATTAATTCTGCTAATGGAAACTCCCATCACAACCCACCAGTCAAACACCTTAGAGCTCCTCCAATTTCTTTTGGTTGCTTTGAGACAGGAGATGAGAAAATAATGCCAACAGTCTGAGCCTTCAGTCTTCTGTGCCAATCAAATCTAGAGGAATATTTCAATACTTTTTAATGAAAAAAAAAAACAACCTAATTTACATAGAGGGAAGGTCTAGGACATTGCTCCTACCATAAATAGTTTGCCCATATTCAAACTTCAAAAAAGGATGAAGATGGGGATTTCTGAACACAGCTTTCTACTCAAGTCTAACACCCTTTTCTATATACCACACTGCCTTTCTCTAGCAATGTATACCTGCCTACCTCATAAGTTGTTATGAAAATATCATAGTTATTGAAGGACCAGATGGTCTCTGAAGTCCCTTGTAACTCATAATTGTATGCTCCAAGATGAATGAATGAACAAATAAATGAATGAACTAATAAATGAATAAAAAAATAATAAAAAAATAAAAGAAAGGGTTATTTATAGTCAAGATCAGATTAGGGTTATATGCTTTGGGACCTTGGATTTTTATGGGAAGGAAAAGCCTCTCATCTTTTAGGGAAGGTTTGGCAGATTTCTAATGGAGAGAGCTATATACTCAAGGCAGAACACCCAACAGGTGTTCCTAATTTTTTCCAATACTTACTAGGTATGTATACATCCTTTCTGGCAACATGGGGAAGTCCAAACACCACTGGATTTGGAATTAGAGGATTTGGGTTTCAGTCCCAGCTCTGACACTAACTCTCAGTGTGATTGATATTGGGGAAATCATCACCTTTCTCAGACTCAGTTTCCTCATCTAAAAAATGAGGGAGAGTGGTGATTTGATGACCTTTAGGATTCCTTCCAACTCTAAGTACATGCTTCTATGAGTTCACTTGGTCTAGAGGGCAGACAGGGTGCTCCTAACTATATGGGGCTTTTGTTTATCTTAGGATCTTTTTATGGAATATTCAGGGATATAACCCCCGGCATGGAAAGTTTCTCTTATTCACATGCATATCCATATCAGTTAACTTTCTGTCTATTTCTATTTATCTATCCACCTTCAATCTTATCTACCAATCCATCATCTTATCTACATTTTTATCCACTTATACCACTTATTAATCTATTCATCTATCATCTCTATGTCTATCTATCCTTTTATAATTCATTCTATCCTTCCATCCACCCATCTGTCTATCTGTCAATCAATTGGTCAGTTTTTCTAGCTGTCCTTTCATCAACTCTATCTATCTGTCTATCTATCAGTCACCAACCTTATCTACCTATCTACCCACCTGTCAACTCATTTCTCTCTCTCCTATTATCAATTCTATCTGTCTATCTATCTATTATCAATCTTATATCTCTATCATCTATAATCAGTCCTATCTACCTATCTACCTATCTATCTTGACTCTACTTATGCCTTCACTCTGAGACTATTTTTCATCAACGCTCTATGTATACAGTGTTGGTTATCCATTATCTCCCTTATTAGAAAGTGGTCTTTGAGGAGGACAGATACTGTTATTTTTAAAATTTTAATCAATTAGTTCATTAATTAGCTTGTCCAGTTATTTATCCATCCATCCATTTGTTTGTTTTGCCTTTGTTTCCCCAATACCTGGCATACAGTAAGTGCTTAATAACTGCTTATTAACTTATTGAGTATAATGACAGTTGGAATTCTAGCTCTGCAATTAAGTACTTGTATAACCTTGAACAAATCATTTGAATTCTCTGGGCCTTGGTTTGCTTCCCTGCAATATGAAGGGGTTAGACCAGGTGACCCCAAAGTCCCTTCATAGCTCTAATTCATGATTCAGAGACCTGATAATATAAATTGTTCACTTTTAAATAAGTTTTTTTTTATAAAAAAGGAACTTTGACTTTCCCATAAAAGGTCTATTATTTGTTTTTCCTTCATGTTGTGAATCTCATAAATTTATCCAATTAATCAAGGGCTGTTGAAAGCATTCAGCTGGAAATATTCTGACCACAGTTCTTTTAGGAAAGGCAGGAAAGTTACCCCTGTATCTTCCCGGTATTCAGACAGTAATAAGTGATGAGCATTCCAGTTCAGGGCTTGTATTATTAAGGATCTCAGTAAGTCATTTGAGTTACCATTGCTTTAAAATAGACTTATGTAGAGCTGTATCTGTCTAAGCAACTGTCAAAGTTAGTTAATGTATTTACCATATAAAATATGGTTGGCATAGGAATGTGTAAATATTCAGATTCAGTTGTAAATATTTAGATGCTGTCATTACTAATATTTCAATGGGCTCTTGATCTCAACAGTGTGGGTAATGCTCTCCATCTGTGCAGCTCACAGCCCTTCCGTGAGCAAGTCATTTAGTTTTTCTGGGTATTAGTTTCCTCATCTATAAAATGAGGATATTAGACTAGGTGACTTCTATGATTCCTTTCAACTCTAAATATATAATCCTGGACTTTTTCATTTTGTGAGATTCTTAAATATATTTTTAAAAAAATAATTAATTTTGTTATTTTTGTGATGTTTTTGTTCAGTCGTTTTTGACTCTTTGTGACTTCATTTAGGGTTTTCTTGGCAGAGATACTGGAGTGCTTTGCCATTTCCTTCTCCAGCTCATTTTACAGATGAGGAAGCTGAGGCAAACAGACTTTCCCAGGGTCACAGAGCAGCTGGTAAGTATCTGAGGCTGGATTTGAACTCAGACTGTAAGCCTGATACTCTGTCCACTGTGCCATACAATCATCCATTTTTTAGACTAGGTCTTCCATTCTTGCCTAGGCTTGAAGGGCAGTTGTCACTTGATTGACACAGGAAATTTGATGAATTTTTTTTAACCTAGGTTGTTTCATCCCATGCCTGTAGGCTTACCATATTGGCACCAAACTAGGTGTGAATACTCAATCTTCTTAGTCCATTGTATCTTGGAACTTTAGAACTCAAGAGATCCACCAGCTTTAGCACTCTCTAGTAGCAGAGATTATGGCATAGTCTACTTTATCATCTTATATCCTTCTATAAATCCTTCCTAGACTCGCTTTCTAGGATCCTGGAGCCTTTTCTCTAAACCTCATAATCTTCTAAGGAGACCAAAGCAATACTCAAATTCTTCTTTAATCTCATTCTCTTGCTATGCTCTTCATTGCTTAATATTTTCCTATATGCCCATTTTTTCTCAATCATGCATTTCATGGATAATATCTAATGTGCTCTTGCTTGCATATGTTGCATTGTTAGCAATATATAATAACCCACTCATGTTCACCATGTATAGAGGCAGCTGGGTGTCATGGTGGATGGAACACTGAACCTGCAGTCTGGAAGACCTAAGTTCAAATCTCATTTTGGACATTTACCAGCTATTTGACCTTGGGTAAGACATTGAATTTCTCTCAGGATCAATTTCCTCATTGTTAAAATGAGATTGTTAAAATGGAGATTAAAATAGCAGCTTGTTCTCAGAGTTATTGTTTGGATCAAATAAGAAATAAATGGAAAGCACTTTTTAAACCTTGTAATATTAACACTAATTGTTATTATTTTCACTGTTAGCCTTGTTACTTCTAACTTAGATTCTTTGAAAATCATAGTGTTACACTACAATCCTGGTCTGGGTGAGACAGGGAGACTCAGTACCAAAAAACAACAGACTATAATTCCCACTACCCTTTCCCCTCACTTCCCCCCAGAAACAACAAAAACAACCCCTCCCCACACACACACACAAAACACAAAACAACAGCCATATGTATGGAGATCTCTCATTACAGGGGAAAGGACTGAAGCTTATTAGATTAAGAGAAAAAATATTTTGCAAACAATAAACAGTGTGAGGTTGCCTTCTTCCTACCAATCAGTTTTATATGTGACTATATCAACAGTCACATATCAATTATTATCAATTAATCAATTGTCCAGGCAACTAGTTGACAGAGTAGATTGAATGCTAGAATTGGAGCCAGGAAGATGAGTCTTCCTGAGTTCAAATGCGGCTTCAGATACTTGTTTGCTGTGTGACCCTGGGGAAGTCACTTAACTCTGTTTGCCTCAGTTTCCTCATCTATAAAATGAGCTGGAGAAGAAAATGGCAAACCATTCTAGGATCTCTGCCAAGAGAACTCCAGATGGCATTGCAAAGAGTCAGTCATGACTAAAATAACTGAACAACGTACTTAACCTGTATGGCCTTGCACAAATTGTAATTTTTCTCAGCCTTAGTTTCTTTGTACCTAAAATGAAGGGATTGCACTGGTTGGTTTCTGATGTCCCTTCTAATAAACTCAAAATCTATGAACTCATTATCAATTTCTATCTGCTGAAATTACTGCTTTTCTCCATGTCTAACCTGAAAATTTATTCTAAATCCCTTGCTTTGCAATCTGAGACTTTCCAAGGCTGTACTTAGGTAGACAGCACTACTTTTGGCTTAGCTCAATGCTATGCTTTATGAAAAGGCTCCTCCATGTAAGATTTTGTCTACATGCTTGCCCCCTGGCTGCCCTGGGGCACTTTCAGCTCCTCAGGTCTTCTAATGAACACTAGAACTGCCTCCACATGCCAACTCTCTATTCTTTTTATAGTATAACCAAAATAGTTTCTTCATGGCTGTCTCCCTTGTGAACAATTGAAAAATGAGGACCAGGATGTGGAATCACATAGCATATTCCTTTTCTTCATAACTGCTCTTTCTCCAATAAATTTTGAAAATCTGCGCCTCAACATTGCCCTCTTTAGCTAATTCATTCCTTTAACTTCTGGTCCTAATTTATATTTTTCAGTCCCTGAACTATCTACATTTCAAAATCTAATCCATGAAATTAATCATTAAACATTTATTTAGTACCTACTACCTGCCAGATTGGGTATACAAACATAAAAATGAAACAATTCCTGTTCTCAATGTTATTTTATTTACAGAGGAATGACAATTTATGCAGCTATAAGTATATTAAAAAGTATACAAAGTAAATCCTATATAATGTCAGGAAAGCACCAGCAACTGGGGGTAGAGGGGGATCAGGAAAGGCTTCATCTAAATGGCAGTCCTTGAATTTCACATTGAATAAAAGGCAAGAAGTGAGGGTCAGAGAAGGTAAGAAGCTAATAATCGGAGATGAGGAGAGGGCTCATTCCAGCTATGGAGGATGGAGATGAAAGATGATGCATGTGAACCTCAGTAAGAAGGCTGGTCTGCTCAGACTCTTGCCACATGAGATTTTCACAAGGGCTACCCATTTTTAACTTTGTACAAAACAGTCTACTGTGTGGTTTATCCCAGTTCTACAGTTATTTGGGTACAGCTAAAATTAGATGACCCTTCAGGTCACACAAAACCTTTCTGTGATTGTATGATATAGAACTATAGAGGGCCTCTGTTGTACTTCTTTTAGATTATTGAGCTGGAACCCCTGGGATCTTGAAAGCTGGAGAATTTCCCTTAGTAGTAAGGAAATCTAGTGTACTAACCTGTAATGCACTGGGCTGGGAAATCCAAGCATTTCTCTCAAGGCAGTGGAACATTAAAGGATTCAATGTCTCCATTGAGTTCACTAGAGAAAATAGATTGGGCAGATCAATGAGAAAACCAAAAATAGAGGAAACAAATAGGGGAGATAAACTCATGGATTTAAATCTATCTATCTATCTATCTATCTATCTATCTATCTATCTATCTATCTATCTATCTTTCTTTCTTTCTTTCTTTCTATCTATCTATCTGTCTATCTATCTATCTATCTATATTTTGTGGCTATTTTTTGTTTTTACATCACCTTCATTTCTGGGATCCCTCCTAGAAAGTCATTCCTTAGAGCAAAGAATAAAGGAATGTAACAGAGGAAAAAAGGAAAATGATAAGCAAAACTAATGAATACATGGAAAAGTCTAAGATTATATACAATGTTTGACACCCTTGGACTTTTTTTCTCTAGTAAGGAATGGGAAGAGGTATCTCATCATATCTCTTCTTTGAGGACAAGCTTGGCCAATATAATTTCCACAGCACTCAGTTTTAATTGTTTGGTTGCTGTTGTATTGTCCATTTCTATTTGCATCAGTTCATATCAGTTCATTAAGTCATGCAGCATGTATTAGGATCCTATTTTGTGCCAAGCACTTTGCTAATAGTCGAGGGATTAAAAAGAAAAAGAAAGAGGGAAAATTAGTTCTTGCTCTCAAGGAATTCACAGTCTAATTCAGGAGACTATGAAAACAACTATAAAATATGGCTATAAACATATACAAATAATAAATAATTGTGTTATAATTATGGCATAGAAACAAGATAGGAAATATGTAATATAAAATATCTTTATACATAAATCTAATAAATAATATATACCTAAATATATATACATGTATAATAAATTAAACAATCTTGGAGGGAAAGCCCTAGTATCAACTTCCTTCTATCTCCATTGAAAGAAAATATTAATGATAAAAATCCAGCATGCCAACTGGCTTTCAAGCTTACTCTAACCATACTATTTCACCAAAACTCAAAGTTTTAAAAAATGCGGTCACCAAATTCCATTGACATGTCCTTTCCTATCAAACGCTTTTTATACTTTTGTTTCCCATTGATTCTGGGTTTCAATCTGTCATTTATGGCAGGATTCTGGAACTCACATGTTTTCTACCTGGGTCAAAAGTGCCTAAATCTGCAGCCAAACAGTAACATCTAGAGAGAATTTTGAGACCTTCTGACTGTAAGATATTCCTATTCCTGTGCAAACCAGTGAACCACAATAGCCATACAACCTAGATACTGAAAAAGAGAAGGATCACAGTAGATCTGAAAAATACTATTTTCCCTTCATTCTTACTTTTCCCTCTTTTCCTTCTTTCATTTTGTTATCTAGATATTTTTTCAGATGAATTCTGTTATTGTTTTATCTACCTCTATGAAGCATCCATTTGAATTGGATAAACTTTGCTAGGTTGAGTCTCAAATATCATGCATTTTTGTAATTATTTTGAATGAAAATCCTTTCATGACATTTTCTTCCAAATTTTGTAATTATATTTTATTATATAGAAATTATGTTGAATTTTAGTCTTAACTTTGCTGAATCTATCAATTATCTCAATTAATTTCTTTGCTGATTCTCTAGGATTTTCCAAGAAAACCATCACATCATCAGCAAATGGGGCTAGTTTTGTCTCGTCTTAGACTATCTTTAAGTCTTTAATTTCTTTCTCTTGTTTCACTATGATTGTTAGTATTTCTAGAGCACAGTTAGGTAGTGCAATGGATAGTGTGCCAGGCCTAGAGTCAAGAAGACATCTTCCTGAGTTCAAACTCGGACTCAGACACTCACCAGCTGTGTAACCCTGGGCAGGTCACTTAACCTTGTTTGCCTTGGTTTCCTCAATTGTAAAATGAGCTGGAAAAGGAAGTGGCAAACCACTCCAGTATCTTTGCCAAGAAAACCCCAAGTGGGGCCACAGAGAGTCAGAAATGACTGGAAATAACTGAATTACAAAAGCATTCCTAAAAGTTTTACCAAATGGACAGGCTTCCTTTAATACTGCATTTATAAAGAAAGATTCTAACATTTTCCTAGAGCAGGTAATGCTTGTTTTAGGTCTTAGATAGACATTGTAAAAATCATTTTAAAGTCCTTCTATGCCTATACTTTGTAGGACTTTTCAGAATAAATGAGTGTCGTAATTTGTCCAAGACTTCTCCCCACCTCATAAGCCTGAGCTCCTCTTCTAACCAGTTTTTATGCTATTGTCTTTACGTAGCTTGGCCTGTTCTTTCTTCTACTGTATTTCATTTTTAGAAGTATCTATCCATGAGGAAAGTGATGAAGGAGGTAGAAGAAAAAGGAATAAGCATTTCTATCCCTCCCAACATGTGCCAGACAGCGTGCTAAACACTTTTACAAATATTACCTCATTGACCTTCCCAACAGCTCTTCAAGGTAGATACTGTTAATGTCCATATTTTAACAGTTCAGGAACCTGAAGCAGAGACCAAATGATTTGCTGAGAGTAGCACTTTGTTACCTAGCACACACATACCACACACTTCTTGATACTAGTTATGATAGACTTGAACTCACATCTTTCTGATGCCAAGCCTTGGGCTCTGTTCACTAGGCCACCTAACTACCTCATAGTGTGGAAGCAGTGCATGGTAGAAATTATCCAGTGTCTCAAAGTATGCAGTAGAACCCTATCTTCTGCCCTCCTCATGATCATTCTCCTTTCCATTTTGCATGTAAATTCATCTCTGGTTCCAGGTCTTTCCAGTCTTCTGGTTGACAAGTGCCCCAAGAAGTTCCAACCTCTCTTCAGGTAGTGTGTTTCCCATGAAGGAAGAATGCTCTCTCCAAGGAACTGGTTTCTCAGTGGATTAACTCCCATGTCAACCTTGTCATCAAGGACCTCTATCCAATTTCAGACATATATCTATCCCCCTCCCTGTAGGCAGTGATACATCTTACTCCACCTACTTCACCCTCAATATTGCAACTTAGCTTTTCATTCTCAAAGATCAATATTTCTGATTCTTTACTTCTGATTCCCCAGAATTCTCCACCATTCCCCTAAGAAATCAGGTGTCACTGGAGGAATCACAGCTATTTATATGTTCTGCCTTCAACATGAGTCATCCTGATTAGATGACATCCTAGCATTGACAAGCTAGTTGGTGCAGTGACTATAACCCTGACCTTGGAATCCTTCTTTCCTACTCTCTCTCTCATTTTCTTGTGGATAGACCACAGGAGTCATCTTTCCTTCATTGTTGAACCTGAACTTGATAAGGGTACATGACATCCTCCCTTCTGTCTTCTACTTCCCTCTCCCCTTTTATTCTCCAAGCTATTCTATGATTTTGTCTGACAGAAAAACACTGAGGGATGAGTTGAGGAGATTAGTCCATGGAAATTCTACCTTCATATTTCCTATTTATTTTGTCTTCTGTCATCCTTATCCCCTTGTCTACTAAAAATCAATCAAAATAGAACAAACAAAAAAAACTTTCTTGACAATATTTGTTTTATTTTATTTTACCCCAAAGATCAGTATTTCTGATTCTTTGCTCCTGATTCCTTAGAATTCTTCATCATTCCCCTAAGTGAGTCAGGTGTCACTGGAGGAATCACAATTATTTAAATGTTCTACCTTCATCATGAGTCATCTTGATGATTCTTTAGATGAGATCCTAGTATTGACTTGCTAGCTGACATAGTGGATAGAACTTAGAATGAGACTCATCTTCCTGAGTTCAAATCTAGCCTCAGACACTTATTAGCTGTGTGATCCTTGTCTCCTTGTCTCAGTTTCCTCAACTGTAAAGTGAGCTGGAGAAGGAAATGGCAAATCACTGACTATGTGACCCTGGGCAAGTCACATAACTCTCTTTGCCTTGGTTTCCTCAATTATAAAATGAGCTGGAGAAAGAAATGACAAACCACTCCATGATCTTGGCCAAGAAAACCCCAACTGAAGTCACAAAGAGTGGGACGTGACTCAACAACAACAACACTGGAGCTAGAAAATGGCCATAGCCAATTAAGAAATGGAGATTTTTCCTTTATGTCTAATTCCATTCTCTGTGTATAGTGTAAGAGCTTTGTAGATAACAGCTGACCATATTCCAAACCTTTAATATTTGCTCCTGCTGAGCATGGAAGGGTGGAGGGAGAGGTAAGTTCCTGAGAGGATGACAACACCACTGGATTGGGAAGGTCATCTGAATAAATCACAGCTAACGAGGTGTTTGCCATTAAGAATAAATCATCATTGCATTGTCACTATGTAATTTCCCAGTAAATTAGCTTTGAGAGATTGCATCAAGACTAATCTTGTCTTCCTGTCACTGATGCTTTTGGGTAGCACATGGGAACAGAACAAGAATAAAAACACTTATGACACAATAGTCAGCAGGTAAGGCGTTCATAAAGGACAACCACTCTGTAAGGGCCATTCTTCGTAGTCCTATGCCCTCCTGTACATAACCTAACACAAGTACTTTAAAACAAAGACCAATAAATCCCGATGACATTCTCAGTAAGTGAAGACACATTCAGAGACAACAAAGGGGCATCTCACTATTAAATATTCTTCTTTGGGGCTTGGGGGCAAAAATAACAATGCAGTCAATTGGCACCACTTGGAGAATTTGGGGCCAAATATAGCAATTTTATCTTAATTAAAACATTTCCCTGAAGGGATTCATTTTCTCTCAACATGATGTTCCTATGTGCTGGGTGACATTATCTCCATAATAGTAATTAGACAAAAATTGTTGTCAATACAGTTGCATTGCTGATTAATTTATTGTCAGCTGCATATAGCTTCAGTTCCCTGGTGCTCTTCTACCCAGTCTCATCTTCCACTTAGAATTATGCAGAGCTGAACCATAACAAACAGGTATGGAGGAGACATTGCTACACAAGGGCAGAGTCAGCTCTTCAGAAGTCTCAGGCATACCCCTTTGGGTCTGCCAATACCTTTGTTATTTATTTTTTTTTTACCTGTAACTAAAGTACATTAGAGAAAATAACAGGCAATGAAAATTTTAAAACATAAAATTTCATCATGGAACCAATAAAAAAAATTTTTTTTGAGATTAAAATGAAATTTCCAGTTTCACTTTTGTTCCCCTGTTACTAGACAAGCCTGCCAGTTTCTCCTTGAAATAAAACAGCAACTTTAGACTTTGATTTTAAGCAATGTACTTCTTTTTAAATCTAAATCTTGGATTTCATCAGTGTATGGAACTCTAAGGTGGAAACTCTTTCCACCAATGCAGTTCAGCAGTGCTCCTGTCATAGATAGTCTTAGAGTTGAGGTAGTGAGGAATCAGATGACCTTGGTTCATATCCTAGCCCTGACGCTTACTACCTGCATGGCATTGTTTTATGCCTCATTTTTTTATCTGTAAAATAAAGGAGATTAGACTCATTGTAAGGTCCTATCTGACTAAATATTGGAACTTATAAGAATTACCAGGGGATACCAAATAATTAGGTGACCTGCCAAGAGTAACACAGGTGAGATTTGTCAGGAGCAGAATGTTAACTCTTGAATCCAAGGCTAGCTTTCTGTTCATTTGACCACACTGCCCCTCTCTGTGTCCATGCTACAGTTGAAATTTGAGTCAATTCTTATCTTCAGCCAACTCGTTAGAAGCCTCAAGTTTTCCCCCAAAGCTTTGCTCATGTTTCTAAATTCCAACTACTTTTCTTAGAAAATAATTTTTATGATATTTGATTCTTCCGGATCAAAGAAATTTTGAGAAGATTAGGGTTTTCATATCTTCATATGAAGGAAAATGAGGATGTTCCAAGCCAGAAACATTTCTTAGCCAACCCAAAATTATAAATGTATTGCTTTGCTTTTGAATATGGCCATCCCACTTAATCAGATACAGCACAGAGATTGTGTGGTTTACATAGTCTAAGTTCAAGCTTAGAAATAATTTGATTGCAATCCTGATTTGGTTTCCTGCTCTACAGCTGTCTCCCTATAATAACCAAAAGGCTGATGAAGGGAAAGGAAAGTTTTGCCAAAAAATAGATTCAAGCCAAGCTTTTCCTCAGCCATTCTGTGAGATCTTCTGAAGGTAAAAGTTGGAAAAGCAGAATGCTTCATGGAGAAAATTGTATAAGCTCAAAGATTTTAGAGCCAGAAGGGATCATAAGAGACTAGGATAAACTTCTCATTTGACATATGATGAAACTGAGTCCCAGAGAGGATAGGTGACTCATTTAACGTCATGAGGTAGTAGATACAGCAGCAGAAAGAATCTTAGAATCAATCAAATTCAACCTCTTCATATTACGGATGAGGAAACTGGGGCATAGAAAGACTAAGTGATCTGTATAGGGTCATACAACTCACAAATTATCTAAGATGAGATTTGAATCTTGGTCTCCCTGACTCCAGTTCCAATATACCATCCATTATACCATGCTCACCCTTCATGTAAGTAGTAAGTATCAAAGGAAAAATCATGGCAAAAGATAATGGGGCACTGTTATTTTATATGGAGGAGGGTAGGAAGTAATGGCCATATGGGGGTCAATCCATTTACTCTCTCTCCAGTGGTCTTCAGTCCCTCATCTGTAGAAGGGAGGTTTGGATAGTTCACCTTTAAGATCCCTTCTAGTCCTAAATCCTGTTATCCTACATGCCTCTGGATAAGAGACAGTAGTCAATGTGAGCATTACTGGAAGAACAGTGGGGAATGGGTGTATTTTCCGCCATATCTCTATCAGAGTGACTAATTAGTTTGTCTGTTTTTCTCCAATTCTAGAGATCTTTACTCCATTTGACTCTAAAAGACTTTTGTCTTTAAAAGAAAGGGTTTCTAGTGTATTATTTCATGAACATATTGGATATTCAGCATCACTTGCTCTATATTACTGTGAATCATATAAATTCCGGGGTTCTTTGTCCTACTTCCCTTTCTCCTTGGCAGGTCAGTTTCCCAACAGGCAACTTGCTTTTTTGTTAGAAAAGAATGGTGGATGGCTCCAGAGCTTTCCAAACTATGTTTTTCATTGTGAGCCAAAATTGACTTGTGATTTTTTTCCCTGTTAATTAAATCCAGATGATTTAAAATGTGTGATTGGCTCTTAACACATTTCTCAAGGCTGATAATCCCTCATATTGCTGGTTCAAAATGCTAGCACACCAATCAGGTGTCATTCAGGATGAAAGCTAACCTCCTAAAGAGACCACACAAAAGAACTTTCAGGGTGCAGAATGTCACACTTTTCCCAGCTATGGCAGATGGATTCTTTTCTGAGCAAGTTAAAACCAAGAGAAATCATTATAAATATCATTGTGGAGTTTGGGATGCAGAGGCTGATTTGATAGTTTGTTTTTGTGACATTCCCTAAGGCTGTGTTTTGTTGAGAGTTCGGCATTAAGTGGTCTAATTGTGCCAGTGGATGGGGGCTTTTTTTCATTTGTATAATCTCCTCCTGGGACTGCAGCTGCTAATTTGGTGATTAATTATCCATATTACACATTGTTTATTTGACCATGCCTAGATTAATTTCTCTTTCCAAGCAAATCACGTTTAGATATGAATTTGCATATCTTGATTACATTTTAATGCCTTGACTATCTTTGTCTCTTCCCTGGACATCTCATCAGATTACAGAAGAGTGCCCAAGCAGAGAATGATGGAATGTCTTAAATGACATTGCACATCAGTGGGCAGATAATGCACATGACTTACTTTTAATGAAGAATGTGTTCTTTGATAATCAAAAGGGTTATGATATTTGATATGCAATCCTTCTTGGAGGTTGTTTGATTAACGTATTTCAAAAACAGCCTGCGGCACTTTTAGAAGGATAGGTAAAAAATATATTAAATATCCCCATATACGTAGGCTTTAGATCTTAATGGAATTTCTAATCTATATCATATATAGATGTGTTAATATAATAATTTATCAATCTAAATTAGATATATGTTAATAGGTACGTGTATATCAATTGTGATAGTGGAACTCTGAGGGATTTCTGGTTGATCAGTGGATATTCACAGTTCTCTCTGCCTCGATCTCTGTCTCTGTCTGTCTATGTATATACATATATACATATATGAATATATACATGTATATGTGCACAGAACATGTATGTATATCTGTATATCCCATAATCTAATCACTTTATTGTCATGTAATAAAGATATCTTTATTTCCTAGTTTCTTGTTCTAAAAAATACATAAGTATAATGTGAAGTAATTATAATTTTTAGAGAAGATGATAGATAGAATGTGGTATAATGCAAAGGAATGATGAAGCTGGAGTCAGAAGATGTATGGGGCAATGTGGTACAGTATTTGAATTCCAATTTTCATGGCTCTGAGGTCAGTAATCTGTCCACTATGCTGTATTATCCTGAATATACTTCCTCCTCTAACATAAATCACAGTTTTTACAACTTGGTAAATATTCTTTCTGACTGGGATATTTTTATTAATTGAAAGGGGTAGAAATAAATACAATTGTGAAAGAAAAGAAGCCATATAGAGAAATGTTACTCAGAAAAAAGATGCCCTAACAGACCTATTTCTTAACATATAATTTGCCTATGATAGACAGGAAGACCTTTAAGATTGAAAGCTGGGGAACCTAGACACCTAGAACTCTTTGGTGAATATGGGACTACTTTAAATTGGCTATTTGTGGTGTGGTTGGCAGAAACATGATTTTTGTTTATAACTATGTAAGAGTGGAAATTTATACAAGAGGCCATGTTCATCAAGACCTGACTTCCCAGGGGCAAGACCAGATATCTAAGTGGGTTTTAGAATGTTTCTCAGAACTGGGTCACAAAGATCTCCAGTCTACATTGCCACCTGCTTCTTGGAAGAATTGACTGAAGGAAGAGTTTTGCTACTTGGAAGGGTAGATTTGAGATAAAAGGAGGTAATTCTTCACCTTCCATGAGCACTTCTGCTTGGTCTTAACTCCATGGAACATCATGGCCACCATTTGTTTGCCTCTACTGGTCCCTTGCCTGAGCCACAGCTTTCAGATCCTTTAGCGTGTTGTCTCCCTTGTTAGATTTCAGACTCCTTGAGGATTTTGTTGGTGTTCAGTCATTTTTTAGTCATGTTTAATTCTTTGTGATTCCATTTGGAGTTTTCTTGGCAAAGATATGGGAGTGTTTTTACATTTTCTTCTTCAGCTCTTTTTATAGATGAGGAAACTGAGGCAAACTGGGTTAAGCTCAGGATTACACAGCTAGTAAGTGCTTGAGGCCTAATTTGAACTCAGGTCTTCCTGACTCTAGGTCTGGTACTCCATCCACTGCGCCAGCTAGCTTCCCTTTCTTTGAGGGTAGGGACGTTGTTTCTTATTTGAATCCCTAGTACTTAGCTCAGTGCTGGCACATTTATGAATGTTTATTGAATTGTTTGAAGGAATTGAGTTGGAAAGTAACTATCCTACCTTTATGTATTTGTTTGTTTGTTTCTAATGTTTCGCTGCACTGACATCTGCTGCCTAAGAGTTGGAAACCCCTCAGAGCCAAGCCAAGGGAGCACACCTAGAAAGGATATGCAATACCCAGGCTTAGGGGACCTATTTTACTGAAAGAGTTTAACTACACTTTGGAATCCCATAAGAATAGAAGTAAATAAACAAGTAACCCCATCTATTAAGAGAGGGTTCCAGAAGAATAGCAACCCATCCATCAGTGAATTGTAACTAAAACTTTAGCAGCCATATATATCAAGGCTTTCGATCCAGACTTACAAGGTGCCAGAGATACACGTGCTCACTACCCTCCTGCCTCAACTACATTGAGTGAATTGGTGAGTGTATCTCCAGGTAAATGAGTAGAATGTTAGGTTTTATTTATATTCAGTCTGCTTTCTGTTTATTAAATGTTTCCATTTAAGAATGAATGGGATCATCTTGGCTGATTGCTTAATTGGAAAGGACACCAGTGAAGACTCAAGAACTATAGTTATGAAGAATAGATATATTTCCCCCATCACAGTTACTTTTAGGATGCTGAAAGGGAATTATAACAGTGTGACCACCCCAGTTGGGGACTCCTCCCTTCCTTCCCCCCCATATTCTGAGTGTGTGTTGGGATGAGGAAACCATCATTTAGAGCAAAGAAGAGGAAAAGACAACATGGGAACCGGGTGACATGCCCACTCATCCTACAATAGGTTCATTGATTTAGAGGTGCAAGATACCTTGAGGTCACCTAGTCAAACTTCTCATTTTACAACTGAAGAAACTGAGTTTTGAGAAGGTTATGTAAAGTGTTTTGCAAACTCTAAAATGCTATCTAATTGTTCTTTTTTATATAATGGAGTTAGTTATATGAGGAAATTAATTTGGTTTCAAAAGACAGTGACTAGAATGTCATACATAGCATCAGGAAGGTCTAAATTCTATTTCCACTCCTATCTGAATGACTACTTGAAAGTTCTATCACCTCATTGAGTTTCAGTTTCTTCATCTGTAAAATGGGGATAGCATCAACCTCAAAGTGTTGCGGTGAGGATCAAGTAAAGATAATGGATGTAATATATTTTGCAAGTTGTCGAGTAAATATTTGTTGTAAATAAGCTCACTTTACAATAAATATTTTTTTGTTGTTCAGTCATGTCCAACTGACTACACCATTTGAAGTGTTCTTGCCAAAGATGCTAGACTGGTTTGCCATTTCTGTCTCCAGTTCATTTTACAGCTGAGGAAACTAAAGCAAACAAAGCTAAGTGACTTGTCCAGGATCACACAGCTAGTATGTGTCTGAGATGGGATTTGAACTCAAATTTTCATGATTCTAGGCCTGGCACTCTATCCACTGCACTCCCTAGCTGCCCTGAAACAAGTATTACCATTATAATTTCACAATTTTTCTGAGAGAATCATATCAGACAATCTCCCCCAATGCAATTTTGAGACGTATGATTACTTGAGAGGTGGTGTGTGAAGTAGATAGAAAGCTGACTTTGAAACTTGGAAGACCTGGGTTCAGTTTCTGCCTTAGATGCATAATTGTCTATGTGACCTAAATTTTCTATTATTGTCAATTGCAGAGAAGGTGCCAACATAAGTCAGTAGAAGAAAGTCTTCACCAGGAGCTGCTTACATCAATGAAATCACAAATCCCCTCTCGATCTGTTTTATTAAGCAGTTACACCGCACATTGGATAGAATGCTAGACTTGAAATAAGGGAAACCTGAGTTTAAATCTACTTTCCTATGATTCTTAGGTTTATGACTCTGGACAAGCCATTTTGCACAATGTCTGCCTCCTTTTTCCAAATTGTAAAATGGATATAATTATAGTACTGACCTTACAAGGTTATTATGAGGACTAAATGAGATCAGATTTGACAAATATTTCGCAAACTTTAAAGCTGTAAATAAATGCTAGCCGTCACTATCTTTATCTACTGACTTACCATTTGTTAGATATCTTTTAAAAGACTCTGAAAAAATCCCAGTGTCGTGTTGTTTTGCTCTTTAATAATCGTTATGACAACAGAAACATGCTGTCTTTTATTAAATGTGTATCTGTTCCTGGGTAACGACAGTATCTTTCGAATATAAATTGTTCACTAAGACATAGTAAAAAGCACAGCTCAGAACCGTTTGGGGGAATAGTGCATTCCATAGTGTTTGACCATAAAAGGAAAGCAGAAAAGTACATCTCGTTCCACAAACTTTTAATTTTCAGCTCTCTGCCAACTCAAAGGAAAAGGAAATTAACAGCACAAATATTTCACCACATCATACAGTGGGTTTTAAAAAGAGACCATTCCTTCTTGGAAAAAGAAATCAAATAAATGACATCATAAATTCTAGGATTTAAAGCCTAGTAAAGATAGGTCCCTGCACAGACGCATTATGTATACAGATGGCTATGTGTGTTTGCATATGTGTGAGGACATGGGTGCATGGGGGGAATGAAAGGGAATAAACATTTTATATAGTATTTACTATGTGCCAGGGGCTGTGCTAAGTATTTATTTTTTTTTAAACAAATTGTCTCATTTGATCCTCAGAACAATCCTGAGGTAGGTGCTATTATTATGGAAAATTGGATAGAGTGATCTCAAAGCCACAGGGAACTTAGTTCAAGTGTCACCTCTGACAAGTGTTGGCTGTTTGACCTTGGACCTGCACTCATTTGATTTGGAGCCGGGATTTCTCCATTTTTCCACTCTCCATTTAAGGGAATCTCAGATCCCTGCGGAAGTGACCTCAGAGATCACCCTTTTCCCAGAAAGAATCCTTTTGACTCCAAATCTAAGACATCCATCAAACTTTCCTTGAAGGTCTTTAGTGAAGGGGCACTTCACTCCTTTTCTGGTCTAGATCATGTCACTATTGGATAATTCTAATTGTTAAGAAGTTCTTTCTATTATTAATCCCAAGTCTGAGCCAAGTAGTACAGGCTGGAACAACTCTTCAGATACTGAAAAAGTGCTATTATGTCCCTCTCAGTCTTCTCCAGGTTAAACATCATCCATTCCTTCAACTTAACTCTTCTCATATGGTCCTCAATCACTCTGCATTTTGTCTACTACCTTCCTAAATTTGGCATCTCAAGTTGCTACCCAGTACTCAACCTAATACTCTAAATGGAGTCTGACCAGGGGTCAATAAAGTAGAATTATCTGAAACAATGCATATCTTAATACATTTTGCTTGTTTGGAAATAATATTTTCTTTTAAAGTTATTGATTTTTTGCTTCTCCTCTTCAAAATTGTCCTCCATTTTCATATATTTCCATTCCCAATTAGTTTTTCTGTCTTTTGTTTTTTGGTACCAACATGAACTCAGGTTTTTCTGTTTTGACAATTATTTCTGTTGTACAGGTCATAGATTTTTCTTTTGCAACTCTTATTTCTGCTTTAGATCATTCACGGTTATCTTTCTCTTGTTCCATGATCTTTTGGGAATCTACGAAGTCCTCTGCCTCATTGGCTATTGATTAATTTTCTTTGTCTTGCAATATTTATTCATAGATGTTTGAACATTTTTACCTGATCTAGAGACCATATTCTCTATTATTTATTGATATTTTATTATTAGTTTATCAATTATTTAATTGATTTTTATTAATTATGCTTCTTTATTAATATGTTCCCCTTTGGTTGACCTGCTTATGCTCATGGTATTTAACTGAATTTTTCTTCCTCCTGAGATTTCAGTTTTACTCTTTTTCCCCTCATATTTTCCCCACTGCTGATTTTCTGATTCCCTTCCCTTTGAGGGCAATTTCCTTGGGGGTTGAATCTCAAAGCTATCTCCCCCTCTTCTTGTACTATGCAATTCACAGTTCACCAGCCATAGTATGTGCCCCCAAGTGACATTCACAGATATAGAACTGGCTTCAACTAGATGCTAGACTCTTTCCCGCAGGCTTAGTGGTGTGGTGTATAGTCACACACATATCCTGTCCCAGTTTCTTCTGTTCCCCAGTTCTCTGATTCAACTTAAGAAAGCACTGTCTTTTGTTGACTGCCGTATCCCATTTGTCATCTCATTGAACATACAATCTACTAAAGGCCCCAGGTCTTTTTTTCAGATGACCTTAACTAACCATGCCTACCCCACGTTATACTTATAGAGTTGATTTTTTGATGTGTAAGACATGTTTAATTCTATTAAATTTCATTTCATTAGATTCGACCCAGTGTTCTAGAATATTAAGACCTTTTTACATCATAGCTGTCCTTTTACTTGTCATATACCTAAAAGGTCTCAAGATCTCATTTGGAAAATTTTCAATGTCTTTCCATTCCAAAGTATTCTAATAGAATATGTTCTTGTTTTCTGTGATAGCATGGTAAACTTTTGTATTTGGAGGTGTTCATTTTTTTTCTCTAAGGATACCACTTAGGAAGTAGCAGGTGGGTGTATCAAATATATAACATATCCACACACACATAAAAAGTGACTAAAGTAATGGAGCTTTTCTTGGTGAATGCCATTCTGATACTAGTATTAAAGGAAACAGACAAAGAATCAGAGTCCAAAACTTAGCAAAAGACTCCTCCTTCAATTTTCAAATTATAGCAAGGATAGGGGCAGCCAGGTGGTGCAGTGGATAGAGCCCCAGTGCAGGAGCCAGGAGGACCTGAGTTCACATCTCCCCTCAGACACTTGACACTCACTAACAGTGTGACCTTGGGCAAGTCACTTAATCCCAGTTGCCTCCTCCTGGGTCATCTCCAATCATCCTGATGAATATCTGGTCACTGGATTCAGATGACTCTGGAGGAGAAGTGAGGCTGGTGACCTGGACAGCCCTCCCTCACTCAAAACAAAGTCAAGTGCAAGTCATGTCATCATTTCTCTGATGGCATGGTCTTCTTCAGCAATGAAGGACAAACAGATGCTATAGCAAGGATTATGTTCACCTGTACATCCTATTAATAAATATCAATCTTTCTGAATCACACAGATAAATAAGAAAGATCAATGACTATAAATTCCAACATCTAGTAGGGTACTATAATAATTTTGGTGGTATCTAAGATTAGGCATGATGTACACATTCTAAAGCCTTTCCTGTCATGAGAAATATTTTGCAAATAATAATATCCACTTATGTAGTATTTTATGGTGGATTGTTTTTATCTTCACAACCATTTTTTCTCCTAGTAGAATGTCTTCCTTGATGGAAGGGACTATTTTTCATTTTGTTCAATATGCCAATACTTTTAACATCTGTGGTAGCTTCAGAGTGAGAATGTCTGCCTCCAAGATGGATGACAATACAGAATCACAGAATTGGAGAACTGGAAAGAAATTCAGCAGTTATGAAGTCCAACCTATAGGAAAGGAATCCCTATTATAACACACCTGACAAGGTGGTTGTCAGCCTCTGTTTATAAATGCATACTAAGGAGAAAGAAGAGCTGTCATATTTAGAGGCAGCCCATTCCCCTTTTGGACATCTCTAAGTATTAGTTCTGTTTTTTTTTTTTTTTTTCTGAAATCAGACTCGCATTGATCTCTCTGCAATGTTCACCTATTGTTCCTAGTTTTGCCTCCTTGGGTCAAACAGAAAAAAAAAATCTAATTCTCTGCTTTTGTATCCCTAGTTCCTAGCACTGAATTTTTCATAATAAGTAGGAACTCAATCTTTAACTCAATTGAGTCATTTTCTTAATTATACAGATAAGGAAACAGAGGCTTAGAGAGTTTTAAGTGATTGGTTTCAAGAAATGCAACTGGGAAATGGCAAAGTTGGGAGAGACAGGGTGAGGATGTAGGCAACCCAAGGACTTTGAAGGGTGTGCTAACTCCTCCCCATATGAATGAGACTCAGGGACTTCTGGGTTGCCATTTAAAGTTTGCTTCTTGTTTCTTTTCTTGCCTTATCTCTTTACTCTTCCTTCCTTCCTCATTCCCAGAGGTTTCTCAGACAATCAGGAGTCATGTCTCCCTATTTGCCACTTACAGCTTCATAGAACTTGGTGTGCAGAGGATGGACATTCATTGGGGCAGGAGTAGAGGGCTACATATTATTAACAGATATACTATTGGAAGGCATCTCAGAGGTCCTTAAATTCATCAAAGAGGATAGTAGCTAGAATATTGAACTTATGTTAAAAAAATCTGAGTTTGCTCCTACCTCAGATACCAACTAGAGTGACCCTGGGCAACTTACAGCCTCAGTTTCCACATCTGTAAAAAAAGATAATAGCAACCAGCTCATATGGTTATTGAAAGGATAGGAACAGGTAATAAGTAAAGTAGGAAATGTTAACTTTTATTATTAACGAACATGTATCATATCATACAAAAACATTTATCATGCTTTTTATAGAGCACTGCTCTATAAAAATATGAAACATAGATATTTCATGATTCCTGCTTTCATAGTCTAAGGTAAAATCTCAGATAATTAGCATGCCTTGGAAATGACATATTCTGATTAATTGAATGATCTGTTTAGTTGAACATTTATTGGGATACCCTTTTTGTTATGAATTTTAGTGCTGAAAATGTTGGTAAAATGCACCATGAGTTGGATGTAAATGGATATTTCCTTAACTTTGAGGATCTTGTGTTGTTCCAGAGTCATCATTCTGAATAGGAGTTCAAAGAAAACATGATGTGGCATGTCAATTACTGGACTTGGAGTCAGTAGGAGAAATTTAAATTCCTCCTCTAATATTTAGCCCCTGAGTGACTTGAGCAAATACTGATCTCTCTGCATCTCGGTTTCCTCATTTGTAAAACAGGAATATAAGTGTATGTAATCCCTTCTGAACAGATTTTACTTCAAGACTTAAATAAGATCAAGGACTCAAAACATTTCACAGACGTTAAAGTGTTATATAAGTGGAAATACTAATTTTTTTTTTTTGGTACTATAGACTTTGAAGGATAAAGAAGGTCATAGAGTCAGATCACAAATTTCCTGGGAAGTGATGTACTGAGTGATTGCACATGACTGCTTGTATTTGGTTAATTAAATCCATGATGACATACTTTTACTTAGCTCTTCCTTCTAAAAGTAGTACATTTTTGAAATTTTGTTCACTGAAAAGGAAGAGAGAGTGAGAGATAGAGAGAGAGAGAGAGAGAGAGAGAGAGAGAGAGAGAGAGAGAGAGAGAGAGAGAGAGAACTTAATAAAGAGATTTTATTGTATATTGGAGTTTTCAGTTGCCCATGAGTACACATACAGAAAGATGACTAGTGTCTCTATTAAAATATCTCATTATGATTTAAGACCTTACCATTCGTTGACAGGCACTTTCCTTTACTATGAACAAAATGTAGTTTTATTAGAAAATTCACGAACCATATGATTTTCCATAGATGGTCCCCAGCTTATGCACATTGCATTAGAGTACTTCAAAGTCTATGCTAATAGAATCATTAAGCTCTCCTCCAGTCTAGTCCTACTTGTAAATTACTTGAGTATTCTTTTAACTTTCAGGATCTTCTGAAGTGGAAAGTGGGCGAATACTTGGATGCCTTTTAAAGGCTCATTTTAAAGCTGCATCCATTCGGATGTGGATTTTCTTTTTATTTCCCTCCCTCAAAAAGACTTTTTATTAGTTTAGTCTAAACTCTATCTCCCTTTTTAATCTCTTCCCTATATATATAAATATGGATGGGGGTAAAGCCTTCTGGCACAAAATAAGCATATAAGCCCGCAGAAATTATATGTAATTATGTATACACACATAAATTTATATATACACATATGTGGAAACTTCCTTGTATATATACATATATGTATGCATATACAGCCCTGCGAGTAGATGCCAGTGTAATCTATGGTAGGCATAAAGTTCACAAACAAGGAATAGAGACTCAAAGAAAATAGAATAGATAATTTTGTTTACATAAAACTAAAAAGGTTTTATACAATAAAGCTAAGAAAATTCATACTAAAAAAGGAACCAATTAACTTGGGAAAATCTTTGAAGCAGTTTTTCTGATAAAGGTCTCAATTCCAAGATATATAATGAATTGTTTTAAATTTATAAGACATAGACTCATTTCCCAATTGATAAATGGTAAGGTGATGAAAAGGAAATTCTCAAAGTAAGAAATCCAAACTCTTCGCAGTTGTATTTTAAAAAAATGCTCCAAATCATTAATAATTATAGAACTTAATGCAATTCTGAGATTCAACCTCTCACCTATCAGAGAGGCAAAGGTTACAAAAATGGAAAATGATAAATATTGAGGGGACTGTGAGAGAACAAGAACTTGATAGATATATGAATGGGTACAACCATTCTGGAGAGTAGTTTGAAATTATATGCAAATAGTTATTAAGTAATATGTCTTATTTGAATCAACCATACACCATTGTCTAGCCTATAACCAACAGAGCTCAGAGAAGGAGGAAAAGATCTCCTATATGCAAAAATTTTTCACAGCAACTTTTTTGATGATAAAAATAAACAAAAATAAACCTAGGAACTAAGGAGATCTTCATTAATTTGAGGAACTGCTGACCAATTTGTGATATATGAATGTGGTGGAAAGCTATTATGCTATGAAAAATGAACAAATAGATTATTTTTAAAAGATGCAGAAAGACTTTTATCAAGTGATGCTGAGTGAAGTCAGGAGAACCATTTATAGAATGACAACAACACTATTATCCCCATTTTACAGATGAGGAAACTGAGGCAGGCAACAGTTAAATGGTTTGCCCAAGGTAAAACTAATAAGAGTCTTAGTTGGAATTCAGGTTTGTATTCAATTTTTCCTGACTCCAGACCCATCATTCTATTCCTCTTACTAATGCATATTGACTCCTGGCTGCCACTTTGTCAAGTCAAGACATCGCCCCATGATATCATTGGTCCTCTTTGAAAATGAACAACGAATGACAACTTTCCTCCTTCCCAAATTGCTGTTTGTATATTTATTGATTTGTTGGGTGTATTCTCCCTAGTTGAGAGGAAATTAATCAATCAATTAATGCTTAATAAGTGTCCTAGAGAAGTGACTAGACAGGAAAAACCTAGGTTGGAGTACCACCTCAGACACATACACAATGGACAAATCATTGATCCTTTCAATGTCCCAGACTATTCTCAAAGGCTACAAGACATAGAGCAGTTGCTAACATTGGTTGGAGTTTCTGCATTATGAGTTCCATAAACTGATGAAATCACAGATTAAAAAAAAAAAAAACCTCCCAATTGAGTATAAACCTTTTGAAGGTAGGAACTGTCTCCTTTTTTTTTCTCTTAAACAGCCAGCACATATTGTAAGTAGGTGGTTAATACATGCTTCAGAATTTGGATGAGAAAAGATAGAGGAGCTTACCGAGGGATAAAGATAAAATACTGTGGTCTAGAGTAAGAACATGACTTTAACTTGAAGAGAGAATTGGATAGTGTTTTTGCCTTTCTTTGTATCTCCAACATTTAGCACAATGCCTGGCAAATAGTAGGTGCTTAATAAATGTTCATTGACTGATTAACTAAATCATTCTTAGCGGTGATAGTTTGATGCCTTCCTGTACTTTTCCATAGATTCACTCACTGACTTAGAGCTAGAGAAAGGACTTTAAAGATCCTATGGTCCAACCTCCTCATTTTAGTTAAGAGAAAACTAGGGACCCACAGAGATGGAGTGACTTGTTCAAGGTCACCACAGTGGCAGAGCTAAAAGTGAGATTCAGGTCCCCTAAATTTAAATTCATCTCTCTTAGTTAGCCAAGTGGCACAGTAAGAAGAGAATCAAACTTACAGTCAAGAACATCTGGGTTTGAGTCCTGCCTTAGATATTATATGACCCTGAGCAAATAATTTAAGCTCTCTCAGCCTTAGTTTCCTCATAAGGGGATGTGGCATCAATGGCTTCTAATGATCCTTCCAACCCTACATCCTTGAACCAATGAACCACAATGCTCACATCTTGCTACTCTGTCTTTTTCTTTCTTTCACATATGGCTCCTCTTAGGAAATTCTTGACTTATCTACTCTGTTGCCTTCCTCAATTACTCCTAGCAGTTAAGTCTAGCACATAATTTTCCCAAAGCATAACTTATTCCCTTACACCAAGCCCTGTCCTACCCACATCAATAGAACCACAGACTCCTATCTTCAAAGCTAATTACCCAGTGCCTACTATACGTCTGCCATCATCCTCCCACTGTTACCGAATGAAGATCAGAACATAGGAACTACCCCCAGTACACTTAGCATTCTTCTGCAAACACATGCTCTCTTGAAACTCAAAGAAAAAGAACTTAGGAAGATATAGAATATATTTTAAAAATCCTTTTAACAGAGGTTCTTCCCTTGGTTTCCATGAACATTTTTTAATATTTTGAAAAAACATCTATCTCAATATTACTGGCTTCCCTTGTAATTCGTTGTATTTTATTTTATGCAATTCAAAACATTTTTTTCTGAGAAGGGGTTCATGAGCTTTACCATGCTACCAAAAATGTCCATGGGCCAAAAAATGGGTAAGAACCCTACTTTTCACTCAATCCCTGATTCTTGTTAAGTTGCTTTCTTATTTCATGCCATCTGGTCTCATTTAGTTTAGGCCTTCTACCATGTAGACCAGTGCTTATTTTCATTAAAACATGGAAGACCCGTTGAGAGTAGTTGTCAGGGCTGGGCATGCCCAGTAGCCATTGCCAACAAGCAACAAGACTTTTCCAGCTTTCACTAATCACACTGTTTATATGAGAGCAGTCAAAAGAAGCAGCAGGAGTCATCAAGGGCACATACCCTCATTTTGTTCTTGCTGAGAAAAAGCAAGGTGCTTCCTGGTCACCATTACATTAGCCAGATCACATCCCACATTTATGTGTTTGAGACTATTCCCCTGCCAAATTGGGATGTTACTCTCTTGAATACGTAGGGTTTACAAACAAGGGATTCCAGTCTTCCTGCCATAGACTCTGTTACTTGATCATATCCACGGCTGAGAAGCCCTCAGAGAAAGCCCTCAGATGCTAACATGTTCTAGAAGAAAAAGCCAGGAAGAAAGAAGAATGGATTTGTGCCACAGAAGCAAGTCCAGATCTGTGGTTACAACACTCTCTCTGACCCTCATATATACTCTCTAGCTTATGTCCAGTACATGAAAACAAGGTGGAGAAAATACCCTGTGGGTTAAAACCATATAGACTTCATTGAACATAAGTCAAGTCTTCTTCATACCTGTTCCTTTGCTAGAGATGATATTTAAACCTCAATCCTCTTCTCCAACACCACCTCCATCCAAGTGTAGGAGCATGGCACACATGCACATGTGCATGCGTACATACACACATGAATAGGCTCTTTGGTTCTTAAGTAAATGTCTATATCTATATTATGGAAAGTCTCCACGTTCCCAGGACTTGGGACATTCATGGAGCCAGTACAGTCATTCAGCTGATGATTCTTAAGGATATACTCAGAGACTGTTAAATTCTATCTTTGGATACCTTTAAACCAAGCAAATCAGTCAAGAATATATTTCATTGGTTCGATTTTTTCTTGTTGTTTGGTCATTTCTGTAGCATCTGATACTTTGTGGCCTCATTTAGGGTTTTCTTGGCAAAGATGCTGGAGTGGTTTGTCATTTCCTTCTCCAGCTCATTTTTCCGATGGGGAAACTGAGGCAAACAGAGTTAAGCAACTTCCCAGGGTCACACAAATGATGTCTGAGGCTAGATTTGAAGTCAGGTCTTCCTGACTCCAGGTCTGGTGTTTTAAACGCTATACTACCTAGCTGCCCATTGGTCAGACTACTAGAGTCATTTGAACCCAGGTTCTTGGACCAAGACACTCTTCTACAGTATCCTAATCATGCCCCCTGACACCATATCCCTCTTGTGTGTCACTTAGAGTCTTTTATGGGTAAGAGATCATTGCTTATTTCCATTAATCGAATTAAGTTTTCATTCGTTTTCACCACTTAGTAAACTATGATTTCCAATCGTTTATAGTAATAGAAATTCATTTTCTCAATTCTTCAGTGATTTGTGATATCACTGCTATGGATGGATCCTTCATCTAGTCGGACTGCAAACTGGTTGAACCTACATTATCTAGGTTTAACGGGGATGGGGAACTTATGGCCTCAAGGCCCTCTAGATTCTCCAGTGTGGCCCTTAGGCTGAGTCCAAACTTCACAGAACAAATCCCCTTAATCAAAGGACTTGTTCTATAAAACTTGGACTCAGTCAAAAGGTCATTTTCAAGGACCTATAAGACCATGTGTACCCTTGAGGCCACAAGTTCCCCATCCCTGTTAAATCTAGATAATCTAAGTCTGAAGAATCTGGATGGTCAAGATGGTCCTTAAATTTGGTGAGATCAAAATACTCATTACCTTGCACAAACAAACTCAATGCAACCAAGATTAGGAGGGAAGCAGAAAACTGGGAAAGAATTTTTGCAACTAGTGTCAGTGATAAAGGCCTCATTTCTAAAATATATAGAGAACTGAGTCAAATTTACAAGAACACAAGTCATTCCCCAATTGATAAATGGTCAAAGGATATGAACAGGCAATTTTCAGGGGAAGAAATTAAAGATATCTATAGTTATATGAAAAAATCCTCTAAATCACTATTGACCAGAGAGATACAAATCAAAACAACTCTGAGGTACCATATAACACTTATCAGATTAGCTAACATGACAAAACAGGATGATGATAAATATTGGAGAAGATGTGGAACGGTTGGAACATTAATTCATTGTTGGTGGAGCTGTGAGCTGATCCAACCATTCTGGAGAGCAATTTGGAACTATACCCAAAGGGCTACAAAAATGTGCATACCCTTTGACCCAGCAAAATTACTTCTAGGACTGTATTCCGAGGAGATCATAAAAACAGGAAAGGGTCCCACATGTACAAAAATATTTATGGCAGCTCTCTTTGTAGTGGCAAGAACTGGAAATCGAGGGGATGTCCATCAATTGGAGAATGACTGAACAAATTATGGTGTATGAATGTAATGGAATACTATTGTGCCATAAAAAAATGATGAATAGGCAGACTTCAGAGAGAAGTGGAAGGACTTCTATGATCTGATGCTGAGCGAAAGGATCAAAACCAGGAGAACATTGTGCACAGTAACAACCACAGTGTGTGAGGAATTTTTTCGATAGCTTTAGCTTTTCACAGCAATACAAGGACCTAAAACATTCCCAAAGGACTCTTGATGCAAAATGCCATCCACATCCAGAGAAAGGACTATGGAATTGGAACACAGAATGAAGCAGAACATTTTCTCTTGTGTCATGTTTTGTTTTTGTTTTTGTTTTTTTTTTGCGTGGTTTCTCCCATTCATTTTAATTATTCTATGCATCATAGCTAATGTGAAAATGTGTTTAATAAACATGTATGTGTCTAACTCATATAAGATTGCATGCCATCTCAGGGAGGAGAGGAGAGAGAGGGGGAGAAAATCTAAGACTTTTGGAAGTGATTGTAGAAAACTGAAAACAAATAAATTAATAATTAAAAAAACAAAACAAAACAAACAGAAAAAAATATCCTTTACCCTATGACCAATGTAGTAATAGTGGGTCCCTCTCAGCTTGGTTTGATTGGTCCTCATATAATACCTACACATACACATTTCTACATGTACATGTTGTGTTCATCCTTCATTTTTGAAGAGGACCATGCCATTAGAGAAATGATGACAGGACTTGCGCTTGACTTTGTTTTGAGTGAGGGAGGGCTGTGCAGGTCACCAGCCTCACTTTCTCCTCCTGAGCCACCAGGATCCAGTGACCAGATATTCATGAGGATGACTGGAGATGACGCAGGATGCAAAGGGAGACCTTGGCCTTTTAGGCCTTTTCAGGTGCTCACTTAAAGTGAAGTAATGTCCATTCAGTGAATAGGCCTATTTACAAAGTGGTCAGGGGTGGCCCCTTTAAATAGAAAAGAAAATATAAGTAAATGAATCGAGTTAGGAGGAGCAGGAACCTCAGGGTTGTTGTTTCAAATAGAAACAGTTACTATTGACATTCACTCTAAGCTCCACACATACATATATGGACTGAATGAGTGTATATATGCATGTGTGTATGTATACACACATGTACATAAACATACACACACACTCCACTCTCCGTCCTCTACAAAGTTCCAAGTGACGTGACAGGTGTGCCATCAGAGTATAGAGAATAGGTTGGTGGTTGTTGTATGCTCTTCCCATTAGAATGTATAAGGCAGGTTTTTGTTCTCTCCAATTCAAAACAATAAGCATTTATTAAGTACCTACTGTGTGCCAAACACTGTGCTAGGTACTAGGTATAAAAAGACAAAAACAAGTCAGTCTCTGCCCTCAAGGAGTTTACATTGGGGTGTGTGGGTGGGAGATGGGAGGTATATAATGTGTGTGTAGATCAGCTGATAGAAATTAATTTCAAGGGGAAGAGATCACTATCAGGCAAGGTGGTGATCAGTTAAGGCCTCATAGGGGAAGTATGAACTGAATTGACTCTTGAAGAAATCTAGGGAGTCCAAAGAGGAAGCACACTCCATAAGGGATCTCCCAAATGGAGGTTGTGAACTCTTAGGTGTCTCCAAGAGGTATGCGATAGAATAATCCTAGGCTTGCGAAAATGACTTGCATCCCATTCTCCCCTCAATAGCCAATCATTGCATATTCTCTATCACAATTACACTACCTCCTTCTCCCAGTATTGTTCAACAATCCACCACTCTAGCCTCTTCCACTGGTGGCAGCCAGTTCTGGGTATTGGTCCTTGTTGGGTATAACAGAAGAACACACACAGTAGCTGATTAGGTAAATTCTCCCAGGTTCCTCACACTCCGACACCTAAACCATCTCATGGTTATGATAGATGGCCCTTAGGACAGTTGTCCGTAAAAACTTTTCTGCCTTCTAATTCCAATTCCATGCTCTTTTCACTCCATAACACTGCCTCTTCTCTCTTTTTCTAGCTTCAGAGATGTTCTCTAATGACCCTTATCAAGCACCCCAAAACACAATTTTACTGTGTACTTCTAGTGAGTAATGTGTGACTTAAAAATTAAGACAAAATAAAATGGAATTTTTGCACTTGGTGTTTTTAATAGCTCACAATTTCAACTTAGTGCTCTCGAAAAAAAATAGCATGTATTTAACTAGTTTGACGTGCAAAGATAATTAATGAAAAACACAATTGTAAACAAAAACAAAATTGGACATGAGAATGGCACAGAAATTAAGCTTGAATTATGCTAGGATTAATTGGTCTCGAATTGCTTTTTTCATAACTACATCTGCTAAACAGGGCCCATCAAGGTACTTTGTTATTAGATTTTAGGTTCACTTCTGAAATGAGTCTTATTGAAAAACTCATATTTAAAAAGGGCAAGAGCCTGTTAGTTTTCAGGAAATGAATCTGCTTCTATAAATGTCGTCTACTGAGCACACATTTCATTTGACTGACAGACAAAAGAGAAATGTTCCTTGTGTTTTAAAAAGAAAAAAAATACAAAGACAAGAGTAATTCTTTAAAGCAAGGAATTTTAAGGTATGTGTCGATGTCAGGGGGGTCTGTGAACTTGGATGGGAGGGGGATTGCATCTTTATTTCAAAATATTTTTTTTCCCTTTGTAATCCTGTGTATTTGATTTTATGTATCCAACAATATTATCCTGAGAAAGGGTTGATTGGCTTCACCAGATATGAAAATAATTTCAGTAATAATGATAAATACCAAGATAATGGTCCATGATACCAAAAAATAAAGTTTATGAACCCCTGTTTTCAAGAATAAAGGTCCATTTTGTATCTGTGTCCTTTACATGGGAAAAGAATGCCTAGAAATGTTTTACCCCCATTCCCCTAGAAATGTGTTGCTAAATCATTATTAATTGGAAACACTTCAAGAACCTATTTAATATTAATGTACTTCTCTCTAGACCATTAAGCAAAGGCCACATTAATTTCTATCCCCTGTGTAATGAGCGATAAAACTTGTGTATCAACTGAACCAGAGTGCTAAAAACTAGAAGGTAGTGGAGAGTCCAGGAAGCTTAGCATCCCACACATAACCTCTGGAGGGGAAGTGGCATGAGAGCTGGATTTGGAGTCAGAGGGCCTGAGGTCAAAACCCAGTTCTCCTATCTACTTGCCTGCGTGACTTTAGGACAAAGCACACCCCTTAGCCTCCATTTCCTTCTCTGTAAAATGAGAGGTAGTACTCAGTGACCTCCGAGGTCCTTTCCAGTTGTAGAGCTAAGATCCTAAGACTGAAACCTTCGTCAAGTTAAAGGTTATCCTTTAAAAATGAGAAAAAAAAACTTTTTTAATCTTGTTTAATAAAGTCAGAAATTCAATTGAATTCAATTCAACAAACATTAAGTGTCTACTATGTGCCAGACAGTCAGTGCTAGACACTAGGGAATGATACAAAGGCAACAGTTTCTTGACCTTAAGGATCTTACATTTAAACAGAAGGAGAGATGCACACAGATACATACAGATAAATATTATTCAAGGTAACATGGAGTATAAACAGTATGAAGTTTGGAGTCAGAGGTCCTGGGTTTGAATACCAGCTTTGTCACAATCTGTATGACCTTGGGTAAGTCATATGTAGGCTTCAGTTTCTTCATTTGTAGCTAATAGGTGTGTGTGTGTGTGTGTGTGTGTGTGTATACATATACACAGATATCTATAAAAACACACACAGACACTTACGCACACATAAGACCATACTATGCTTATCTCCTCCTATAATGTTTTTTAAAGGTGGAGAACATCTTCCTTCATAAGTCCAAGTCTTTCCATGTTTTTCTACATATCATCATCATTTCCTACGCCACAGCAATATTCCAACCCAATCTTTTCCTATCTAAGAAACTGTCTATGAAAGTCTCCGCACTCCCAATTTTCAGCATTCTTTCTGTATCTGGTTACATAAGTTTTATTGATATAAGAAAATTTTAATTTAAAATCATAGAAATTATCCTTTTTACACTCCAATGATGATCTCACCTTATAGCATAGCTCAATTCTCTGATATTGCTGAACCTACTTCCTTTACGTCCTTCCGCTGATTTCTTTGAAGTTTCTTACCTTTTGTTCATCCAAATGAACTTTGTTCTTAGTTTTTCAAACTCAGCAATATAATTTATTAGTAATTTAATTGAGATGATATCGAACAAATAGATTAGTTCGGTAAAATTGTCATTCAAAAATTATATCGGCTTTATCTACCCATGAACAATACATATTAGTTTAATCATTTAGATCTGAGGTTCTTTTTTTGTATAAGAAGTGTTTTATGCTTATGTGCAAATATCTCCTGCATCTGTTTTGGCAGGTATATACTCAGCTATTTTATGCTGTCTAGGTTTTTTAAATGATCTAAAATGCTATTGAATAATATTGCTGACACAGAGTATAGTTTCTCTGTTTTCCCCTTTTGATTGAATTTATTTTAACTTTAACTTGGTTTGAGATCAGGATTACTATCTCTGATTTTCTTACATACTAAATTCTACTTCCACCCTTTATTTTGTCTTTGTGTGTATCTCTCACTTTTATAATGTTTCTTGAAAGAAATACATTGTTGAATTCAAATTTTTAACCTGCTATTCATTTGTTTTATGGGTAAATTTATTCCATTTACATTCTAGGCTACAATTATTTATAGTGTATTTTCCTCTTTCTTATTTTTCTTCACTATCCTTGTCACCCTATTTACCCTATCCATCCTCACTCCTCTGCTTTACTTCTATCTGCTACCTTGCCTCTTATTCCTTAACCTACCTTCCCCTTTAAGAATCCCTCCTCTATCCTCTCCCCACATCCTATCCCCTTGCCCTCTTATTTCTTTCTCAATTTAGAAGACTTTTATACCCTTCTAGATATACATGTTGTTCCCTGTTTAACCCAATCCTGATGAGAGTAAGGATCCAGCACTACCCGCCCTTCCCCTACTAGCTTCTTCTGTATCAGTTTTTCCTTTTATGTCTCATTTGTATGAGATAATTGCTCCTTTTTATCTCTCCCTACATAGTTTTATTTTTTGAGAATCACCCTGTCACACTCAGCTCAGCTCATGCCTTTCTTTCAAACTACCTAAATAATGATAACAATCATAAGAATATTGCTAATACTGCTAACAGTTTTACTTTACTGAGTCCCTTATAATTGGCATAGTATGGACATAGATACTGGAAACAACTTCCAATCTTTTAAGTTAACCAAAATATCTTTAGCTATATGAAAGGCAGCATGGTGTGGTGGTAAGAGTTCTGGTAAGGAATCATTGAGACACATGGATTTAAATCCTGTCTCTAATTCATAAGAACAATGTGACCCTGGGCAAGTCTTTTATCCCTCTGAAGCCCAGTTTCCTCTTCTCTAATAGTATATTTTTGCTACTCAGTGCTTTATACCAGTCAGTTTCTTCCTCTCCTTCAACTCTGCCCACTTGCCTCTGGAAAGACAACCACGGATTACTTTATTGAGGAGGTTGGAGCTGATGACTTCAATGTCCCTTTAAGCTCTAAATCTATGATTTTTGCATATAAAAATATAAGCACACACACACACTACTCACACATATAAACTTGGCTCTTTCCATGGTTCTAGAAATTTTCAATTTTTATTTGACTCCACTGGAAAATGTCCTTCACTGTGAAAGGAAGCATCATCAGCTGTCAGCTGAGCTACAGAGATAACCTACTAAGAGTCAGTCAAGATATCCTCCCCCACCTCCAGATTGATTTCTGCAAATAGAATCTACTTCTGGCAGCTGAAAAGTGATAAGTTCAAGATGATCTCCCCCTCCTGTTTGTCATTGATCCTTCCTTCGTGTGCCAACTCATTATCTAGTGGGACAGAGGGGAATGGAACCTTGAGGTAATCCATGGTCATCTTTCAAGGGGGGAACAGAGGAGGGAAGGAGAAGCTGTCTGGCATAAAGCATTGATTGGCAAAGGTATATAGACCACAAATCAATGCATGATATGCTCAGATGAAAGAGAATTGCTTATTCAAGGGCTAAAATTGCATTTAAATATCAGTAAGAGCATGGTACATGTTGGAGAGGTGGGTAGCTGTGAAACTCAATATTAACTCATTCTAACATATAAAACAATAATCGTGTGATAACTTGGTTTTCCCTCACTTCTACTTTGGCTTCCTCTTCAGATTTAAGGCAACTTAATTCCAGTTTAAGAGTTTGCGTTGCCTTGGTGCTGTTCCAAGGGCAGATTAAAGGCAATTCATGGACTATGGAATGCATCACATTTATCCAAGTAGGGACCTGATAATTGGTATGAATGAGCACATTTACCCTTGGCACAGTATGAGACCGCAAACAGGTAAAACAAAAATGGTTTTAAAATGAATCCTTTACCTTCTCAAATAGAATATTTGTAACCCCAACAGTTTGCTGTGAGAGGTCATTTCTGCCTTCTGTATAGATTATTGTCATCCCTCTGCTTTGGGAGGACTGGAGTAGAAGTTGACTGATAACTTGCACTCTTAATGTATGTCTGCCAAAAGATTCTTTTTGGTCTCTGCTAATAGTGCTTCAAAGAGATTGTTCTTTTATACTGAAGAAAACAGAATGGCAATGAAACAGAAATCATTGCATTGTACAAAAATTGCATTATACTACAGGCTTCAAGTGTTGGGTTGATAAATAATACATCTCTTGCATATCTAAAGAGAGTCATCTTCCCCCTCCTCCCCCTCCTCCTCCTCACCACCACTATCATTATTTCTTATTAATAGACTATGTTAATCTTTTTACTTCTTAGTTTTTCATGGTCCCTCATCTGCTGCTTTCCAAGCCCATGTGACCTTCTTTCTCCCTATTTTTTAAAATGGGTTTAGAAAGGAGTCTCGTGGTTATTGGGTAAGCAATGTAGAAAAAGGGATAAAGACTAAGAGTTTCATTCATTACTATGGGGAACTCCCAAATGAGAAAACTCCTTCTGCTAAGTCAGGAAAACATATTCTCTGCAATTTATAATCTTAGCAATTTATAATTTACATATTTACAATTTATACATATTACATAATTTATATATGTATAATATTTATATAAAATTTATATATTTATTACTCATAATTTGTATATGCATGATGTTTATATATTATAATTTATAATCTTAGAGAGTAGCATAAAGTGCTGAGAGATTTAATGATTTGTTTGGAAACATAGAGTCCATACGTATCAGAGATAGGACTTGAACTCAGTGCTCCTGGCATCAAGATTGGCTCTCTATTCTTTATACTGTACTGACTCTCAATCAATAAACGAACCAATAAAAATATTTTTTTAAAGATTTTCTTTAAAAAATCTGATTAACTGGGCTTTTCCACTTTGGGTGTTTTTCCAGTTTATTTAAAAAAGAAAGAAAAAACATGTAAAGGAGAATGATGAGGCTGGTGAAGCTCACTGTAGATCATTTAATGTCTTACTTAAAATACAATGCCCAGAGCAACACACAATATTCCACATGTGCTTTCATCAGGGCAGAGAACATTTAGGATTAATAGCTTCCTCTTCTGGGAATCAATTGTTGTTCAGTTATGTCCAACTCTCTGTGATCCCATTCAGGGTTTTCTTGGCAAAGACACTGGAATGGTTTGTCATTTCTTCTCCAGCTCATTTTACAGGTGAGGAAACTGAGGCAAATAAGGTGAAGTAACTTGCCCAGGGTCACACAGATAATGTGTCTGAGACCAGATTTGAACTGATAAAGATGAATCTTCCTGGTTCTAAACCCATTATTTTATCCTTTGCTCCATCCCACTGCCTCCTCAGGGCTCAATACTCCTATTCCCATAGCTTTACATCAAATTAATTTTTTGTCGTTATTGTTAATTGTGTTTTGTTTTTGGCTACCATGACACACTTCAGAATTACATTGACTCTCCAGTACACACTGAAACCTGGAACTCTTTTTAATTTACTTGCTGTCTAGTCATTCCTCCCTTGTTCCCAGTATGTGACATGATTTTTTAAACCCATATAGGACTTTGCTTCTGTCCCTATTCAGTTTCACCTTACTGGAGTCAATAAATCAACAAGCATTCTTACTCTTGTAGCCATGTGACTAATATTTGAAAAACAACCTTAACAACTGCACCTGTATAACCACTACTCATTGCTACTCTTATAGCCTAATATCTATATTACTCCAAAATTCTATTAATTGTTCTTGTCTCTGGTATCATTCATCTAAGTTCTGGGCTGAGAAGATTCCAAGTTCCTTCTGCAAAATAATAGTACTTCCATTCTTCTACAAACAGAAGTCATTATCTTCAGGTTTTCAAGAAATCATCTGATTCCTAAACTTTCATAATAGAATAGCAATTTTCTCTTCCTGCCTGCTATCTGATGGAAAGAGAGCTTGATGAGAAGGTAGGATCCTTGGGATCCAGCCTTAGCACTGGCACTAAGCAGTTGTATGACCTTGGACAAGCCATTTATTTTCTATGGTCCTCAGTTTTCTCATCTCTGAAATGACAGTGTTGGACTAGATTTTCAGTTCTAAATCTATTATCCTAAAATCCTACAAATCTAGAATCTGGATATTATGTTGTGGTACAAACTTCAGTCAACAACATTATATATTTGCATTACTGAATGTGTTACTGGATTTGATGTTGGTACAATAATATCTTTTGTTGTTGTTCTTCAGTCATTTCTATCTCTACATGACCCTATGTTGAAGTTTACTAGACAAAGATACTGGAGTAGTTTGTCATTTCCTTCTCTAGCTCATTTTACAGATAAGAAAACTGAGGCAAATGAGGTTAAATGACTTGCCTAGGGTCACACAGTTAGTGAGTGTCTGAGGTCAGATTTTGACTCAGGTCTTCCTAACACCAGGCTCCGCATTCTCTCCACTTACACCATCTAGGACGTGTCTAAAACTCTTTCAAGATGCTTGATATTTAAGAGGAGTAGTCCAGCTGGTGATGTGAACTATTCATTCATCTCCGTTCTCACTGTTCTTTTGTTGCTTCATTCAGACCATCAGAAAGCAAATGACTTGAATCTCACTCTCATTTAATCCCTTGAAAAAAATAGCTTCATTGAATTATGGTTTAATATCATGCTCACAGAGAGACTAGGGCTAGTCAATTGAACAAAATTTCTCGAGTCTTTTATAAAACTATGTTTGAGGCTACTGTTCAATCTGCCACTCTCTATTCCTAACAAAAAACAGCACCTTGGTTGATGAATTTATGTGCTTTATTCTATCAGGAAAATGGCAGCTGTGGACCCTGTTTCTTTTCCTACTGTAACTTCCTGAAGCCTGAGGGAAAATTTATGGACTAAATACTGTAATTTGTTCACACTTGTTACTGAAAACTACTCTGCTTCTTTCAAAGTTCTTAGCTGTGCTTTATTTTTAATAAAAATGTATTATTATATTATTTTATCTATATGTTTGTAAAATGACAATTTTTACAAATTTATATTTTTATTTTAAAATGTTAGTTTAATTTTACTTTTGAATAAAAATTTCATCTATCTCTATTTCCTTTGCCTTATGGATAAAGAAAATGCCACATTACCAATGGATACAGTTTGTTCTCCAAAATACTTTTTAATTGTGGTCCTATTAAGTCTCCATTATGCCATGTTAACCCTGTAAGTTTCAGTGCTGTCATGGCTAGAGTGGTATGGGCTCCAAGGCACGAAGACCTGCGTTCAAATCTTGCCTTTGACATTTATTAGTTGCATGATCTTGGATGAGTCATTTAATCTGATGAATTGGTAAAGCTGTCAGATTTGGTGTCAGAAGCCCTGATTCTATGCTTCCTACCATTATAGCCTTGGTCAAGTCTTTTAATCTCTCTGGATCTCAGTTTCCTCAGCTGAAAAGTTAAGAGGTCATTCACTGGAAGGTCAAATACTGAAGCTGAAGCTTAAATTCTTTGAGCACATAATGAGAAAATGGGATTCATTGGAAAATACCCTGATTTTGGAAAAAATTGAAGGCAATAGGAAAAGGAGATGGCGCCAGATGAGCTATATACATAGTGTCATGGAAACAATGGTGATGAATTTGAACACACTTTGAGAGATAGTGGACGATAAAGGGACCTGGTGTGCTATGGTGCATGGAGTCACAAAGAGTTGGACACTACTGAATGACTGAACAACAAAAAGAGGAAATACATAAAAAAAATAATTCTTACTTTTAAAGAACTTACATTCTAATAAGAGAGAGGACATAAAGGTGAATGGTGGCTAGAGAGAGGCACTTGGTTTGGAAAGTTACAAGGCTGGCAAGTGGAGCCATGGGGAAATAGATGGACACATCCCACTCAAGAGCTATGGCAAAATTGAATTGATCATGACTCATAGGATATGAGTTGAGGGTGGGAAGGTTGAAGAGAAGGGGAAAGGGTATGCATGTTGTGGCATCAAGATGATCTTCAAGGTCCTTTCTATCTTTAAATCCAATTCACTTGTATATCATGGCATCACCTCATTTCTTACCCATTCTTAATCATTGAATGGGCATTGCCTCAGCCATACTGAGACCTGTTAAAGACCTTAGCTTAAAAATACCAAGGTCTCTCACTGCATCTGGTGCTGTCTCCAGTCATCCTGATCTGTATCTGGACATTGGACCCAGATAGCTCCAGAGGAGAAAATGAGGCTAGAGACTTTGCACAGCCTGCCCTCACTTAAATCCAATTCTCTTGCATGTCATGGCATCACCTCCCTGATCATGGTCCTCTTTGAGAATGAAGGATAAACAACAAATCTAGAACCCCAAGATCTATGGTCCTGTGATGTTTCTCAGCCCCCATTTCCACATCTGTAAAACAGGGATAGTAACTGCATGACTCATTGGGTTGTTGTGAGGATCAAATTAGATATTACATACAAAAAACTGCAAACTTCAAACATACAAATGTCATTTTTTAAAACATTATTACCATGTCCTGTGTTTGAACTGCCAAATCATAATGAAATAAAACCAAGTCAATGAAACCTTCAGTCTCAGGGTAGAAAGGGACCTTGGTGGCTATCTAGTCTAAGCTGTACCTGAAAAACAATCCCACTACCATATCCCTGACAAGTGGTCATTCAATCTTTGCTAAAAGACTTTCAGAAATGGGTAATTCAATACCTCCCAAGGCAATAGTCGTTCCACTTTGGGAATCTTGTATTGTTGTTTTGCTGATGTAATGGAGGACTGCCCTTATGAGTCCTTATAAGCATGCTCAGAGTTCTGGGATGACGCAATCCTCATGTAGAATTTGGAGTGTGTGTATTCTGTAACTGGATCTTATCTGATTGTCAGGTGGTTAAGAGAGGTCTCTTTGATTGGCTATGGAGACAGAACCAGGGGTATATTCAAATGATCATAATCAATCCAGGACATTCCTTTTTGATAAGACTTTTCCTGTCTCCATGGCTTCTGATGAGAGGGGACAGTGTTTTTAATGGGGAAGGCATCAGGCTCTGTTTCTATCCAGAGCTGATATGTTATTTAAAAAGATAGGTCTCAGTCCTTTGTCTTAAAGTTGATTCTTTCATTTTAGGTATAGGAGATTAAAGAGGATAAGAGCTTTGTAAGCTTCAAGAGGTCTGGATAGTAAATCAACAGGTGGTCTGGGAGTTGAATCCATGTTGGGCTTATCAACCTGCCAATCTATCACTGATGCCTTAAGGAGTGAGGAATGGCCTTTGACATCTAGCCCTGAGGTAGCTGAGTCAAAGACTCATTTGATCATGAAATTGGTGAGGCCAAAGTTTAGTAGTAACTGAATTAAGAGTGAGCCTACTCTCCCACAGGGACCTATGGGGTATAGGAGAGAATGTCCTCTTTATAAGTCTAAGGCTCCAGGTAATACTGTATAGGGAAACATTTTCAAATCAGATATTGGGAATTTAAAGACACCAGTTTAGGTGTCTGTGCATAATGGATTTTCCCTAAGTGATACAAGAAGACTTAGATGACTGTGGAGGAAAGGGTGAGGCTGATGACTTTTTGCAGTTCTGCCTCATTTCAACCCAATTCATAAGGAAATCAAGACATAACTCCATGATGTCCCTGGTCCTCTTTGAGAACAAAATCCAACAACAATAACAAGAATTTGACACAGGTTACTCCAGAACAGGGATTCTTAATATTTTGGGCATCATCGGCTCCTTGAGGTCTGCTAAAGCCTATGGACTCCTTCTCAGAAAAATGTTTGTAAATGAAAATAAAATACAAAAGGTTACAAGGGAAGCCATTTATATTAAAATAGTAATACATTTTCTTTAAAAAATAAAAAACAAAACTTCACTGACCCCAGATTGCAAAACCTGGCCTAGAAAGTGGATTTAGATCTGTAAGGGACCTTAGAGTTATCTGGTCCAACCCTTTCATTTCCTAGATGAGAAACTGAGATCTAGCAAGGTTTAGTGACTTGGTAACATGTGTAGTTAGCATCTGAGGAAGGACTTGAATATGAGTTTTCTGGCTCCAGACCTGAGACCCAGGTGAAGAGGAATCTTATGAAGTAATCTTAAGAAGGAAGGAAGGAAGGAAGGAAGGAAGGAAGGAAGGAAGGAAGGAAGGAAGGAAGGAAGGAAGGAAGGAAGGAAGGAAGGAAGGAAGGAAGGAAGGAAGGATACATGGATGGGAAGGAAGAAAGAAAAGAGAAAAAAGGAAGAAGAAAAGGAGGGGGAGAGGGAGGAAGAGAGAGGAAAGAAAAAAGAGAAAGGGAGAAATGAAGAAAGAAAGAGGTGATCTTTATCTTTTTTCTTTTCATTTCACAACTGAAGAAACTGAGGCCCAGAGAGCTTAGCTGATTTCAAAGTAAATCTTTTTATTCTCATTACATCATAGTAGCTGTGAGAAGGAAGTTGATTGCTTCCTCTTAGGAGAAATATATTCCTTCAGAGTATGGGGGGAAAAAGGCTGTCTGGGGGATAGAAATAAATACTCTAGTGAATGCCACAGAAAAAAATATCTCCCAGAAGTTGCTGTGATACCCTCTTACACATAAATCTTGCCAATATTAACTTGGTTATTGGGTGACCTGAGTATGGAATTAGAAATGGCCAGAAATTATAGAAGTCTTATAATCGAGGAGTCGAACTAAGTCAACAAACATTTATTATTTGCCTCATAAGTGACAGGCCCTTTGCTAAGAAAGGGAAAAGGATGTGTCTGCTCTCAAGGAGCTATTGACTCTAATGAGAGAGGCAACATGCACATCATTCTGCACAGAGGAGACACATACAGGAGGAATTGGAGATAATCAGCAAAAGGAAGGCACCAGTATTAAGGAGGTCTGGAAAAAAATTTCTTGAAAATAGTGAAATTTTAGCTGAGATTTGAAGAATGCCCTAGAAGTCCAAGAGGTAGAGTAGGAGAGAGCTCCAGATATGAGGGTTGGGTAGGAAAGTGGACAAAGGTCGGAAGCCAGTGTTGTGAAATCATAGGGTGAAAACCTCTCTTTTTTGTAGATGAAAAAGTGAAAGTCAGAGAGGTGACATCACTTGATGAGGTCACACAGTTAGCAACCCTCAGAGCTGAAACTTAAATCCAAGTCCTCTGATTCTAAGCCTGCACTGTGTCTACCCTAGCACACTGTAAGTGTTTCCCTCCCTTTTTCTAATCCAGTGTAATATTATTTTCTTTGTTCTTGAAGGAGAAAGTGAATCAATTAAGAGTCATCAGAAGGACTGAACCTGGAATTCAATCATGAGGCAAGCCAGTCAGCATCAGGTAGAAATTTTATTTTCAAGTTGCTCTAGTCTTTCAACCAGGAAGCAAGCTTCTTCTTTTCCACTTCCATCTCCACCCCCATGCTTCTGTTGGTGTTGCCACCACAGATGATTAGACACCTTTGTTCATCTATCTATCTGTCTATCTATGTATCTTTCTATGTATCTATGTATCTATTGTCCACCCATCTATCCATCAGTCTCTCTGTTATCCATCCATTCATCCATCTCTATCATCCATCGATCTTTATCTAGCATCCATCAATTTCTCCATCTGTCATACCTCCATATATCTCTCCATTTCTATTTCTCTATTATCAGTTCATCTCTACAATCCATCTATTCATTCATCTCTATTGTTAATCTATCTATCCATCCATTTCTTTGTCTCTCTGTCATCCATCCCTCTATCTATCTTTATCTCTTTATTATCCATTCATATCTATTATTAATCCATTTATCCATAGAAATAGAAAGCTATCTTTAGCATCTATGTCTTCATTTCTGTTGCTATTATTCATCATCCCTTTCTATCTCTATTTTTCTAGCATCCATCCATCCCTCCATCTATATCTATCATCTATTTACTAATCACCTATGTATTTAAAATGGTTTTTTGGGGATGTGGAGCCAAGATGATGGAGTAGAAATATGGACATACTCTAGCTCTTCCCCTATAGCTCATAAATACCTGTAAAAATGATTCTCAACAAATTCTAGAGCAGCAGAAGCCACAGAATGACAAAGTGAAAGAGATTTCCAACCCAAGGTAACCTGGAAGACCTATAGGAAAGATCTATTGCATCAGAGGTGGAATAGAGTGCAGACCAGCCTTCGCCAGATGACACCAGGAGGAACAGGACTGGAATGGGCTTCAGGGGCAGAATCCCCAGCAGCAGTGGTGGTTCTCAGATCCCTCAACCCACAAACGCCAAAGAAAGTTCCAAAGGTCAGTGAGAGGGCTTTTTCAACTGAGCGAGAAGGGAGCATGGTGCCCCTTATCCCTGGCCCCAGGTGGCAGCATTGGCAGCAGGAAGATCTATTTGTGGAGCTCTCAGCCTAAAGTCCCTGGGGGAAATGAGCAGCTGATCTAAACCTCAGCCCTAAGTATGGTCCTGGGGTGAGGAAAAATGTGGAATTCTACAACTCACAGATTCTGGGCAGAAACATTTTTGGTTTGCTCCTATACCAGTGAGCAGGCCGCGAGAGGAGTAAACTCCTCTCCCTTGATTGTGCCACCTTGGGGGAACTGAGAACTTAGAGGTCCCCAGAGTTTACCCTCCTCTTGACAAAGGACTAAAAAGTCAAATTACTGGCTGGGAAAATGCCCGTAAAAGGGAAAAAAAAATAAGACCACAGAAAGTTACTTTCTTGGTGAACAGGTATTTTCTTCCATCCTTTTGGATAAGGAAGAACAATGCATACCTTCAGAGGAAGTCAAGGCTTCCAAAACCTTCAAAGCAAATATGCAATGGTCTCAGGCCATGGAAGAGCTCAAAAAGGATTTTGAAAATCAAGTAAGAAAGGTGGAGGAAAAATTGGGAAGAGAAATGAGAGCAATGCAAGAAAATCATGAAAAGTGAGTCAACAGCTTGCTAAAGGAGACCCCAAAACATGCTGAAGAACATAACACCTTTAAAAATAGGCTAACTCAATTGGCAAAAGAAGTCCAAAAAGCCAATGAGGAGAAAATGCTTTAAAAAGCAGAATTAGCCACATGGAAAAGGAGAAAATATTGCAACCAGCTAGAAAGAAACAAATCTAGTTATGTGAAAATATAATCAGGATAACACAAAGAACTAGCAGCTTCTACATTAAGGGACTGAAGGGCTTGGAATATGATATTCTAGAAGTCAAAGGAACTAGGATTAATATCGAAAATCACCTACTCAGCAAAACTGAGTATAACACTTACAGAGAAAAAATTATCATTCAATGAAACAGAGGACTTTCAAGCATTCTTGAGGAGAAGACCAGAGCTGAAAAAAAAATATTACTTCCAAACACAAGAATCAAGAGAAGCATAAAAAGGTAAACAGGAAAGAGAAATTATAAGGGGCTTACTAAAGTTGAACTGTTTGTATTCCTACATGGAAAGATAATATTTGTAACTCTTGAAACTTTTCTCAGTATCTGGGTAGCTGGAGGGATTACACACACACACACACACACACACACACACACACACACACATAGACAGAACACAGGGTGAGTTGAATAGGAAGGGATCATATCTAATAAAATAAAATTAAGGGATGAGAGAGGAATATATTGGGAGGAGAAAGGGAGAAATGGAATGGGGCAAGTTATCTCTCATAAAAGAGGCAAGTAAAAGCTTTTTCAATGGAGGAGAAAAGGGCAGAGGTGACAGGGAAAGAGTTAAGCTCACTCTCATCACATTTGGCTCAAGGAAGGAATAATATGCACACTCAATTTTGTATGAAAGCCTATCTTATGCTACAGGAAAGTAGGGGAGAAGGGGATAAGCAGGGTGGGGGGAATGAGGGAAGGGAGGGCAAATGGGAGGAGGGAGCAATTAGAAGTAAACACTCTTGGGGAGGGACAAGGTCAAAAGAGAGAATAGAAGAAATAGGGGGCAGGATAGGATGGAGGGAAATATAGTTACTCTTACACAGCATGACTATTATGGAAGTCATTTGCAAAACTATACATATATAGCCTATATTGAATTGCTTGCCTTCTCGTTGTGGTTGGGTGGGGAGGGAGAAAGGAAGAGAAGTTGGAATTCAAAGTTTTAGGAACAAATGTTGAGAATTGTTTTTGCATACAACTGGGAAATAAGAAATACAGGTAATGGGATATAAAAATTTATCTTGCCCTACAAGACAAGAGAGAAGATGGAGATAAGGGAAGGGAGGGGTATTAGAAGAAAAAGCAGATTGGTGGAAGGGATAATCAGAATGCAAGGCATTTTGGGGGGAAGGGAAGGCTGGGGAGAAAATTTGGAACTTGAAATTTTGTGGAAATGAATATTGAAAATTTAAAATAAATAAATATTAAAATTACATATTTTTTTTGTTATTCATTCACCCATCCACTTATTTATTCATTTGCCTACTTCTTTATTTATTTATTAATAATACATTTATTGAAGCCATTTCTTGAGAAAACACACTCTTGTTTCAAAGAAAAAAGAACTTCACAAAAATGTACCCAATAGAACGATAAAATCTAAGAAGGAAATGCAGTGTTCTACCTTAGCATTCTCCCACTGCTTTCAGGGGAGTTCATCAGTTCACAGACTTAGAGCTTGAAGAGGTTTGAGAGACTCAGGGAGTTGAATAACTTGACCAACATCACACTGGTAGCCACACAACCAAGCCTCAAAAGTAGACTTTTGGGTCCAAATTTAAGCATTCTTTTCATTGCACCATATCTTGAGTTATTAGTTTTGCTAAGTGTAAGAAACTCATAGGGATAAGCTACTTGGAAGTATTGAGAGACACATTCCAACTATGACTATTTTCTAATTCAAAGGCATATGGCTCTCTGCAGGTAAGATTTTCAGTAGGTCATAAAATGCTTAAACAGATGGGACAGTATTATTAGCATGAATAATAAAGTTTCATTGTATTTCGATGGAAAGTGATTTTTGAGATAATAGCCTGAACAAATGTTTGCAGAATCTGTCTGGCTAACTCTTTCCAAGACAGGTTGAGTTTTAGGAGCAAGTCTGCACATTGAATGAAATAAATGACCATTACATCATAGAAGAACTTCAGTTTACTTTATTTCTAAAAAGAGCATAATTAGATTAGCATTAATGGTGTATTAGCCACTGACAATCCAGAATTCCATCTTTGGATTATTTGGGGACTGTGTTCTCTGGACCCAAGGACACACTTCTTATTTCAGAGGCCGCCTTTTCAAATTTCCATAGGTCCTAGGGACTTCAAGCTTTATGTTCTATAAGAATATAAGTTCCCTGAGGGCAGAACTTGTTTCATTTTTTAAAAATCTGAAACACTTTGGTTGATACCTGGTACATGGTGGACACATAATGTTTGTTGATTGGTTGTCTGAAAGTTAGAGAATTATCCTCTAAGGTCAAATATCACAGGAAAGAGGTAAATGCTGGCTGGGAATGGCACATTACCATTCTGTTCAGGTTCCTTAATGAAGCTAAGGGTGGGCTATGGTTTATGATAAAATTTAAAGATAAAAGGAACAGGAATAAGCAAGATTCAGGTCCAATTTCCCCTTTTATAACTCTAATAAATTCTTTGATTCAAGATATTGTTTTGATTATTTTTATTAACGTTATCATTTTAGAATTGAGAAATTCAGTGAACACTGAGACTGGTCACATATGCTATTATTCTGTCGGTTTGGGCTTTATTCACACTATGATGCTACTGGATAACGATTGCTATCTCTCATTGGATAAGATATTGGGAAATCAATTCATCTTCTTTTGGTTCACCAAAATTTTAGAGAAAACTCTAAAAGCTAAGAGGATAATGAGAATAACATATGACAAGCTGTTCCCTCAGAGATTTAATTTCTTCTACTTGGTAGACAGCTTGGTGGTATATATGTGTATGTAGTGTGGGATTTTGAGCCAGATGCCTACTAGATATAAGACCCTTAGCAAAGCTCTTCACTCCTATGTACCTCAGTTTCCTCCTCTGTTCAAAGGGGATGATAATATCACCTACCTCACAGGGCTGGTGTGAGAATCATTAGTTAGTACATATAATGTGCTTAAAGTACTGTATAAATGCTAACTATTATTACTATATTTTGAAAATATTCATTATCATCCTCTCCCTAATCAATAAACTACATTGGTTAGTCCAGGGGTGAACCTGTAGCCTCTGGGCCCATATGTGCACCTCTAAATCCTCAAGTGTGGCCCTTTGACTGAATCCAAACTTCATGGAACAAATCCCCTTAATAGAAGGATTTGTTCTATAGAAGTTGGATGCAATCAAAAGGCTATATCCAAGGACCTGGAAGGCCTTACATGGGCTCAAGGCAGCAGGTTCTCCACCCCTGAGTCATAGATCAAATTACTAGAGGATCACAAATACATTCTTCTGTTCACCATTTGTGTCTCCACTCTGACTTCTCCCTATCTATCTCGACTTCTTATTTTTCTCCCCTCCTTGCATGCTATGGACCAGACACACTGGCTTACTTACTAGTATTCAAATATAACACTCCTTTTAAAAAAATTATATTTATTTTATTTTTAATTTATGGGATAAAACAAATATTTCCATAACACAGTATAATGAAAAGATTGTGTGTGAAACCACAAACCTATTATGTACAACTTCCTATTCCAGGTAGATGTTTAATTCAGTTATCATGTAAATTTCTTTTTTCTTCCCTCCTCCTGGCCCTAGAGATGGCTACCATTAGACACACACATACACACACATACATATGTATGTATATATTTACATGTATGCACATGTACAAATATTCATCTATGAGCACATACATTCCATATAAATATATGCAATCATTTTATACATTTATTCACCAGTCTTTCTTTGGATGCAGGTAGTGTCTTCCTTCATATGTTCACTGACTGTTCCAATGCGTGGAATGAATTTTCTCCTTAATTCCAGTTCTTAAAATACCTGGTTTCTTTCAAGACTCAATTCAAATGTAATCTTTTATATGAAGCCTTTTTGAATCCCACCAACTGCTAGTAGACTTCCTCCTCAGACTATTTTATATTCATTGTGTCTACATACACATGTGTATATGGATATACATGTGTGCACACATATAAAATATTGTAAGTAATGTGTGGTATGTATGTATGTATGTATGTACTATATTCCCCATTAGATTGCAAACTTCTTGTAGATGGAGACTGCTTCATTCTCTTTTTTGTATCTTTCTGAAACAGAATATCTGGCACATTGTTGTTTGGTTGTTTCAGTTAAGTCCGACTCTTCATCACCCCATTTGGGGTTTTCTTGGCTACAGTTCAGAAGAACTTCAAGAACTCATTGTCTCTCACCTGACATCTTGCAATAACCTCCTAAGTGGTGTCTTTTGAGCAAGCCTAATTCCTCTCCAATCAGTCTTTTATACAAGTGAAACAAGCATGGCCATGCCATTCTCCTACTCAAGAATTTCCACTACCTTTCTCTTCCCTTTAGGACAAAACTTTTGTCATTCAGTTATGTCTGACTCTCCATGACCCCATTGGGGTTTTCTTGGCAAAGATACTGGAGTGGTTTGCCTTTTCCTTCTCCAGTTCATTTTACAGATGAGGAACTGAGGCAAATAGAGTTGAAAGACTTGCCCAATGTCCCACAGTCAGTAAATGTCTGAGGTCATATTTGAACCCAGAACTATTTTAAATCAGGACTGTTTAAACTATCTACTGTGCCACCTAGCAGCCTGCCTGACATGTGACATTTTTGTTTCATCTTTTTCAGTCAGATCTGCCTCTTTGTGACCCCCATTTGGGTTTCTCTTGACAAAGATACCCCAGTAGTGGTTTTCCATTTCCTTCTCCATTTGCTGATACATAGGAGGTGCTAAATAAATGTTATTTGTCAATTGATTAATGTGGCACCATCTCTTGGGAACTCTTATTTTTAAATTTGTGAAGTACCCAGAGTACTAATGTGAAAGGAAAGAACTCTAAAAGAATCTGCATGCTGACAAACCCAGCAATTAAATATGACCGATAATAACAATAACCAGCAAAAACAACCAAAACCAAAAGCAAACAAACAAACAAGCCTGAGGATGAAGCATAACTTCAACTCTTTGTGAGGGAGATGACAGACCAGAGGTATGAATCAAGCAGGCTTTCCCAGACATGGCTTATATTTTTGCGTGTTTTTCCTAACTCTATGTATATATTATAGGAGAACATTTCTACTTCCAAGGGGTTTTAGAGGAATTAACTTAGTAGATAGCAACAGACGCTAAACAAAAAAGAAAGAAAAAATTTTGGTGTTTCATTCATTGAAATAAATTAATTAAACTGTAAATGATTACAAACCAAGTTTAGACAATTGTCCTGAAATATTATTTAAAATAAAACATTTTAATCAATTTTTATGCATCACAGTTCATGAAGATGCTTGAGGGGACAATTTTGTGTGGGATTAGATTTTCATTCCATATTATTGTTGAATTCTCAAGACTATTTTGTGGTCTGTAGCTGCAGAAGAGAGATTGGTACTTCTTAGTTTATGAAAAGGGAGCACTTGTAAGATTCTAACTATTGGAGCATATCTTGGTAGGTATTTAGTAGATGGCAATTTTTCTCTCACCTACAATATGTTACCTAGTTTCTCCTAGTTTCTTGCAAAATCTTCATTGATCTGTAAGTCTGAATTCTTTAAAGATGACCTTGTCATTTCTAGCGGCAAAGACTGTCTTAAATTGTTCTCACAAACAACTCCATTTCTGCAAAGTTGTTCAACACTTCCTTGTGGATAAAATTTAGATTGATTTCACATGGATATTGCCCAAAGTTGTTTTTGGGTCCCATATGTGTATTTTAACCATTTTCATAGGCATGATCTAGAGGTTGCATTATGTCAGGCATTCTTAATCTGGAGTCCTTGAACTTGCTTTAAAAATAAAGTGAGTGTGCATAAAATTGTGTTTGTATGTATATAACATACTGCAAAAGAAACCAATTGTGTGTGTGTGTGTATACTTACATGCGTATAATTGGGTATGTACACACATACACATATGCACACACAATTGATTTGTTTTGCAATTCTTTATGTCTTATTTTTTTATGCATTTTTTAAAAAAAAAAAGCATTGTTTGGAGAGAAGGTCCAAGGTGTTACCAGTGGCCAAAGAGGACCATGACACATAAAGGAACCTGAAACCTTGTATTAGATGAAAAAGAGGTATATACCATATTTCACCACATAATTGATTGTAAAGGCAAGGATCCTGACATACACAGGAGGGCCTGTGTACAGGTTCTTTGACCTGCTTTTTTAAAAGGAAAGCAACTTTTGAGGGGTTAATAATCATTTTAATCAAGCACATGTATCATTCACTTAGTTCAGGGGAAAAAGTCAGCACCCTGAATTTCAGAGAAAATACAGAGAAATCAAAATCAACAGACATGGCTTCCAACTGTCTGACATAAGCAGCACATACATTATAGATCAAAAGACAGATCCAACTGTCTGACCATTACATACATACATAGTTACCAGAGAGAAAAGCACCAACATCTGACTTTTCAAAGCCAGGCAGCTCCTTAGTGATTGAGCAGAGTCTCATTTGGCCAAACAAACACTTTCAAAGACCAAGCCCCAAAGTAAAACCTCACCTCAGAGTACTGATACATTTTGCAGAGCCAGAGGACAACCCTAGAGAACCAGTGCCTCATCAGCAAAAGGTGTAGGATTTTCTACAATTCTTCCCTAATCAAACTTTCCTTAATGGGTAGACCCAGTAATGGGTGAGGAAGATCTCCTTTAATCTCATTAGCATTACATCAACACAACCTGTTTTTTCTTTTTACCCAGTCCAAAAATGGTTTATAACCTTTTATTGTGTAATCCTTGCATGATATAACTTCCTCCTTCACTGCACTTAAAAGGTAAACAGAGCAGCCATGTATTCACCAGTGGCATATGGATATGCATCTTGTCACTGTGAGTCACTAGCCTAGAATTCTCAGTGTACACTCATTGTCAGTATACTTCTGAAAGCAGACTTCTGTGATTTGTTTAGAGCACTGTAGCACTAATGGTATTGTCACTCAACCCAAGGAAGAGCCATAGGCTCAAGGGGAGCAGGCAGGAAGACTTACTACATCCATGATATGGCAAGACTTGCATCTTCCCAATTTTAACATATATTCATGAGTATTCCATGCATCTTAATCTTGTACCAAAGACAGTTTATCAGTAAATGAATAGAACCTTTTTAAAAGCTTCCCATAACAGTCATGCCCCAAATTTTTTGCCAAAAAAAAATTGGCATAAATCTGTGATGATTATAAAATATGATACTTATTACTCCTTTACTATTGCTTTGGGAAATGTTGTCTGTTCAGAAAGTATTTCTATAAATTTTTAACTCGTTTATGTGACCTGACTACAATTATCCCCCCTCTTTTTTGAGGTTGAATGCATTAATCTTTCTGGAGTTGGTTGGAGTTAATGGATCCTGGGTTTCAATAATGTGAGGCAGTTTTTGTGTGGATGTTTAAAGGAAAAACAACGATCATTTATTACTGTTGCTACTATTACTACTGTTATTATTAAGACTGAAGTCTCCTTTGATTTCTCATCATGTCATGAAAATAGCTGTGGGTTCTTTGATTGTGTGCTAGAGAAATACAGTTTCTAGAAGAATCTCTTAAACTGGAAACACTTCTGACATGTATTTGGCAATGCTTTGTGTTTGTGTTTGTGTTTGTGTGTGTGCGTGTGTGTGTGTGTGCGTGTGTGTGCTTCCGCATGTCTGTTATCTGACGACTCAACAAAGTGAAGCTTATTACAGGGTTATGCCGGATGGATTTTTTCAGCCACATCAATTCTCAAATACCATCCACCATATTCTGGGGGGTTGCAATCTGCGTCAGTGGAGGGAGTATCCACACCAAAGGAAACCATAGATCCTTGAAGTAATAAGTAAATATTGTTATTATTACCAGGATTAATAACATCTTTCACAGGATGTTTACTAAACCCTCTCATTTCCTTCTGGCTTGGTAAGCTTGTTACCATCTGTTAATTCTCCTCAGCCCTTCATTTCAAAGATATCCTTAACTGAGGAGGGAAAAGAAAATGAAAGAGCATCAATGGATACAACAAATAATAAAGAAAAATTGTAAAAATGGAGGACACACTTCATCTGATGGCTTCTGACAAAGGAAGCAGAAAATGTCATTTATGTGGGTATCAAGAGAATATACATATGTATGGATGTATATATACACACATACATATACATGTGTGTATATGTGTACATATATATGTGTGTGTATACGTCCAGAAGACCAATCTAGATTATAAAATCATATATTTAAAAGTGTAAGGGTCCTTACAGATTCTCAAACTCTTGGGTTCTTAACTTTTTTTATGTCATGGACCCAAAGCTTTGAAAGCTGATGGAAAACATTTCATTATGATTTAAATGCACAAAATAAAACATATAGGGCTAAAAGAAAATTAGTTAAATTGAAATATTATCATTAAAATATATTTAAAATAGTAGCTAACATCTGTATAGTGCTTACTATGTGCCAGACACAATGCTAAGCACATTACAATTATTATCTAACGTGGCCCTCACAACAACTCTACAAGGGAAATGCTCCTATTACCCCCATTTTACAAATGAGGAACCTGAGGCAAAGAGTTAAAAAGATTTGTTGCTGTTTAGTTGTTCAGTCCTGCTCAGATCTTTGTGATCCCACTGAGAGTTTTCTTGGTAGAGACACTGGAGTGGTTTGCCATTTCCTTTCCCAACTCATTTTTACAGATGAGGAAACTGAGGCAAACAGGGTTAGGTGACTTGTCCAGGGTCACACAAGTAGTAAGTGTTTGAGACCAGATTTGAACTCAGGTGTTGAGTTCAAATTGACTCCATGACTATCCACTTAGCCACCTAACTGCCTAACTGGCAAAGTCTAAGACTGGAAAGATGGAAAGAGAAATAGTTTTCAAAGGCTTTGGCAGAGGATTTTATATAGGATTCCAGAGGTAACAGGGAATTCCTGCAGAGTATTGAGCGGCATAGAAAGGGTTGTCTTACATGATCAAATGAGGAAATTGAAGCCTAAAAAGATAGTTTATTGCACATAAAATCATAGATTTAGATGTGGAAGACTTTAGAGGTCATAGACTCTAACCTCCTTATTTTACATATGAAGAGCCAGAGGTTCAAAGAGATTAAATTATTTAATAATAATCTGATCAATAATAATAACAACCATTTCAAGGCTTACAAGCACTTTATATATGCTATCCCATTTGATCAAGGTGACTCAGGTAACAGGTAACAGAAGCAAAATTCTAACCTAGATCTTATAATGAGTAACCTTGCTTCTTTCAAATGTCCCAAGATGCATCGCCTATCATAAGTGGGATTCCAACCTCCAAACATTTAGTCAAATCCAGTGTTCCTTATACCCATTAACCTCCAGGCTCTCTGCCTTAGAAAGTGTGAATTGTACAGTATTTATATAGCAGTACAGTTTTACTGTACTTTAAAGTTTATACATTAATTATAACTAGGATAAGCCACGTAGCTTGGTGGCACAATGGGTAGAGTGTCATGCTGGGAATCAGGAAGACTCCCCCTCCTCAGTTCATATCTGGCTTCAATCACTGGCAACCTGTGTGACCCTGAGGAAGTCATTTTACCTTCTTTGCCTCAGTTTTCTCATTTGTAAAATGGACTGGGGAAGGAAATGGCAAACTACTCCAGTATATCTACCAAGAAAGTCCCAAATGGGGTCACAAGAGTGGGATACCACGGAAAGACAAGAGCAAAGTATATAAAATGGCTATTTAAGAAAACTACTTAGGGAAAGTGAATTATCAATTGCTCATACATAAGTAAATGCTTGAGGGTATTTTAAATCAGTGAGTCCTCTTAAGTGGTCTGATCTCTGTCCCCAACCTTGTTTATATTATTAGGTTACCTAGAAAACCCTTTTAATTACAAAAGCTACAGTGGATCATTTTGATTGCATGAAACTGAAGAGTTTTGACATGAACAGAATTTATGTACCTAGGATAAGAAGGTAAGTGGTTGAATAAAAAAAAAAAGGAACAACTTTATATCAAAGATCTTTGATATGGTTTTGATAGTCAAGAAGACAAATAACAAATACATGAGATCAAATTTTGTTGTGTTGTTCATAGTTTTTCAGTTGCGTCTGCTTCTCATGACCCCATTTGGGATTTTCTTGGCAAAGATATTGGAGTGCTTGGCCATCAGCCGTTTCCTTCTATAGCTCATTTTACAGCTGAGGAAAACAGAGTTGAGTGACTTGACTAGGTTCAGCACAACTAGTAAGTATCTAAGGAATCTTCATTCTCACCTTATGAACTTGAGAGATTTTAGCATGGCATGGCAATATTAGTGATATTGAATCCTTCATGTATTTAATTAGTACTTATGAAGTCCATACTACACATATGGCACTGTTTTTAGGTACGAGGGATACCATGACAAAATTATTTAAAAATTAAAGCAAGTACCCTATACATTCTACTGGAGTGTATACACTCTATACACTCTGTCTGTATATATAAAACATATACAGATAAAGAAACACAAGATAATGTGAAGAGGGAGAAAGTGCTAGCAACCACAGGCATCAGGAAAGGTTTTCTTTGGAACGTAGCATCTAAGTCAAATAATGATGATAAATCAATCAATCAAGTATTGATTGGGTGCCATCGCTGAGTCAGGAAGACCAGAGTTTGAATCTGCCTCAAACAAGCTGGGATTCTGGGAAAGGAACCTACCTTCTCAATGCTCTAGGCCACTGTCTTAAGACTCTTAAATTGACCTATATTAGTGGAGATCATTCCCTGCCCCAAAATAATCACAGGCTTGGCAAAAGAAAAAGAAAAAACACTGAACCATTTATAAAACATTTTTACAATCATCTCACTTGATCCTCACAATAACTCTCTGAGGTAGGCAAGTCTTTTTACTGCCCACTTTACAGATGAAAAACCTGAATCTCAGAAAGATTGAATGTTTTGTCGAAGGTCACAAAGCTTGCAGGGTTGAGGACTGGCTAAAGTCATTCCAGGTCTTCTGAAAACTCACCCCAGGTCTCTTACACTATATTAAGTTGCCTCTCAGTAACAGGCACACTGAAGAGTTTTTTTTCCCCATTAAATAAATCTCTTGGTGTGTCTTGTGATCTGGAAAATACAATAACTACTCTTATCGTTTCTGAAAGAATCCAATTACATGAGTCTTATCTAAGGACTATAATATTTGCTATATTTTGGATCAGCTGCTGGCCAGTCATATTGGATTCAGATGGATACTGTGGATCATTATTTTCTAAATTGAATTTGCTTATCTACATTTCACTTGATGGGTGACAGGAAAACGTTTGTTCTGCTTTTGAGAGCTCTCAGCAGGCCCCTGATTCTCTTGTTTCTGAGGATCAAACAAAAGATTTAGCTGGGAAGCATATTGGTCTGAAAAAAAATCACTTCCATCCCAGACAGAAACTGTTATTGTTGGGATTCCCAAGTAAAATAAAAATAAAAAAAAAACCCTCAAACTTTTTATAGGGGTAGAGGGAATATTCAATATCTCTTTTTGAACCACTCTTTCTCAGTGATAGTTACAGTTCTATTGCTTCTTTCTAGTAATAATAGTCCTTTTTAAAGATAATTTTTATTATTTGCATGGATGTGTATATTTGTAACAAGAAGAATAACAAGTCTTTTATTAATAATTATATTATATATGTGTATGCACATACACATACACATATATATGTAAATATATACATATTATAATAAGAAGTACTTACTATAGATTAGGTGAAATACTAAATACTAGGGATATGAATACAAGCAAATAACTTCAAAGAGTTTGTATTCTAAAGGGGGTACACATAAAAGGAAACTGAAAAGGAAGAGGGGGAAGGAGTGAAGCATGTTGGGAGAATCAAGAGTGGAGACCTAAGTAAAATGAAAACCCACTGATATGGGCATTTTTCTTAAAATGGAAGTTCTAGGAAGAAACAGCTACACAGAGAATGGGGCCATATTGGGATGGAAAAGGCCAGAGTTTGAGGAAGGTTTCAGTGTAAGGATTTCTCTATGATAGAATATCTTAGTTTTCCTGTTCTTTCTATTGTTGGAAAAATGACTTCACTCCTCCTACTGTCTTCCTCAGTAGATGTAGCTTGAAGGAGCCCTGTATTCAAAATCTCCTTCTTGCTAATCACTCATGAACAAGCTACTTAGTTTCTCTGAACCTCTTCTTTCTCTCCTGTGAAATTGCTAAGTGCCATGGATACAGATCCAGAAAAGACATCCTCTGCCTTCAGGAAACCCACATCCTAATGAAGGGGGACAATTTATAGAGGGGAGTCTGCAAGGGCATGGTCTGGAGATCTAGAAGTGGTGGAAGCCTGGTCCCCAGGGTCAAGATGAGGCAAGAGCTCAGTTGAGGGTAGGGAAGGAACAGGGCAAATTTTGGGATGCATCAGAATGAAATGAGGCAGAATGTGGAGGAGATGACCTGGTAGAGGTGATCTGCAGAACTCAAGTTGCAGAAGTGAAAGTGCTTTGTAAATAACAGTCAGTATCATTAAGATTGAAGAGCTTGGGAGGGTTGGTTCTCTTGTTGGTTGGTCCCAGCCTGCTACTTGACTTATTACCATATTCAGTCTCATCATTCCCTATTATTGCTATTATTATACTAACATTATATTATGCTATTATCATTAAGATTATTATACTGTTACTATGACCTTATGTTATTATTGGTATTATCATACTATTATTATATTGGCTGCCATAGGTCTACCATTCTATGTCATCACACATGCCCCATCCTATGATAAAATATAAGCTCCTCCTGGTCAGGCCTTTGAATTTTGAACAGACGTACATAGAAAAATCTTTGATTTCATCAGTTCTTAGCACATAGTAGATGTTTAGAAATACTTGTTGATTGATTGAATGAATAAATTATGATTTTCCCCTTGTTCCCTGCAATAATATTCAAAACTCAAGATACTATATAAATGTCACTAATTATCACTATTATTATTAACATCAAATCAGAATGATTTTTAGGTCCTGTGTATTGGAACCATTTAGTCAGTCAGGAAGGCAGCTGACAATAGAGAGAAAGAGATGATTCTGTGAGATGATTCTCCTCCCCCTCCCAAAAAAAAGAGGAAGAAGAAGAAGAAAAGATATTAGAGACTAAGGTACATATAACCAATCCTTAATCAATATATTCTCCCCACCTACCCACTACGCGCACACACACACACACACACACACACACACACACACACACACACACACACATACACACACACACACTCTGCTCATCAAGACAAAGCAGATGTGACTACCCTCAACTCCCTCAGGCTGCATTTGTCCTTTTGCAAATTCTTTTCCCCATAAGGTTACCCTTAATGTTTATTTTAACTTGATTTCATACATATAAATATACTTATGGAGGGTGTACACAGAATATATGATTTGCCCCAGATCCCACATACCACATCAGGATGGCCTTGGGTGTTAATACCAATTTTTAATTAGATGCCATGAATAAACTGTAGGGAATGAAAGCCCTATACATTCTGATGTGAACCTACATGTAACTGTTATTCCAAGAAAATGAAAATTTATCCATATTGAATGATTGGGGCATTTTGTTTTAGCCACTGTTCTATTCATATGCTTTGTTTGTGTTTTATAAATCTCTTTTTTAATCAGTTCTTAAATGAACTAGAATGTGTATCCTTAGAAAATTTGTCATTTCTATAATCTAATTAGAATGGAACTCAAGAAATGTAGATAATACGTATATACACTCACAAAAGTGTGTGTAGGTAGGATATATATATATATATACAAATGCATAAAACATAAACATATTTATACTTTTTGAAAGATAAGTTCTTCATTTGTGCTTTTCACCACGATTAATGAGACAAAAGTCAGGACAAAGAGAACTAAATGGATTTTATCGTAAGCATACCGAGGCAGCAACACATTGAAGGACTGATCACTGGCAATCATCGCTGGCTTCAGGGTGGGCTCAGCTTTTAGAGGTAACTTAAGACATTTCAGAGAGGTTTACCTCAGCAGGAGAGGCTGGGTCCTCTCCAAGGTAGCAGGAACGTGACAATTTGCCGGTAAGGAAATGGGACAAAGAGCAGGTGACACAGAAAGCTGCAGACTTGGTGTCTCCTTCCCCTCCAGAGTGTCCCCCAACACTGGTTGATACATAGGGCTAGGAACAATGGGAGGTTGAGTCAACATAACTTTCAACAGTTTATACATACACATGGGTGCATACACACCCACACACACCACCTTTATTTGTGTATAAAACCTTTATATATTTATATATACAGCTATATCTATAACCTTTATTTATATATATAACATATATAACCTTTATAAATACACATATGTGCACGTGTACATGCATGCACATATGTTTATCTATGTGTTTATATGCATGTGTATGCATATACATATATGCACACATACACACAATACATACAATACAAATACACACACATGCATATATACATATACACATACACATACACATATATACATATGTGTGTATATTTCTGATTTTGTTTTGTTTTGGTTTACTCTTGGAAAAGGGGAATGTTGAATTGATGTATATATAAACCATGATGTGTCATAGAGCCATATATTTAGGATTGGGAATCATTTCAGAAGCCATCTGGTCCAATTCCCTTATTGTACAGATGAGCAAACCAAATCCTAGGAAAATTATGTGACTTGCCCAAAAATCAAACAGACAATAAACCTCAAAGGTAAGATTCATGGGCTCGTTGATTTAGAACAGGAAGGTACCTAAGGCACCATTTAGTTAGTTTATGTCCCTCTCTGTAAAGATGAAGAAACTGAAATTTATGGAGACTAAGTAATTTGTCCAAGGTTACACAGAAAGTATTTGTGGTAGAATTTGAATGTAGGTCTTCTGACTCCAGGCTCTTTCCACCATACTAAAATGTCCCTGCTCCATCCTCTTCTCCTTTGGTACCCTGGGATAACTGTGTTGAATATAAACAGACATGTATTTAACACAATTATTTGGAACAAAGCTTTTTTCCTTCAAATTTAAAAATAAAAAATAAGATGGAAAGAAAGGTCATAGCCAATGACCTTTCATCTTCCATGGGGAAAGATACCCTGAGCCCAATATAGATTCCAGAGAAGGACATTGCCTCATTCAGAGCAGCCAGGTGGGCCATGTTCCCTTGGAAAAAAACAAGTTTTGAAAGCAAGTATCAGATAACACTGAGCAGGAATCAGACTGTAAATGATTAAAAGCACAGTGGATCACTGGCCAGTTGTTTCGTCTGTCTAGAGTCATTATGCCCAGAACAGACGCTCCCAGGCTAGGAATAGGCAGCCCTTTGAGGTCTGTGGCCTGTGAAACAAGACGAGATTAAACAAAGCATTGCCTGCTCCCCTCCCCAATCATCTACAATATATGGGCAGAGACGTATATCATAGAGTCCTCAAAGAAAATAGAGCCTAGAGTGAAAATGTAAGAATTAATGAGAGAGACAAAGAGACGGTAAGACAGAGACAGAAATAGAGTCATGAAAGAGACAGTGAGACAGAGAGATAGACAGGCAGGGGGGTGGCAGACAGAGAGAGAAGAAAGAGGAGGAAGGAAAAGAAAGAGAGACATCAAGACAGAGACAGAGAGACAGATAGAGAGAGGGAGAGAGAGAGGGAGAGGGAGAGACAGAGAGAGAGAGAGAGAGAGAGAGAGAGAGAGAGAGAGAGAGAGAGAGAGAGAGAGAGAGAGAGAGAGAGAGAGAGAGGAGGAGGAGAAAGAGGAGAGGGAAGGGAGAGGTAGGGGGAGGAAGGGAAGCGTTTTTGTTTTGTGCTTTATTGCTGCTGTTGTTAAGAAACACTCTGAGTATATGTTTAAAACCAAGGTCCAAATAAACACTCCTCTCTTACATAATCACCCTTCTGGGGGCAACTGTGGCTTCCCATCAGATAGAGGTGAGGGGTATGTCTTCCCTTATTATTGTTAGTAGGAGCCAGGGAAAGGGAATTTATTCCACTATGGCAGCCTGTCTCCTTAGACCTCCATTTTTCCTTTTATGGCAATACTGGACAAAGGAAGAGTAACTCATCTTCTATCAGGGATGTTGCTGTTTCAGTCCATCTGGTGGATAAAGTACGTAGCTACCAGAGATGATATATGCAGCCTAAAGTTTCAGTTGTCCAACTATTCATTTTTCCATTAAAATATGTCATTAATATTGGCTTACCCTGATAGACTGCAGTTGTGTAGGGCATATGTGATTGCTTCGTTTTTATTTTACTAAAAAGAATCATTTTAAGAAAACAAATAGATGAATTAATAGCTAGAGAGATGAATGAATGAAAACAGAAAGAAATCCAGGACACAAAACTGGATTTCAGTACTCAGCGACATTTCAAAGGAGATACTGTCCCACAAGACAGAGGTCCCTTTATTCTCCTCACTGATAACAAAGGTATATTAAGGCTGATGACATATTTAGGAACAAGCTGGTTGTGGATTTGTAAAAAGTACATTTGGCCAGTGATTTCTACTGCCATTTCAACTTTTCTTCTGCTTTAATGGAAGTTCCAGCTATTAAATTGAACTTGTTTTTTCTTAACATCTTTGCCTATAGAGTCAGCATTTCCTTTCTTCCTTCATTTGTCTATTCATTCATTCACATACTCTTGTAAAAATAATTCCCCACATTCCCTCTGCTCACCCAGTATAGAATGTTAAGTTGCAGGAGACCTACTCATTTGACAGATGAAAAAACTGAGCTCCAGAGAAAGGGGTACCATGCCCTAATTTGCACAGATCCATTTAACACATGAACTTGGATGTTGTTTCATAGACACAGAGATGAGAGGGACTTCATTGGCAATCTAATGCAATCCTTTGTTTTTAAGATGAACAAAATAAGGCCAGAGACATTAGATAATTAGCATAAGGTCATATATCTAGCAAGTAACTGAGCCAAGACTTCACTCTAAATCCTCTTGTCCAAATACAACAGTTTTTTCCATCCTGTGTTGACTCCTAGGTCACTGATTCATTCCGCTCCTTAGTAGAAGAAGTTCATATTCAAGACCTTGGAATAACATTGTCAGCAAATGCTGTCTTAAAAAAAAAAAAAAAAAAAAAACGAGAGACAGTTAAAGGTGGACCCGTGCTGTACCTGAATTCAGAAAGACCTGAGTTCAAATCCAGTCTCAGGCACTTACTAGCTGAGTGTCCTTGGGAAAGCCATTTAACCTCTCTCTGCCTCAGTTTCCTTAAAGGAAAAATGGGTATAATAAAAGTACCTACCTGCCAGAGTATTATGCGTGTGTGAGAATCACATTGGGTAACATTTGTAAGGCACTTAACAGTTCCTGGCACATGGAACGCTATATAAATGCTAGCTGTCATCATCATTATTAATTATAATTGTCAACATACCAACCATCCCATAGAGAGGGACCATTCTTTTCTTGGGAGATGGTAAAAGACTTGGAATTAGGAGAGATTTAGATCTACATTCAATCTCCAGGACCTACTATCTACATGATCACACACGAGGGAGTTAGCCTGTCTGAGACTCAGTTTCATTATCTGTAAAATGAGGCTAATAATACTTCTATTCTCCACCTCATGACTAAAATGACACAGAGTGCTTTCTATTCAGGACAACACATAAGCCAGCTCTAATTACTATCTTAAACTTTAGCAACATGCCCAAGTACACAGACAGACACACAAGCACATACCCAGAAAGCCAGAGTGTCTCGGGCAATGGGCATGGCCACGAAATTGTGCTAATTTTGCCTTAGAAGCACTCGACATCCTCCACTTAGCTGCATACCCCTCTTCTGTTTTCCAAAGAGTTGAATCAGGAGAACAAAATCATCTCCCTCCTAGAAATACACAAACTGAGGATTTCCACAAAAACAAGGAAACAAAGAAAGAATTGAAAGGAAAAACAGAGCATATAAAATTTCTTGCAGACTTACTGCCAGACTGTCATTAGGAGTGTCTGTCTGATTTCCAGCCTAATGGCTTTTAGGCCCTGGGCCCGTGAACTGTTGTTCATTGCCTATTTTTAAGGCTGTCCTCAGTTACGCTTCAGCTGTGGAGGATCAGGGGGTTGACAGTTTGGGCTGAAGTTACTGATGAATTCAACTGTTCATGCAAACAGACCAGATGCCCAGGATTGTGTGGAGTTGACTGGCTGATTGACTCTAACTGAATTGCCATTTAGCATGGTGCCAAACAAACATATAAGTTGGCACTTAATAAATGCTTACTGACTTATTTTATACATCATGGATGTGTGGAAGGTGGTGTGTCATAGTGGAAAGAATGTTTGCTCCAGAGTCAAGAGACCCTTATTCATTTCCTCCCTTATATATTTATTTGCATCATGACCATGGTTGAGCAATTGGACTTTCCAGGTTCTGTTTCTTCATTTGCAAAATGGTTGATATCTATCTCCTAGGGTGGTTTTAATAAAAGCATTTTGTATACATCTTTTCCAGGGATTGTCATGAGGATAAAATCAGATAATATTGATAAAATGCTTTGAAAACTTCAAAGTATTTTATAGATAAATAGATACATACATACATATATGCATACATACACACACACATACATATATAAAGCATTACATGAATATGAATTTAACATGTGATCTATTCATAAAGTCTTGTCTTTTTTAAAAATTGTGTTTGCTATTTTTATCAGTAGGGCAGCTATGTGGTGCAGTGGCTAGAGTGCCGGGCCTGGACTCAGGAAGACTTATCTTTCGGAATTCAGATTTGGTCTCAGACACTTATTGGCTACGTGACTCTAGATAAGCCACTTAACCCTCTTTGCCTCAGTTTCCTCATCTGTAAAACAAGATGGAGAAGGAAAGACATACCACTCCAGTATCTTTGCCAAGAAAACCCAAAATGGGATTATGAAGAGATGGACACAAAATGAGTCAACAACATAAACAATTATGATTGTCATTATTGTGACAATAGGTTAAGTAAGATGACATTTTGACAGGACGAATGTAAAATGATGTGTTTTGGTTAAAAAAATCAATTGTTTTAGTTTAGGAAAGAGAAGATTTGACTTGAAAGTGGGTGATGTAAAAAAAGTGATTTGGGTTTTTTCATAGACAAACTCAATATTTATCAACATCGTGCTGTAGGTAATTCAATCTTAAGCTATAATGGAGATATAAGATATAGTGTCTCCAGAGTGAGGGAGAACAGTTTTACTGAACTCATCCCTGAGAAAACTATATTTAGAGTACCATGCACAGTTCCATGTGCTTCCTGTGGCATCATGGAAAAAATTCTGGACTTGGAGTCAGGTTGACCTGGGAAAATCATTTAAATTTCTTATGCCTTAGTATCATCAAAGATAAAATGAGAGAGTTGCACTTGATGGTTTCCAAAAACTCTTCCAGAGCTACATGTTTGATATTATGCTCCTATAAGAGACATTACTTAATGAAAATGTCCAGAAGAGGGTAGTCGGGATTGTGAGGAGACCAGAAACGATGTAATTTGAAGATTAGTTGAAGAAATCGGTGGCTAATCAGCATGGAAAAGAAAAAAATAAAGGTAAACAAGAGTTGTTTGAAAAAAAATGAAAATCAATATGTGCAAGGATTAGAAATTTTTTTGTTTGACCCTAGTGTCCAGAACTGGAAAAAATGGGCAGAAAGGTGAGGCAGATTTTTACTGGAAACTTCTGTCTGAGAGCTATCCAAAATGGAATGAATTGTATTCAGAGATTATGATTACTGTCTCACTAGAGATATGCAAACAAAAATTAAATGTCCATTTGGTAATATTGTAGGTAGGAATGAACCATATGGCCTTTGATGTGCTTTCTAGCTTTATGATGTTACAGTTACATACATTTTTAAAATATTTTATTTGTGCCTTTTGTTTTTATGCCAATAACTAAATATCTAAGGATAACCAACAGAAAATGTCATTCATTTGATAGCATTTAACACATACTATATCTATAGGTCCCTACTTGTCTGCTGAGAGGAGGGTGATATATTTCAAAATAAATCTCTAGGATTGAAAATAATCATTATGGTTCAACTGCAATTCAGGATGATTTTCACTTATATTATTGTAACTATGTTGTATATTATTTTCCTGGAATTATTTACTTCACTTTGCATCAGTTCATATAAGTCTTCCCATGATTCTCTGAATTTGCTTAATTCTCATATTCAGTTATTATCACAGTGCTGTAACTACCTATCTATCTTTCTATCCATCCATCCCTCCATCCATCCACCCATCCAATCTTGTATCGTTCTGTCCTTCCATCCTTCCTTCCTTCCTTCTTCCTTCCTTCCTTCCTTCCTTCCTTCCTTCCTTCCTTCCTTCCTTCCTTCCTTCCTTCCTTCCTTCCTTCCTTCCTTCCTTCCTTCCTTCCTTCCTTCCTTCCTTCCTTCTTCCTTTCTTTCTTTCTTTCTTTCTTTCTTTCTTTCTTTCTTTCTTTCTTTCTTTCTTTCTTTCTTTCTTTCTTTCTCCTATCTACCTACTTATCTACATATCATTTTAATCATTCCCAGGTGATGGGTACTCAGTTTACTTCCAATTTTTTTATAATTAAAAAAACTCATACTACTATAAGTATTTTAAGATGCACACAGGGTGTCTCTTTCTCGACTTCTTTGTGGAATGTGCACAATAGCAGAATCATTGGGTCAAAGAGAATGATAGTTTAGTAATTTTTCTTACTTAATTTCATATTGTTTTCCAGGACAGTTGGACCAAATCTCAGCTGTGCTCTAAATATATCATTGTTCCTATTTGGCCCAAACCCTTCTAACTTTGACTATTTTCCATCTTTTATCCTTGTCATTTTGAATGGTATGAAGTAAAATCTCAGAATTATTTAAACTTATATTTATCTAATTATTAGTAACTGGAACAATTTTTAATATAGCTTTGATAGTTTCCAATTATTCCTTTGGAAACTCTTATCTTTTGTCTGCTTAAGTATCCAGGAATGACTCTTGATCTTATTATATATTTGTGTCAATTTATATTTTTATGACAGACTTTTAGAAGATATCTTTGATGCAAAGATGTTTTCCCTCTTAGCAGTTTCTCTCCTTTTGTTAACCTGCTTTGATTTTGTCCATGGAAAAGCTTTTAAAATTCTGCAGTAAAAACCATCCATTTTATCTTTTATGATCGCTTTTGTCCTTTATTTGGTTTAGAATTCTCCCTCTAGCTATAGTTATGAAAGCACATCCTTCCATTCCTTAGATGATCACTTAGACATTTGTGTGTGTGTGTGTGTGTGTGTGTGTGTGTGTGTTCATGTCACCTCTTATATAATAGAGCATTATTTTGGAACTAAGTGTGTTATATACTTTAAGACGATGATCCAAATCTACTTTGTGATCAATTATTTTCCAGTTTTCCCAGTATTTCTTGTTGAATAGATATTTTTTCCCCAAGTAGTTTGTGTTCTTGGATTTAGAGAACTCTGGACTATGACATCAATGCTTTCTGCACATTGCTTATCTAGCCTGTTCCATTTAGTATGATGATTTGCTTTTTTTAAAAAAATTGAATTTTATTGTTACTTGTTTTCACAATGCCAAATTTCTCTGTCTCTTTTTTCTAGAGTGTATATATGTATGTATACACACACTCCATATATATATATGGAGAGAGAGAGAGAGAGAGAGAGAAAGAGAGGTTTGATCAGAAAAGGCTGTGTGTATGTGTGTGTGTGTGTGTGTGTGTGTGTGTGTGTGTGTGTGTGTGTGTGTGTGTGTATTTTGTATTGTAGCTGTCCTCTGAAAGAAGTCAGGGATTTGAGAGAGGGAACATTCTCATCATAAGGGACCTCTAGTCTATATTGTGAAAATAAATTATTTATTCATGTCATCTATAATCCAGCTCTGTCGACCACAGAGCTCTAAAGTCATCTGGACCAAGTAAGCTCTCTGGGGCTGACCCCATTCCTTTTCTCTCTTAACTGTCCAGATTAAAAAGATTTCTGGATGGAAGAGATTTCCAGAGTGAAGAATCCTAATTTTTTTTAAAAATATCTTCATGGGAGCCGTGCTCCTCCCACAGACCTTGTCAATGATCAGTATTCAGTAGGTGATACAACAGTAGTGATCCCCAAGAAAAGCCTCAAGCCCAACACAGGATGTGAGTGAATGATTTAGAATCAGTTTCCCTGTGAACATGGCAGTAACCCCCTCCCTTTATTGTTTTTAGCAACTCTCTGGCTCTTGAGACAAATGGCTCTCCCCAATGGATATTATTTCCCAAGTCTAGAACCCCACACTGAGAGTTGGGGCCATGTCCAAGTGCTACATAAGATTAAACTTGTTTATTCAAAAGTCTTTTCATTCAATCGTTTCATGTAATAAGAAATTTTATCTTTGAGGTTATTGTTACAGAGACTTTGGTTCATACAAAATAAGTAGGAGATATGATTCCTGCATTCAAGGAGCTTACAGTCATAAGATCATAGGTTTTATAGCTGAAGCGTATCTTAGAGATCACCCAGTCTCAGTCTTCTCATTTTACAGGTAAGGAAACTGAGGTTTTGAACATTTCTACGACTAACTCAAAATCAATCAGCATCAGAATCACCATTTGAACAAAGGGAATATTTTTGCTATTTAAAGAGATCAAAGGGACACCCTTAAGAGAATCGTTCCAAAGCATCATTCAACAAACCCAAGACAATATGACATGAATTGTAAATGGAGGCACTGGGCAAGCATGGAGTAAAAGGGTGATGGAGGGGAAGAATGGAATTAGTCTGAGAGGGTTTCTTAGCAATATGAAATGTTGAATGAGTTCTCAGTGCTGGCCATAGACTAAAGAAAAGAAGTATAGAGAGCTTTTTCGATGTAGTCAACGGTATGTAGATACCTCTGAGTGTCATGTAAGCTCCTTCAGGTCAGGGGCCCAACCTCTTTGGTCTTTTCTCACCCAGGTCCTAGCCCTTAATAAACATATCACTGATTGACAGCGATGACATAAAACTTGCAACCCTCCAGAAAGATTATCAAGTTTATTAAAAGTAAAGAAAGTTATTTGTGTTTGTTTGTTTGTTTGTTTTTTCCTCCCCTCTCCCATATCACCTTATCACATTGTGAGGTCTATAGCATGAGGACAGTAAACATTTTTGGAATTGGACAAATATGATTTGAATCAGTTTTTTCAAGTAATTTCTTCAGTTTAAAATATAATCAACTATGTATAGCTTCCTTTCCCTCATTCAGATCATCTTTTCAAATGGCAGTTAAAGTTTTTTTTTTTTTTTTTAACTGTTGCTGTATAACTAAAAACAAATCTGTTTCTTTGGATAAATGTTCAGTCCATATGTCAACCTGAAGATCTTTCCTGGTAGCTGAAAGGAGTGCTATGAATCTGTCATTCAATTCCCACCCTGGAGATTCAGCAGACATTGCCACCCCACCTCCACTTGGGCACCATATGCAATTCATCGTGGGTGGGAAAGAACAATATCCTTAGAATATGGCTTTGTTGTTCATATGTTTTCTGGAAGAATTAGGATTTTTTAAAGACAGGAGTAGTTTGAAGGAAGGGGTCTCTGTATAGAGTGTGGGAAGAAGTGATCCGGAAAGACTGATAACTTATTTGATTTGTGATTGTATGGGGGATGGTGCACTCTAGGAAACATAAATTGGTTGAAATATGCAAGGTAAGGCAAGGCAATTCATTAATACTTCAATGTATCTATAATACTAAAGATCTGGTTACTCCTCTCACTTGTACATACATATACATACATGTATGAATGAATGAACAAATAAATTTTTAAAAAATATTAAACCCTTAATATGTGCCAAGCTCACACACTTATTGGGTGAAACAATACTAAAGGAAGTTCAGTTGAAAGTTCTAAGGGTACGGCAATGAGGCAAAAGACAAAGCCCAAGAATCATAGATTCATAAGATTGTAGCTTGAGAGAGGGCATCATTTTTTTTTAACCAATGAGACCCAGAGAGATCAGGTGACTTAGGCAGGGTCATACAATTAATATTTGACTCTATTATTTTAGTCCATCTTCCTGGAGTTGAGTTCAATGTTTTTTGTTTTGTTTTGTTTTGAATCTACTATCTCACTCTATTTCAGCAGGTCAGAAGTCAGTATAAGGGTTCTGAAGGACACAGCATAGCATTGGGTCAGACGGCAAGAGCTGGAAGACCTGGGAATGTAAGGGCAGGAAATGCAGTAAAGCCTGGTGGTCCTTTGTCTGGTCAGAAGGATTTTGCAGATTTAAATCCAATTTCCTCATTTTACAGATGAGGAAAATGAGACCCAAAGAGATGAAATAATTTGTCCAAAGTCACACAAGTAAGATTTGAACACAGATTTTTCTGATTTCAAGAAGAATCTCCCCCCAGGACCAAATGTGTGATACAGGGGAATTAGATTATGGACTTTGCAGGGGTTACAATGTTATGTTCAAAGTGAAATGTATGGGGCAGAAACTCTCATGATTCAAATGTCATTTTTTTAATCAAAGAAAGAAAGATTTGTTGAATCTCAGTGCATGAATCTCTTGTGAACAGAGAACAGAGACTTGCACAAGACTCTAATTGAAATATAACAACTCTTTATAGATTTTTCCACCATAATCATTGAGGAATAATTGTCCCCCCCACCCCACCCCATACCAAATCAAATGGGTGATGAAGTCAATGTTCCTAGAAGGCATTTGGAATTCAGCGAAATGTTTCTAAAAATATTATTAGTGATTATTCATTTCCTGTCTACACTGGACCTCTGCAGTATAAAAACATAGCTGGGCCCTGCGTATCAGATGAAGCGTGGATTCCATTTATACCAGCTTGCACATGTTAAGAAATAGAACAGTGCTGGCCAAGAAAGCAGCATTAAACGTAATTTATTGTCAGTCATTTGTATTCTCTAAGGCGAGCAGAGCTCTTAACTCAGAGAAGTGGGTTATTATTTTTTTCTGTTTCTTTTTTCCAGAACCAATAATACCTTGTTGTAGCTGCCCAAAGGAGAGAAAGTACAGGGAGAGACAGCAAATTCAAAATTCATCAAAAGAGTCATCCAAACCTTTTATAGCGGAATGGTGACCAGACCAGTTCCAAACAAGAGCCAACGTTCTTTAAAAAAAAGAAAAACAAAACAAAACAGCACAAAACCCAAGTAAAGCAGTTTTCACTTTGGGAGAAAGAATTTGAGAGCTACTTTCTGAAACAAAGACTTCAAAGCTCTTTGAATCCACAGAGAACCAATCAACAAGCTTATTAATTGCTTGATATGTGCCAGGAATTGCACTGAGGATAACACAAAGGCAAAAAATTGTCTCTTTTCCCAGAAAGTTTATATTTTAACAGGGGAGACAATATGTATATATAATAAGAATATAATATATGTGTATGCATAAGATATGTGTGTATGTGTGTATGCCTATAATAGAAACAGAAATATGATATATAAATATAATACATCATTATATATAATATGAATATGATATATAAATATATTATATTTATGTAAATATATAATATGGTGTAACATAGCAATGTAACATGTGATAAAATATAACATTGTATGATATATCAATTATATATAGCCATATGATATAAATATAATAATACATAATGTACAAATAAATATAATATAGAATAATAAATAGGAATATGCCCTATATAGACACATATAGTATATTTCTATTTGTATACATTTTATTTACATTTTGTTGTTTTTGTTCAGTCATGTCTGACTCTAAGTAATCCCAGGCAAAGATATTAGAGTGGTTTGCCATTTCTTCCTTCAGTTATTAAGTGTCAGAGGATGGATTTGAACTCAGATTTTCCTGACTCTAGTCCTGGTGCTATAGTCACTGCATCACCTAGATGCTCCCTTCTATTTGTCTGTATGTGTATGCATATGCATATATATACCTATGTGTATATATATCTATGTATATACATATATATATGTATATATATATACACAACATAATTTCATAGCACTTTAAAGCTCACAAAACCCTTTAAAAATGTAATTTCACTTGATCCTCACAACAACCGTGGGAACTAAGTGATATTATTATCCCCATTTTATAGATGAGGAAACTGAGGCAGACAGAGGTTAGGCGATATTGCCCAGGGCCTCACACCTAATAAGCGTCTGAGCCTGAATTTGAACTAAGGTCTTCCTGGCTCTAGGTCTTTGCTCTTGCCAACTATATACCTGTATCATTCAGTGATTCAGTTACATCTGACTTATCACGATCCCACAGACCAACTGTCCATGGGGTTTTCTTGGCAAAAGATACTGGAGTGCTTTTCTATTTCCTTCTACAGTTTTAGGCAGGGGTTAAGTGACTTGGCCAGTATGACAGCTAGTAAGTGTCTGAAGACAGATTTGACCTCTGGGCTTTTTGATTTCAGGCCCACTTGTCTAAATACCTAGGTGCCCCTATCTAGCTAGCTACATTCTATAAATGTATGCTACCCTTTTTACAATCATCACTATTCTTATCCTCATCTTTATCAACTAAAAATTATCAGGTAAAACTCCAGTTATTTTTTTTTATCATATATGTAAATTAGATTAGAATCTGAGATCATAGAGACACAGATCTGGAGCTGGAAGAGATCTTACAAGCTGCCAAGTAAAACCCTCTCATTTTATGTGATGAGGTCCAGAAAAGTTAAACAGTTTGTCTAAGGTATTACAGGTCTTTGCAGTAGAACAAAGATTGCTTTTTTTTTTTTTTGCTATGGCTCCTTTGGGGTCAAATTCAAGTCTTTCCTTTATTCCACAGTCTCTCACAAATCAAAGAAAAATTAAGCAATAAAAGAAATTTGCATATCAAATGATGGAATGAGGATTCAGAAATATCTTGACAAATTAAAACTGTCTGAATCTAGAGAAGTTAAATTGATGAGGAATAAATGAAAAGCCTTAGACTGAGGTTTAAGAAATCATCTCCATCACCTGTGAGCTGATCCAGTCATTCTGAAGAGAAATTAAGAACTATGCCCAAAGGGCTACAAAAATGTGCATACTGTTTGACCCAGCAATACCACTTCCAGGACTGTATCCCCAAGAGATCACAAAAATGGGAAAAGGTTCCATATGTACAAAAATATTTATAACAACTCTCTTTGTGGTGGCCAAAAACTGAAAATCAAGGGGATGTCCATCAATTGGGGAATGACTGAATAAATTATGATATATGAATGCGATGGAATATTATTGTGCTATAAAAAATGATGAACAGGAAGACTTCAGAGAGGCCTGGAAAGAATTATATGAATTGACCCTGAGAGAAAGGAGCAGAACAAGGAGAACTTTATACACAGAAACAACCACAGTGTGTGAGGATTTTTCCTGGTAGACGTGGAACTTCATTGCAATGAAAGGACTTAAAATATTCCCAATGGTCTCTTAAGGCAAAATGCCTTCCACATCCAGAGAAAAAGCTATGGAATTTGATGGCAGAATGTAGCAGATCATTTTCTTTTATATTACTTTTTGGTTTATTTTATGATTTCTCCCATTCATTTCGATTCTCCTATGCAACATGACTAAGGTGAAAATGTATTTAATAGGAATGTACGTGTAGAATCTATATAAAATTGTATGCTGACTCAGGGAGGGAGGGGGAAAGGAAGGAGGAAGGAGAAGGGCGGGGGGAATCTACGTTATGTGGAAGTGATTGTAGAACACTGAAAGCAAATTAAAAAAAAAAAAATCATGTCCACCAGGACAAAATAACGGAGTCAGGGATTAGGTAAAAAGATTCTTATTTTAAAAGTTGGAAAAAATGAAGTTCTGAAATGCTTTGAAAGTCAAAAGCATCTTTATATTTGATATTGGAGGTGATAGGGAGTCACTGGAATTTAATGAATGAGGGAGGAGGGTGGCAAGGTCCAATCTGCCATTTACAAAGATCACTTGGGCAGCTGAGTGAAGGATGAACCAGAGTGGGGAAATACTTGAGGCAGATAGACTAAACAGAGGGCCACTGACACAGTCCAGGGTGAGGTGATGAGGGCAGCATCTGGGAGATTTTGAACTCCTTCAATATACTTACTAGATAATATGGTCTTCTTTACATTTGTGTCTTATCTGCCTGCTAGACTGTAACATCCTGGAAGGTTAGGATCAATTGTATCTATCTTCCTAGTACTTCCCATGATTCTCTGTAATCTTAATAGAGGTTATTATGTGCCAGCACTGAGCTTTATAATTATTATCTCATTTTATCCTCACGGCAAGTCTAGGGGGTAGGTGCTATTGTTATCCCCAGTTTACAGATGAAAAAACTGAGGCAAACAGAAGTTAAGTGACTTGGTTAGTGTCACACAACCAATAAGTTTCTGAGGCTAGATTTGAATCAGATCGTCCTGACTCTAGAGAAGGCACTGTAATCACTATGTCACTACTGCGGCTGTCTAATCATTTCAGTCATATCTGACTCTTTTAGACCTTATTTGGGATCTTCTAGGCAGAGATACTGGAGTTATTTTCCATTTTCTTCCCTAGGTCATTTTATAGATGAGAGAACTGAGGCAAGCAGGGTTAAGTGACTTGTCCAGGTTCATACAGCTAGCAAGTGTCTGAGGCTGGATTTGAACTTTGGAAGATGAGTCTTCTGGACTCCAGGGCTGGATTTCTATCTACTGTGCCACTTAGGTACCCAATAATCAACTTAATAAAGATTTGTCAAAAGAACGTATGAAAGAATCAAAGATATAAGGTGAACTTGAAGTATACTTGGAACAATGCTGGATTTCAGCTAATATGAGAGTCTTATGTTTTCTTGAGAAGATAATTTACTACCCCTGAACCACAGTCACCTCATGTGTAAAATGATGGGATGAGTCAAGATGACGATTTCTGAAGTCCTTTCTAGTTCTAAATCTTTGATCCTTTAATCTTTCTACTTTTTTTTTTTGTGGATGAGAAGACTTTTTGAATTTTACAATGATCTCAGCTAAGTACTTTTCTAACTTTCCTTTGAATTATTCAAGTTCTCTAAATGCACATTTTCTTCTGTGTGTCATGAAAATTATCACTGGGCTAATAATCAGTAATGAAAATGATTTTCTAGAACTTCCTAAATACTCGTGCTTCCCTGATGACTGTAAAGAAGGGACAGAAGCCATCTTATTCTCAGAATCATAGGTTTAGAACTAGAAGGAACCTTAGAAATCATCTAGTCTAACGCCCTCATTTTGTAGAGGAGGAAGCTGAAGACCAGAGAAGAAAAATCATTTGCCCAAGGACGCATAGGCATTAAGAAGCTGAGCAAAGGATTTGAACCTATGTCCAGCAATTCCAGAATTGATGATCTTCCCACTATACCCCAGATACTGTCACTTGGTTTTTCCAGAACCAATGAGAAAAATTCAGAGGCACAAAACCATAATGACCAACATACTATTTCACAATGATCATCATCAAAATAAAAAGGAAGAGGAGAAGGAAGAGGAGGAGGAGGAAGGAGGAGGAGAAGAAGAAGAAATTTTCATATGGATTTCATCATTATTGTCTGCCTTATACATTAACCTCAGAGTTTCAGATAATCCCACTGATAACCTAACTGCTATAAGATTGTGTTATTTGGATGTATATGGAGAAAAGAAAGGAATGAAAGAGGCTAAGGAGAAGCTATAACTTTTCACCATTTTAAAAAGCACTGTTCAAATGTTCCTTGAATGCTGACCTTTTATTGGAAGGAAAAATCAATCTTGCCGGAGTACATACATATTACTAATGGCACATTCTAGACTTTAACATTAGCCATTCTGACATTAAGAGTTGTTAAAAGAAGTGTCTTTAACTTTGCTAAGCTACTGTATTACCATGCGGAAGCCTGGGAACCTTTTTCTTTATTCCAACTCACGTCTCATGTAGTGAGAAGCCAGAAAATGTTGACCTTAAAAAAAACAGCTTTTATAAAACCATTAAATATATGTATTAAAAATGAGCATAATCTCTCCTTGAAAAGAAATGCAAGTAGGCATGGAAGCATTTCTCATGCTATAAAATGATGGGATTTTTATTCCTTTGACTACAGTGTATGAAATAACTTTATTCTGTAATCTAAATATAGTCAGATATGTGCTTTCAAAATAGTTTAACTAGGGATTCTTAACACTGCATAATCTGTGAGTTATGTATTTTGCTTCTCTAGCATATTTGTTGCTTGAAAGAAAGACAACTTCATTTAAATTCAGATCTTCCAAGAGGAAGTTTAGTCATTTGAGAGAATCAAATAATTTTCTTAATTGTCTGCACTGTTTAGACTGGTTTCTTTTCTATGAAAAATAACTGACAGTTATTTAGTACTTTTGAAGCATTTTTTTCCCTTCTGGATATGAAGTTCAATGTGAACTCAGAAGGAAAAGCTACTACCCTTGGTGGCCCTCACCTTTGGAATGTGTGTATTACCAATCAGGACTAACCACACCTTTTCTCTTCCCCAGGGCAATACCTATCCCCTAGATACTGTATTTAATTGCACCCTTCCAGAAAATATTCTCTGCACCTGTGTGGGTAGTGTGAGGAAGGATAAATGAGGGAGGCCACATGTTTAAATTACCCCATCTTGTCCCAGGCAGAAAAATGGAACTCTGACTTTTCTTAGCCGGAGGAGCAGAAAGAAAACTCCAGTTCTAGTTTGGTTCTGACTTTTTAGAAGCTTATCCAAACTATCAGAATCTCTTTGGACTTGACTTTGCCCCAGTCAAGAAAAAACCTGATGCTTTTGTACTAAAGCTTCAACCTCAATCCTTTCTACATCTCTATGCACCAAAAATGCAATCCCTGTTTGCAATTAATGACATATAGGAATCAAAAGTGGTTAGAATAAATCAGATTTTATTTATTGTGATCTGACTTTTTAAAGCATTAGCTTTAAACAGTATTAAAGAAAAAAATCTCTGGAGTGTGTATCTATCCTCTGGAAGAGGAAAAGAAGGAGCAGTGGAGCAAATACTTTACTAGCTGCCTGGATTTTCAGCCAGGGCTAAATTCAACACTGATCAGACACTCCCAGTGCTCTCCTTTTTCTCCATGTTTACCCTGGGTGACCAAAGGCATCAGGTAACCCTCTGCTCGTCTTTCCTGAAGCTGCCTCCTCTGTCTTCTGTTGTAACATTGTAGCTGCTAATGCAACAATTTCCCCAACCATCTACCCTTTCCTTTGTCTCCCTTTACCTTCTCCTTCAGTCTTTGTCCTGATGCTCAATTCAAAAATCCCCACCCTGTCTGTTAGTACCATGCTCAAGACAATTCTGTCTCTTTCAAATGATGAAATTCTTTCTCCCAGGGGGAAGCAGAGAAGGAATAAGAATTTATATAGTGCCTACTATGTGTCAGGCACTGGGCTAAGCACTTTACAAGTATCTTCTCATTTGTTCTTCACAACAACCCTGGGAGATAGATGTTATTATTATCCCTATTTTGCAATTGAGGAAACTGAGGCAAACAGAGGCTAAGTGACTTACCCAAGGTCACACAGCTAGTAAGTGTCTGAGGCCTAATTTGCATTTCTAGTTGCCTTTAGTGGACAGCTAGGGAAGGGATAGTGCTGCTTTTACTTGTGTATTCCTGATGCTTAGCATAATGCCTGGCACATAGCAGTCATTTAATAACAGGTTGTCGAGTGATTAATAGAATGATCATTGTTCCTATTTTACATATGACTAAAGTGAGACCCAGAAAATTCAAAGGATCTATCCATGACCCCACAGCTCAGAAATGTAAAAAACAGAAAGTATCTCCCACTTTTCTCTTCATTTTCATTATAGCATTCTTGCCACTAAATTTTGCTAAAAATATATATGCCTGTGTTAGACTTTAAATTTGACTTCTGTCCCCAAAGGAGAGATTAAAAAGAATTTCTTGGCCCTTTCCCTGCTGTTCAGCCTTTTTCCAGTCATGTCCAACTCTTTGTGATGCCATTTGGGGTTTTCTTGGCAAAGACACTGGAGTGGTTTGCCATTTCCTTCTTCAGCTCATTTTACAGATGAGAACACTGAGTAACTTGCCCAGGGTCACACAGCTAGTAAGTGTCCGAGGTCAGATTTGAACTCATAAAGATCTTTCCTGATTCCAAGGCCAGTGCTTTGTCCACTACGGTGCCACCTAACTGCCCTCCATTCCCTATTTTCTTTTTTCATTGTGATGCAAAAACTTTGACCACTTCTAATAGTAATGATGGAGTTGGCTAGGAGTATCTCTTACGAGAGCAGAAGTCTCTTTAAACCAGAAAACCAGTTGGATTTGCTAAGATGAATGAAACACAACCAGATGTTTTTCTTCTGTTCACTGTTCCAGTAAGGTTGCTCCACTTTCCCCCTCCCATTACAGCTTTCTCTGCTGTTATCTTTCCCTCAGACATGTTCTCCCTGCCTTTCCCTTTCAATTTTCAAAACCATACCCATGGTAGAAGACCTCGGATAGGACTAGTGATAAATGTGATCACCAAGGGCTTTGCTATATTCTCCCAGTTTTCTAAACTGTTCCCTGAGACATTGAGTATTTTCTATTTACCTAGCTTCTGTTTATTAAATTACTGTCCTAAAAAAAAAACCCAACATATCCTAATTGTGTCACCAGGGAAGCATAATCATTAGCTGTATTATAGCTAATAGGTTTCAAGGTCTAAAAACTGAGGTCACAAAATCGGGAGAGTGCTCCCTTCTCAGTGGAGGCTAAGGATCGTGCAGTATCACATGTACCAGTCATGTGACTCTGAGCAAGTTATTTAATCTCTTGGATTCTCAGTTTTCTCATTTGTGAAATGAGTATAATAATGGGAATACTTGTTTATCTCACAAGAGCTTTGTGAGCGAGTACTAGGTAAACTCTAACATGCCTTGTGAGCATGAGTTATTATTGAAGATGTCAGACCCAGTTCTCATCTTAATTTACTTTTTATTTTACCAGTGAGTGACACAGGCTTCCTTGAGGTTCCCTGAATAAGACACTCCATCACTCGTTTCTGTGAATTTTTGCTAGCTGTCTTCCATGCATGGAATTCTTTCTCTCCTCATCTCACCTTGCTGATTTCCCTCAGTTCCTTAATCCTGCCATCTACGAGAAGTCTCATCTATTCTGAGAACCTTGGGTCCCTGGGAGGTTAATGGTGCTTTCAACAGTACTGAGAAAGGGGTAAAGTGAAGAAAATTGGGGGGAAAGATTATGAGCTCAGTTTTGGATGTGTTGACTTTAGGATACCTACGGGATGTCCAGGACAGCTACATGGCACAGTGGATAGAATGCCGGGAAGACTCATGTTGTTAAGTTCAAACGTAGCCTCAGACACTTGCTAGCTGTGTGACCCTGGGCAAGTCACTTAACCCTGTTGGCCTCAGTTCCTTCATCTGTAAAATGAGCTACAGAAGGAAATGGCAAGCCTCTCCAGTATCTTTGCCAAGGAAATCCCAAATGGGATCACAGAGAGTTAGACACGACTAAACTACATGGAACGTCCAGTAGAAAAAAACAAATGGTAGAGAAGTCCCAAATAATCAGAGCAACATATCACCTCCTACTGGATTCCCTAGTTGTTTGTTACTGCTCTGTCCTTGAAATTACATTGTATATGATTTCATTTACTTTTGTGTAGATGCACATTTTATTTCCATCCCTTTTCCCACTCCCAGTAGAATATAAACTACTTGAAAGCAGGGGCTGTTTTTTGTTTTGTTTTTGTGTCTACATATCTCAGTACTTGTCATGCTACTTTGAATATAGTCTTTAGAAAGTGTTTACTAAACAGGGAAAGGGAAATGAATGACTGAATGAACAAATGAATGGATGAATGAAAAAGCATTTATGAAGGACTCACTACATACAATCAGTATAGAGATTCAAAAACACCACTAGTCCAGGAGCAAGAGGGAAGAGGAGAGGAGAGGAGAGAAGAGGAAAGGAGAGGAGAGGAGAGGAGAGGAGAGGAGAGGAGAGGAGAGGAGAGGAGGGGAGAGGAAAGAGGAGGTGGGGAAGACAGAGACACAGAGAGATACAGGGAAAAACACAGAGTCAGAGAGGGACAGAGAGAAGAGAAAGAAGAAAAGGAAGAGGAGAGGGGGAGAGAGAGAGAGAGAGAGAGAGAGAGAGAGAGAGAGAGAGAGAGAGAGAGAGAGACAGAGACAGAGAGACAGAGACAGAGAGACAGAGAGAGACAGAGACAGAGAGAGAGACAGAGAGAGAGAGATGGAAGGGCGAAGGAAAAGAGAGAGGGCAATTTCCTTTACTAATGTAGAGAAGTACTTACTCTGTCTTAGTGAGTTACTGGGGACATTGAGAGATTAAGTGATTCAGCCAGGGTCACATAGCCAGATGGGAAAGAGGCAAGACTTCAGTATTTCGAGTTTTTTTTTTCCTTTTCTGACTTGAAGGCCAGTTCCCTCTCTACTATGCCATACTGCCTTTGCAGACTCCCATCTAAAGGTGATTAGTTAATGATTAATTATATCCCAATAACATACACAACATATATTTATTCTGCCCCCACCCACCCCCACTCCCTTACATAGGGAGCCTTCTTGAGGCATGATTGTCTACTTTGCCTGTGGGTTGGGCCAAACCTAATGCCAAATACTTGTAGTGACAGGCATTTAGCCAACGGGTCCCACTCTAATACAAAAGCAGCATTCACTGGAAGTGAATGGCATGTTTGCGAAACTAATCCTGACTTCAAAACAGGACAGAGTTAGTTTTGCTAAAAACACAGTTAAAGCTGGTCAAATTCTTGGGGACTGAAAAAACAACATCCTTACAAAAGCTTTCATTCTTGTGGGCCAGAACAACTTTCATGTTTCCAGAGGGGGTCAGAACCCATTCCTGGAGTTCTCCTGGAGAATGGGTGTGGATCTGCTCATGTAAAATTCAAGTCCTTTGCTGTCATTACAATCACTGCTCTCCTAAATACCCTGCTGTGTTACATTTTCCAAGTTGACAAATCCAGTTTGTACAGTAAGGGGGATGGAGAATGGGTAGATGAAAGCTGGGGGTGGGGGGAAGAGAAAAAAATGAAATTTTCTGTCAATGTCATCTCTGTGGGACTAATTAGGGCTGGGCACCCTATTGAAAACATGTTTTATGTTTTGCATGTTGCATTTAATTAATTCCACTGAAAACCCTTTGAGTTTATTTTTTTTCTATATGTAGAATTGTTCTGTCACATTAAGCTGAGAGTTTGACATGCGGAGAATGCTGTCCACATTTTTTTTCATTTGCAGGGATAAAAGCCATCTACATTTTGTTGGTGCTGGACCCTACTGACTTCATTAACATATATGGCAAAGAGTTTGATAAACTTCAATTTTTAAAGCAGCTGAATATGGAGATCTTATTCAGAACCTGGGGGTGTGTACATGTCTGTATTTATGTGTGTGTGTGCGCATGCTCAGGTCTATAATTTCGTTGGTATGACTAATATACTAACAGTATGTGCCATCCATTCATTGATGCAGCTATCAATTCCTTTATATTTTCGGACCTTGGAGAGCTGACTAGAACAATGAAAGGTTAAGTGACATTTCTAAAGTCACAAAGCTAATACATATCAGGGGTTAGATTTGGACTCAGGTATTTCTACACCCAAGGCTGGATCTTTAACTACCCTTCCTTTCTACTTTTCACTGAGATCGTTCCAAGTTTGATTTCATCTACATGGTATTTTTTAGGGCAGCGAGGTGGTACATTAGATAGAACTCTGGGCTAGGATCAGGAAGACTTGAATTCAAATCCCGTCTGAGACACTCACTAACTGTGTGTTCCTAAGCAAGTATTGATCCCTGTTTGCCTCAGTTTCCTCATCTGTAAAATACGCTGGAGAAGGAAATGACAAACCATTCCAGTATCTTGCCAAGAAAACCCCAAATGAGATCACAGAGAGTCAGACAAGTCTGAAAAATGACTGGACAACAAAAATATAGAATTTTTTGGTAGTTTCATCATTTGTATATTTTGTATCTTTGGCAAAACCAGAAATGCTAACTGTATTTCTATATCTATATTAAGGTTTGACAAATTGGTATATGATGTGGGCTTGGAAAGCATTATTAAGGTAAGCATTTAAAAGTTTAAATTTGACAGCACTCAGGCTGAAACTATAATGAGCAGCTTTGCCTCTAATGGGGATTTTAGTCCTCTCCTCCCACAGCAAGATTATAAAGGGATGCTACTTTTAACCTAACATTACCCAAAGTAAAACTTCTGCTGCTGCCCAGGTAGAGTTTAGAGACAAGCTACATAACCACTTTACTACTTGGAATTGAGTTTGTTAACCCACAGTCATTTTTATCTTCCTAGCATCATGTCCCCTGGAGACTGTTTTACAAATTTTAGTAATGCAAGCAAACCTGAATCTATTCACTAATTTATGATCATATTTAGCCTATAATTAGAAAATGTAATTAGGCTTTCCAGCCTCAACTTCTGCCTTGGAGCAAAGTCTACCATGCTTCTATTTTCCTGTGACCTATTATTCTCTCATAAGCACTTAGTACCAAACCACTATTAAAGAGATCATTCATTTAGTGTTTCAGGTCCTTCTTTATCTCATGCCTTTCTTCTCTTGAACACACAGTGCTTTACACTTATGATTCATCTTCAGTACACCTAAACGATGAAAGTATTGTCTTTCCTTTTTTGAGTGGAGAAACTAAGTTACACAGAGAAGACCCCAGAGAAGTCTTCAACATAGCTGGACATATAAACCCTCAAGTAAGTTTCCTACCTTAAGACATTTTTCCTTTTATAGTTCTTTTTTTAACAGTTCTTTTTAAAATTTTTTCTCAACCACATATAAAATTATTTTTTAACATTCATTGTTTTTTTAAAAAAAATCTGAGTTCCATATTTTTTCCCCTCTTTTAGTTCCTCTTTGAAAAGGCAAGCAATTTGATATAAATTGTGCAAGTATAGTCATGCAATTTTCATCTTAGCCATGTTGCAAAAGAAAATGCAGACAAAAAAAGAATGAAAAATAAGTAAATAAATAAAATGTAACAATAATCTTTTAAAAGTATGCCTTGATTAGCATTTGGATTCCATCACTTCTTTCTCTAGGGGTGGGAAGTGTTTTCTTATCATGAGCTCTTTGGAACAGTCTTGGATTATTGTATTTCTGAGAAGAGCTAAGTCATTCATATATAATATATAATATTGTTATTACTGTGTACAATGTTCTCCTGGTTCTATTCACTTACTTCATTTTGCATCAGTTCCTTTTCAATTCTAAAGAAAAAAGAGGCGGGGGAAGCCTAAAGACCAATAAGGTTCAGTGTTTGCATAAACTCTGAGTCCCTGTGGCAGATTAATAACATTGTATTAAGATAAACACCAGCCTATTTCCATATTGTAACTCAATCAACTATTAATCAATAAGAATTTATTAAATGCTCACTGTGTGCCAAGGAAGGGGTTACGTATCAGAGAGACAAAGGCAAAAACAAAGTGGTTTCTACCCTCAAGAAGCTAACATTATAATGGAGAAGATTACATGGATACATAGAGAGCTATATAAGACACCCGTAATGCAGAAATAAGGCATCTTGAGAGACACTTAGAAGCTGATGGGCCTAAGAAAGACCTCCTTCAGATTTCAGTGCATCAGCTGAGTTTTGAAGGAAATGACAGATTTTAAAAGGTGGGGGTAAGTAGGGAAAACATCCCAGAAATGGGATTCAGATTGGACAGTGGCCCAGAGATGGGAGATAAAGCAGAATATGTGGCTCTTCAGTAATGAAGAAAATGGCTTTGCATTCTCAAAGGCTAGGCTGAGTATCAACTCTGGAAAGACCTTCCAAGCTGAAAAGGCTTTGAGTATGAGCCCAATGATGGATGTTGTATCTGTTGTCCATGGAAGGATGTTTCCAGCTAAGTTTGAGGAACTTAAGACTAAAGAGTCAATCATATGCAACGACTCTGGATTTGCCTTTTTTATTGATGTTCTCAGCTGTAAATAACAATGTCTAAACAAAAGCTTTCATTCTTGTATCCCATTGCAGCTTTCATATTTCCAGAAGGAGTCATAACCCATGCCTAGAGTTATGATAGAGAACAGGTATTGATTGATTTATGTAAAATTCAAGTCATTTTGAATCCTTACAATGACTGTTGTCCTAAATACCGTCTAATTAAATCATGGAGGGATTGCAATGTGGATCAAAGAAGGGAATACCCAATGAAATCTCAAATCCTTGAAGAACTCAAGCAAGATGGTGGTGCTTGATACATGGATCTAAAGCATGTTTTTCCAAAGGAACACCCTACCTCCCCCAACTCACAAAAGGGTAGATATCATGTCTATAAGCTACCATACACATGGAGTATATTTAGGTCTTCAATTAGATGTGGGGAGTGATGGAATAACTAGATCTGAAAGGAATCTCAGAGGTCATCTAGTCTCATCCCCTTGTTATACAGTTGAGGGAACTGAGTTTGAGGGAGGTTAAGAGACTTGCCCAAGACCATATAGGTTGTCACAGAGGCAGAATTTGAATACTTTTTCCAGAACCAGCATTCTTTCCGTAATCCCATGCTGCTTCCTAAGCAAGTACATCAAGGGAATAAACATCGAACAGTAAATATCAGTCTCCACTGACCCATCATACTCCTGTAAGGAATGACAACGAGTACTTAGATATTACAGCTTTATTTCTCAACTATTGTGCATTAAACTCAGGTAGGCTGTTTCCTTAGTCACTTCACCCCTTACCTCTTTGAAAATTCATTGGAACTCTAATTTCTTTTCTCCGATTAGGAAAATGTGCTTTACCCAGTCACTAAGATGGGAGTGGCTCATTTTAATAGAACACTAACAAAGCTCATGAAACACTTTCTTTATCACAATCAGCCCTTTGAATGAGATAGAGAATGAGATATGTCTTTACACTGAGCTACATCAGCCCCGAAAGTTATTCTTTCCTTTCTCACTTACAAGGACACACATACATCACATCACTTGGATCTCCGAAAACCTAATTTAGAGATAATGAGAGAAATACGAGACACAACATGCTTCCAGCTGAGGCTTTCCAGGAAAGCAATATTCAACTAGAGGCTAGCTTACCCCTCCTGCAGACTCTGGCTTTAATGGGAACTGCTGCAACATCCTGCAGGGACCAAACCACAGGCTAAAATTGACCAGAATACTCATGTTAAGAGCAGCTCTTCTGGTACACCAAGCAGAGCGCAGGTCCAGGTGATAGGTCTGATAAGAATTCATCTCATCATCAGATAGGAAAGGACCCAAGATGTTGCCTCATCCAATGTTTTCATTTTATAGATGAGGAAAACTGAGGCTGAGAAAGGTCATGATTTTCTCAGAGTCAAACAACCAAAAAAGCAAGCTACAAACCCAAGTCTTCCTGACTCCAGCTCTATTACTCTAACCATGATATCTTCTCTGTCATTAGACACTGAGTATTGGTTTAATTTTTGCAATGGCTTCCAGGGAAGGAAACGACAATGCTTCAGAAAATGTCTGGGTTTTATTTTTGTATTTTTAGATCAGTTAAGAAGTGCAAAAATCTCTGAAATTCATCTAGATATCCATAAATTAACATTTCCATTGACTTCTCTTGCCATTGTTAAGTTAGGCATTATAAAGGCAACATGGTATAGATTGCCATGTGAATTTTCTTTCCTGAAACATCAAGTTATTAGTGCCCTCCCCTCAAATTATGGTGTATTTATTTTAGGTTTTATATATATATATATATATACATATATATATATATCATATAATCATGTATATGCAGATGTACATACCTCCCTCCCATACACAATGGAAACTCCCTGAGTATAGAGTCCCTTTCATTTTTACGTCTACATCCTTAACACCTAGTACAATGCCTAGACCATAGTAGACACTGAATAAATGGTTGCTAATTAATTGCTGATGAATATGGTGGGAAAAGTCCTGAATTTGCCACCAAAGAATGCAAGTTTCACTCTCTGCTTTTTTATTTTCTATTTAAATGACTTTGTGCAAATTATCTAAACTCTCAATGCTCTAGCAACTCTCTATGTTGTTTCTTGTCCTTCATTCTGCAAGGGGACCATGACATCAGGGAGATAATGTTATGACATGCAAGTGAATTAGATTTAAGTGAGAGAGGGCTATTCACAATCATCAGTCTTACTTTCTCCTCCAGAGTCGTCTGGATCCAGTGGCAAGATATAGATCAAGACAATTGGAGATGGCCCTGGATGCAGTGGGAGACCTTGGCTTATTAAAGCCAAGGCTTTTCCACAGGTCTCAGTTTGACTAAAGCAATACCCAATCAGTGATTAAGGCCAGGTAAGAAATGAGGCAAAGAATGACCTCTATCTAGTAAAAAAAAAAAAATCTGTGAGAGGAAGACCCTCATGGTTTCTTTCTATTTACATTCACTCTGAACCAATCAGGACTTGGCCCAAGACCTATTGTTGGTCAATCATTGAGAGCCATAGTACAAGCTACTCTCTATAAATTAGAGAAGGAACCAACTTTCATTGGTAAAGTGAAAGCCCTCTTTTGGAATGTCTCTATGCCAATGAAATCACAGAACTGGTGTGTAGCCCTGTCCTAAATGAGACTCTTCTGCTTGTCTAGTATGACTCCTCCTCCCAGCATGCTCTTGGGAAGCATCTCTGCTCATTCCTCTCTGTTCACTGTCCCTGGTCATTATTCTCTCCAGTTCTTCTTCCTATTACTTTCTTTAGCTCTCATTCTTGCAATTTTCCTCAGCAACCACCAACTGATTATTTCATTCATTGTCCTATGCTGAGAAAAGTTATTGAAATTATCCAGAACTGTTTCCAGAAATATCTTGCCAAAGGACAAAGATGATTTCTCTGAGTACATACTCGTACCAGGAAGAGAGAGAGACACAGACACAGATACAAACAGAGACACAGACAGAGAGACAGGGACAGAGACACAGGAAAAGACAGGGAGGGAGAGAGAGGGAGAGAGAGAGAGAGAGAGAGAGAGAAAGAGAGAGAGAGAGAGAGAGAGAGAGAGAGAGAGAGAGAGGAGAAACATTAAATGAATTTCCAGAGGGAAGGATTGGAAGGTGAGATGACTAAAGAGAGACAGTCCTTGTGAGTTTAATTAACCATAATTGAAAAATAAACCCGTAACATCTAAGTGCTCATGCTCACCCTTTATCCAGGAGAATGATAAGTCAATGGTGATTGAGGGCACTCATACCCATGATGTACTTGGTTGGAGGTACCATGGAATCATGGAAAGAATTCTGGTTCTGGAAACAGTGTTCAGATCCTGCCTCTGAGACAACCTGTATGACCTTGTTGCTCAGAAACTAAAATGTTATTCTTGCTTACCAGCAAAAAACCTTGCACTTTTGTATGTATGGTAACAGAAGGAACATGGAACTAGAATTAGGAAACAGAGAACCTCCTCTTAGTTCTGCTACAAGCTAGCTTCATTTTCTCATCTGCAAGAGAAAAGAATGTTGAACAAATGATCCCTGAGGTCAAAATCTACTTTAATATGTTATATATTATGATTCTATGATTTTGTTCTTCTACCAAAGACTTGTGTTTGTTTTATAACAGGCAGTAGATATCGACTAAGAAGCAAGTGTTCTTTCCAGAGTCATTTTTCAATCATGTCTGACTGTTCATGACCCCATTTGTGCATTTGTGGTTTTCATGGTAAAGATACTGGAGTGGTTTGCCATTTCCTTTTCTAGCTCATTTTACAGATGAAGAAACTAAGGCCAACAAGGGTGAGTGACTTGCCCAGAGTCACTCAGCTAGTAAGTGTCTGAGGCCAGATTTGAACCCAAAGAAGAAGAGTCTTCCTGACTCTAGATCCAGCACTCTATGCACTAAGGTGCCACCTAGCAACTCTTCATATGGGCTAAGCACCTGCTATTTGCCAGGAATTGTTCAGGTGTTCATAGAGCATAAGCCAACACATCAACCCTTCCTCTTTCCCTCAGAGCCAATGGCAATGCTCCTCTCAGGTATGACCACCTTCTATACGGATCCATGACTCTTTCTCAAATATTGTATTCTTTCTGTTTGCATTGTGTTAATTGTTAGAGTCAGCAAAATAGTAAAGATAGGACATCAATAGATGGTTGAAATTGGTGAAGATCCCACACCTCCACAAGTAATCTCAAAAGCAAGAGAAGGTAATAGAAAATGATAAAAAATACATTGCATTCTATCTGAAAAAGGCAATTCTCCAGTCCCAAAGCACAGAAAAGTGATTTTTTAATATGACAACTAGAATCTCAATTTCTTTCATCTTAAAGCTTATATCTCAGATGCTCTTTCAAACATTCTATTCTGACTTCCAGCACTTATGAAATGGAGTAAGAATAAATGTACACAAAGAGATGCATATATGTTAGCCTTTAAAATTAAAATATTAAGTGTTCTTCAGCCCTATGGAAGGGGATATGCAAAAGTGTCTTAGCAGGTTTCAGAGATGCTCATTTTGGTGAGACAACTTGTAGATTCAACAAGCTGAGAAAATCCAGATTTCGTGGATGATAATTGATATCTTTCAGTAGTCGTATTTAGCTGAGGGACTGGTATTTGAAAGTATCAGGAGTCTGGATGCTTTTAAAGTTTGATTTGAGATTTTCCTTTGATTGGTCTCTAGTTCCCCCACAGTGGAAGAGAGGAACATTTGAAGGAACAGCATCTGATCATGCTATGTTGGAACTCAGAGAAAATATTCCATGGCTATGCCTGTTATGTGAGTCTGTGACCTGAGATGAAATCATGAGTGTTGTGGAAGACCCAAGTTCGAAATCTGCCTCTTTCTTATTACTTGTGTGACCCTGGGTAAGGTACTTTAATCCTCTTGACCTTAGTTTCATCCTCAGAAAAAGACAGAGGTTGGATTAAATAAGAATAATTGCTATCTACGTAACAGTGATGCTCCCACGAAGCTTAAGTGAGGATCAGCCCAAACTGGCTACTTCTGGTAATACATATAGATTCTTTCTCTAGAAGTTTGTTTGAACTCTCCCTCCCTCCCTCCCTCCCTCCCTTCTTCTCTCTCTCTCTCTCTCTCTCTCTCTCTCTCTCTCTCTCTCTCTCTCTCTCTCTCTCTCTCTCTCTCTCTCTCCACATTTCCTATGAGGGAGCTTAGGTAAACAATTTCTACATGAGAACGAGAGAGAGAGAGAGTTCAAACAAACTTCTAGAGAAAGAATCTCCTAGAACCTGGACCATTGTTTACCTCTTTTGATTTGTAGGTGCAAGAGGATGGATCTTCAGAGCCCCTCATTTGGAGCCAACTGCAGTATAGCAGGGGCCCATTAAAGTTACTGTAGAAACTAAAACCAACCAAAGAAAGACCCTATCCCCTGGCCTGGCTTGTCAGAAGACACAGACCTTGAGGGAAAGAGTGCAGAGCCAAACTGAAAGTGAAGTGCTATTTCAGCAGATCCACAAAAGATTAATGTTCTAATGCTTTAAGTATCGTCTTTCCCCTCAAAGAATATACTATCAGTTACTATTTCACATTTCAGTCTTTGGGTGAATTTTTGGAGTTTTTGTTTATTAACATTTCTTTTGCATGGAAGAAATAAATAATTGTCCTACATCTATCTCTACAGTGTATATTGAATATCTTTAGAATTATTTTTGAGAAAACCCTAAACATTAGCCTTTAGTGATTCTCTAGAGGGCTACAAGGTGGGAGTGAAGGTGGGGGCTTAAAAGAGATAAAGAGCCAGAAGGTGTGAGAAGAGCCTCACTCCTCTCTTCAGTGATCAAGCTCTCCCCAAACTAACCCAGATCCTCCTGTATGAGTATAAGATTTGCATTGTTGCATCTGTATAACCCTTTATATTTTTTATTAAGTAGTTGTTTTCACACAGTTACAGCATTTCATTTCTAACAATAGCTTGAATTTGGTCTGCAGAGTTCTTTAAATGCATTATCTCATTTGATCCTGAAAGCAATCAATCAACAAGTTCTTATTAGATAACTACCCTTTAAGGTAGGCATTATAATTATCTCCATTTTACAGATGAGACAACTGAGTCTCAGAGAGGTTTATTGACTTGTTCAGAGTAATCCACCTATTTAGTGTCAGAAGCAAAATTTAAACCCTGACTATAGCTCCAGCATGTTAACCATAAGCCATTCAGTTGAGATGAATTTTAAATGCCATTGCCAGTTCAAAACCCTAAGGTCCAGCTTCAGCTTCCCTGGGCCCCAGTTCTTTCATCTGTGCCTCAGAATCCAGCGACAACATTCTAGGATAAAGACAATAACAATTCAGGTAGGGAAACAGAGAAATTTATTCCTTGTTTCTCCTCTTTCTCAATATAAACCCTTTGAAAGAAGGGACTGTTTCATTTTTGTTTCTCTAGGTCTAGTGTTTAGCACAGCTCCTGGAATATAATAGGTGCCTAATAAAGCCATGCTGGACTGACTCAGACTGCCCCAGCATTGGCATTTTACCAAAATGGTAACTAGGATAAAGTTTCTTTAGTACCTGTTAGATAGGGAAGGAGAAAGGTCAGCTGTTAAGAGAGAGGGAGAGAGAGAAAAAACAATGACAACCCATGTTCTTCCAAATCATTATTTTTACAGCTTACCCAGAGTAAACAAGAGAGAATCTGGCTGTACCAGCCTTGGCCAGAGTGCTAAGAATTGTTGTGGAAATGTACACATGGTGGATCTTATGATATTTACATAACATCCCCCCTTTTTGTTTATAGAACTAAATAAATCATTTTCCTGAAGTTATATGCATGGGTAACCCAGGTTCTTTTTAAATTTAAGTGAGGGAAGGGAAGAGAAAGGAAGACAAAGGTAAGTGAAGACAAGGGAAGGAAGAGAAAGGAAAGCAAGAGTTTTTTTTCTTTCTTCCAATATTGGAGGCAACATGAAGTCCAAGAAATAGGCATTCTACAAGTGAAAAAACAATATCCAAGGAGTTCCAATACTTTCTTTCTTTATAGTTATGCATAACTTTTTCTTGTCTGCCTTCAATAATTGGGATCATTGTGTTCTGTAATTCATATCACATGGCATCATTTTTCAGATATTGGTCTCAAGATGAAGAATTTTGTGATCTCCAACACTTTAGGGTAATTGAAAGTTTTGAAGAGTTTATCACATGCAATCTATTTTGATCTCTTCCTACTAACAGTTTTATTCCCAGATTTTTATCTCTCTCCATTGCTTATCCAAGATTATACATAAATGGGCTAACTAAAGAGTAATTGTTTCTCTTTTACCCAGGAACCCTGAGGATCTTCCTCTCCCAGTTTGATTTTTTTTTTTTATTAAAGTAGTCATCTCTTGAGTAACTTAAAGAAGGCTATTCATTGAATGGGTGTATCTCACTCAAAGTGACATTGAGATAGGACTTTGGCCTGAAAGGGTCAGGATCTCACATTTTATCCTAGGCCATCTCCAGTCATCCTGATGAATACTAGACCACTGCACCCAGATGGCTCAGGAGAAGAAAGTGAGGTGGATGACCTTGCACAGCCCTCCCTCACTCAAATGAAAGTTAACTGTAAGTCATGTTATCATCCTGATGTCATGGTCCTCTTCGAGAATGAAGGACAGAACACAACAACAATGAAACATTGATATAAGGCTTTAAATCTGGTTTGGAGGAAACCCTAGCCAACATAGATACTCTCTTGGCTTAGTAAGCTGTATGTACTATGAAGGAATACTGGCAGAAAGTAGCTCACCAAACTGATAAAATGTCTTTATCATTTCTTTTCCTCTCTCCTACCCATCATAATATTCAGCAAATAATCATTAGGTGGGATTTCAAATCTGAATCAAGATTAGAAAAAAACACAAATTCCCCTGGGTCTGGTTTGATCTAAGAGGTGTAGAAAAAGCCTATTAATTCCAGTGAAGAAGTCTGGCGATGGTGGATCAAGTCTGTCTCCATCCCTTTTTGTTACTCCATTAGAGAAGCAGAACATTTTTGGTTTTTGGGTGTTTTTTGTTTTGTTTTTGAAGTAGAGGCTTACTCTTGAAGCCAAGAAGACCTGGATTCAAGTTTCACTTCTACCACATCCTGGCTGTGTGACCCTGAGGAGACCATTACTGCCTAATGCCCTTGGTACAACTTCTCTATATATTATTACAGTCTAGATATTATTACAGGACTGCTGATCTGCTGAAAGTCAAATTTTTCTATTTGTCTCTTGTGTTTTCATAAAAAAAATTCTTGAAAGTGGTCTGTTTCATTGAATATCTGGTTTTTTAAATTTATTTATTTTTAGGTTTTGACATTCATTTCCACAAAATTTTGAGTTCCAATTTTTCTCCCCATCGTTCCCCTCTCCCATCCCAAAATACCATACGTTCTGATTTCCGCTTCCCTCATTGTATCCTCCCTTCTATCACATCCCACCCTTCTCCTATCCTCATCTTCTCCCTTTTCTTGTAGGGCAAGATAAATTTCTATACCCCATTACCTGTATTTCTTATTTCCCAGTTATATGCAATAATAATTCTCAACATTCATTTCTAATATTTTGAATTCCAACTTCTCTCTCTCCCTCCCTCCCCACCGATCCCCACTGAGAAGGCAAGCAATTCAATACAGGCTATACGTGTGTCATTTTGCCAAAGACTTCCATAATAGTCATGTTGTGCAAGACTAACACAATGCCCTCCATCCTACCCTGTCTCCCTTTTATGTATTCTCTCATTTGACCTTGTCCCTTCCCAAAAATGTTTACTTCTAGTTATTCCCTTCTCCCATTTGCCCTCCCTTCTATCATCCCCCTCATCCCACTTGTCCTCTTCTCCCCTACTTTCCTGTAGTGTAAGATAAATTTTTCATACCAAATTTAGTGAGCATGTTAATCCCTCCTTAAACCATATGTGAGGAGAGTAAGTTTCACTTTTCCCCTCTCACCTCCTCCATTTTCTCCTCCATTGAACAAGATTTTTCTTATCTCTTTTATGAATGATAGCCTGCTCCATTCCATTCCTCCCTTTCTCCTCCCAATATTTTGCTCTCTCACCCCTTAATTTAATTTTATTTTTTTATGGATATCACTTCTGATTCAACTCAACTTGTACTCTCTGTCTATATGTGTGTATGGGTGTATATCTGTGTGTGTATAATCCCTCCACCTACCCAAATACTTAGAAAAGTCTCAAGAGTTACAAATACTATCTTTTCATGTAGGAATGTAAATAGTTCAGCTTTAGAAAGTTCTTTATGGTTTCTCTTTCCTGTTTACCTTTTCATGCTTCTCTCGATTCTTATGTTTGAAAGTCAAATTTTCAATTCAGTTCTGATCTTTTCATCATGAATGCTTGAAAGTCTTTTATATCATTGAATGACAATTTATTCCCTTGAAGTATTATACTCAGTTTTGATGGGTGAGCGATTCTTGGTTTTAATTTCAGTTCCTTTGATTTCTGGAATATCCTGTTCCAAGCCCTTCGATCCCTTAATGTAGAAGCTGCTAGATCTTGTGTTATCCTGATTGTATTTTCACAATATTTGAATTGTTTCTTTCTAGCTACTTGCAATATTTTCTCCTTGATCTGGGAACTCTGAAATTTGGCCACAATATTCCTAGGAGTTTCTCTTTTTGGATCTCTTTCAGGGGGTGATCATTGGATTCTTTCAACATTTATTTTGCCCTATGGTTCTAGAATGTCAGGGCTGTTTTCCTTGATAATTTCATGAAAGATAATGTCTAGGCTCTTTTTTTGATCATAGCTTTCAGGTAGTCCAATATTTTTAACTTGTCTCTCCTGGATCTATTTTCCAGGTCAATTGTTTTTCCAATGAGATGTTTCACATTATCTTCTATTTTTTCAATCTTTTGGTTTTGTTTTTTAACTTCTTGGTTTATCTCATAGTCATTAGCTTCCCTGAACTCAGTTCTCTCTTTTAAAGAACTATTTTGTTCAGTGAGCTTTTGAACTTCCTTTTCAATTGGGCTAATTCTGCTTTTTAAAGTATTCTTCTCCTCACTGGGTTTTTGGACCTCTTTTTCCAATTGAGTTAGCTTATTTTTAAAGGTACTATTTTCCTCAGCATTTTTTTGGTTCCTCTTTAGCAAGCTGCTGACTCACTTTTCAAGCTCTTCTATGACTTGAACTCATTTCAAATTCATTTTGGAGGTACTGGAGGCAGAAGTCTTGACTTCCTCTGACAGTATGCCTTGTTCTTCCTCATCTGAAAGGATGGAAGGAGACACCTGTTCACCAAGAAAACAACCTTCTATGGTCTTATTTTTTTCCCTCTTTTGGGGCATTTTCCAAGCCAGTTACTTGACTTTTGAATCCTTTGTCAAGAGAAGGATCCTAGTCGTCCTCCTCCTCCAGTACCATGCTCAAGGCTGAAATTCAGATCAGCTGTTCAATTCCCCCAGAGGCTTTAAGCTGAGCTGCCTGGACAATGGCTGCTTCTGTGTCCACTGTAGCCACCTGCCACCCATTGCTGCTGCTGCTGCTGCCACCCCTTCTGCTGGGGGGACCCCACTCCCCTCTCACCCAGATGGGAAATCCCTCCTACACTGACCTTTGGAACTTTCTTTGTTGCTTGTGGGTTGAGGGATCTGTTATCCTTCCTGCTGGGAATTCTGCCTTCGAGATTTGTTCAGGTCCTGTTCCTCGCAGTGCCATGAGGCCAGGACTGGGCTCTGCTCTGCTCAGCATCCTGTGAGATAGACCTTTCTTGTTGACCCTCCAGGTTACTTTTGGATGGAAACCTCTTTCACTCTGTTGTTCTGTGGCTTCTGCTGTTCTAGAATTTGTTGAGTAATTTTTTATAGGTATTTTGTGAATTGTAGGGAAGCACTGGAGCATATGCGTCTTTCTACTCTGTCATCTTGTCTCTGCCCCTGAATGTCTGTTTCTTTTACTCAAGGATTACACACAGTTTTGCTGGGCATGTGATTCTAGGTTGCAATTCTAGTTCCTTTTCCCTCTGGAATATTATATTCCACATCCTCCAATCCTCTAAAGTAGAAGCTGTGAAATCTTGGGTTATGAAGAGTGTGATTTTATAATACTTGAATTGTTTCTTTCTGCCAGCATGTGATATTTTCTCTTTGACCTGGGAATTCTGGAGTTTGGCTATACCATTAGTGGCAGTTTTCATTTTGGGATGTCTTTCAGGACGTGATTGGTGGAGTTTTTCAATTTCTATTTTACCCCCTGGTTCTAATATAACAGGGCAGTATTCCTTGATAATTTCTTGAAAGATGTTGTCTAGGCTTTTTTTTGGATCATGGCTTTCAAATAGTCCAATAATTTTTAAATTATCTCCCCTGGATCTATTTTCCAGGTCAGTTGTTTTTCTAATGAGATATTTCATTGTTGGTTTTGGTTTATTGTTTCTTGATTTCTCATAAAGTTATTAGCTTCTATTTGCTCAATTCTGCTTTTCAAGGAGTTTTTTTTTTTCCTTCAGCGTTTTTTTTGTGTCTCTTTTCACATTTGACTAATTCTTCTTTTCAAGGTATTCTCCTCACTGACTTTTTGTACCTCTTTCAGCATTTAGTCCATTCTCTTTTTTAAGGTTTTATTTTCTTTAGTATTTTTCATGTCTGCTTTACCAAGCTATTGGCTCCTTTTTCATAATTTTCTTGAATTGTACTCATTTATCTTCCAAAATTTTCTTCTATCTCTCTTATTTAATTTTCAAAATCTCCTTTGAGCTCTTCCATGGTCTGAGACCAATTCATATTTTTTCTTAGAGGTTTTGAATGTAGGAGTTTTGACTTTTTTATCTTCTTCTGAGCATGTGTTTTGATCTTCCTTCTCACCAGAGTAGCTTTCTGTGGTCAGAATTTTTTTTTTCTCTTATTTGTTCATTTCCCCAGTCCATTACTTGACTTTTAGCTCTTTGTTGAAGTGGGGCTCTGCTTCCAGAGGGCACACTGTCTTAAACTTCAGAGGTTTGTGCAACTGTTTTCAGAGATATTTCTAGGCACCAGTAAGTTTTCATCTCTTCCAAGGTGTATGATCTAATGAGAGGTGTGTTTACTACACTCTTGGCTTATGCTCTAGTCTGTGAATGACCATAAGCACTCTTTTCTGCTCTGAAATTGTGAAGACAGTCCTTTCTCCACTGTGGCCACAAGCCCTTGTGGGCTAGCACTCCCACTAGCCCTGGGACTGCCACTCAGGACTGAGACTTGGATCTGGATATGGGTAAAGCAACACAGTCCTACCTCAATGCTAGCAAAGAGAGCCCTCTAATCTCCTTCTGACCAATTGTTTGATCCCCTTATCATCTTCTGCTGATTCAGCGGTTCCTAATGCCTAATCCAGGTTTTCTGGGGCTTGGTCTGTATGGGTGCAGTCTGTGCTGTATTGTGCTCCCACTCTCATCCAGGTGCAACAGGCTTTTCCTGTCAACCTTATAAGTTGTCTTTGGCTGACAGATTATTCTACCACATCCTTTTGTGGGTTCTTCTGCTTCAGGAATTGTTTTATGCTATTATTTAAAGGTCTTCAGAGGGGCTTGAGGGAGACCTCAGACAACCCACTGCCTTTTCTCCACCATCTTAGCTCTGCTTGGCCCCTCTACAAATCTTGATGATGATAAGGTTCAAAGGGGGCAGGTATCATTATTTAATATCTGAATGTATGCAATTTATCTTTGTTTAGTCCTTTTTTATTGTTCTCATGTTTATATTTTTATATTTCTCTTTACTTCTGTGTTAAACTTCAAAGTTTCTCTCCAACTCTGCTCTTTCTATCAGAAATACTTAGAAGTCCTAAATTTCTTTTTTGTTTAATTTTTTTTGGAGGGAGGTTTGTGAGGCATTTGGGGTTAAGTGACTTGCCCAAGGTCACATAACTAGTAAATGACTGGGACTTGATTTGAATTTAGGTCCTCCTATTTCCAGGGCTAGTAGTCTATCCATCGTGCCTCCTAGTTAGTTACCCTTAAAGTCTCATATTTCAGTAAGGGGCTATTTTCCCTCTGTAGTATTACAGAGTTTTGCTGAGTAAGTTTTTCTTGAACATAAACCCACATACTTTGCCTTCTGGAATACTGCTAATTGTGTGATCCTGACTACATGAATTCTTTCTTTGGTACTTGAATTCTTTCTTTCTATTTGCAATATTTTTTCTTTGATCTGAAAGCTCTAGATTTTGGCAATGATGTTCTTGGGAGTTTTTATTTAGATGTTTTTTTCAGGACATGACCAGTGAATTCCTTCTATTTTCACTTTCCCCTCTAGTTCTAAAAGGTGTGATCTACTTTTTTGAAAATTTCTCAAAATATGAATATTTAGACTGTGGTTTTGGTCATAGTTTTCAAATAGTTCACTGATACTTAATTTTTTCTCCTTGATTTCTTATCCAAGTCAGCTATTTATTAGATAATAATTTATATTATTTCCTTTATTTTCAGCTTTTTCAGTTTTGCTTTAATTTTCCTTGTTGCCCCATTAGGTCATTGGCTTCTATTTGATACATTCTGATTTTCAGGGAATTTGTTGGTTGGGCAAGGATTTGTACCCCTTGTGCCACACTGGTAATTCCCATTCCAATTCTTTCTCTGATAACTCTCATTTCTTTTCTAGATTGCCTTCTTTAGAGAAAATAAATACCCCATACCTCACCAACTGGGACTTCTAAATTATTGTGATTATATGTTATCTGGCCTCAAACAAACTCAGACCTGAGGAAAACCTTAGCTTAAAAAGGCCAAGGTCTCTTACCATGTCTGGGGCCATCTCCAATTGTTCTGACCTATGTCTCACCACTGGACTCTGATGACTTTGGAGGAGAGAATGGGGCTGATGAATTTGCACAGCTTTTCCTCAGTTTTATCCAATTCACTTGCATGTTAAGACATCACTCTCCTGATATCATTGGTGGTCTTCAAAGAAGGTCCAGCAACAACAACTATTATATGTTGTCTACTAATAACCAGCATTTGCAAAAGAGGATTAGAGATTGTTCACTGTAGCTTCTACTGGTCCCTTCTTGCTACCCCAGGGGGTGTCCTTGGTATGGACAATGGAGTTAAATGCCATATTATGCTACATACTTATTGAGTATGCCCAAATGCAGAGAAACACCTGCTTATCTAACTTTCCCCTTCCTCCCTGTCTTCACATGATATTACAAGGAAGAGCTAAAAACAAATGAAAAAATGAAAAAAAGAAAGAAATGATAAATAACACCTAATAGAAAAAAGCAATGAGAAAAGCCAAGAAGCAGTGAAGGATCTTGCTTATTTCTCATATTAATGTTCAGCTTTTCCGTCTCTCAGCTAACATTATAAGACTCGAGAAGGTATAGGTCTCCACTCAGTCCAATGCTACTCCACAAACTTCCGTGAGATTAAGCACCAGTCCTGGACAGGGCTGTCCAGTGTTCTACATGTCAGACTATTCTGTAAGCAGAACCAGGGCTACAGTGTAAGCGATGACTATAATAATGTAAATGAGAAGAAAGAATCATGAGACAACAATCTCCACTGAATGCTGTGGAATTGTAAGGATCAAGTTTGGTCCCAAAGAAGTCATGTGAAATGGTAGCTCTCCCTCATCTCAACCCACCCTTTCTTTGAAATGGGGGAAGGTCATATGGGTATATAAAACTATGGATAATATCAGATTATTTGGCTATGTTGGTTTATTTTGCTGAGTTTTAATTTTTATAAAGGATGGTTCTCTGGAAGGTAGAGGAATCTATATTAGGGAAATGTAGGTAATTTAAAACAAAACAAAAAAACTATCTTTTTTTAAATATAAGAAAAAAAGGAAATATATTCAATCATCTTCACTAGCAGTAGGTGGGGGCATATAAAAATAATAATACACAAATTGTGGTATTCAGTTGAATGGGAAGCCCAATAAATTTTCTCTTCAATATGTTGATGTATCTTACAAAGGCCCTGTATGTGAATTAACCTCAATGACATTTGGGAAATTATATTATATAACACTTCAAATGTTTTAGAAAATGTTTTCCTCTCAGTGGCCCTATGATGTCTTTAGGAAACTGAGCCTCATATTAGCAAAATGGTTTTCCCCGTAGTCATACATTATCAGATAAGAATCTAAGTCCTTAGAACAGGGCTCACAAGTTAGGAAAATAGCATCTTAGGTTTAGAATTTTAAGGGTCCCCAAGACCACTTAGTCTAATGTTACAAACCAGAAAACTGAGGCTCAAAGAGATAATGAATAGTGGAACCAGGTCCTCTAATTCCAAAATCCAGTTCTCAGATTTCTACTGTTTCACTGTTCTATTCCTTAGAACTTTTCTGTGAACACCATGAAAATTTAAGGAGGATCTTTTGAATTCTTCATTATGAGGAACTCCCAGCATGTTAATTTACTGTGACTATATGTATTTAAATTTGCTTGTGATTTAGTAGAAAAGTCTTAGAGTGTTTTAAGATATAAACCAGATAAGCTGTAAACAATGCCATTGTTTAGTCTTTTCAGTTGTGTCTGAATCTTGGTGACCCCATTTGGGGTTTTCTTGGCAAAGATACTGGAATGGCTTACCATTTCCTTCTCCAGTTCATTTTGCAGATGAGGAAACTGAGGTAAACAGGGTTAAGTGACTTGCCCAAGGTTACACCGCTAGTCCATACCTGAGGCTGGATTTGAACTCAGGGATTTCTGACTCCAAGTCCACTGACTAGTTGTGTGACTGTGGATAAGTTGCTCAGCCCTGACTGCCTAAAAAAAAAAGAAGGATTTTCAAGACACTTTACTTGCATCATTTAATTTGATCCTTGCAACAACCCTGTATAATAAGTACTTCAGGTATTATAAAATCCATTCATAAATGAGAAAACAAGTGGAGAATGCTTTAACAGACTTCCCCAGCATCGCCCAATTAGTTTCTAAGGTTGGATTTGAACACAGGTCTTCCCCACTCTTGTCTTTACATCTTCAGTTCTTGACACATAGTTGTGTATGTGGTTTGTCCTTTGTTCTCTAAGATGACATCAGGGAGATGATAACATGACTTGCAATTGAATTTGATTTGAGTGAGCAAGGACTGTGCAAAGTCGCCAGCCTCACTTTCTCATCCAGTGGCCAGATATCGATCAGGATGACTGGAGATGGTCCAGCTGACACATAGTAAGACATTAATGAATATTTTTCCTTCATTTCATTATTCTTTTCCTTATACCATGCAATAGACAGTGGGATGCCAATGAAAGTTTTTGAGAGAGAATGATAGTATTAAAGCTGTGAATTAGAAAAGATTAATCTGGTACTGGTTTAAAATATTTACCATTCTTCCCCAGGGAAATCATCCAAAGCTGTTGAATAGCCCAGATTCTCCTATTCATGACTTATTTCTGAACATTCCCACCAAATGTTTGCATTTATCAGACTATGTTACTATAGCACCCTTATTTGCTTGCTTACGATATTGCTGCATACCAACAGTGAGTGGGACTGAGTACAATCCACCTTTAGCATTTAGGGATTGGTTATTGGGCCCAAGATTCATTATGATCTGAAATCACTTCTATTGGCCCGTTATCTTTAATGGGAGAAACTATTAAATATGGATTATATATCTCATTGCCCAGCACACTGTGCCTGTTGGAGGTAATTCTCCCCATCTGTGACCCTTTACAATACATTAAACACACCTTTTCAGCAGTGGTCCTATTACAGTTAATCACATCTAGGAATAGATTACACTAAATGTATTATCAAGACCAGCCATTAACCAAATGCCAGTCAGATGTGTCAAGGAACAAAGGATTTCATGTTTTCAACACTTGAAACTTTTGAGTAAATATTATGGAAGTTATCTTCATTCAACCATAAAGGGAACCACTTAATGCCTCTGTTTCAAATAAAATCTAACTGTTTGGCTTTTTTCTTTTTTTTTTTTTGTGTAACCAGAATTATGATAGCTGAGGTGACTTTGCTCAAAAGTAGGTCTTAAATAACCATTGATTCTGTTGACTATAGAGAGGATTTTACTGTAAAATGACCTTTAAGGAAGCCCTAATAATCCATTATGGTGGAGGAGAGAAAGGACATGGGTTCCATTCTAACTCTTAGCTCTAACATTCATATGATCTTGGAGAAATTGCTTTACTGTTTAGTTTTCTTGTCCTTAAAATAAGAGGGTTAGGTTGGATGTCTAAAGTCTATTCCTCTGTAAACTCTATGATCCTGCTTTGGAGTAAGCAGACCAAAACTGAAATTCCAGATCTGCAATTCACTATCTGTGCGACCTTGGAAAAGTCATTCAACCATGTCAAGACTTAGTTTCCTGATTTGTGAAATGAGACTTTTGGACTGGATGTCTCTAATACTCTTTCTGTCTCTGAATCTTTGATCTCATTATTAATGATAATCTCAGAAAAATAATGTTATAATTGGTAATATATTGTTGTTATAATGATATAACATTGCATATCATATAACTTATTGTTATATTATATTGATATGTTATTTACTGTAACACAATACTTTGTTTATAATATTAACATATTACATAATAATTATGTTGTTATATCTTAATCATATTTTAGAATATGCATTATAATCATATCATAATATTATAACAATTTTATAGTGTTGTATTATAATAACAATATTATATTGTTGTATCTCAGTTAAAGAGGCAAATCAACTATAATGACATACTTTGCCAGGAGGACCTTCACTTTCCAAGATAAAGGGGCTTTGAACACCAAACAGAGAATTTTGTTTTTAATTCAGGAGGTAATAAGGAGCCACTGGACATTATTTATTTACTTACTTTTTAGGTTTTTATTTTATTTTTAATTTATGGAATAAAACAAGCATTTCTATAACATAGTATGTTGAAAAAAGTTGATTGCTCATGGAGCTGCAAACCTGTTTTGTATAACCTGACATTGTTTTTAAATATAAAACAAAATTATCATGCAAATTTCTTTTTCCCCTCCCCACCCTAGAGATGGCTACCATTAGACACAAATGTGTGTGTGTGTATGTGTGTGTGTATGTGTGTGTAAAATCATTCTGTACATACTTCTATTTATCAGTTCTTTCTTTGGATGCAGATAACATCTTTCTACATATATGCTTTGTAGTTAATTTGAGAACTGACAATAATAAAAATGACTTATTCATTCAAAGTTGTTATTAAAACAATATTGCTCTTACTGTATACAAAATTCTCTTGGTTCTGCTCATTTTATTCACCATTATTTTGTGCAAGTCTTTCCATGTTTCTCTAAGACCACTGAGCTCATCATTTCTTATGGTACAGTTGTATTTCATCATAATCAGTCCACAATTTGCTCATTTTGATGGGCATTGATGGGCATTCCCACAATTTGCAGTTCTTTGCCACCACAAAGAGAGCTGCTATAAATATTTTAGAGCATACAGGTTCATTTCATATTTTTCTTAACAATCTTTGGAAATAGACATAAAAACGGTACTGTTGGGTCAAAAGGTATAGGTAGTTTAATAACTCATTGGGCATAATTTCAAATTGGTCTCCAAAATGACTGGATCAATTCACAATTCCACCAACAATGAATTAGTGTCTCAATTTTTCCACATCTTGTCCAACATTTGTCATTTTCTCCTTCAACCATTTTAGCCAATCTAATAGGTATTAAATGTCTCAAGTTTGTTTTGATTTGCATTTATTTAATGAGTAATTATTTAGAGCATTTTTTTCATATGAATACAAATTATTTTTATTTCTTCATCAGAAAACTGCCTGTTCACCTCCTTTGGCCATTTATGATTTGGGGAATGGCTCGTAATCTTATAGGTTTGAGAAGGTTTTTTATATAGTTGAGACTTTTATCTGAGAAATTGTCTGTAAATACCCCACCATTTTCGGTTTTCCTTCTGATCTTAACTACAACTCTTTTATTTGTACAAAACCTTTTTTTTAATTTAGTGTAATCAAAATGATCCACCTTTAAAATTGACTCTGCTCTCTATCTCTTGTTTATTCAAAAATTGTTTGCCTATCTACAAGTCTGATAACTAATATCTTCCATGTTCTTCAATATTTCTTGTAATACTTCTCTTTATATCTAGGTTTATGTATGTATTTTTAACTCCTCTTGATAAATGGTGTAAGATATTTCTTCAGTAGACATGGAGGAAAGGTGTGTATGTGACATGGTCAGATCTGCTCTATAGGGGAAAAAAATCACTTAAGTGGAAGAATACAGAATGAATTAGAGTCGGAAGAGACTGGAAGCAGGCAAACTTAGAAGCAGGCTATTGTTATAGACTAATTGTGAAGTGATGAGGGCCTGAACCAGAGTGAGGGGAGGGTCAGAGCAAAGAGGGTGGTCTATTCAAGAGATGCTGCAAAGATGATATTGAAAGATGAAAGACCTTAGCAATAAATTAGATATTGGAAGTGAAAGACTTAAGGATCACATGGTTTGTGACTATATGGATTGGGAGGAGGGACAAATTTCCCTCAACAAGAGGGAAATTTATCAGGGCAAAGGATTTGGGAGGAATGATAATGATTTCAGTGTCTGACATGTTGAATTTAAGATATCTCCTGGAATCCAACTCTAGATTTCTAATACATAGTAAGAGATGTAAGTCTGGAGGTCAACAGAAAGGTTAGGACTGGATAAGTAGATTTCAGAATCATCAGTACAGAGACAATAATTAAATCTATGAGCACCAATTAGTTCATAAATTGAAGTACTATCGAGGGAGAAGAGAGCCCTAGAAAACACGCAATTTTGGTGGGCATGCCTTGGATGAAGATCCAATGATGGAGAGTGAGAAGGAGTAGACAAATAGGCAGGGGGGATCCAGGAGAGTGTAGCATCCTGAAAACCTAGAGGGAAGAGAAAATCAAGGAACAAAGGGTGACTGGAAGTGCCAAAGGCTGCAGAGCAGTCAGAAAGGATGAGTCCTGAGAAAAGGTCATTGGGTTTAACAATGCAGAGGTCATTGGTAACTTAGGAGAAGGTGGTTTTAGTCAGAGAAAGTTAAAAAGTTAGTGAGAAGAGAAAGTGGAGGCACCTATTATAGATGGCCTTCTTAAGGAGTTTAGTGGAGGCATCTTTTGTAAATGGCTTTCTCAAGAAGTGTAGTCACACAAAGCAGAAGAAATATGGGATACTAGTTAGTGGGGATGGAAAGATCAATGAGGGTTTCTGAGAATAGAAGAGACATAAGTATGTTTGTAGGCAGTAGAGTAACAACCACTAGATTGAGAAATTGAAAATAAGCGACAAACTAGGGGTGATAGAGGGAATCATCTTCTGGAGAAAATGGGATGGAATGCATTCTCTTGTGCACAGATAGAGGGGATTTCCTGGACAAGAAACAGGGCCATCTCTCTGTGGGAGACAGGAGTGAAAGAGGAGGAACTGGCAGATGACTGGGTGACATGGGATGAGGAGGGGGGAGACAGGAAGTTCTTGGAAAATGAACAAAATTATTTCAGTCAAACATGAGACAAAGTTCGCAGGTGAGAGGGTAGAAGTGGTGGAGAAACATTGGAGGTTTGAGGAGGGATGCAAAAATTTGGAAGAGCCATAGTGGAGAATGTAACAACACCTTGGTAAGAGATGTGTAGGAGGATTGCCTAGCAGCAGCCCAGTTAAGGTTACATAACCCAAGTTTTTGTGACTCCAGTCAGAATGGTTGTGCATTTTTCTCTACCTTCCTTCAGTAGAATATATGGAGGAAAAAAGGCAGTAGATACTGGGATCAACATTTGCTTGGGCATTCCACATGGTCAATGGTATTCAACACCTTGTTAAAGGAGAGATTCAACACCTTGTTATAGAATGAATGAACAATTCATTCTCTTATACTTTGTCCTGCACCAAAATACTCAATTCTACTATAGGTGACACATTTAAGAGTAGATGTCATTAAGATATAATATTTCTAGAAATAAATACTTAGAATGTTTTTTTAGAAAAGATTAGAAACTCACAAGTATCGATGAGAATATTCAGAAATGGCCAGTCTAGAGAACATAAGACTTAGAGGAATGTGACAAGTGTCATCAAGTAATTGAAAAAGTCTCCTGTAGGAAAGGGGCTAGACATGTCTGTCTCAGTTCCAGAGAACAAAACTCAAAACAATGGGCAGAAATTTCCAAGAACCAGATTTCATCTCAGTGTATGGAAAAGCTAATTTAAGAGAATATCAGCATATTGTTGTGTATGGAAAACTGACCTTGAAACCAGAAAGATTTGTGTTACAATCTTGCCATATATATATGTGTGTATGAGTGTGTATATGTGCATATATGTATATGTGTATGTATGCATGTATGTATATGTATACGCATGTATGTTTGTATTGATTTGTGACCCTGGATAAGTCACAACCTCTCAGTGCTCTAGTAAATTCCCTAAGGCTAAGAATTGCAGAGAAGATGTTGACTTGCATGGTAGAGGAAGTTTCTTCAGCCAAGAGTTCCTTTTATTAATGAGATCAGAAGTTCAGTCTTTGCCCTTATCCTTCATAACAATTAGAGCTGTCCAAAGTGCTACATGATTCTTGAGAATCAGGGAGTTTCCCATCAGTGGTCTCCATCAATGGCATCAGAGGTCACATTTCCAGTTTTAAGAATCTATGATCCTTTGAAACAGGAAACAATGTTTCTTGTGCTACACTCCAATTACTCTCTGTATGTTCAGTTTTGATCATAATGGAAATGCAATTATTTGGTAACCCAAACAAAGTAGCAATCTCTCCATTGGGCAGTCACACACATGCCTCTTCTGACAGTTCAATCAGACAAGTTGAGCAGTGACTTGTCAGAATTAACTAATCTGAATCACCTTTTCTCTGGAAAAATGAGCCCCTGAGAAATCTGCTTGGAGAAAATATTTGGAATAATGGTCCTGTTATCACCTCTTCTGCTCCTAAAGATGTACAGAAGTTCATATGGAAGATTTGTCTGCCTGACACCCTTCAGGAGAACATTAATCTTGCCCTGTCCACAACTAGGAAAAGAGAGTTCATTGTGGTTGGAGTTTTCTTAGGATTTTCACTCTCAAATTATCATCTTCTTTGAGTAGACAGTGAGGCACAGGCAAATAGACAGATGGGCAGACAGGTGGACAAAGATAGGTAGAGATAGATAAATAGAGAGGTTAGATAAACAGATAGACTGAACAGGTAGAGAGGCAATAATCTAGACTAACAGAAGAATGAAGATAGACAGGTAGAGATAGATAAACAGATTAAATAAACTGATTAGATAGATAGGCAGAAAGCTAGACAGATGGATGGAGAGATGAACAAGCAGAGAGAGACAGATAGACAGATTAGACAGAGAAAGCTAGAGCATTTATTAAGCACTTACTATGTACCAAGCATCTTTTTAAGCACTGGAGGCACAAACACAAGAAAACAAGGCAAGCCCAAATTTCAGGGAACTTCATTCTAATAAGGAAAGACAAGACATAAAGGGGAACTAGAAAGCTGAGAGAGGAAGGATCTGGAAAAGTGGTTTGTGATTAGACATAATAATCTAAAATTTAGCAATCCATTCTAGTTAAGTCCAATCTGACAAATATTTATATTATGTGCAAAAGTGAATGGACCTGTGGCACAGTGCATAAAGAGCCTGACTTTGGAACCAGTAACACCTAGTTCAAGTCTTTCCTCTGACACATACTATGTCATTTTAGGATGGCAGCTAGGTGGTGCAGTGGATAGAGCTCCAGTGCAGGAGTCAGGAGAACCTGAGTTCAAATCTCACCTCAGACACTTGACACTCACTAGCTGTGTGATCTTGAGCAAGTCACTTAACCCCAATTGCCTCATCCTGGGTCATCTCCAGTCATCCTCATGAATTTCTGGTCCAGATGGCTCTGGAGGAGAAAGTGAGGTTGGTGACCTGCACAGCCCTCCCTCACTCAAAAAACAGTCAAGTGCAAGTCATGTCATCATTTCTCTGGTAGTCTGGTCTTCTTCAGCAACGAAGGATGAACACACTATGTCTTCTTAAGAAGGTCATCTATATTCTCAATGCCCAGGTTGGATCTCTTTGCAGAGTAGGTGCTTCTCTCCTTTGGTAGGAGTTCCCCATACCAATGAATCCAGATCCCTCCCCCCCCCCCCCCCCACCAAGACTGTGAATGGCCATATACTTAAATGCAGAGGACAAAAGCAATCCCTACCTTCAAAGATCTAACAGTCAATGGGGAAAACAACATCTATATCTGCTATGTAATAAATAGGGACTAGACCCATGATTCTACTAGGATAAGAAACTCCCTTAAACAATGAAGACTGGCGCCTTCTCTGCAACTTATAGTGTTGGTTTTTTAGAACATCAAGGGGGTAAATGATTTTTCCAGGGTCACACAGCCAGTATCTATCAGATTCAAGACTTAAAGGAAGCTTTTTCTTCCAGGTCATTTTCTGCAGTAGCTTGTACAAGGGCTCTTCTCTCTCTGTCCTGCCCCCTTGATGATCTCATCCTTTTCAATGGGTTTAATTGTCATCCCCAATCCCATTCAGCCTCTGGCTCTTCATGACTGCATTTAGGGTTTTCTTGGCAAAGATGCTGGAGTGGTTAGCCATTTCCTTCTCCACTTCATTTTGAGGATGAAGACACTAGAGAACTGGTCCTGGAGTCAGGAGGATCTGAGTTCAAATCTTGTCTCAAACATTGGCTGTGAGTGGGCTGGGCAAATCACTTAACCCTGTTTGGAACAGTTTTCTTCATCTGTAAAATGAACTGGAGAAGGAAATGACAAACTCTTCCAATATCTTTGCCAAAACAAAAACCAAAAAGAAAAAGAAATGGCTCACAAAGAGTTGGGCATGACTAATAACTAAACAATAAAGCCACAAAAAAACTATCTCAATTCAGATGATTCTCAGATCTATTTATGCATCAACAAGTGCCTCTCAAACCTCTAGAAGTGAATGTCCTGTAGACATCTCAAACTCAACATAGCCAAAACAGAACCTGTTTTCTTCTTCCCCTACCCCTTGAAAAAAAAAAATTGCTTACTTCCTAATTTTCTTTTAATCAGTGCCAAGGACACTACCACCCTCCCCATTATCCTGGCTGAAAATCTCAGTGTTATTTTAGACTCTTCCCTGGCAATCTGCTACCCAATCTTATCATTTCTACCACGGAAACTTCTTGTATATATTTCCTTTTCTCCATTCGGATACAAACTCAGTTTGGGTCCTCATTACCTCTTCTCTAGGCTATTGCAATAACCTGATTAATTGATCTTACTGACAGATCTCTTCTTTCTTCAGTTGATCCTCCAAAGTATTTTTCTTAAATTCAGGCCTGACTGTGTTAATCCCTTACTTAATAAAATCCAATGGTTCCCCATTGCTATCAAAATAAAACATAAACTCTTCTGTTTTGACATTTAAAGTTCTCCATAACCTGGCCCCCTTCTTGCCTTTCCAGTCTTCTAATTACTTTTCCCTCCTTCACGTACTCTACAGTCTGGTGATACTGGCTTTCATGATGTTCCTCGAATACAGTAATCCATCTCTGTCTTCATATGTTTCCATGGGCTACCCTCCATGCCTGTATAACTTTCCCCCTTTACCCCAGCATCTTAGAATTCCTGGTTTCCTTTAAAGCTTAGCCCAAATCTCACCTTCTGCAGAGATCTTTCCTAGTCCACCAATTGCTAAGGTCTTCCCCTCAGAGTTTTTACTTGAGGGTAATTGCATCTACCCTGCATGTTTCATATATGTATATATTTATATGGTATCTCTTCTATTAGAATGTTAACGCCTTCAGGGCAGGGACATTGTTTTTACTTTTCTTTTTGTGCCCACAAAGTCCTGTGTACAAAGGTGCGTACAAAGAGATGCTTGTTTACTGATTTCCAGATGTTAGAAATGGGGTTCTGAGTTCAGAAATAAAATAAAACTTCACTCAGCTCCCATCCTACTGGCTTTGTCCCTGAAAACATTTGAGAGGGGCCATCAACAATGCCCCTCCCCTTCACCTTTCTCCTGGCTTCTCTGTGCCTGGAAAATACATCATTGCTAATGTCTCATCAACAAACCCGAAATGTCTCCTCCAGATGTTGCCAAAATGAACGACGTAGGAAAATGCACCATTGTAAGAAGAATCTTTGGTGGGAGATGACAGGAAACTTTAATGACAACAGAAACAATAAGTGATCCCTACATTTAAGTTCTGATTATGGAAACAATCTCTGAAAGCAGTGTGTGTGTGTGTGTGTGTGTGTGTGTGTGTGTGTGTGTGTGTGTGTGTGTGTGTGTCTGTGTGTGTGTGTGTGTGTGTATACACGGAACCCAAGCTGCTGCTTCTTTTCTGAAACTTTTATTACACACCACAAATTTATCACACCTGAACTGCCCTTCCAAATAAAAATCTCTGTAATATATCTGGAAGAAATCTTAGTGTTTTTCCCCTTGTTTGAAGTCAACATAGGGTTTTTCGTCTTGCTTTGTTATCTACAGGTTGAAACACACTGGAGTACCTATTATTTCTATCACAGCTCCCTGACCACCCCCAAACCCCCTCCCCACTCTCAGCCAATTGGGTTTGTATTTTTTTTAATAGAGAATAGCTTTTCTAGGAATCAGAGAAATCTGCTAAGTTATAACCCTCCCCTTAAATTTGAGATGAACTTCAACCTTTGATAATGATTAAGACGTCTCAGTACAACTCCTCCCTTTGTGACCCCCCCAAAAATTGTGCTCCTTGTTCCCTATGCCATGTCCTGTGTGGGCTTCACTTTTCTCAGCTTCTGTTGTTTTGGGGATTGAACTGTGTGTGTTTCATCTCCCTTCTTCCCATTCCAGCCCTGCCTTATAATGTGCTCTCATTCCTCAATTCCCTGAACTAGGTACACTTTGCCATTAAAGCTTTTCACAGTCTTATAAGCAGTCTGGGAAATACTAAGATGCTTCCATGTGAACACCAAGGACCCAAGGGATTTTTCCTGTGAACCGAGTGTGAAAGTCTTTCTAATTCCATTTTAAATAATTTAACAAACTTCTACCACCAATGGAGGAGCCAAGCCAGAAACCTAAGGCCACAACATTAAACAGTAATATCTCAAGATACCAAAACCACTTTAAGGGTTTAGTGAAGCTGGTGTTTCTTTATGGAAAAAGCACTAGACTTGGAGTCAAGAAACACCTCGTTCAAATATGACTTCTGGCTAGCAGTATGAGTTGACACCTCAGAGTTTCTGCATCTGTAAAATAAAGATGATAATAGTACCTATCCCAGACAGTCCTTGGGAATACAAAATGAAATGATAAGCATAACTATGTATATATGACATATATTTATAAATATTTATGTATGCGGTTTAAGGTTTGCAATAGTCCTACTGATCTATTTATAGATAGATGCAGATATATACTTATCACTAATTTTCCATATCTATTAATCTACTGATTGATATGGTATTTAAATTCATATATGTATATATATATACACACACACATATATATACACACATAAGACCTGTGTATGTATGTGTGTACATATGCATAATATGCACAGATACATGTATGTGTATATTATATGTACATGCATGTATATACACACAAATTACACACATAGACATATAAGTTACATATACATAAATATACACACATAAATATACATATACATATAAATACACACACATATATATACAAGCATAAAAGTTTGCAAATACTTTATCAATGAATTGATCAATGTAGATAGATATATACATAACTTTATACTTTTGACTTTCTACACATATCACTTACATATATATATATAACATACACACATGCTTATATAAACACACAGATATACACATACACACACACATATTTTTTTTCAAGGTTTGCGAATACCCTATCAATGGATTGAAAAATGCAGACAGATAGATAGATAGATACATACATACATACATACATAACTTTATGCTTTTAACTTTCTACATATACCACTTACATATATGTATAAATAACTTATGTTATGTATATATAACATATATACGTACATACATATACAAACACACACATATGTATATTTCAAGGTTTGCAAATATCCTATCAATAGATTGATGCATGTAGGTAGATAGGGTATTTGCAAATTTTAAACTTCATAATATATATCAGTTAAATATGTATGTATATAACAAATACACACATATACATATATGTATATGTATATGTATATATATGTTTCAAGGTTTGCAAATGCCCTATCCATCCATTAATTTATATAGATAGATCTATAGATAATAGATAGGCTATTGTTTGATTTTGATAGTCACTGATTGCTTTCCACCAATTTTCCATTGTATTTTGTGTCTGCTTACACTCTCCTCTCTCTAGTTCAATCTCTCAGCTTTTCCAAGTTCTTTCAAAGCTCATGACAAGTTGGTCACTTCCTAATAGAATGGATTTATTTATTGCAGATGGGATCCCTCATGTATGAACTGGTTGCTGCATCTAGTTTGAATTGTCCATATTTTCCAGTTGAGTGAGTGGAATGTTAGACTGGGAGTCAGGAAGATCTGGGTTTGAATCCTGTTTTAAACAGTACAAACTGTGTGGTGTTGGGCAAGGCACTTCATCTCTCTCTTTGCTTCCTCACTATAAAGTGGGGATAGACAAAGCTGTGGCACCTACCTCACAAGACTGTTATAAGGATAAAACATATCAGGGTGTTTTCAAAACCCAAAGCACCACATCAGCCAGTCAATTATCATCAATGGAGCATAAAAGAGACTTTGGAGATCATTAATGTAACCTCTCCTTTTCAGGATGAAAAAGAAGTTTTAAAAGTGTTACTGTATCACCTTTATTTCCCAATACTTTCTCCTCACCCCTCCCAGATAATCATTCTTTGTTATAAAGAATTATTGTGGAGCCAAGATGGCAGAGTAGATAGACACACACACACTAGCTCTGAACCCACCACCGATAAAATATCTGTAAAAAAGAACTTCCAACAAATTCTGGAGCAGCAGAAGCCATAGAACAAAGGAGAAGATGAGATTTCTGTTCCAGAGAGCCTGAAAACCTCTCACAAAAGGTCCTCGTGCTGCGGACCCGGAGCCCAGCCCAGCCATGCGTTGGCTGCGCAGCACCGAGAGGAGCAGATCTGAGCAGGCTTCAGGGACAGAATCTCCAGCGGCCACATAGGTCCCTCCACCCACAGGTGACAAGGGTTGATGAGAGGGTCTCTTTGGTGGGTCGAGAGGGGAGTGAGGTGCCCCCATAACTCAGGCCCCCTTGGGAGGCACCAGCAGAATGTGGGAGCAGATGGGGGCTCCCAGAGCAGGCAGGAGCCTGGACCCATTGTTGAAGGTCTCTGCATAAACCCCCTGAGGGAACTGAGCCCCTGAGGCGGCCCTGCCCTCACCTGAGCACCTGAACTTGATCTCACACTGAATAGCAGCCCCGCCCCTGCCCAAAGCCCTGAGGCTGGAGGGCAGCATTTGAATCTCAGACCCCAAGCACTGACTGGGAGGATCTGGAGGCCAAGTGGGTGTGAAGAGAATATTCAGAAGTCAAGTCACTGACTGGGAAAATGGCCAAAAAAGGGAAAAAAAATAAGACTATAGAAGGCTACTTTCTTGATGAACAGGTATTGCCTCCCTTCCTTTCTGATGAGGAAGAACAATGCTTACCATCAGGGAAAGACACAGAAGTCAAGGCTTCTGTAACCCAGTACGCTCAATGGGCGCAGGACATGGAAGAGCTCAAGAAGGATTTTGAAAATCAAGTTAAAGAGGTGGAGGAAAAACTGAGAAGACAAATGAGAGACATGCAAACAAAGTATGAAAAATAATTAAACACCCTGCTAAAGGAGACCCAGAAAAATGCTGAAGAAAATAACACCTTGAAAAATAGGCTAACTCAATTAGCAAAAGAGGTTCAAAAAGCCAATGAGGAGAAGAATGCTTTCAAAAGCAGAATCAGACAAATGGAAAAGGAGATTCAAAATCTCACTGAGGAAAATAGTTCTTTCAAAATTAGAATGGAACAGATGGAGGCCAATGACTTCATGAGAAACCAAGAAGTCACAAAACAAAACCAAAAGAATGAAAAAATGGAAGATAATGTGAAATATCTCATTGGAAAAACAACTGACCTGGAAAATAGATCCAGGAGAGACAATTTAAAAATTATGGGCCTACCTGAAAGCCATGATCAAAAAAAGAGCCTAGACATCATCTTTCAGGAAATTATCAAGGAAAACTACCCTGAGATTCTAGAACCAGAGGGCAAAATAAGTGTTCATGGAATCCACAGATCACCACCTGAAAGAGATCCAAAAAGAGAAACTCCTAGGAACATTGTGGTCAAATTTCAGAGTTCCCAGGTCAAGGAGAAAATATTGCAATCAGCTAGAAAGAAACAATTCAAGTATTGTGGAAATACAATCAGGATAACACAAGATCTAGCAGCTTCTACATTAAGGGATCAAAGGGCGTGGAATAGGATATTTCAGAAGTCAAAGGAACTAGGACTAAAACCAAGAATCACCTACCCAGCAAAACTGAGTATAATACTTCAGAGGAAAAATTGGTCTTTCAATGCAATAGAGGATTTTCAAGCATTCTTGATGAAAAGACCAGAGCTGAAAAGAATATTTGACTTTCAAACACAAGAATGAAGAGAAGCATGAAAAGGTAAACAGCAAAGAGAAGTCATAAGAGACTTACAAAAGATGAACTGTTTACATTCCTACATGGAAAGACAATATTTGTAACTCTTGAAACTTTTCAGTATCTGGGTACTGGGTGGGTTCACACACACACACACACACACACACACACACAGAGTGCACAGAGTGAATTGAAGAGGATGGGATCATATCTTTAAAAAAATGAGATCAAGCAGTGAGAGAGAAATATATTGGGAGGAGAAAGGGAGAAATGGAATGGGGCAAATTATCTCCCATAAAAGAGGCAAGCAAAAGACTTATTAGTGGAGGGAAAAAGAGGGGAGGTGAGAGAAAAACATGAAGTTTACTCTCATCACATTCCACTAAAGGAAGGAATAAAATGCACACTCATTTTGGTATGAAAACCTATCTTACAATACAGGAAAGTTGGGGATAAGGGGATGAGCAAGTTGGGGGGGGGATGATGGAAGGGAGGGCATGGGGAGGAGGGAGCAATCTGAGGTTGACACTCATGGGGAGGGACAGGATCAAAAGAGAGAATAGAAGTAATGGGGGACAGGATAGGATGGAGGGAAATATAGTTAGTCTTATACAACACAACTATTATGGAAGTCATTTGCAAAACTACACAGATTTGGCCTATATTGAATTTCTTGCCTTCCAAAGGGAGGAAGTGGGGAGGGAGGGAGGAAAAGAAGTTGGAATTCAAAGATTTAGGAACAACTGTCTAGTACTGTTCTTGCCACTAGGAAATAAGAAATACAGGTAAAGGGGTATAGAAAGTTATTTGGCCCTACAGGACAGAGGAGAGGATGGAGACAAGGGCAGGGAGGGATGATAGAAGAGAGAGCAGATTGGTGATAGGGGCAATTAGAATGCTTGGTGCTTTGGGGTGGGGGAGGGAACAAAAGGGAAGAAAATATGGAACCCAAAATTTTGTGAGAATGAATGTTAAAAGTTAAAGAAATAAATAATTTAAAAAAAAAAAGAATTATTGTGTTTGCAGTGTTTCTCCCTCATTTTCGAAGAAGACCATGACATCAGAGATGTGATGATGCAACTTGCACTTTGTTTTGAGTGAGGGAGGGCTGTGCAATTGTTCAGTTGTTTTCAGTCATATCTGACTCTTCATGACTCCATTTGAGGTTTTCTTAGCAAAGATTCTGGAGTGGTTTGTCACTTCCTTCTCCTGCTCATTTTACAGACCAGGAAACTGAGGCAAACAGGGTCACACAACTAGTTATCTCTGAGTCAGAATTTGAACTCAGGGAGAGAAGTTTTCTTGACTCCAGGCCCAGTGCTTTATGTGCTATGGTACCACCTAGAGCCCTAAAGAATTAAATAGGGAACAAAGAAAATCATTTAGTACAACAAACCAATGCATCAAAACAGCAGCGCCCTACCCCCCCAGGTGCTGTTAGGTGCTAAGGTTGATAGAAGGCTGGACCTGCAGTCAGGCAGATGTGAGTTCAAATCCTGGCTCACATACTTCCTAGCTGACTCTGAGCATCACTTGGTCTCTCTCAGTCCCATTTATAAAGTGGCAATATAAATAGCATTATTATAGGGGAACTGTAAGCATTAAATGAGTGCCTTGCAGACTTTAAAGTACTATTTTAATGCTAGCTATCATGATTAACCAAGCTATTCTGTAAGATTCAGCTCTGTGTTCAGTCTTTCATGCAGTTTTCTATAGTCCGCACCAAAATCTGAATTAAAAAAAAAAATGAAGGCCAGAAGGGGCATGTTTAGGCTGCTGCTGAAGTTAGACTAAGTCACAGTATCGCATGAGAACTGTGCCCATTTCAGAATACTTGACTTAGTTTATGGCAGTTTCTGGGTTATTGTTCCAGTGGGCCAGTGTGGGCCAGTGGGTAGATGATTGGCCTTGAAGGCAACAAGATCTGAGTTCAAGAACTATCTCTCACATATTCCAGGCAAGTCCCAACCTCTCAGGGCTCAAGGTAATTCTTTGAATCACAAAGCAGATCTCAATCCCAAATCTGCTTTGGGTGAGGGTGTTTCCTCATAGGAAATTTCCTATACCAATGGAATCTCAGATCTTGTCTCTCCAATACCCCCCCAAAACAAACAAACAAACAAACGAAAGAAAAAAAACACATTTTTAATTTATTATATTTTACTGCAAAAAAACCCCAACACATGACATCATTGCAGAGATAGGATAAAGACAAAGAAATTTTGGATATGACTGTTTTAAGTGAAACAACTTGACAAAGCAGAGAGAAGGAAGAAAGGATTTTTAAGTACTTTATTATATGCCAGGCACTACGTTGCACATTTTATGGCATTATCTCCTTTAATCCTCACAATAATCCTGGGAGATAGGGGCAATTATTATTCCCATTTTATAGTAGATAAAGCTGATGCAGGCAGAGATTAAGTGATCTACTAACAAGTGTTATTGAACTCAGGTCTTCCTGACTCCATGTCCAGTGTTCTATCCACTGTATTACCCAGCTGGTTCCAGAGAGCTAGTATGGGAGTTCAGAAGACATGGGTTCAAGTTCTGCCTTTGACATATGCTAGCTGTGCTACTGAGAGCAGAGCCTTGACCACTAATTTCTCCATGCAGATCTCTAAGATTATCAATTTTAGAAGAGTGACCGCTTCAGGATCCCCAACAGAGAAAGAAATTCCCAAGCCAAGAATTCTTTTGACTGGTATCAAACTCACAAAGGGGCCTACATAAAATCTCTTTGGGCTGAATATTGATTTAGAAAATGGCATATGTTTATAGATTTCTTTTTCTTATTAATAAATCAACACACTAAAATCAGATGGAAACTATATTTTAATCTCATTCAGACCTCACTTGGGAGTGTTGTGGGCTGTGTTTATACACTGTTGAAAATCTAGGTACAGTGCAAAACAAAAAACAGTGTTGACCACAGGAAGAACAAACACCATCTCAGAGATGTCAAAGAAAGTTTTCAAGGAGTGTGAACCATTTGAACAGAAAGTAAGCAGATATCTAAGATGCTTTCATCAAATTAATATTTAACTAGAGTAATCCACTAACAATTTTACTAGGTACAGGGAATGCAAGTGAACAGTCCAGTTATCTGAATCCTATGTAGTCTTTCAGGAAAGAGTATTTGGGTGACTCAGGAAGGTTGGATTAATATGATATATCAAAGAAAGAATCAAAAAATTTCCAGCTACCTTATTTTTCTTTCTTTCTTTCCTTCCTTCCTTCCTTCCTTCCTTCCTTCCTTCCTTCCTTCCTTCCTTCCTTCCTTCCTTCTTCTTTCCTTCCTCCCTTCCTTTCTTTTTTTCTTTCTTCCTCAAACAGTAACAACAACAAAACCTCTGCTTTCTAAATGCCTAAAAGATTCAGCCCTATGTCAGGTTGAAGGCTCAGGGATTTATAATTGCTCAGGCAAGAGGAGAGCTGTGCTCAAACTATAAATGAACTGGACATAATTCAGACTGTGCCATTCTCTAGAGCCCTTTACTGAATGAGAAAATAAATGAGAAGAAAGCATATGTGAAAAGGTTTGGCCTTCATCTGGGATGTAGCGTTGGTAATTGAAAATTCAGGCAGGCACCGACCCATTGGAGTGAGAAATTCTGAGATGGGAGACTATGAAGGGTCAACAAATGAGTTGGTAATGCATGAGAAGACAGTCTGGCCAAGCAGATGAGAGATGCTGCTGCTTTTGAATTTACATGTTTAACGGGTTATTCACTTCAAAAGTGTCTCTACTACTTCATATTAGACTGCTGAATTAATATCTCAGACAGGTATTCATTTAATACATGGTTCTAATCAATAGACATGATGAAAGATTTGGTGCCTTAATGGAATCTCAAATCTAGTCATATAGGATGATTAGGTTTTCTATTCCCACCCACACCCTCACTCCTATCTAATTCTTCAGTTTCAGAAAGGTGGTGAATCATCCCTTCTGTCCACTCTCTGTATAAAATATCAAGCACAGAATCAGGAATACTTCAGACCTAGTCTTAAGTGACTTAAGGTCTTAATATTCTAGGTGACTCAATTGGATTTTGGGAAGATGATGGAGTAGGTCAGCAATTTCCAGGCTCTCCAGATTTCTTCCACAAACATACAGAAAATCTAAAAAGATTTTAGAGGTGACTCTCTGAAACCATAAATTTTCAACCTTCATCATCGGAAGGAAATTTTACCCTTGGAGTTACTACACTGATGAAAGTGAGGGATTTTTCTAGTCTACACATGAAGACATCCTTTCTTCATTTTATAAAATGTTTCCTAATTTCATAAAATAAGTTACTCTATTTTACAGGGCTGTTAAAGACAAAAATCCTTTCTTAATGTTAAAATGCTATTGAAATGTAAATTTTACCCAGATACATTAGTATTTGGAACAAAATATATATCTCATAAGCCAGGGCATTATGGCCTACAAAAGACATCTGTAACGAGCTTAATGTTTATAAAGGTTGCAGAAGAAGATATGAGAGCTGTGATTTGGTACCCCAGGACTCAGGGTTTACACAGAAAAATCAGAGCCATCAATAAACAGCTTAGAAGCAGAGACAAAGAGATCTGGAACAAGGTCCATGTTCTCAAGAAATTTTATCATCTAGAGGAAAATGTGGGACTAAAGAACCGCATTTGGATTTGGAGTTTCTGGATTTAAACCCCAAACCTGATCCTTATTATTTAGGTGGTCTCAGGCAAATTTAGCCTTCCTAGACTTAAATTTCCTCATCCATAAAAATATTGGATTTTAACTAAATGGCTCCTGAAATACCTTTAGTCCTATATTTTCTTATTTTACAAATTAGGAAACAGAGGCTCCAGAAATGATAATAGACTTGTAGGGTTCTAATTCTAGAATTGAATGGCCATACCATCTCTTTCTCTTTATCCACATCTTCCAATATTCAGTTGGGAGCCCACCAATGGGGCAAGAAGGAGTGTTCCACAAAACAAGTCCATTAGCTGTTGGGTTTTTCATACTTTTGCTTGCTCATGTGGGAGGAACGTTAGTTAAGACCCAAGGAAATAAATGGTACCCATATCAGGCTGCTCTACATCACCAATCCCAAAAGTAGTGCTGTGAGAGGCAACAGCATGAGCCAAGATGGGGCTTATTATATAGGCAAGAGAAATATGTGACAGTGATGAAAGCATCACTTACCACTGTTGTTTTAGGGTAGCAAAACATGCAGTTCGACTGCCTTTAAGATACAAAATAAGCACCATTCAGAAGGCGATGGAAAAATAATAATTAGAGGTAGTAGTAGTAGTAGTAGTAGTAGTAGTAGTAGTAGTAGTAGTAGTAGTAGTAGTAGTACTGCGCTGTTGTTGCTGAGTTGTTCTTCAGTTGTGTCTGACTCTTTGGGACCCTCTTTTGGAGGGAGTATGGTCCTTAGCAAAGATACTAGAGTGGTTTGCCATTTTCTTCTCCCGCTTATTTTACAGATGAGGAAACTGAGATGAGCAGGATTAAGCAACTTGCCCAGGGTTGCACAGCTACTAAGTATCTGAGGTTGAGTTTGAACGCAGGAAGAGGAGTTCTCCTGACTATGGGCCTTCTATTCTATACATTGTGCCACCCAGATACGGAATACTATTGTTACTACCACTACTACTACTATCACCACCGCTACTACCACCACTACCACTACCACTCCTACCACTCCTCCTCCTCCTCCTCCTCCTCCTCCTTCTACTACTACTACTACGATACCTAGCATTTATGTAACACTTTGTTTGCAAAGTACTTTACACCTAATATTTCATTAAATCCTCATAACAACTCTGGGAAGTAGGTGCTATTATTATCCTCATTTTACAGATGAAGAAATTGAGACATACAAAGGTTAAGTGACTTCCCCACAATCATACAGCTAGCAAGTTTATTTACTGAATTTGGACTCAGATCTCCCTGACTCCAGGTCCAGTGCCCTACCCACCGTATCCCCTCGTTGACTCTAGTACATGATAGGTACGAGCAGTTAGCAACATCTAACTAACAAGGGACTCCAAAGGAAAGCAAGAATAAAGGATGACATTTAGGAATTATATGACAAGAAGAGTGCAATGTATAGAGTGCTGGGTCTAGATTCAGGACAACCTGAGTTCAAGTTTGACTTATGACATTTAGAAGTTGTCTGACCCTGGACAAGTCACTCAAGGCTGTAGTTTCTTTTTCTGTAAAATAAGTTGGAGAAGGAAATGGCAAACCACTGTAGTATCTCCATGAAGAAAGAACCAAATGGGGTCATGAAGAGTCTGAAATGACTGAACAACAAGTACAAGATAGGTTGTTCATATATCAATTGCAAAAATGACAAGTGGATATTCAGTGTACCCTGCTTCACTCTTGTGCCATGGGTTGAAAGCAAGGAAAGTTCCCAGCAGGTTGGTGGATTTTCTTAGGGAGGACTTTGGGAAGAATGTGAACTAAAGTCACATTTGAAGGACAGTCATGGGTGAGTTAAGATCCACTTTATTGAAGGGATTCCCCTGAACCTATGAGAGTCTAGATTCATTCGAGTATTTGAGAAATGGCAGCAATCTTTGGTTAGTGATGAATAAATGTAATGAATAAACAGTGATGAATAAAGCATGGCCACATCTGTAAATTTTTCTAAAGCTAGCCTGCTTGTCTAAATGACTTCTTGATTGCCACCCCTCCTGTGGGAATCTTCCCCTTGTAGACTCTCTCCAGTTTCAACATGTTGGGTTCTCTGACACCATAGAAGATGATATAAGGTTTATAAAAGACTGGGTCTCCTTCCCTTTGTCAGAATACTGCTAGGTAATAAATGAAATGGCCATGTAGATAATATCGTTGGAGTTATGGAAGAGGAGGAAACATTATTGTCTACTGCCAGTTATTTAAAAGATTTGGGCACTCAGTTTTCTCCTTGGAGCTACCTGTTTACACTATTCTTGCTTCAGATTATTGTTGTTCAATCATTTTTGAGTCATGTCCAACTCTTTGTGACCCCATTTTGAGTTTTCTTGGCAAAGATACTAGAGGGGTTTGCCATTTCCTTCTCCAGTTCATTTTACAGATGAGGAAATTGAGGCAAACAGGGTGAAGTGACTTCATGTAGCTAGTGTATGAGGCTAAATTTGAACTCATGAAGTTAAATCTTTCAGATTCCAAGCCCAGCGCTCTAGTCACTGTACCACTTAGCTGCCCAAATAGTGACCCTTATTGACTCACATTTCTCTGATCCTAGCTTAAAAATATGAGTCAGACCTTCAGTGGTTCTAAGACCATTTCTGCTTTGTTTTATCCCAGATCCTGAAGAAATATACTTTTAACTAGAAATTCAGATTAGCTAATTAAGACAAACATCTCTCTCTCAGTCTCTCTCTGTCTCTATGTCTCTCTATTTGTCCCTATCTTTGTCTTTCTCTGTTTCTATCTCTATCTTTCTCCATCACTTTTCTAGACCTGTGAAATTAGTGCTATAAGAAACTCTCTGTGGAAACTCCTTCACCTAATATTAGTGGTGGGCAATTCATTTCTTACTTATAGTCTTAGTAAGTTGACTGAGGAAATGGAGAGGTTAAATTTTTGTCCATGGACTCCTAAGTTAGTATAGATTACAGAGACATGACAAATCCTCCATGTGACAGTAACTGTGCTCATTGCTACAAACAGAAATATGCAAATGAAATGGTCTTGTCCAGTCACTCTCTAGTCCCATCTATTCAATCTACTCCCATCTATTCAATCTAGTCCCATCTATTCAATATGCCTGGCTGCCTTTCTATAAATTCCCCATTTGTATTAATTGTCTTTTGCTCTGACACTTATTTTTTTTCTTTTGATGGAATTAGAAGTGAGTCTCAGTGAAGCTGTTACATTCTTCATGCTTTGTTTACAGAAATAGCAAGGTTTTTCTCTTCTTTTGCTCATATATTTCATCAGTTCAGTCAATTTTAATTTTTTTTAAAGAGTAACACACCTTTCTAGGTATGACCAAACTTTGCCTCTGAGAGTTTTCAAGAACTTAATGAACATGTCTTTATTAAAGGAACTCCAGATTCCATCCACAAACATGACGGTACCTTCTCAGCAGCCTTCTCTCTCTTTCATAATCAATACCAAATGGTTAAAAATAACAGTGCCTTGTAAAAGTACAAACATATGGAGAATGGGTAGGCTTGTTTGTTTTGTTTTCTTAAATTACAGTTTACAAGTTTTTCAGATTCACCACACATATACACACATTTGTTAGCTGTTATTATACTTGCTATTATGCTGATGGAGAAACAGATGGGAAAATAACACAGGGTTTTCTAAAACCTGCTTCTCAGTCCTGGTCCGTCTGTAGTTCTCCCTGTGCTCAATTTAAGCCTTCAGATTTTTAGGCAACCTCCTGCCATGGCTTGCTCTGATCACACATGGATCATTCCAGACTTGTCAGTTTTAGTACCTACAACTGACATGTTGTCAACAGAGGCATGACCAAGCACATATGTGCCCTGGTGTGCCTTGAAAATTTGAGCCTGTCTTGCATAGGACTGAAGGTTTGGAGACTCCCTTATAACACAAAGAGTATGATTTGTCTCCAAATAAGAGCCTGTGGCATTGAAGCAGAGCTAAATTTCTTGGTGTTATGACTATCTGTGGGTTCATATTTAGAAAGACATTTTTTTAATGCCCCCCATCCTGCCCGCATTGCATATTGTATCATAGGCAGATGTTCAATTTGCCTAGCCCTAGTCCTGGCTCTGGTTCTCAATTTCTCACAGTTACTTACCAAAAAGAGGATACTTCCTCAAGCATTTAAATAGAGACCATCCTCTATAGATCTCCAAAGTAAGCAGTAGTAGAAATGAATGCAAACTTATTTATAGGTTTTGTTGTTGTTGAGTCATTTCTAGTCATGTCTCACTCTTTACGTCTTCATTTGGCATATTCTTGGCAAAGATAGTAGCATGGTTTGCCATTTCCTTTTCCAGTTCATTTTACAGATGAAGAAATTGAGGCAAACAAGGTTAAGTAACTGACTCTTTGTGACCCCATTTGGAGTTTTCTTGGCAAAGATACTAGAGTGATTTACCATTTGCTTTTCTATCATTTTGCAGATGAGGAAACTGAGACAAATGGGATTAACTTGCTTGTCCAAGGTCACAAAGCTAGTAAGTATCTAAGGATGAATTTGAACTCAGGAAGATGAGTGTTTCAAACTCCAGTACAGCACTCTACAATACATTGCATTAGTCAACATATTAGTCATTTCTGAAAATGTATGCCTCATTTATCATCCATACTCTATTGCCTTACTGCTGAAAAGTAGCTGACATATTTGAGGTATATGCCTAGCAGTGGGACCTCTTCTTAAAAGGATATAGACATTTTAGTCAATTTCTTGGCATACCTTTTAGTCTTATGGGGTCATGTTCTTCCCTACTTTTCTATGGGTCAACATTTTGGATAACATCCTTTGCCTGGTGACCAATCTGATCTTTTCCTTGTATTATGAATTAAAAGCAGAAGATATTATCATAAGAAAGGGGTCCTAGACTCCACCAGACTACCATAGGGGACTATAACACCCAAAAAGAAGGTTCAGAATTTTTGGAGTAGATGGTCTTTGAGGGTTTTTAGAGCTCCTATTTCTATGCTGTTATGGCCAATGTGTGTTCATCCTTCATTTCAGAAGAGGACCATGACATCAGAGAAATGATGATATGACTTGCACTTGACTTTGTTTTGAGTAAGGGAGGGCTGTGCAATGTCACCAGCCTCACTTTCTCCTCCTGAGTCATCTGAATCCAGTGACCAGATATTCATCAAGATGACTGGAGACAGACTATGATGCAATGGGAGACTTTGGCCTTTTAGGATATGACCTTTTCAGGTACTCTCTTTAAAAAGTAGTCCAATGGATGGTCCCTTAATAGAAAAGAAAAAAATACCTAGATAAATCATGCTGGGAGGGGCAAGAGCCTCAGGGTTATTGTTCAGAAACTGTTACTATTGACATTCACTCTAAGCCAGGAGGGTTCAAAAGCAGCCATTGAATGGAGAGGTTGGACAAGGATCCATTGTTGTTGAATCCTTGGGCTTCAGAGTGCACTGGGTCTAAGGTTTTAGGGGAGACAAGAAAGAAGGAAAGGAAAAAGGAAAGGAAAGGGAAAAGGGAAGGGAAGGGAAGGGAAGGGAAGAAAGGAATCTAGTCAATGTTCACCAAGTTAACTGGACAACTTCTAACCATCAAAATTTACCTTCTTTTGGAGAGAAGGAAAGAGAGAGGGCTAAGCTGAGAGAGAGGGTGAACTGAGCTACCTAGTTAGCAGAGTCCACAATTAGGTAGCTCAGTCTACTCACAGGTTATGTTCATCCTTTGTTTTCTAAGAGGACCATGACATCAGAGAGATGATGACATGACTTGCACTTGGCTTTATTTTGAGTGAGGGAGGGCTGTGCAGGTCACTAGCCTCACTTTCTCCCCCAGAGCCATCTGGATCCAGTGACCAGATATTCATTATGATGACTGGAGATGGCCTAGGATGCAATGGGAGACTTTGGCATTTTAGGCTAAGGCCTTTTCAGGTACTCACTTAAAGTGAGGTGATACCCATTCAGTGAATCTATCTAACAACTGATAGAGGCAATTATCAAAAAAAAAAAAAAAAAGGAAAATCACGATTCTTTTCATTGTCTTCTCCCCCCCCACCCTTTCTTTTAAATATAAAACATGTCATTTCCTATGGTGAGAAGCTCATTTTAAGCATTAAAAAAAAATCCAACCCCCACAAAAACAAGACAAAAGAACAAATCTAATGCTTGAACAGGTTAGTTCCCCCCTCCCCTCCCCTGTAATCTACATAATAATTATTCCAAAAGTTCCTCAGGGTTAGTAGAATGGCATAAGAAATTCACAGTATTGACTGTCAATGCATTCTTGAGGACCCACAGGGAAGGGGTTAAGTGATTCTGAATTTATCATTCTGTTCAGATAAAGTACAAACTTGCATTTCAAAGACAGAAGATGACAATTCACAAAAAGGCAGAGCTCTAGAAATAAATGACAATAGGAAGGTCTCTTGAATCAAAAATCAACATCGCAGTGCAAGACAAATGCACCATAACTGCACTACAATTCATCTGAATAAAAGGATCATGGGGATTTATGGACTGAAAGTGAAACAGTGTGAATGGAAGCCCAGAAAGCAGATGCCACTTTAGGCTGCTTTGGCAGGGGCATGGTGACCATTACTAGGGCAGTGAAAGTTTCTTTGTACCTAGCCCTCGTCAAACTATGTCTTGTGTGTGTTTCAAGACTTAATATTTTAAGAAGGAGAGTCATAAAGTAGAAAAAGCCCAAAGGAAGACAATCATCTTCATTGTCTTGAACACCATACTTCTTTTACAACTCAAGTCTTCAGTGACTCAGGAAGAGAGAGTGAGGCTGATGACTTTCCTGCAACTCTCCCTCACTTAAATCTTATTCTTGGGCAAGTCAAGACTGTGTGGTTATTGCTGTTACTCCATTCCAAAGGGGACCAATGATATTAGGATGGTAATGTCTTGACTTGCTAATGAATTGAATTTAAGTGAGGGAGGTTTGTGTAAAATCACCAGCCTCACTCAGTCTTCCAGAACCAGGTGGATGCAGGGGCAATACACAGGTCAAAAGGACTGACAGATGGCCCTGAATATAGTGGTAAACCTTGACTTTTTAAGCTGAAGTCTTTCCCAGCTCTCAGTTTGTCTAAGACAATACTTATTCAGTAATTAAAAGGTAGGTAAGAAATGAGGCAAAAGATGGTCTAGTTTGCCATCATAAAAGAATCATTCTGGAAGGGGAAGACCAGAGTTTCTGAGCAGAAAAGAAACAATTGCTAAACAACAACAACAAAGAAAACCCCAAAAAACCCAAAGTGACCAATGACTTCCAAATCATCAAAACTTCATCCTCTGAATGTCACTGGTCCTCTTCCAGGATAAATAGCGACAAACAGCATAAGTCCAAGCGTGTGTTAGCTTGCTAAGCAACTTCTTTACTACCTGAGAATGTCTATGCAAGCTCTCATTCCCTAGCAGAAGCTGCATACATAAAGGAGAAAACGCCGCAGAGAGGATACTCAAGGATATAACCAAAGTGAACATCACTAGGGAAATGAAAATCTCTTTGTAGCTTGCTCCAATCAGACCACACCTGGAGAATTAAATGCACTTCTGGACTTGACATTTTGGGAAAGAGATTGATAAGCTGAAGGGAGTCCAAAGGAAGACAGATGGGATGATAAAGGACCTTAAATTCATGTCACACAAAAATCAGTGTGAACAGAATTGTAGATCTATAATAAAGGAAAAAAAAAAAAGACCTCATTGAAAGCTTGTCAAAGGAAAGGGAGATTAGATTTTTTCTACTTGTCATCTGGGGGGAAGGGTTGCAATTTCTCCAATCTCAGATTCCTCACTTAAGTGGAGATAATCATGATGGTCTTAACCCTTTTCAACTGGATGGCACATTGGTTAGTGTGCTATACTTGGAGTCCACTTCTCTCATTAGAGGTGGATAACATTGTTCATCACAAGTCTTTAGGAATTGTCTTGGATCATAGTATCACCTAGTGCAGTTTGCTTTTTTCTTTGTTTTTTGATTTTGTTTGTTTTATTTTTTAATTTTTTAATTTATGGAATAAAACAAACATTTCCATAACATAGCATATAATATAAAAAAGATAATTACACATGAAACTGCAAAGGTATAAGCTTTAATAATTTTAAACTGCACTAAGTTAAATTATAGCTCATTGTAATTTAAAACTACTAACGCTTGAAACTACACTAAGATTTTTGGGAAAGTAAATACTAGTTAATATTACTACTAGGACTATTCATAATAATAATCAAATTGTTAGTGAGAATCAAATAATATAATATTTGTGAATCACTTTGCAAGACTCAGAGTACAACATAAATGGTAACTATCATTTTTAACAAAAGGAAATATATTTTCTAAGATTCCTTAATTCAGAAACTGATGGAATTTTTTTTTGTATTTCCTTTTTTAAAAAGTCCTTCTGCTTAATGAAAGAAATGACCGATTTCACATGGCTATGAAATAGAACTATACTTAGAAAGCTACATCAGCCAACACTATGAAGTAGCATCAATTATTCATTTCTGAGAACATGATGAGGGAATGTCCCTGTATTAGACAGTACTAGAGGTCAGAGGAGTAAATGCCTTCCTTCAAAGGGAAAATCAAATCAATCAGGCATAAACTACCCTCATGTTCCATGACTCATCTGTGTCTCTCTGTCCTTTATCCCCATTTGCTTTCAGTGACTTCATCCAGAAGTATTGTGTCTTCTACCTTCACATCTCTCATACTGTCTTCTTATACAGTGGGACAGTGGATAAAACGTCAGTCCTGGAGTCAGAGGAACCTGAGTTCAATCTGGTCTCAAACACTTAGGAGCTGTGTGACCCTGGGCAAGTCACTTTACCTTGTTTGCCTCAGTTTCTTCAACTGCAAAAAGAGCTGGAGAAGGAAATGGTAAACCACTCCAGTATCTTTCCCAAGGAAAACCCCAAATGGGATCACAAAGAATCAGACACAACTGAACAGGAACAACAATTGTATTTGCCTCTTAATTGGTCCCCCTGTGTCCAATCCATTCCCTTTCAGAATCATCTTAAACATTCCTGCTAAAATCATCTTCCCAAAGCTGAAATACAAAGAACCCTCCAAAGTCCTCAGTGATTCCCTATTGCTCTCTCTTTTCTCTCTCTCTCTTTCTCTCTCTCTCTCTCTCCTTCTCTCTCTCTCTCTCCACACACACACACACACACACACACACACACACACACACACATACACACACACTTTTGCTTGGCATTCAAGGCTCTCCCTAATTTGACTCTAAGCTGCAGTTCCAGCTTTATTTCACATTACTCCCACTCCTACAATATATTTGAGCCAAACTGAATGATGAGATCATAGACTGAGAGCTGAAAGAGACCTTAGAAGCTATTGAATGCAACCCCTATTTTAGGAATGAAGAAATTGAGACCCAGAGATTAATTCATTTGTCCAGCGTCACAAAGCTGGCAAGTGTTAGCAACAGGATTGAAATTCAAGACTCCTAAGTTAAAAATCCAGCTCTCTGTCCACTGTGGCCCCTACCTCTGCTAAACTTCATATGCCAGATCTTTTCTCTGTGCTTTCACATATATTTAATATCTCCTGTTCCAGAAATGAATAATCTCCTTCTCTGTTTGTCATTATTCTCTTTTTTTAAAGTTCAATTCAGATGGCTCTTCTAAGAAGTCTTCCCTAATTCTCCCTTTCCCACTCCATGTGTCTTCTCTCCTCTCCTCTCCTCTTCTCTTCTCTTCTCTTCTGTTCTCTTCTCTTCTTTCTCCTCTCTATCTATCTCCCTTCCTCCCTCCCTCCTCCTTCTCCTTCTTCTCTCTCTCCTTCTCCATCCTTCCCTCTGTCTCTCACTTTCTCTCCTAAAATTAACTATTATTTCCTTATCTATATTTACTTTTTATCCTGCAGTAGAACATAAACTTCTAGAGGGCGTTATGCCTTAGACAAGGCAGTTGCCCAAAACAAACACCTTGTTAAGTTGAATGGAATCCATTTCTTTGAGCATCCCTTCTATTGTTGACCTTCAAACCCTTTTTCTCCTGTTCTCCAGTTTTTCCCTCCTTTATGTATATGCAGCTTCTATTAAGGAGGAAGAATTATCATATACATTCCCAGGGAGTGAGGAAGTAGCTTCAGAAGCTACCATAACATTAGGCTATGATAGGAGAGGTAGAGCGTTCAGGACTAGGGAGATGATCATCTGACTAGGCTCTGTTGTAAAGGTTTGTGCTTTGTAATAAAAGAACAGAAGGACAGAGAGAAAGCAGAAGAGGGCAGCTGAGATGATGACAGGCTTCAAGATCATCTCACAGGAGATTTGGGTGAAGAATCATGGTACCAAACATCTAGAGCTGAAAAGGAGCCCAGAGTCCATCTTGTACAATCCTCCTCATTTTACACCTAAGGAAACTGAGGCCCAGACTTTAAATGACTTACTCAAAGTGACCCAGGAAGTAAAAGTCAGAGCTAAAATTTGAACTCATCTTCTAATTTCAGAGCTAGTCTTCTTTCCATTGTACCATGCCACCTCATAAGACAGAATATGTCTACCCAAGGCAAGAGAAGTCTTTAGTGGGGACATCATAGTCATTTCTAAGTACTGGAAAGGATGTCATTGACAGGGGGATTAAAATGATTCTTCTTTCATCTCAGAGGACAGAACAAGGATTAACAGATGGAAGTTCCAGGGGCGGAGCCAAGATGGCGGAGTGAAAGCAACGACTCACCTAAGCTCCTGGAGAAACTCCTCTGGATATATCTGGGGGGAGAGTCTGACCAGGCTTTGGAGGTGTAGAATCCAGTGGGAGACGGACTTTGACAGATTCGGAGCCCAGGCTGGACTGGGGGGTCCACGGGAGGGATCTGTTCCGCGGGGGTAAGACCCTGGCGCACAGCGCAGCGCGGTCGGCGCGGCAGGGCAGAGGCGACCCAAGGGGCCCGAGAGTGGCGGGCGAGACCAGCGGAGCAGGAGATAAGCCAGGCTGAGCCAACGATATCAGCGCAACAGCCTTTGAAATCTTCAGCCTAAAGACGGGACTTCAGTGGGTCACTACTTGAACATCCAGGAGCTGGGATGCCGGAGTGATCAGTAAGTGCTCTCCCCTCCCCCCCGATGACCGTGAGGGAACCATAAAATTCTTCCCCAGATTGATCCTGGATCAGTGGGAGCAGCAGAAGGGGGCGGGTGGTCTCATAACACCAGAGGCTGGAGAGGTGGCAAAAGGGGATTCTTCCTACCGTGGTGGAGGCTATCTGGAGGGACAGACGACCCAGGGCAGAGAAAAATTCGCACTGAGACCCAAGCAAGCCTCAGCCCGGGAGACGAGCCCCAGGAGGGGTGGGAACACGCATTAGCCTCTAGGCGTGCCCCAGCCCTCCAGGGGAAAAGGGAAGACAATAGGGAAGCTGGGATCACCATCCCCCGGACCTTGCCTTTGCCTCAGGCCAGCTGAGGAGATATCCTGAGACCAGACCACACCTCCCACACACCTATCAAGCTAAACCCAGGGTTGATCTGGGAAACAACAACAACAAAAAAAAGCCTGCTTTTAGCCTAGACAAACATCAACTCAACTTAAAAGATCTGTATCTTCTGACTGAAAGAACCAAAAGCTACAACACTCAGCCAACATCATGAATCGGAAAAAGCAGACGAAAAGTGAAAAAACCATAGAATCTTTCTATGGGGATAAGGACCAAAACACAAACACCAAAGAGGTCAGAGCTGAGACTGTACTTCCATCTGAAACCTCAGATGGGAATATGAATTTCTCGCAAGCACAACTAGATTACCTGGAACGTCTGAAGAAGGATATAAAAGAAAAACTGGCCAATGATTTTAAAACCATAAAAAAAGAATTCACTGATGAGAACATCAATCTGAAAAAGAAAATTGAAGAAATGGAAAAGGAAGTTCAAAAATTAACTGGAGAGAATAATTCCCTAAAAGGAAGAGTTAATCAAACGGAAAAGGAAACTCAAAACCTAATAGGGAAAATTGATCAGATGGAAAAGGAAATCCAAAACCTAACTGGGAAAACTGGTCGAATGGAAAAAGAAGTACAAAAATTAAATGGAGAAAATAGCTCCTTAAAGGGAAAAATTGGCCAGATGGAAAAGGAGATGCGAAAGCTAACTGAAGAAAACAATACGATCAAGATTAGAATTGGGCAAGTAGAAACTAATGACTCAATGAGGCAACAAGAATCAGTCAAACAAAATCTAAAGAATGAAAAGATAGAAGAAAATCTAAAATATTTAATTGGAAAAACAACTGACCTGGAAAATAGATCCAGGAGAGAAAATCTAAGAATTATTGGCCTGCCAGAAACCCATGATGAAGAAAAGAGTCTGGACAATATCTTCCAGGAAATCATCAAGGAAAACTGCCCAGAAGTACTAGACTCAGAGGGCAAAATAGTCATCGAAAGAATCCACCGTTCCCCACCCGAAAGGGATCCCAAACTCAAAACCCCAAGAAATATAGTTGCCAAATTCCAGAGCTATCAAGTGAAGGAGAAAATACTACAAGCAGCCAGAAAGAAACAATTTAAATATCAAGGTCACACAGTCAGGATCACACAGGACCTTGCAGCTTCTACATTAAAAGATCGAAAGAATTGGAACCCAATATTCCGTAAGGCAAAGGAGTTGGGACTCCAACCGAGGATCAACTACCCAGCAAAGTTCAGCATAACATTTCAGGCAAGGAGAAAGTCATTCAACGAAATAAGGGATTTCCAGAGCTTCCTGACCAAAACACCAGAACTCAATAGACAATTTGATCTTCAAATGCAGGTCTCCAGAGAATCATAAAAAGGTAAACAGAGGGGAAAAAACAAAAACAAAAACTTGCAACTCAATTAGGGCAATCTGTTTACCTCCCTGTAAGGGAAGGTGATACCTGTTAATCTTGAGAACTGTGCAGCTATTATGATAAAAGGGATATATGTAGAGGGAACGGGCATAAAGTAAATGATGTCATGGCAAAAATATGATTTAAGTATGAGAAGGGAATGTAATAGGAGGTGTGGAAAGGGGGAAGCAGAAAATGGCAAATTATATCACAGGAAGAAGTACAAAACCATAGTAGAGGGAAGGAGGGGAGGGAGATGAGCATTGTTTGAGAGGTACTCTCATCTGATTTGTTCAAAGGAGGGAACAATAACCTTAAGCAGATAATCCTAACTAGCTCTATAGGTAGTAGGAGGGGAAGGGGGAAGAAAGGGGAGGGTGGCTAAAAGGGAGGAAAGAAGCAATAAGAGTAAAGGGGAGTAAAAGGGAGGGGGGCTAAAAGAAGGAGGGGAAGGCTGCAGGAGGAGGGGGAGAAAAGTGAATACTATTGAGGAGGGGAAGGGAGAAGGGAGAGTTAAAAGCACAAATGGTGGGAAAGAGGGTGGAGGGAAATACACAGATTGTAATCATAACTGTGAATGTGAATGGGATGAACTCTCCCATAAAACGGAGACGGATAGCAGAATGGATTAAAAGCCATAATCCAACAATATGCTGCTTACAAGAAACACATTTGAAACGGGGGGATACACATAGGATAAAGGTCAAAGGATGGAGCAGAATATATTGTGCTTCAGCTCATGTAAGAAAGGCAGGAGTAGCAATCCTAATCTCAGACAAAGCAAAAGCAGAAATAGAACTAATCAAAAGGGATAAGGATGGAAACTATATCCTACTAAAAGTCACCATAGACAATGAAGCAATATCATTACTAAACATGTATGCTCCAAGTGGTATAGCATCCAGATTCTTAGACGAGAGGTTGGGGGAGTTGAAGGAAGAAATTGATAGCAAAACTATACTAGTGGGGGACCTCAACCTCCCCCTCTCTGAACTCGATAAATCCAACCTTAAAATAAACAAGAAAGAGGTTAAGGAGGTAAATAAAACTCTGGATAAGGTAGATATGATAGATCTTTGGAGAAAATTAAATGGGAATAGAAAGGAATATACCTTTTTCTCAGCGGTACATGGAACATTTACAAAAATTAACCATGTACTAGGACATAAAAATCTCACAATCCAGTGCAGAAAGGTAGAGATAATCAATGCATCCTTTTCAGATCATAATGCATTAAAAATTACATGTAATAAAAGGCCATGGAAAGAGAAACCAAAAATCAATTGGAAACTAAATAATCTAATTCTAAAGAAGGATTGGGTTAAAGAAGAAATCATAGAAACAATCAACAACTTCATTCAAGAGAATGACAATAGTGAGACAACGTACCAAAACTTATGGGACACTGCAAAAGCAGTTATTAGGGGAAGTTTTATATCTCTGAATGCTTACATAAATAAAATAGAGAAAGAGGAGATCAATGACTTAGGCTTGCAGTTGAAAAAGCTAGAAAAAGAACAAATTGAAAATCCCCAAGTAAATACCAAATTAGAAATACTGAAAACCAAAGGAGAGATTAATAAAATTGAAATAAAGAAAACTATTGAATTAATAAATAAAACCAATAGTTGGTTTTATGAAAAAACTAATAAAATTGATAAACCTTTGGTTAATCTGATCAAAAAAAAGAAAGAAGAAAACCAAATTACTAACATTAAAAATGAAAGGGGTGAACTCACCTCCAATGAGGAGGAAATTAAAACAATAATTAGAAACTACTTTGCCCAACTTTATGCCCACAAATTCGACAATCTAAACGAGATGGATGAATATTTTAAAAAATACAAATTGCCCAGATTAACAGAAGAGGAAGTTGAATACTTAAACAACCCCATCTCAGAAAAAGAAATTGAACAAGCCATCAATGAACTCCCTAGGAAAAAATCTCCAGGGCCAGATGGATTCACAAGTGAATTCTATCAAACATTTAAAGAACAGTTAATTCCAATACTACATACACTATTCTTGAAAATTGGGGAAGAAGGAGTCCTCCCAAATTCTTTCTATGATACAAATATGGTTTTGATACCCAAACCAGGAAGAGACAAAACAGAGAAAGAAAATTATAGACCAATTTCCCTAATGAATATAGATGCAAAAATTTTAAATAAGATTTTAGCAAAACGAATACAGCATCTTATCACGAGATTAATACATTATGATCAGGTAGGATTCATACCAGGACTACAGGGCTGGTTCAATATTAGGAAAACTATTAGCATTATCGACCACATCAACAACAAAGCTAACAAAAACCACATGATTATCTCAATAGATGCAGAAAAAGCTTTTGACAAAATACAACATCCATTCCTACTAAAAACATTGGAGAATGTAGGAATAAAGGGAACTTTCCATAAAATAATAAGCAGTATCTATCTAAAACCTTCAGCAAGCATTATATGCAATGGGGATAAGCTAGATGCATTCCCAATAAGATCAGGGGTGAAACAAGGTTGTCCATTATCACCACTATTATTCAATATGGTACTAGAAATGTTAGCTGTAGCAATTAGACAAGATAAAGATATTCAAGGAATTAGAATAGCCAAAGAAGAAACTAAGTTATCACTCTTTGCAGATGATATGATGATTTACCTAGAGAATCCCAGAGATTCAAGTAAAAAATTACTTGAATTAATAAACAACTTTGGCAAAGTTGCAGGGTACAAAATAAACCCACACAAATCCTCTGCATTCCTATATATTAGCAACAAAGTTCAACAGCAAGAGATAGAAAGAGAAATCCCATTTAAAGTTAGGGCAGACAGTATAAAATACTTAGGAGTCTACCTGCCAAAACAAACCCAGGGATTATATGAACACAATTACAAGACACTTTTTGCACAAATAAACTCAGATTTAAGTAAGTGGAAAAACATTAGTTGCTCATGGGTAGGCCGTGCTAATATAATAAAAATGACAATTCTACCCAAATTAATATATTTATTTAGTGCCATACCAATTAAACTATCAGACAATTACTTTCTAGAGCTGGATAAAATAATATCAAAATTCATTTGGAAAAACAAAAGGTCCAGAATATCAAAGGGACTAATGAAAAGAAATGCTTGGGAAGGTGGCCTAGCGCTACCAGACCTTAAACTGTACTATAAAGCAGCAATTATCAAAACCACTTGGTATTGGCTAAGAAACAGAGAGGTAGACAAGTGGAATAGACTTGGCACTCAAGATGCAGTAGGCAAGGAATATAGCAACCTTCTGTTTGATAAAGCCAAGGACCCCAGCTTCTGGGATAAGAACCCATTGTTTGACAAAAATTGCTGGGAAAACTGGATAACAGTGTGGCGGAAATTAGGCATAGACCCATACCTGACACCGTACACAAGAATAAAGTCCAAATGGGTACATGATTTAGGTATAAAGATTGATACCATGAACAAACTGGAGAAGCAAGGAATAGTGTATTTATCAGATCTATGGAGAAGGGAAGAATTCTTTACTAAAGGAGAGATAGAATGCATTATGAAATGCAAAATGGATAACTTTCAGTACATTAAACTGAGAAGTTTTTGCACAACCAAACCCAATGCAACCAAAATCCGGAGGGATGTAGTAAATTGGGAAAAAATTTTTACAGCTAAGCTCGGGGATAAAGGCCTCATTTCTAGAATATATAGAGAACTGACCCAAATGTATAATCATACAAGTCATTCCCCAATTGATAAATGGTCAAAGGATATGAACAGGCAATTTGCAGAGGAAGAAATTAAAGATATCTATAATCATATGAAAAAATGCTCTAAATCACTATTGGTTAGAGAGATGCAAATCAAAACAACTCTGAGGTACCACATCACACCTATAAGATTGGCAAACATGACAGAACAAGAAAATGATAAATGCTGGAGAGGATGTGGGAGAGTTGGAACACTAATTCATTGTTGGTGGAGCTGTGAGCGCATCCAACCATTCTGGAGAGCAATTTGGAACTATGCCCAAAGGGCTACAAAAATGTGCATACCCTTTGACCCAGCAATATCACTACTAGGACTATATCCCCAAGAGATCATAAAAATGGGAAAGGGTCCCACATGTACAAAAATATTTATAGCAGCACTCTATGTAGTTGCCAAAAACTGGAAGTCAAGGGGATGTCCATCAATTGGGGAATGGCTGAATAAATTATGGTATATGAATGTAATGGAGTACTATTGTGCCATAAGAAATGATGAACAAGAAGACTTCAGAGAGGCCTGGAAGGACTTATATGACCTGATGCTGAGTGAAAGGAGCAGAACCAGGAGAACTTTGTGCACAGCAACGACCACAGTGTGTGAGAGTTTTTTCTGGTAGACTTAGATTTTTGTAATAACACAAGAACTTCTGAAAAAAAAAAAAAAAATCCCAATGGTGGACCTCAAGGCAAAATGCCTTCCACACTCAGAGAGAGAAATATGGAAGTCACTCACATATTGTAGCAGATCATGTTTGTGTATGTGTATCTGTTTGTGTATCATGTTCTGATTTGTTATACTGATTCTTTCATTTATCTTAGTCTGACTACACAGCATGACTATAGTGAAAATATACTCAATAGGAAAGTATATGTAGAATCTATACAGAATTGTATGCAGTCGTGGGGAGGGAGGGAGGTAGTGGGGGGTGGGTGGGGAGGGATAAAATCGCAATTGTATGGCAGTGATTGTTAAACATTAAAAAAATAAAAAAATTAAAAAAAAAAAAAAAACAGATGGAAGTTCCAGGAGAGGAAATTTAAGCCTGATATAAGGAAAAAACCTCTAATAATTAGAGCTGTCCAAATTATAATTGTTGGGGCAGCTAGGTGGTGGATCACGTATCAAGCCAGGAACCAAAACACATTTTTTGAAGTTCAAATCTGGTCTCAAATACTTACTAGCTGTGTGACCTTGGGCAAGTCACTTAACCCTGTTTGCCTCAGTTTCCTAATTTGTAAAATGAGCTGGAAAAGGAAATGGAAAACCACTCCAGGATCTCTGCCAAGGAAATCTCAAATGGAATTTTACAAAGAGTGGGACATAACTGAAATGACTAAATAATAACAGCAACAAAATATGATCATTAACTTCAGGAGCTAATGGGTTTCCTCTCATTAGAGGTATTCTAGCAAAGGCTAGATGATCACTTGTTCAATTGGTTGTGGAGAGTAAGTACGGGCTGGACTGAATGGCCACTGTTGTCCCTTCCAATCCTTAAGTTGATGGGATTCTAGCATTACTCTCACTATCTCAAATCTAATACCTATCAATGATGATTTCACAGTCATTTAATTTATTCTATCTCTAATTAAGAATCTGCCAAAATGAGTAACAATAAAATTAAAAAGATACAGTACAAAAATAATAGAGCATTAAAAGTTGCAGCTGACAAATAATTTAAGGGAATTTAATACCCTTGATCATCATTAACATTAGTGACAAGGATGAAAATTTCTTTTAAACCTAGATTTGCACAAGTCTTCCTTTCTAATGGTCGGAGATATGTGATTTCATTGGATTTAATGGACTCTAAATGATGAAAGTACCACCATCAAGGCAGATCAGCTCCTTCCCTGCAACATATGTAATTTTAGAGAATTGCCTTGGGCACCAAGAAGTTGCCTGACTTATCCAGGGTCATAGAGATCTTAATGACACTGGAAAATTTAGTAAAGGATGATCTTGATTAAAGATACTGACCTAAATATTGTCATATTAAATTTAATTCACTTTAACTAAACCAATGTTTATTAAGGACCAGTTATGTGCAAATACATATTAGGCCCTAAGTTGGATAACATCAGTAAGGTGGATAAGAACAACGGTGTTTGAGCGTTTGTTTAATGCGAATGTCATGAATTATAAAGTGCTTTTCCCTCGAATATCCCTTCCAATCATTCAACCTAAGTGACCTTTTCTTTATTATTCTTTTATAAAATGAGGGAGTTAGATAAGATTCTAAAATCAAAGTGCTAAAAGTAGAAAGGATGGAAGGGACCTTGAAGGTCACCTGTTTCAACCCCCTTAGTTTACAGAGAAAGAAAGTGGAGACGTTGACATACTGAAGATCCTAGAGATAATAATTTTAACTGTTAAATAATTATTAATAATCAAATCTCACAAAGGTGGAATTTGAACCAAGATCCTGTAAGTCTAGGATCTTAGCCCCTCCTTTTCTTCTTCATCTTCTTCCTTTTCCTCTATTGTTTCTTTTTCCTCTTCCTCTTCATCTTCTTCCTTTTTTCTTTCTTAAAGCAATGAAGAAAATGTTAATAATGCATATTAAACTTAAAAGTGTATTGTATATACTTTCCCCCCCTCATAGAGCCCGTTAAACATTTACCAGCATACTTCTACCTTCAAGTGTGCAGTCTGATTTTTAATGGGTTGAGAAAATTCTGTATAAACTAAAGTATAAATAAATTCTGTATCAATCCATTTCCTAGACCATGTAGACCCACTCTACATATTCTAGCAACTGATCACATCAACTCAAGTCTTCCAAGGGTTCCAAATTACCTTGGGAAAATTGTGCCGTTCTTTAAATGACATCTCAATTTTCTCTAAAACAAAAGTCCATATGTTTAATAGTTATAGAGAGGGAGTACTTTCTGGCCTTACACTCTAGTCTCCCCACCCCCACTTTGAATTTATATTCTTTCTGGTATGTTTCACTATTATAATTACATATCATTGGATATAATGATTACATAATATTAAAGTATATTGAATTTCTTTGTCTCTAAAGAACAAAAGTTGAAAATGGCAAACAGGACAAAAGAGAAATATATTGCTGTTTTAATTAGGATTGCAAACATTACCAGTAAAGAACTGTGCAAAATAAATAATGGAAAAGACAATGTCAAAATTAGAAAAGAAGATGGACCAATCTTAGAGATCAAGTGATGACCAAGAGATATCCTTGTTTCTCTGTCAGGACCCATGCAATGATAAGAGATGTAAATGAGGGCTCCCATTATATTGAGCAGTCCCTCTGTGGAGGAATGAGTAAGAGTTACAGATGATGAGAGACACCATAGGCTATATTCTGCATTAATGGAGAGAGCACCTAACATTTATTCACAAGCTCATAGAATAAGTAAAGTGCTTAATGACTCCATGTTAATAACATGTAGAATAGTTCAGAAGGATATATGTAGAGCCCTTCTGGGCTAGGAGTAAAGCATCCCAGGTTCACAACCCTCGTATATCATCCCATGCAATACGTGCTACTCAGCATGGCTAATTACACTTGTTTTTAATCATGGAACAAATCACTTATTCCCTTAAAGCTCTGCTTCATCCATAAATTGGAGATAATAATAAACTTCCTACCTGATAGAATGATTTAAAAAAGTACTTTTTTTAATCCTTTTTTAAAAATTTATTTGTTTTCAGTTTTCTACAATCATTTCCAGAAGTCTTAGATTTTCTCCCTCTCCCTCCCCCCTAACAAAGTACTTTGGAAATCATAAAACATTATACATTACTTTTTATTATGTTTTATTATATTTGAAATATTTCCCTAGACAAAAGCTTCAATCTAATATATCACCCAATTTCCAATAATGCAGGTATAACTATAGGTTTGTCTTCCCATTCCACCTAATCCTTACATCTGTTGAGGTACTTTCCTCCCTCCCTTTGAAACTCTTCCTAATTTTCAGCTACTCTCATAAAGATTTCTTCATGAAAAGGAACGTTCATGGGTTTCTAATAATCTCTAAGTCTGCCAGACATTACTCACCTTCACCAGAGACCAAATTTCAACCCAGTGATGGCCTAAGTTTATTTGCCTGGAAGCCAATAGATCCTGGTTTTCTTGATAGGCAAAAAAACAAAAACAAGAAAAGTCTATTCACTATCTTTTGTCCAATGCTTAATTCAGGCCCTACTTAATCTATGCCCGCATTGGTGTGCAATGAAAGGAAGCATTAATGAGATTAATGGTGGTATGGGTGTCTATAGATAAGCAAACAGAAGTTGACTTTTTTTTAATTGCAAATTTCATCAAGTTTCTAAACTTTGAGTCTCTCCAGTCTAAAGGATTGTACTAAAGATCCCAGGGGAGTATACTCTTTCATAATAATTCCCACAAATCTTACTTCCTGCCAAACCAGTAGGATTCTGGGCCAATTCTTGTCCAACATTGCAGAGTCATGGAGGCGAGCCAATTGTCTCAAGGCCTTTGAAGTCAATGGAAGTTCAGTGCATGGATTATTTCCCTTGGGTGTGTAGATGATCCTCAAAGCAAAGACATGGAGTGATGTCACTTCTTTCTCCTTTTGTCTTCTAAAACCTTGAAAAACTCAGAGTTCATTACAATGGGGGGAAAGGAAAAGGCCAGAAGAAAAATGTGAACCAAACTTTTGTCAAAATTCCCAAGAGGACTTGTGTGATCCATTTCAGTGAGTGGATTCTCATTTTGTCTGAATTCTGTCTACAATCAATTTCAGCTTTCAGACTCCATATTTTTATTGGTCACTAGCCATGTTATTAGCCTAGCAGGAAGTGCCATGTCATATAACATTGTTAAAGTCAAACAGAAATGGCATTCATCACAATCTATACAAACAATATTCCCATCTGAAATTTAAGTATTGTGGGAACCAGCAGTAACCACTCCACTTGTACAGGCTTTTCTCAGATTTTGGAACAGAGTTTGAGATGGTGTCTGTGGGAATTCTGAAACATCAGCTTTCAATATCTTCTGTGGAAGATCAGCAAAGAAAATAGTCATTGTAATGTTCTTCATTGTTCCAGGCTAATGAAAAGATAGCATCTTCATATGGGAATAGAACTGATGATGCGATATGGGTTAAACAGGCCTTATTCTTCACATCCTCTTCTACCTCAACCCTCTATTTATTTCAGGAATTGTGTGGGATTTTTCTGTACAAATAAATTCTATATAAACTTAAATATCCATTTCCTAGACCTTATAGGATCAGTCTAAAATGTATTTTATCCAAGAGTACCACTGAACACAATTTATTTCAGGCTTAATAAAGCAAATGCTACAGATAATCCCAATATTCTAGAGACATGAGATACATACATAAGTCCACTACTGAATACATTTGAATTTCATTTCATTTCAGTTAAGCAATAATAATAAGCATTGTTATCATGGATTCAGATGATGACCATGGAGTCAGAGATCTGGACCAGGGATCCTTTCTTCCAACTGATTCCCTTTAAGTAGGAGGAAACTTAACCCAAGGCTATTCTGCCAATCAATAAGAGGGCTGAGATTCCCTTTGAGATTGTCTGTCACCAAATCCAATCAATGGTCATTCTGCTAATAATATTCCACTGTTCTGTGAGTGTCATGAAACTTTGATTCTTTGGAGATTATGATATTCCAATACTCAAAATGATAATTAAAAACTGACACTTGTTGCTTTAAAGTTCACAAAGCACTTTTCAGGCATTACCTCAGTTGATCCTTATAACTAGCCTATGGTTATTTATTATTCATTATTATTTCCAGAGAGGATGGTCAGAAAGGTTCCATATCACTGCTAAATTTCAAAAGCTGGAGTCAAACCCAGTTGTTTTTCACCTTCTCATTACAATACCCAATTACTCAGCATCACAATATCACTGAGTGGCTCCAACAGACTATCTGCCTCCTATTCAATCTTAGACAAAAATTATCTTTGTGCCTTTACTACACAGAAATCCTGCTGCTTTCATTCAATACATTGGCCATCCAATTGGATGTTACAGTTTGAGCATTAGGAATTTTTTCATCCATTTAGGTTTTTGAAGTGTGAATCGCTCTACCAAATTCTATTATGTGATCACAGCTCTCATGGAAGAATTCTTGTAATGCTTTGGAATGATATCTTCTGCCAACAACAACATCTGTGTGGTTTCAAATCAATCAATCAGTTAATCAACAATTATTTATTCAATATCTATTATGTGCCGAGCATTGTCCAAGCGCTGGGGATCTAACAAAATAAATAAATAAATAAATCTCTGCTCTCAAAGAGCTTAGATCCTATTCCAACTTCCCATAGAATCCATATAAGGGCAATGTGGGACAATAGAAAGAGCACTAGCTCTGGAGTTGAAGGACCTGGGTTCAAATCCTACCTCTGATGATTGCTACCTGTATGACCTTGGGTGTCTCATCCTCCTTGAGGCTCACCTTCCACACCAGTCAAATGAATGGCTTGGATGAAATGTTCTCTAAAGATTCTTCTTGCTCTAGTTCTATGATGCTTCTGCCACATGGACTTTGTGTAGGGAATTCTCCATGAGAGTGGCTAGCATACATCTATTTTATGCCTGGTTTAATGTTTAACCAGATTCTTGTTCAATAGCATTGTTTCTGTGGCTCCATTGATCAAGGAACTATGGTAACCTATGGTGACAGATATCTTAGTGGAAAAATGTTTTTAAAACTATGTTCATTCTCTGGTGAGTCATTTTTGTAAAAATGTAAATCAGCAGAAACAAACAAAAACCAACAGGGAGATCTTGTAACTTTTCATCACTTGTATGAACTAAAATGACTTATTCAGCAGTGAATTATTTCTTATGAAAACATGACTATTCCCTTCTCATTCCATATATCAATAACATCCTAGATGCATAGGTAGACCATCCTCATAAAGATTTTTTAAATCAGAAAGTAGATCTATAGCATATTAGCTGATGTTTCGGTCATCTTTTGGAGGCAACAATTTAATACTTGATGTTTAGCATCATCTTTTTGGCCTTTTCCCCTCACAGAGAGAACTTATAAAATAGCACCTTATTGTTTTCAAGATTATCACTTTTAACACAGATTTCATATAAAATATGATATGATGCTCTGTGATGCCATACAATATAATAAGCTATGATATGATACAATATAACACAATATAATATTATACTTTTAATACAATAGCATATATGCATTCACATATATTTAGGGTGTGCGTGTGTGTGTATGTGTGTGCGTGTGTGCATATGTGTGTGTATGTGTGTGTGCACGCATGTGTGTGCATGTGTGATGACTGCTTTGTATTGGTCAAAGTTTTATGGAAGTGTTAATAATTATGGCAAGTCTCTTGCTCTCCAGGAAAATGCATTGTCTTTTTGTTCTTTACCTCATTTTTTTATTTTCCAGTTCAGGGAAGAAATGTCTGGTTTGGATTTCTCAGACTGAAACTGCTGTGGTTGTTAGTGATGATGTTTAGTCTTCATTTTTTTTCTTTCTAATTCATGTGAATTTTAAGCTGTGTCTAATTAGCTGATGGCCTGGCAACACTTGGAGAGATAATTCTGATGTGACATAAAAATCAATAATGGTCATTTTCTGTCCTGTGATGAATAAATCTCATATCTTTTCATGATGTTTGGAAATTGCTATTGAATTGAATTGATTCTAGTCTCTTTGGAAAATCCTCTGGTGAAAAAAAAAGCTATCTATCTATCTATCTATCTATCTATGCATCTATCTATCATCCATCCATCCATCCATCCATCCATCCATCCATCCATCCTATCTATCATCTGTCTATCATCCATCCATCCTATCTATCATCTATCTATCTATCTATTGTCTATCCAACCATCTTTCTATCTATCATCTATCCATCCATCCTTCTATCTATCCATCCATCTACCTATCTATCTATCTACCTATTGTCTATACAACCATCCTTCTATCTGTCATCTATCCATCTATCTATCTATCTATCTATCTATCTATCTATCTATCTATCTATCTATCTATCATAGATCTGCTCACCTGACCTCTTCTTGCTTTTTGTGGGACAGAAAAAGATGCCATTCCATCACTCTCCATTCTCCTTGCCTGGCTTCTTCCTGATTGTAGAATTTAGAAAATGATGTCATTCTATCTGGCTCTAATTGCTTATCTCCTGGCATGGCATAGACTGTTACTGCCTGCCTGAATTGAAAGAAATTCCATTTCATCCTATTCTTTCCTTGCTTGGTTGCTTTGAGGGAAAGAGAACACTGTCCCATTGGCTCCTTCCACTGGCTCTCTCCTCTCTGAGCTGCCTAACACCCAGAGAGAGATCAGCCCTGAAGGCAAACCCCTAGGGATATTGATAACCTACCTGAACTCATTCCTGGATGATTAATAAACACCCACCTGGTCATCTGCTCCCTAGCCTGGTGCTTCTATCATTCAAATCCCATTCTCCGCTCACTCACACCACCCCCACCCAATTATGTTCTACCTTATTCCCAGTCTCCCTTAACTGGACCCTCCCTCCCAACCTCCTGCACTCCCAAGGCCTGCTGTGTTCTCTGGAATGCTTGCTTCCTAGGTAACAAACTTCCTTTCATCTTTTCCCTAATGAGAGAACTCCTTCTACCAATGAAGGCTGGTGACTGCTTGGAAATTTATAATCTTAGAAAGTTTCTTATGGAAGCTGAAAGACTGAGATTTACCCAGGGTCACATAGATGGTTTATATCATATGCAGAACTTGGACTCAGGTCTTCCTGACTTTAAGGATGAGCAGGAAAAGGATATGTGACTGTATGGGAATATGGCAATTAAAATAATATTGTTTGAAACTTAAAAAAAATGTAGAATTAGTGGGTTTTTTTAAGATGATAGTTTTGATTTAGAAGAAAAAAACTATTCATTATGTCATATTCCTTCTCAATTCTGTTAATCTGTTTAAAATTGTGGAGTTTTTTGTATTTATCAGTTAAATAACATGTTATTATTTCATTTTTTCTTTGTTTTAATTTTTTTCTTTTATATTGATTTTTGGATTTTAACTCATTGATTCCCCAGCTTTTTTAATTTGCATGTTCAAATCATTATTACTTATCCTTTCCGCTTTTGATATTCATTTTCAAAGAGATTCAATTGTCTCTAAGGATTGTTTTGAGGTGTAACTTTTTTTTTAACCATTGCACTACAATTATTCTTTTCTTTCTGTAGAGAACAGAGAGAAGGAAAAGACATAGAGACAGAGAATAGAAAGAGAGAAAAAGACAGAGACAGAGATTACTTAGCTAGGGAAGAGAGAAGAGCCCTGATCGAAATGACTTTTGTTTCTCTGAACCAATATTAATTTCTATGTTGGCTCAATACAAGGACCTGTGGATTGTATATCACTGATTTAAAATGAATTTCTGTTAAGACTTTTCAACAGTTGACTATCTTTTGTTCTTTGGTATCTCTGGCCTTATTGTATCATTATTATATTGTGAGACAAATTAGAGCAGGCTTCCAGGTTTACAGATTTGTCCTGTGCTAATGATCTAGGCAAATATGTGCACAGAAATTAATAGTGGTTTAACAAAACTCCCTGGATGAAAGCAAGGCATGTAGGGTAAACCAGTAAGGTTCTTCATGATTATAAAACATCTCCTTAGCTGATTGCTGTTTGCTAAGTCTATCAGTTCAAAGGCTATGTCTCTCTCCATTTCCTTGGTGTGTTTTTTTAGTTCTAAGACAGAACATTCTTAGAGAATAAGGAGGCCTGGTTTCCCTGACCAGAGCAGGACAATGACTCTCATCCACCATGTTTTATCCATCTTTGCAAGGACCAGTTTCAGCATTAACTTCTGTCTTCCTTCTCTTTGCAGAGCAGCAATGATTACTGAAGGGGAAGCTGGAGGAGGGTGGTGGGTGGGGAGGGGCGACAGGACTCTGTATGACAGGTTACATCAGCTCTATTTTTCTAATCAGCTTACAGAACCTAACAGATTTTGGAGCTGAAATTTGGCCAATGTTAATTGTACATGCAGCATTCATGCTGGGAAAATCTCTCTTAAAAAGGGGAGGGGAGAGGGAAAATGTCCTAATACACAGCCGGCCTGTTATGTAAGATGTTTATTTTCATCAGATTCAACCTACCATAGGCAATACAGAAAATAGGCCAATGTTTCTAGCAGTGACATCATGTTATCATCAGAGAAAACTAGGGGAGGGGTGAGGAGGAGAAAGGGGAAAAACTCATCACTGTATTGTTAGCAACTGCAATATTATCTTTCTCTTTCTTTTTTTCACCAAGAAAAACTGAATTTCTGAAGAAGCCATCCTTCTTCTCCTTTGCTCTTTATTTCTTTCAAAGCTTACAACCAAAGAAAAATTTGTCTAGATTTTAGTTCTTGCAAAACAGCACATGAACACCCATTTCAGGAAAGGTTCTCCAATCTTCAAGGATAAATATTTCAGAGAAACAGAATTCTTCCTACAATCTCCTTTGATAGTGAAACAAATGAAAAATTGCCCCATTTAAAATGCTCCTCTTAGTAAACAAAGGAGTTTAACACTCTTCAGGGGAAGAGATTATGGGCACAGATGCTCAGAGTTCTCCTGTGATCTTTATTAAAGGGAAGGCTCCAGTCATAATTGGGAAGTTTTTCTTCTTTCTATTAATTTTTCTTTGGAATTGCATTTTAATAGTTCTGTTGTTGGAGAAAAAAGCCAAACGGAAACAGAGAGAAGTCAGTGTTGCTCAATTGCTTTCAGTCATGTCAGATTCGTTGTGACACCATTTTGGGATTTTCTTGGCAAGGATACTGGAATGATTTGCCATTTCCTTTTCCAACTCATTTTACAGATGAGGAAACTGAGGAAAACAGGATTAAGTGACTTGCTTAGGGTCACACAGCTAGTAAGTGTCCTAGGCAGAATTTGAGCTTATGAAGATGCGTCTTCCTGAGTCCAAGCTTGGTGCTCTATCCAGTATACCATCTAGCTGCTCCCAAAAGAAGCTGGTAGCCAAGGGATATGGCCATCAACATTTTCAATAGCATTTTAAATAACAAGAGTGTTTGTATGTTTTTATTAATTACTTACGGTTTACAAGTATGGTAGCCAGGCAAAGTATATGGTTGATTCATTGTATATTAAGATTAGAGAATGTTAATGATTTTTAAAAAAAGTTTTAATGTTTTTCTTGTTATATGGCTTGGAATATAAAGAGTTGGATTCTGGATTCCAACAAATGAGCTTTCAACTTATCTTGAAACCAGACCTCTATTTCTTTCTGGACATTTTGAGACTTTGCAGATGGGTGTGTGTGTGTGTGTGTGTGTGTGTGTGTGTGTGTGTGTGTGTGTGTGTGTATGTGTGTCCCTCCTGCCCAATATGCACCTTTCTACTTCCCTTTTCTGTACTTAGAATATAAGCTACTTGAGGGCAAGAAATGTCTTTCTTGCTTGTATTTGTATCTCCAGAATTTAGGACAATGTCTGGCAGGTAGTAGTGATTCACAAATGGGTTTTAATCCTTGTCATTGTTATTGTATGTGTTTAAGATAAGAGCTATAGGTCTGTGATTTTGTTAGAGAATTTCCACTATGACAACATCCCTCCATGAATACAGATTGGTACACTATTTCTTAACTTAGAATCTTAAAGAGTAACCTGGTGGGAGAAGGTCATAAAAAAATTGTGCGCACAGTCACTGAGCTAGCAAATGTTGAAGCAGGTCTCAAATCTAGCTTCTCCTAAATCCAAGGCTTGTTATTCAATATCCCATGCTGTCTCCGTTTTCTTCCAATGAGGTTGGGGTGTTATGGGGCAGACAATCGAACATGGCTATGTATATTACAGAATCCTTGATTTGCAAGGGATTGCAGTGGTCAATGAATATTACCTGTAGTATGAAACTATTATTCTCTTACCTTGATTCACACAATCAATATAGATTTAAAATCAAATTGAATTGAACTCCCAATCTCTATGCAGAAGTTAATAATTTTAGAGTCAGAAGGAGCCTTTGAGAATATCAGGTCCAATTTCTTCATTTTACAGATAAGGAAACTGAGGCCCAGATTAAATGAGGCAGGGTAACATTGGACAGGACATTGCACTTGGAGTCAGGAAGACTTGGCTTAAAATTTTATCTCGGATACTAACTAGCTTTTTGGACAAAGAAAGCACTTAACCAGTGTGTGCCTCCATTTCTGCATCTGTAAAATGAAAGCGTTGACCCTGAGGACCACTAAATGTCCCTTCCAGATTTATGTCTATGATCTTCTGAGTAGTCGAAGGTTATATAGCTAGTCAGTAATGGTTGCAGGGTCGGAATTAGAGTCCAAGTTTCTGCCCTCAGTCCAAAGATCTTTCTACTACCCAGCACTTTATCTCATCACCATTCTCTCCACTATTTATTTAAAAAAAGTGCAACAATTTGCCAGGTTTAAAACAAAGCAAAAGTAAGTTATTCTCTCCTCTAACAAACGAAACATGTGCTATAGTTTTATGTTAATTGTGATGAGAATATTAGAGATGTTCTCCCTTTTAATCCCAGGAGTGTCTTTCTAACCAAGCTCCCTTTTTAATAGCAGCATGTCTGGATGTTCTTGATTCACTCTCCCTCTAGAGGATTTTGTTGGTTAATACAATTCAAAAACAGCCAGGAGAAATTGTATCATATTGAGATTCAACTTAAATCCCACTTGGATATTATTTCTTTCTATTTAATTTGCATTTAGGGCAATATAATCAGTAATGCCTCTCATCTTCAATGTCTCTATTTTTTTTGTTTCTTTGATTTTTATTTGTTTTTAGAATTTCTTTTTCTTTAACTTGAGAAATTGGCAGCTGAGAGGACTGGTTAATTTGAGCAGCAGCCATAACATGGCTGAGGAACACTTTGAATAGGTCAGTGAAAACCAAATCTTCATCATCTCCTTAGAGAGCAGCCAACATTAGGAGTGATGCACCACTAAAGGGTTAGATCTGTAACCAATGGTCATTGAGAGATGTTTGATGGTTACTTCAACATCTGAACTGAGCATGTTCTGAACTTGAAGTCATTACATAAATTGTGTTGTTTTTGTAGCAACTGGGTGCTCCTGAATGTTGTATAAATTGGATGCAAGATGAAAAGGCAGCTCTGGAACCATCAGAGGAGAGGACAGCAAAAGGACTTTACTCTTGGATGAATATTTGTTGATGTCTGGCCAATGTCTGCTCAGGGGCTCTCTTACCCCTGGGTCTCTTACCCTGGGAATTTCCTGGTTGTGGAGAGGAAGCAAAAAATACAACAAATTCCACTGCAATATGCCATGATACTCTGTGGATTAGACCAAATTTTGTCCCCTTGAATAGAACTGGAAGCCTGACATTATATTATGGCCATAGTAAGCAGCTGGATGGAGGAAGAGCATACATTCGCAGCCCAGCATGTCAGGGGATTTTTCTAATCACCCCATTACCTAGAGTTAGCTTGAAGGAGTGTTATAATAATGATGATTTTAATAGCAAAAATAATAATTAAAATTTGGATAGTATTTTAAGATTTCCAAAGCTCTGATTTCTCTCCTCTCCTCCCCTCTTTTTCCCTCTCCTCCCCTGTCCTCTCTGTCCCCCCATATATATATGCATACATACATATATAAAATATACATATATGTATATATATATATAGATATATAGGTATGTATATAGATAGATAGTCAGGCTGTACTCTAGGAAGGATCTAGGTGTTCTAGAAATCATCTTAAAGTTTGATCAGTCTTTTCATTATCTTCTTTGCTAACAATAATAAAGAAAAGAGAGGAAAGAAGATGCTGATACTGTTTTGCTGATGAATGAAGGTACTAATCAGAATTTCAGAGAGGAATTTGTATTCAAAAGTAACCATAATCTTGAAGTAGTTTTAATTAAAGTCAATATGGCCAATATTTAGGCAGAGATACCATATGTAAAAGGAAGGGATTAGACTAGATGACTTCCAAGCTTCTTCCAATTTGAATATTCTATATTCAAATCCCAGCTCTGCCACTTATATTTGTTGTAATATAAAGGGTTCTTACTCAGAAGTGGGAGGAACTGTGTTCGACTCTTACCTCTGCTCCTTACTACCTGCACATAGGAAATGAGCACTTAAGAAATGCTTATTGACTCACTAATCTTAGGGGTTATTATTCAGACATGTCCAGCTCTTCCTGACCCCAGCAAGATAACCACAGGGTTATCATGGGAGTTTCCTCATAGTTCTATTCTTTTTTAGTTCTTATTTTATATGGGAAGGATATGTTTTCCCCAAAATCAAAGCACTGAGGTTCACCCACCTGTTTCACAGGATCAAATGAGACAACAACATGAAAAGCACTTGATATATAAATGCTAGTGATCACTGTCACCATCACCATCAGCCAAAAGTAATATATGAAGTGTTTTGGGGGAAATTGAATCCCATATCTCTCACTCCAGAGTGCTCTAATACTCTTTCCTTTGGTAGAAGGATACTCTATCACTTAACTTTCACCACCCATTCACCTGGTGATCCTCTCTAGGCTTTCTCAGAAGACTTAAAGATGTATCAGAAAATAGTATTCACCACCATGTTCTAACCTCTGAACTTGGGCCCTCAGACACTCACTCACATGCACTATGTGCTAGCATTGACCTGCTTTCCTGAGGAGGGAGCTATCAGGATGGACTCATTCTAAAGGACTAAGAGGATTGTGTGTGTGTGTATGTGTATGTGTGTGTACATGTGTGTGTGTGTGTGTGTGTGCATGTGTGTGTGTGTGTTTATATAGCAAGGTAGATTATTTTTCTCCAAAGCAGATAACTGAACAGAATGGTACCTGATCACCTATTTCCTGAAAATGGAGCTTAGAAATCTAAAACAAAGTTAGGTGGCACTGTGGTTAGACTGCTGGGCCTGGGACTCCTCTACTTGAAATCTAGTCTCAGATACTTACTGGTTATGTGATCTTGGACAAGTCACTTAAACCTGTTTGCCTCAGTTTTCTCATTCAGGAAATGAGCTGGAGAAGGAAATGGTGAATCATTCTAAGAAAACACCAAATGGGATCATGAAGAATTGGACATGACTGAAAAATGAATGAAAGAAATTTGACTTTCTAAAATTCCCCATAAGGAACCAAGATGGTGGAGTAGAAGGATGGACCTGTTATAGTTCTTCCCCCAAAGCCCATAAAATACCTGTAAGAATGACTCTAAAGAAATTCTACAGCAGCAGAAGCCACAAAACTACAGAGTGAAAGAGATTTCCAGCCCAAGACAGCCTGAAAGGCTGACAGGAAAGATCTATCACACCCGGCTTGGAGCAGAACACAGTCCAGACTTGGCCACGTGATGCAGCAAGGCCAGGACTGGAGTAAGCTTCAGGGTGTAGAATCTGGGGTGGCAGCTGTGGTTCCCAGATTCCTTAACCCACAAATGCCAGAGACAGTTCCAAAGGTCAGTGAGAAAGCTCTTTCAACTGGGTGAGAAAGGAGCAGGGTCCTGCCCTACCCCCAGCCACAGGCTGCTGCAGTGTCCATTTTTGGAGCCTAAAAGACTCTGGACCTAAAAAACCCTGGGGGAATCAAGTGGCTGATCTGTATCTCAGCCTTGAGTGGCAGTCCTGAGGTGAGGAGGAGCACTGGCTGGTGGAGTTGGAAGCAGTTGTGGAGAAGGAACCCCACTTACAGATTCTGGGTAGAAAAGCTTATGGTTACTCCCAGACCACAGCACAGGCTAGGAGATGAGTAAACTCCTCTCCCTTGATTGTGCAACTGTGGAGGAACTGAGAATTTACAGATCACCAGAGTATACCCTCCACTTGACAAAAGATTCAAAAGTCAAGGAGCTAGTTGGGAAACTGCCCAAAAAAGGTGAAAAAAATAGGACTATAGAAGGTTATTTTCTTGGTGAACAGGTATTTTGCTTCATCCTTTTGGATGAGGAAGAACAAAGCATACCATCAGAGGAAGACATCAAAATCAAGGCTTCTTCATTCAAAACCTCCAAAATAAATTTGCAATAGTCTCAGACCATGGAAGAGTTCAAAAGAGATTTTGAAAATCAAGTGAGAGAAGTGGAGGAAAAATTGGGAAGAGAAATGAGAGTGATGTGAGAAAATCATGAAAAGTGAGTCAACAAGTTGCTAAAGGAGACCCCCCCCAAAAAAAAATGCTGAAGAAACTAATACCTTTAAAAATAGACTGACCCAAATGACAAAAGAGGTCCAAAAAGCCAATGAGGAGAAAAATGCTTTAAAAAAGCAGAATTAGCCAAATGGAAAAGGAGGTTCAAAAGCTCACTGAAGAAAATCATTCTTTAAAAATTAGAATGGAGCAGATGGAAGCTAAAGACTTTATGAGAAACTAAGAAATTACAAAACAAAACCAAAAGAATAAAAAAATTGAAGACAATGTGAAATATCTCAGTGGAAAAGCAACTGAACTGGAAAATAGATCCAGCAGAGAAAACTGTAAAATTATGGGACTACCTGAAGTCCATAATTAAGAAAAGAGCCTAGATATCATTTTTCATGAAATTATCAAGGAAAACTGCCCTGATATTCTAGAACAAGAGGGTAAAATAAATATTGAAAGAACCCATCTATCACCTCCTGAAAGAGATCTGAAAAGAAAAACTCCTAGGAATATTGTAGTCAGAATCCAGAGTTCCCTAGGAACTCTGGAATATTACAAGCAGCCAGAAAGAAACAATTTGATTATTGTGGAAATACAATCAGGATAACACAAGACCTAGCAGCCTCTACATTAAGTGATTGAAGGGCTTGAAATATGATATTCCAGAAGTCAAAGGAACTAGGATTAAAACCAAGAATGACCTACCCAGCAAAACTGAGTATAATAAGTCAGGGGAAAAAATGGTCATTCAATGAAATAGAAGACTTTCAAGCATTCTTGATGAAAAGACCAGAGCTGAATAGAAAATTTGACTTTCAAACACAAGAATCAAGAGAAGCATGAAAAAGTAAACAGGAAAGAGAAATCATAAGGGACTTACTAAAGTTGAACTATTTACATTCCTACATGGAAAGATAATATTTGTAATTCTTGAGACTTTTCTCAGTATTTGAGTAGTTGGAGGGATTATATACATATAGACAGAGGGCACAGGGTAAGTTGAATAGGAAGGGATGATAACTAAAAAAATAAAATAAGGGGTGAGAAAGAAATATATTGGGAGGAGAAAGGGAGAAGTGGAATGGAGGCAAATTTTCTCTCACAAAAGAGACAAGAAAAAGCTTCTTCAATGGAGGGGAAAAGTGGGGAGGTAAGAAGGAAAATGTGAAGCTTACTCTCATCACATTTGGTTCAAGGAGGGAATAACTTGATGATGAATGCATACTTAATTTGGTATGAAAATCTATCTTACATTACAGGAAAGTAGGGGAGAAGGGGATAAGTGGACTTTCAGAGGGTTGATAGAAGGGAGGGAAATAGGAGGAGGGAGTAATTAGAAGTAAACACTTTTGGGGAGAGACAAAGTCAAAAGAGAGATTGAATAAATGGGGGCAGGATAGGATGCAGAGAAATATAGTTAATCTTTCACATGACTATTATGGAAGTCTTTTGCATATATAGCTTATATTGAATTGCTTGCCTTCACAGTGGGGATGTGTGGGGAGGGAGGGAGGAAGGAAGAGAAGTTAGAAGTCAAAGCTTTAGGAATGAATGATGAGAATTATTATTGCATATAACTGGGAAATGAGAAATATAGGTAATGGGGTATAGAAATCTATGTTGCCCTACAAGAAAAGAGATAAGATGGGGATAAGGGAAGGGAAGGATGTGACAAAAGAGAGGGCAAATTGGGGGAAAGGATAATCAGGAAGCATGGTGTCTTGGGGTAGGGGGACAGAGAGATGGGGAGAAAATTTGAAACTCAAAATCTTGTGGAAATGAATGTTGAAAACTAAAAACAAATAAATTAATTTGAAAATTAAAAAAAAACAATAAAAATTCCCCATAGACCTAGCAAAATTTAACCACTTTTGGTTGAGAGTCCTAAATATTTCTCCTTTTGCCTCTTCCCTCAAACTGATTATGTTGACTATTTTCCAATGGTATTCATTGCAGCATTGAATTTCTAACCCTAAGACTAAACAAAGCATTATTTTATGTTATAACTGTGTATTACATGAGTATCAGAGACAGTGAAGCTTAGTACAGAGCTATGCTCAAAATCAAAGGGAACTGGTTTCAGTTCTACTTCTGACACCTACTACCAGTGTGAATATGGAACAGGCAAGCATTTGAATCTAAAAGTTACCGAATTGTCTCAGATCTGCATTTGTCCAGAGTGTTGTCTGTATCAATGAAATTATATGATTAGTCCCATTAAAAATAATTTGATTTCCTATGCTGTGAAAATGCTTATTTTCTTTTATAAATTAAAAATAAAAATTAAACTGAATTTAAAAAAGTCTCAGACAAAAATGTTAATAAATTTCTCCCTAAGCAAATGAAAAAAAAATGTGTTTTGGTATCATAGAGAGAGGGAGGAAGCTATGGGGCTCACAGAAATCTGGTTTAAGGTTCCTAACTAGGTGACTTTGGGTAAACTGTAGAGCCTTTCATAATCCCCCACCCCCACCCCCATCCCCAGGACTAGAAGTTACAAATGAGTTGCTGTCCTTTTTTGATGGATGGAATTTCCCCATTAGGAATTCCCTCAATCAAGTACTCTTTTCCAGAGTCCTTGGACTTCTCTTTATTTGTTTTTATATTTTGATAATTGAATTTTAATATTACTGGTTTACTTCAAAATCTTCTGTATTTTTAGTATGCATTTTAAAACATTATTCTGAAAAGGGGAACATAGATTTTACTGTACTGCCCCAAAGGTCCAACATTTACATAAAAAGATTGAGAATCCCATGGATAAATGATGAGATGATAGTGCAGACTCCTCCCCATTTCCCTTACCCCACCCCTACATACTATATGTATGTATAATGCAAATGTGTGTGTGTGTGTGTGTGTGTGTGTGTGTATGTGTGTGTATTATCACTGAGCTTTGTAAAAGCCACATTTTTCTTGCACTGGCATTAAGGGCCTAGATGGAAATGCAGAGAACTATTCAAAATGAAAATTTTTTCAAATGCAAGGGATACATTGAAATCCTCAAGCAATCACAGTGCTCACTAAATGACTTCTCATGTACGGTAGCAACTTGACTGGTTCCCCTTCACGACTTCCTCTCTGCAGTCATTAGTATTGTGGTCCATATTTCACATTTTTCTTTCCTTAAAAATGCACTTAGATTATGTTTTTCATCTTGAGGCCCCTTCCTTAACTGCTTTAGAGGCACTCACAGGATAACCGAGGACCCATCACCACCAAGAAATTGGGCAGGTCCATTGTGAGGAATAAATAGATATCTTTTGACTCCATGAGTGGATCGGGCTGGGGAACAGTTGTGGGAAATAGACTGACTCTTATCAGGAGACAGAAGAAGCAGGGCAATTGTGCAAAATAAGACCCGTCTTCCCATCTTCTGCATTTTTAACTTTTCAAAAGATATTTGCTGTTCAATTCCTTCCTTGAAAGGCAACCTAGACAGACTTGATCTTTTCTTTCCAATGTTACCATGGTAATCCAGTTTGACTCTTGCTACTGACCAGGATGGAATAGTTTCCCTGAGCATCACAAACATGATTTTTTCAAAGCTCCTAAGTAAAGTTGGGTTGCTGTCTTAGTTTATCTATGAGTGACAAGATAAACAGGGTACCACATAGTTTTTCGTACTGTTTTTTGCTGTCCTTTCCCACTGTTGATGACCTAGGACCTATCCCATTCCTCAGGATCAAGACCCATATTTCAAGCTAGAAGGAAAAAGTCTTTTAAGTTCTCATCAGGTAGTCACAGACCATGTTTCCCCCAGTATGGACTGGTTTTAATCCTCTTTCTTTCTTTTTCCTGAATTTGCCCGGTTTAGAAAGGAAGATGAGGGGAATGGGAGGGGGGGGGGAGGGGAGAACTCCCATTTTTCTTAGCAAAGCTTTCAGAAAAAAAAAAAGAAAGAAAATATCATTTTCTTCTTCCTCCATTTTATGATTCCAATTTCTTTTTCTTTCTTCCTTTCTTTCTTTCTTTCTTTCTTTCTTTCTTTCTTTCTTTCTTTCTTTCCTTCCTTCCTTCCCTTCTTTCTTTTTTCCTTTCCTTTCCTTTCCTTTCCTTTCCTTTCCTTTCCTTTCCTTTCCTTTCCTTTCCTTTCCTTTCCTTTCCTTTCCTTTCCTTTCCTTTCCTTTCCTTTCCTTTCCTTTCCTTTCCTTTCCTTTCCTTTCCTTTCCTTTCCTTTCCTTCCCTTCCCTTTCCTTCCCTTCCCTTCCCTTCCCTTCCCTTCCCTTCCCTTCCCTTCCCTTCCCTTCCCTTCCCTTCCCTTCCCTTCCCTTCCCTTTCCTTTCCTTTCCATAGCTGTCTGAATCATAGACTCATGCTCATAATAGTTACTCACAAATATTCTGCTAGACACACAAAACTGTAGACCTCCATCGTGTTCCCCTTTTAAGGTAACACAGGTTTTACCTAACGCCTGTTCTTCATTATGCAAGAAATAATTTCACTCACAAATATAGACAGACAAAAGAACCAGTTACATATTTTTCACTGCTATGGTTCAATGATCACTAAAAACAATGGATTTGCCAAGCTTGGAAAGGGAGATGAGGGGAATGGGAGGAGGGGTGGAAGGGAAAGCTCCCACTTTTCTTAGCAAAGCTTTCAGAAAAAAAAAAAGAAAATCTCATTTTTATCTTCCTCCATTTTGATGATTCCAATTCCATAAACCTTGGGAAATGGCTATCAGCAAAATGCCAAGCACCAAATGAGACCTAATAGGGTTAGGATTTGAAATCAGGCAAAGGTTACTAGAAGACGTGAATAGATAGAGAAACAAGGAGCTGGGGGTGGAGCGGGAAGGATGGGGTGATTGTAAAAGAGAAGGAGGTGGAAGCAGGGTAAGAATTGCCTAGGATGCACGAAATCATTTGAAATGCAACTACTGGCAAGAGGGAAACAGTGTGAAAAATTCCTATAAAAGATTTATGAGCTTAGATTTGGGAGCCCTTAGTCTACACAGCTGCAATTATTCATATAATTTTGGGGCTGTGGAGGGCAAAAGAACTCTATTTTTCCCCAGAAAAAAGATGCTTTCTCCATACATATATTTTGCCTTTTTAAAGCATCACACACTGGAAATGGTACTGGTCTGAGAGGCAAGGGGTCTTGGTGCCCATCTCAGTAGCTTAGCTGTGTGTCTTTGGATAAATCACTTACTTCTCTCTCTTGCTCAGATTCCTCATTCTTAAAAGAAGGAATTGAACCAGATGCCCTGCAAATTGCATTTCATCACTAAATCTATTATCCTGGGAGCTACATATGATTTCAGCATCTTAGACAATTTTTGAAGGCTTTGAATTGTAGAAGTGTTGCCCATCTGCACCAGTGGAAGATATTTCTACACAGGGAGTTCCTACTCTGATTTATCGAAACAATCCACTGACCATCCCTCCACTCCTTGCTTGAGAGGAGATGCCAATGTTAGAACATGGGACTTGGAATCAGAAAAATCAGCGATCAAATCTCCCCCTCCCCAGATGCTTACTAGACATGTGACCCTTAGGAAGGTACTTATCTTGTCTGAACCTCAGTTAGCTTACCTGTAAAATGGGGGCAAAGGATAAAGTAAAAAAAAGGTATGCGTGTTTTGCAAAGCTTTATATTTTTATATTCATATCTCTTTTATGAAGTCTGTTTTATTTTGCTTTTTTCAATTCATAAACATTTATTTTCTCTCACAAATATGCCCACAGGAAAAAAAAAAGCATATTTATAACAAATATGCATAGTCCAGTAAATTTCCATATTTCCCATATTCAGTAATGTCTACATCTGATTCTGCATCTTGAGTCCACCCCTTCTCTATTAGGAAGTGAGTAACATGCTTTCTCATCAGTCCTCTGGAATCATGGGTGGTCATTAATTACGTCTCTTTCCATGGAAGGATGGCTCCCTCATTCCCTTCCTCCCTCAGTCCTCACAGAGAGAAGGCTTAATCCAAGTCAGCAGTGGTTTGCCAGGTACAAAACCATAGTCCTGGCTGAGATTTGACAACGCAGGGTAGGTAGGTGCCTGAATCTAAGAGGGAAACTGGCTCATCTTTCTGTGGGGCTCTCAGAAAGTTATTACCTAAAGATTCTCAGTTTGCCATTTCTGGGTTTTAATAGTGGCCTGTCATCTAGAGTGAGGATAGTTGACTGGGTATAACACTTAAGTATAACCTACAGCAAAAGGATTATGGTGCTCTGGTATGAAGGTGTCAATGGAGGGGTTAGGAGTGGGAGTTGCCTCTTGTCTATTTTCAGTGATGTGCACAGGCAGAAAGACACACATACGCACAAACACACGCACACACACAAGAAACAATACCTTCCATCAAGATAATTTCAATCTATCATATTCACTTGCATGCCTTTCTACCCTTTATATTTTTGCTTATTTCTTTATAGCACAGAATCATTTTTTAGGACTTGTGTGGGAAGAGGACTGCCCCCCCCAGTACCCTTTCTGTTAAGCTACCTGTGTTTTACCTCCCCCCCCTCTCCCCACTTCCTCTGCAGGAAAGGAACATCATGGCTAGATAGGCCTCTTGGAGACTTAGTCTCTTGGTACCTCATGTTGTCCTCAGGGACAGGCAGAACAGACCAAGTCTAATCCCTCTGACATACAAGAGACCTTCAAATAATTTTAAAAATATATATAATTCTCTCCAGAATAAATATCCCTAATTCCTTTGACTGATTTCTTATGAGGCGATCTGAGGGCCTTCCACAATTCTAGCTAACCTTCTCTAGATACTGTTCACCTAATCTCTTTATTTTATTTTGCTTCTAAATCCAAACCTGGGCTTTCATCAGTTTAGGGGATTTTGGCTGTGGAAAATGAAGACTGGTAATTTACCTGTCGTTTCTTACCACAGGTATATATGTCTTGTGTATGTATATAACACATGATATACATATGCATACCAAGTGTTTATATATACACATATATGTATCTTTATCTACACACACTTACATACACATATGTAAAAATGCAAATGTGTATATATAATACATATGCAAATATACATGTTACATTGATTATCTTATTTCAATATAATTTGTTTCTTTTGTACTCTTATATTGCTGTTGTTTTTCAATTTCAGGCATAAAAATTATTCTGAGACAGAGTCCATAAACTTCACCAGACTGTCAACCAAAGAGATCCCAGGACACATGGAAAAAATGGTTAAGAACTTTAAGAGAGTTGCCTAGAACAATGAGAAATGAAGTGATTTATTCAGGGTCACAGAGCCCATCTATTTCAGTCAGGACTTAGATTAAGGTCTTTCTAACCCCAAACTGACCAAAGTCAGTCAGTCACAGATCTACTTTAGGTTTTCTTATTGGACAATCAATGTACTTCTTAAAATGGAGTGTCTAGAATTGAGTATATAGAGATGTGGTCTGATTTCTCCACCCTATACCTAGGGCGTTGTAATCTACGATTGTATGTATTTACTTATTTTTCCATCCATTCATTTGTCTATTTGCTGTCTATTTCATCTCTTTCTGTCTCTCTGTCTCTTTCTCTCTCTCTGTCTCTCTCTGTCTCTGCCTCTGTTTCTGTCTCTCTGTCTCTCTCTCTGTCTCTCTGTCTCTGTCTCTCTGTCTGTCTCTCTCTCTGTCTGTCTCTGTCTGTCTCTGTCTCTGTCTCTGTCTGTCTGTCTCTGTCTCTGTCTGTCTGTCTGTCTGTCTGTCTGTCTCTCTGCTCTCTCTCTCTCTCTCTCTCTCTCTCTCTCTCTCTCTCTCTCTCTCTCTCTCTCTCTCTCATATTTATTTTAGGCTTCCACATCAACACACTTCCCTCACAAACCTGCAAGGAAAGTAGTACAGGTATCATTACTCCCATTTTAAAGATGAGAAAACTGAGGCTTTAAGAGCCTTAATACCTTGTTCATGACCTCAGAGATAGTCCTGGAGGTAAGATACAAACCTAGGTGTCCAGATCCTCAAGTCTAAGGCAGTATCTACTGAGAATGCAGCAATGTCTAAAACTCTGACACTGTCAAAATTACATTAAGGATCATTTTCTGTGGAGCTTGTCAGAGGATTCTGTGACCAGGATTTGCTGGGAAGTATTATCTCCATTTTGCAGTTGGAGAATCTTGAGTATATCACTAGTTGGTGATAGTTTTCAAAATAGGATTCCTCTGAGTGCCTGCCAAGTATCTGTCTAAAACATATCCCTTGCAAAGATTTCTCCCATGCATTTGGATTATGAAAAATAGCTGTTTTTTTCCCCATCCCTTTCATTTGGCAACCGAGTACAGGAGTTGATAATCTACAACTTGTAGTCAGAATACAATTCTTTTAGGGGCTCTAAATAGTTGAGGAGGGGCTGCCTCTGGTCTTGTGTCATGGGAGCAGCTACTGGGTCATCCTTTCAGCTCAGGGCTCAACTAGAGCCTCAGAGTCCAGTAACTAAACATTGGGAGCTAACCCAGGAGGAGACGGCTAATTCTTGGCCATATGTGTGAAAGTGTGTATATGCATATGTGTATATATAAGAGTTATAGAGCATATATGTATATATCATATCTAATGTGTCTGTATACATAATACACATATGCACACATATACAACATATATAGATTATATATCACTATATATCAATAGATATATAGATAATTATGTATGATCTATATATGAGGCATATCATATATAAGCTATACTGTATGTATCACATATATGCTATGTATATCTATGTTTATGTATGTACATATATATGAATGTATATACTATATACAGATTATATATTTTCTATCTATATAGATAGAGATAATATGTATATAATCTATATGTGACATATGTAATGTACATCTTTTATATTTACATATTATATATGATATACCTATACATGTGAATGTGCACATATATGCACATATATACGTATGTATACATAGCCAACATATATAGAGAGATTGTCTATCGATGTCTATAGATATATAGATAAATATATGGATATAATCAATATGTGATATATTACATATATTACACATCATATATGATATGCATATCTATGTGTATGTGTGTACTTATATACACACACATATGCAACATATAGAGCATCTATCTGTATCTATCTATAGAAGTATAGATAAATATATAGATACATAATCTAGATATGATCCGTATCATGTATATATTATATATATCATATATATGACACACATCTATGTGTATGTATGTATATATCTATTCATATACAACATATATAGATAAATCTATATACATATCTATAGCTATATAGACAGATCATTATATTATATATACATGTGTATGTGAATATATGTGTACATACACATATACATATTACATATACATGCGTGTAATATCTATGCATATGTTTACACATATATACACATGCACATGTGTATATGTTTGTGTAGATGTGTGTGTATGTGTGTAAATAAACTTTCCTCCATTTGCACCCTTGTGTCTGCCGTCCTACTTCACATACTTCCAGATCAATGAAGAAAACAGGGCTCTGAACAATCAGAATTTCTATATTTCATCCAAGCAGAGTACTACAAATACTTCCAGCTGTGGAGAATTGACTCTGTCCCCATTCATTCTGAAAACCAAAACTGTACCAAGTGATGTTTGGTCAAACTGCTAACAGAAGGACATTGATATAATCTGGAGAGCAATTAGAAGGGAAGGGCAGGGATGGTGGTAAAGCAGCATTAACTTTCGTCCCACATGTGGGTCAGTTTAAGGAACTGGTAGTGTTTAGTCTGACTGGTCCATGATATCAGTCTTTAAGTAGCTGAAGGGCTGTCACTAGAAGAGGCATTAGAGTTTCTCCCCTTGGCCCCGAAGGGCAGAACTGAGAATAATGGGTAGAAGATAGAATGAGGAATTCTTTAGATTGATGCAAGGAAATCTTATTAACAACTGGAGCTCTCTGGAAGTAGAATGAGGGGAATGGGATTCCCCCTCAGTTGAGGCCTTCCATCAATGCTGAGGCACATGTCAAATATGTTGTATAAGGGATCCTTGTTCAAGCATAGGTTGAACCATACGGCCTCCATGATCCCAATTCCTCATGGTGACTGAGATAGAATAGGGCATCAAAGAGTTCTGATGAGTTCCCATTCCTGGGATCAGAGGCTGAGAGCTAGAAAAGACTTCCCGGGCCAACTTCCTCATTTTACAGCTAGCATTTGTATAGGGTTGAAGATTTGCAAAGTCCTTTGCAAATATTATCGTAGCAACCCTGGGAGCTAGACATTATTATCATTTTTACAAAAGATGAAACTGAGGTAGCCAGAGTTTAAGTGACTTATGCAGGGTTACACGACTAAGTGTCAGAGACCATGTTTAAACTCAGGTTTTCCTGATTTTAGGTCCAGGGCTCTATCCCCTGAAGAACACCAGACTGTTACCAATGATGTACTAAAGATCACACAGGTAGTAAGTATCAGAATTTGAACCCAGGCCTATTGACTTGGGGCACCTAGGTGTCACAGTGGATAAAGTATTTTCTGGTCCTGGAGTCAGGAAGACTCATCTTCCTGAGTTCAAATCTGACCTCAGATACTTTTTAGCTGTGTAACACTGAGCAAGTTATTAACCTTGTTTGCTTCAGTTTCCTCATCTGTTAAATGAACTAGAAAAGGAAATGATAAACCACTCCAGTATCTTTACAAGAAAACCCCAAATGGGATCACAAACATTTGGACATGGCTGAAATGGTTGAACAAAAACGACCACCTCTGATCCAAGTCAATGCTCTTTCCACTGCCCCAAATCATTAATCCAGTGGTACCCTAACAGGCATTTTTCAGCAATACTTTTGCCTAATGGCTTAATATTCTCTCTCCTTTCCTTTGTTTATACCTTGATTAATATTATTAACAACATTTATATAGCACCTATTATATATCAGGGACCATATTAAGCGTTTATATTATCTCATTTGATCCTTACTACAACCCTGGGAGGTAGGCACTATTGTTATACTTATTTTACAGCTGAAGAAACGGAGGCAAACAGAGGTCAAGTGACTTGCCCAGGGTCACACAGCTAGATGTATGAGACCAGATTTGAACACATCTTCCTATTTCAGGCCCAGCACTGTATCTACTCCATCACTTAGCACTTAGATATTTCTTTGCATCTATAATATTTCTCTGGTTTTCTCTATTTCTATTCCAACTCCTAGATTTTTACTATCAATCAATTAATGAACATAGTAGGTGATCTACTATGGGCCAGGCATTGTGCTAGGACACAAAGAAAGGCAGCTCCCAGTCTAATAGGGAAAATAATATGTAAATGACTGAATAAACCAGATGTATCCAATATAAAGGAGAATATAATATATAGAGATGAAGGTGACTAGGGAAATGAGTTTTAGCTGGGGGGAGCGAGGAGAGGTGTCCCAGGGATAGTGAGTGAAGCCATTGTAAAATCCACTGTCACAGCCTTTCCAGCACTGATTTGGTTGGGTTAACATTTTTACTAGTGACTTGGGATAAAGACAGATTGTATACTCATAAAATTCACAGATGATACAAAGATGAGAGTAATACCTAATGACTAGATGATAAAGGACTTTGATAGACCAGAGCAGAAATCAGCAAACTTCAGTCCAGGGGCCAAATTAAGCATCCTACCTGTTTTTACATGGCCCATCAGCTAAATCTAGTCTTTGTGGGCTGTACAAAAGCAGACTTCAGGACAAATTGGCCCCTGGGCAAGTTTGCCCATTCCTGGGCTAGATTATTGGGTTGATTCTAACAAGCTGAAATGCAACACAGGGAAATGTAAAGTCTTATACTTGGATACAAAAAATTAACTTCACAAGCATAAAATTGCTATAAATGGTTAGATAATAATTGATCTAAAAAAAAAGACTGAGGGATTTTAGTGGATTGCAATCTCAATATGAGTCAGCAATGCCTGTGATAGCCCAAATAGTGAATGTGGTGTTGGGCTACATTAGGAGAGGGAGAGCTTTCAGGAATAGGGAGATGATAATCTGACCCTACTCTACCCTCATCAGACCTCATTTAGTGGATTGGGTTCACTTCTGGCTACCATTTTGATAAACTGGGGAATGAACAAAGGAGGGAAGCCAAGATGGAGATGTAATTAAGTCAACATTATACCAGGGACACTGGAAAGGACATGTTATGCTTAGCCTGGAGAAGAGGTCCATGTTGGGGAGAGAGGCATGATGATAGCTATTGTCAACCTTTAACAGAGTTTGTGCTAAAAAGAGACAAATGAAATAGTTTCTATGTACACATTTTAAGTTCTCTCAAACTGGCAGCATGTATTGGATGGGAGTTACAGTCCAGGACTGGCTCCATTTGGGAGTTGGGGTGCCCAGTTTATACACTCTTTCAATAGGGGCTGATATCACCCTGCTTCCCTATCAGATCACCCTCCCTCCCCCACCCATACCAGATCACTCCCAACCTTGGGCTTTCTGGGCAGAAGAATCTGCCTCTACCCAAGCCTGAGCAGAATACAATGGAGCTTCCATACATTTGATAAAATCTATTCAGGCTTGGGTTTGGGCTCTGATAAGGCTCAATACAATCTCATTATCAGTGTGTGTGTGTGTGTGTGTGTGGGGGGGGGTGTTCATCCTTCCTTGCCAAAGAAGACCATGCCATCAGAGAAATGATGACATGACTTGCACTTGACTTTGTTTTGAGTGAGAGAGGGCTATGCAGGTCACCAGCCTCACTTCTTCTCCAGAGCCGTCTGAATCCAGTGACCAGGATGACTGGAGATGAACCAGGATGAGGCAATTGGGGTTAAGTGACTTGCCTAAGGTCACACAGCTAGTGAGTGTCAAGTGTCTGAGGGGAGATGTGAACTCAGGTCCTCCTGACTCCTGCACTGGTGCTCTATCCACTGCACCACCTAGCTGCCCCCATTATCAGTAATATCTCTCCTAGTGAAGAACTTTAGAAAAGGGGGAGAGAGATGAAACTTGTCCTGTTTTCTGGTTTTAGAAGGCAGAACCAGAAGCAATAAGCTTTATTTAAAATTCCTTCCTCCCTCCCTTCCTCCTTTCCCCCATCCCTCTCTTCCTTCCTTCTTTCTTGGTAATTGGGGTTAAATCACTTAACCAGGGTTATACAGCCAATGAATATCTGAGGCTAAATTTGAATTCCAGTCTTTCTGACTCCAGGGCTGATGCCCTATCCACTGTGCCACACCCTCACCTTTTCTTTTTCTTGGACATTTCAAAGAAGAAAATCTAAGCTTGATTTTTGGGGGGAGGGGGAGAATCAACTTCCTAAGAATTACAGCTGTCCATAATTGGAATAGGCTGCCTCCAGTGTTGGTAGATTCTCCATAGATGGAGGTCTTCAAGTGGAGGCTGGATGACCCATTCATGACGTCATAGTGGGGGTTACTTTTGTATGTAGATGGTTCCTGAGGTCTCTTCTGTGAATTTATAATTGTTCCAAGAGCAAAATAAAGACAAGGAAATGAAAGTGTGTGTGTGTATGTGTGTGTGTGTGTGTGTGTGTGTGTGTGTGTGTGTGTGTGTGTGTGTGAGTGTATGCTCGTGCACGTGTACACATTTGAGGCAGAATGGTGACTTTATACATGAATTGAGACCCAAGAAAGTTAAATGACTTGCCCAAGATCGCATAGACAGACTACGACTTAGGAGAATTACATCTTCACCTCCCAGGTGCCTGAGACATTTAAAAAGTATTGTCAAATTGAAAGAAATGTTTTAATTGTTTAAAACAAATGTTTTAAATGATGGTATAGCAAAGAAGAGAAGATGTGTTAGTAGCTTTGCTTATTCTTTTTTCTTTTCTCTCCTTCTCCCTTCTCTTCCCTTCTCCTTTTCTTTCTTTTCCCTCCCTTTTTTTTGCCCATATAATCTTTAGCCAAGCAAGGCCTTTTAAATTCTGGGATTACCAAAGTTACCAGCACTATCACAGGACAGCAAAGCCTGCTTCACAGTGACCATTGAGAAACTAGAAACTTAAAAAAAATTCTCCTCTCCCTTCCCAGAGAAGCAAACACATAGGAAAATTTTAAATAGAAACAACTGAAGACTCCCTTCAGCCAATCCCCGAGGGAGCACGTTCTTACTTCCAAAAGATCTATTTTATTTCACAGATTAATATTTAAAATCTTTTTCCTCCTCCTATTTGAAAGTGTAAAGTCTTTGGCTCATGTTCCGATATGTCCTTTTTAGAATCTCTGGGGGCTTGTGTTGGTCAGCCAACATACGCACAAGCTTAGTTTACTAAGGCTCTCCTGTGTCCCTCTCCGCTGGGCTGAGCTCCTCTGGGCCTGGCCTGCCCACATTGCTTGATGAACATATATGGCTCCATGTTAGGACTTCCATGCTGTCTTTTGAGCCCTGCCTGGGTGATCCTCCCTTTCACCTTCCTTTGGCTTGAGACACAACACTTTCAGTATCCAATATTTTCACCACCATTTTTTTTAATATTATAGCCATTTTCCCACTTCCCTTCCAGAAAAATACCATCTATTCAGCTTTTTATTAGGCCTGCCATGCCAAAGATGTAGAACTGGAGCAATTAAGCCAAGCAAATAAAATATTTATCAACAATTACGCATTGTGGGATGGAGGGGAGTGCTATAGAATCTAAATGGGGCAGACTTTCTTCCCCCTCATAAATAAACCTATTGCCATATGGTCTACCCAGATCAGTACACAGAGAGATGATGGGAAGGGGGAGGGTGTAAAAAAACCCAGGTCAAAATTTATATTGGAAGCCAAGTCAGCTCTTGTCAGTTACCTGAGCCTGGTAGTCTCAAAGGGCTCCCAACAAACAATATTGGTTCAGACCCCTGCTAAGTAAGCTTGGGAAAGACAGCCCACTGACTGCTCCCATGAAAACCAAGAAGAAATCCAAATAGAAGTAAGCCAAAGGACAAACTTTAAAATGGAGGGGAAGGTAAGAGGAACAGAGTGATTTCTGAATGAGATAAAGTCTGGTATTTCTCCTAGCTTTAAGAAACTAAAAAATAGTCTCCCTTAAACATAGACATGTACAGATAAATAGGTAACACTTCCATGCCAACACACACACACACACACACACACACACACACACACACAATGTCATTTTATTTAGAGAAGCAATTCTCTCTTTGGTTCCATTAAATCACTTTTTGAAATCAATATTTTAAACTACTGTTTCAGCCAACTAGAATTTATTAATTTCCTACTCTGTCAGGCTGATCTCAAATATGCTCAGATGGTTCCTAAAATGGCCTACAAGGTTTTCAGGTATTGTGAGAATTGATCCTCAGTGTAGGTCTATAAGCAAGCAGTCAGTCCAGTCAATAAGCATTTATTAGACATTGACTATATGCCAGGCCCAGGGTGTGTGTGTGTGTGTGAGTATGTGTGAGTGTGTGTGTGTGTGTGTGTGTGTGTGTGTGTGTGAAGAAGACTAAAAGACAGTCCCAGCTCTCAAGAAGTTCATGGTATAATGATAACATGCAAACAATTACACATAAACAACATACAATTAACAGAGGAAAGGCATTAGAGTTAAAGGTCATACAGGGAGCCTCCAAGGTGGTATTTGAATTGAAGTCCTTGACTGCAAGACCAACTTTCTTTCCAATGAAGTCCCATCAAATAGCCTCCCATCATTCTCTCTGTCTTCATTAAGTTAGTGAAGGAGTCTAGAAAGGGTGACAGTGTGATATACTAGATAAAAAGCAAGAATGGAATTCATATCCTCCTTCCAGGATGTGCCAGCTGTGTGACCAGACCCAAATCTCTTAAGTCCTCTAAGTCTCAGTTTTTTCACCTGCAAATATGGTGAAAATTTTATCTGTAGTATCTATGTGACAAGGATGTTGTGAGGCTCAAACAATAAAATTTAGTTTAGCTGACTCATTTACACGGACCAATAATCATGGAGATGAGAGAGAACACCGATGGGGGCTTATCAGTCATGGCATTAAGAAACCACCTCTTGACCCCTCAAGTCTGTGTCTAGAGCTGTAAGGGGGCACAAAAGCATTAGCAGCTTGGAGGATTCAACCTGTGCCTAAATGTGGGGTACTATTTTGTCAGAAAAGTCTCTTGTTGATTGGAACTCCAATTTTTAATTAAGTAATTAATTTTTTATTTATTTAACTTTTAACATTCATTTTCACAAAATTTTGGGTTCCAAATTTTCTCCCCTTCTGTCGTCTCCCCCCACCCCAAAGCACCGAGCATTCTAATTGCCCCTATCACCAATCTGCTCTCTCTTCTATCATCCCTCTCTGCCCTTGTCTCCATCTTCTCTGTTGTCCTGTAGGGCCAAATAACTATCTATACCCCTTTACCTCTATTTCTTATTTCCTAGTGGCAAGAGTAGTACTTGACAGTTGTTCCTAAAACTTCGAGTTCCAACTTCTTTTCCTCCCTCCCTCCCCACCCCTTCCCTTTGGAAGACAAGCCATTCAATATAGGCCAAATCTGTGCAGTTTTGCAAATGACTTCCATAATAGTCATGTTGTATAAGACTAACTATATTTCCCTCCATCCTATCCTGTCCCCCATTACTTCTATTCTCTCTTTTGATCCTGTCCCTCCCCATGAGTGTCGACCTCAAATTGCTCCCTCCTCCCCATGCCCTCCCTTCCATCATCCCCCCTACCCTGCTTATCCCCTTATCCCCCACTTTCCTGTATTGTAAGATAAGTTTTCATACCAAAATGAGTGTGCATTTTTATTCCTTCCTTTAGTGGAATGTGATGAGAGTAAACTTCATGTTTTTCTCTCACCTCCCCTCTTTTTCCCTCCACTAATAAGTCTTTTGCTTGCCTCTTTTATGAGAGATAATTTGCCCCATTCCATTTTCTCCCTTTCTCCTCCCAATATATTTCTCTCTCACTGCTTGATTTCATTTTTTAAAGATATGATCCCATCCTCTTCAATTCACTCTGTGCACTCTGTCTCTATGTGTGTGTGCGTGTGCATGTGCATGTGTGTGTACGTAATCCCACCCAGTACCCAGATACTGAAAAGTTTCAAGAGTTACAAATATTGTCTTTCCATGTAGGAATGTAAACAGTTCATCTTTTGTAAGTCTCTTATGACTTCTCTTTGCTGTTTACCTTTTCATGCTTCTCTTCATTCTTGTGTTTGAAAGTCAAATATTCTTTTCAGCTCTGGTCTTTTCATCAAGAATGCTTGAAAATCCTCTATTTCATTGAAAGACCAATTTTTCCTCTGAAGTATTATACTCAGTTTTGCTGGATAGGTGATTCTTGGTTTTAGTCCTAGTTCCTTTGACTTCTGGAATATCCTATTCCACGCCCTTCAATCCCTTAATGTAGAAGCTGCTAGATCTTGTGTTATCCTGATTGTATTTCCACAATACTTGAATTGTTTCTTTCTAGCTGATTGCAATATTTTCTCCTTGACCAGGGAACTCTGGAATTTGACCACAATGTTCCTAGGAATTTCTCTTTCTGGATCTGTTTCAGGCGGTGATCTGTGGATTCCTTGAATACTTATTTTGCCTTCTGGTTCTAAAATCTCAGGGCAGTTTTCCTTGATAATTTCATGAAAGATGATGTCTAGGCTCTTTTTTTGATCATGGCTTTCAGGTAGGCCCATAATTTTTAAATTGTCTCTCCTGGATGTATTGTCCAAGTCAGTTGTTTTTCCAATGAGATATTTCACATTATCGTCCATTTTTTCATTCTTTTGGTTTTGCTTTGTGACTTCTTAGTTTCTCATGAAGTCATTGGCCTCCATCTGCTCCTTTCTAATTTTGAAAGAACTATTTTCTTCAGTGAGCTTTTGAACCTCCTTTTCCATTTGGCTAATTCTGCTTTTGAAAGCATTCTTCTCCTCATTGGCTTTTTGAACCTCTTTTGCCAATTGAGTTAGCCTATTTCCAAGGTGTTATTTTCTTCAGCATTTTTTGGGGTCTCCTTTAGCAGGGTGTTTGCTTGTTTTTCATGCTTTACTTGCATGTCTCTCATTTCTCTTCCCAGTTTTTCCTCCACCTCTCTAACTTGATTTTCAAAATCCCTTTTGAGCTCTTCCATGGCCTGAGCCCAATGAGCGGGCTGGGATACAGAAGCCTTGAAGTTTATGTCTTTCCCTGATGGTAAGCATTGTTCTTCCTCATCAGAAAGGAAGGGAGGAAATACCTGTTCACCAAGAAAGTAGCCTTCTATAGTCTTATTTTTTTTCCCTTTTCTGGGCATTTTCCCAGCCAGTGACTTGACTTCTGAATATTCTCTTCACACCCACCATGCCTCCAGATCCTCCCAGCCAGAGCTTGGGGTCTGAGATTCAAATGCTGCTTCCCAGCCTTAGGTCTTCAGTGGGGCGGGGCTGCTATTCAATGTGAGATTAAGTTTAGGTGCTCAGGTGGGGACAGGGCTGCCTCACAGGCTCAGTTCCCTCAGGGTGTTTATGCAGAGACCTTCAACAATGGATCCAGGTTCCTGCCTGCTTGAGGAGCCCCAGTCTGCTCCCGCATTCCGCTGCTGCCTCCCGAGGAGGCCTGAGTTATAGGGGCACCCCACTCCCCTCTCGGGAAGCCGAGAAGACCCTCTCACCAACCTTTGGGGCCCGTGGGTGGAGGGACCCGCGCGGCCACTGGAGATTCTGTCCCTGAAGCCTGCTCAGATCTGCTCCTCTTGGTGCCGCACGGCCAAAGCGGGGCCAGGCTCTGCTCCGTGTCCGGGGCGTGACGGACCTTTTGCGTCAGAACTCTCTCGAACAGAAATCTCATCTGCTCCATTGTTCTGTGCCTTCTGCTGCTCCAGAATTTGTTGGGAGTTCTTCTTTACAGGTATTTTATGGGCTGTGGGTTCGGAGCTAGCGTATGTGTATCTTTCTATTCTGCCATCTTGGCTCCGCCCCCCCCCCCCAATTTTTAATTTTTTAAAAATTTATTTATAGAGGTGGCAGTGGTCATGGATTTAGAAAGACTCAAGTTCAAAACCAGCCTCTAAAACTTCCTAGCTGTGTGATTCTGGGCAAGTCATTTCTACCTATTTCCTTAACTATAAAATAGGGATGATAATAATAGCACCTATCTCTCAGGGCTATTGGGAGGATCAAATGAGATAATATTCGTAAAAATTAAATGAAACAAAACACACAGAGAGAAAACACAGCACAAGGCTACATAAATGCTTATTCCCTTTATGTAGATTGGGACTAGATAGATCTCTGCTTGCATCGGTAATGGAAAAGTCCCAAATGAACAAAGGGAATGAATTTCATGTACAGGGAAATGATGGTGCCATTGTACTGTGTCCTCATCAGACCTTTTGTGGAGTACTGTGTTCAGTTCCTGCTCCCCAGTTTGAAAAGGGCAAAGATAACGGGTGATCCTACAATAAAGAGATTCAACACCTTCATTTCATTTTAAGAGTGTTTCATTTTTGAAGTAATTGAGGTTAAGTGACTTGTCCAGGGTCACATCATAGCTAGTGAGTGTCTGAGGCTGGATTGAAACTCAGGTTCTCCTGACTCCAGGGCTGGACTGTGCCGCTTAGCTGTCCCCACCCCCCTTTAAGATTCTTATGGAGTTGTCTAGGGCAGGGAGAACTTTTACCTAGGGTCATACTACCAGGGTGTGTCAGAATCAGGATTCAAACCCAAGTCTTCCAGATTTCAAGACCGGCTCACTATCTCCTGTATCAAACTAATTTTCACTGTCTTTAAAAGCAACCTGTCTCTAGGTGGCTCAATGGTTAGAATGTGAGGTCTAGAGTCAGGAAGATGAGAGCAAATCTGGCCTCAGACACTTATTCACTGTGTGACCCTGTGCTAGTCACTTTATCCTGTTTGCCTCAGTTTCCTCAATTGTAAAATGAGCTAGAGAAGGAAATGGCAAACCCCTCCAGTATCCTTGCCAAGAAAATTCCAGATGGGGTCCCAAAGAGGCAGATATGACTGAACAACCACAAAAAATATTTCACTGTACCCCTGGCTTATTGACATTTTTTTCCTTGAATGAGGTCATGGCCTGTGCTATACTGCTTTCACATTAACTAGATTTGCTCAGGGATCTCATATTGATGCCAGTCTCCTGTGTTTTTCCAGAAGCCCAAGTAACTGACTTTTTAAATGCACCCATTAGCAAGCCATAGAGGTTGATTTGATCTGATCAGCCCATAAATCACTTGGTTACCCACAAAGATTGAGGATCAAACTAGCAGCTGCTGCCTTCCCAAGGTTTCTCAGGCTATAGAGATCTCTCCCACTTCAAAGTTTTGCCTAAAAGAAGGGAGATAATGGGATTAAGAGGCTGAGCCCATTTTTAAGGCTACTGAAAACTAGGTCATTATTGAGATTAACTGGAAGGATTAAAAAGATTTAGAAAGGTGATGAGATAGTGATTTGCATATTGCTAGAAAGACCTCTGACTCCTCTAGACTCCTCAAAGGCCAGCAGCCCAGCAATTTATTCCTTGTAAATTACTCTGGCCTGATTTTTGACCTTGAACAAATAATCAGTTTTTCTACCCTAGATTTATTTTCCATAATCCATCAATCATGTTGCTTTGGGAATTCAGAAAATGAAGCAGAAGAGAGTTCACTTCATGGAATAATGCTGAAATAATACCAAAGACCAAACTGAGCTATGCCTCAGTTTGCCTGGGGAGTATTTGTGAAAGGGTTTTAACTGTCAATTAAACTCAGAATGATGTGTACCAAGTTCCATAGGATCCCACCTTTTGACACCTTAGGCCAGAAGAGATCATAGGATGGTAGAGACAGACAAGGGAACTTCAGAGGGTCTTACATCTAAGTCCCTCATTTTACAGACAAGGAAACTGAGTCCCATAGAGGTGAAATTATTTGCCTGTTTTGAAATCAGTTTTATAATGCAAAGAAGAAAAATGAGTCCATGAGACAGAGGGTCCCAAAAATTCAAATAAGCAAATTTTATTGCAAGAACATCCTCATATTGGGTTGGACAAATCTTCAGAGTTTTAGCTGCTTTTGCACTGGATATAGAGATAGAGGTGAGATGCTTAGGAAAGTTCAGTGCTCAGATTTAGAGGGTCACTAACCTAAGTCATCAATTAGTAATTAATTCATAATTAAGAAATGAGTACTAGCAATTAACCCCTGGCTGCTAGTGATTATTTGTGGCTACCTGGCACTTCTGTTGAGTCCTAACAAAGCCTGGCACTGAGCCGGTCACAATGACCACCAAAAGGTCTCTACATTGTCCAAGGTCAACGTAAAGGCTGGGTTAAGAACCCAGATCTTTTGACTACAACCATCTTCCTGCCACTGCTCTAATAGGTATATGAGAAAATGTATTCTAAGTAGGTTTTCTGCTTAATTAGCTAGCGTTCTTATGCAATAAACATTGATTAAGTGCCTATGCTTCAGGCACTGTGCTAAGTATAAACTGCAATGGAGTGTCCAATAATTGAATGATCCAATAGAAATGATTAAAATGAGACAACAGGACCTAACTTCATATGTCCTTTGCCCAGATGCTATCAGTCCATCACTTCTCTTGGTAGATCCTTTAGAAGACATCTGTCCTAGCTCATGGAATTCTTCCTCTCTTTTTCTTGATATTTTAAACATGCCACTGAGTCATACAGGACTCCCATTGGCCACCCCCGACTCTTTTAATATAACTAGGCCACCTTCTTTTCCTTTAGGCCATCTTGATGAATATTGAAGGTACTGGGCATGCTCAGCTTGGAAAAGGGAAGACTGGGGGATCCCATAGTTGTTCTCAAGTGGAAAAGGATCTTACACTTGCTTCATGTGGTCCTATAATGCCAGGATAAATAGATACAATAGATATAAATTTAATTTCAATTTCAGGAAAAAATTCCCCTGAATTTGAGTTGTCCCAAAGTAGAATGGCTTGCCTGGAGAGATAGCATTTCCTTGGCTTAAAGGTCTTTTTTTCAATCTTTCTTTTTCATATTTTATTAATTTTTTTTATATTCTTATTAAATACATTTTCACTTTAGTCATGCTGTATAGAAGAATTAAAATGAATGGGAGAAACCACGAAAAAACAAAACATAACACAAAGGAAAATAGTCTGCTCCATTATGCGATCCAATTCCATAGTTCTTTCTCTGGATGTGGAAGGAATTTTGCCTTGGGTCCATTGGAACATTTTAAGTCCTTGCATTGCAATGAAAGGCTAAGTCTACCAGCAGAATTCTGCACACATGCGGTTGTTGCTGTGTACAAAGTTCTCCTGGTTCTGTTCCTTTCACTCAGCATCAGATTATATAAGTCCTTCCAGGACACTCTGAAGTCTTCCTGTTCATCATTTCTTATAGCACAATACTATTCCATTACATTCAAATACCACAACATGTTCAGCCATTCCCCAATTGATGGGCATCCCCTCTATTTCCAAGTCTTGGCCATCACAGAGAGAGCTGCTATAAATATTTTTGTACATGTGGAACCCTTTCCCATTTTTATGATCTCTTTGGGATACAACCCTAGAAGCGATATGGCTGGGTCAAAGGGTATGCACATTTTTGTAGCCCTTTGGGCATAGTTCCAGGTTCCTCTCCAGAATGTTTGAATCAGCTCACAGCTCCACCAACAATGAATTAGTGTTCTAACTCTCTCACATCTTCTCCAACATTTATCATCTTCCTGTTTCGTCATGTTTGGCTTAGAGGTCTTTAAGCAGAGATTAGACAAACCCTTTGATGGGTATGTTATAGCAGGAATTTCCTTTGTGTATGGGTTGACCAGATGGCCCCTGAAGTGTCTTCCTATTCTCAAATTCCGTGACCTTGTTAAACCCTGAAACATTGCATTGCCTACTAAATGGCGTTATAGATTCTCAGACTTAGTGGTCCATCCCCAAAAAGAATGCTAAGCTACAGAAGGCCTAAGTAGTCATCCAGACTGTTATTATTGGATGGGATTGTGGAGGATGACCATCAGAGTGAGAACTATAATATGTAGAGGTTGTCCATTAGCCCAAGGGATAGTTCATAGTCTATGAATAGCCAGTATAAGCACAATTAATAGAAACCAGAATTGGAAAAGAGGTGTAGAAAAGACTAGACCTTTGCCTCAAATCTGGAAAGCAGTTTTAATGACCTCAAGTTTCTTCCTCTTAAAACAATAACCAGCTCTTAACCTCAACGTTGATGCCACAGGGGAAAATCTTAGAATACCACCAATATCAAACCCTAAAAATAAAGGAAATCAAATTAATGGTTATTCTCAGGGCAAAGAAGGGGTTCATAATAGATGTGGAGGAGCTGCAACACATTGCCAACCAAGAATTGTACCTGAGATATGAAATAATGGAGTATTAACAGCGGAACAGAAAATGTTATTCAGCCTACAGTCTTGATAATCAGTAAAGGTTGCTTGTCTGTCTCTGTTGCTATTTATTTACTTATTATTGATAGATTGTAAGGCTCAGACGATAGCAAGGTATTCTGTAAACTTAGACTGATTATAAAATGCAAGTTGCTAAGCATTTGGCTGCTATCACAAAATCAGAGAGGCTTACTATATAACAATGGTTTCAAACTCAAATACAAATGAGGATCACTAATCATATAAGAATCCCTGTTTGAAAATGTAATGTTATCTATATTTTATTGTCTTTTTACCTGTTGTGTTAAATATTTCCCACTTATATTTTAATTCCATCCTAGACATACTTGGGAGTGATATAGGCACATTTTTAAAAACTTTGGTGCATGGGATACTCAATCAGAAAGTCAACAAGCATTTATAATGTGTGCCAGAACCTGTGCTAAGTACTAAGAATACAAAGAAAGAAAAAAAAAAGTCAGCAACATTCCCTACTCTCAAAGATTTCACGGTCCAATGGAGGAGACAACAGAAAAACTATGTACAAACTAGATATATACAGGATAAATTGGACAAAATCAACAGAGGGAAGTATTAGCATAAAGGGGGGATCAGGAAATGTTTCTTGCAGCTGAGACTTGAAGAAACACAAGGCAGCCAGCAGATAGTAATAAGTAGGGAGAGAATTCTGGACTTGGGTGTAGTGAGAATAAGTTTTACAGCCTTAATAAGATGGTGGGCAGCTAGGTGGTACAGTGCATAAAGTATTAGACCTGAAGTCAGGAAGACTCATCTTCTTGAAGTGAAATCTGCCCTCAGACACTAACTGGCTTTGTAATCCTGGGCAAGTCACTTAACCCTGTTTGCCTCAGTTTCCCCATCTGTAAAATGAGTTGGAGAAAGAAATGGCAAGTCATGTCAGTATATTTGCCAAGAAAATCCCAAATGGGTCTTGACAATGGAAATGACCAAATAACAACAAAAAGTTTTGCCAATTTAGCAAAACAGATTCCATTTTGTTTTAAGCCTATATTTTGTGATTGAGTTGTTTGAATAAGTTGTTTTTCAATAAAAAAAAAAAAAAAAGCACCTGTGTGGGTATGGCATAGTAAGCAATCTATTTATATTTTTTTATATTAATTTTATTTTTAGTGTTCCACAATCACTACCATAAAACTTAGATTTTTTTTTTCCTTTTGAGGAGTGTTTGTAATGAGTATTTCCATCTACTAGCTTCTATAAGCAATGACAACTGGCAGTTCTTGTGCACTGTATGTTACAGTGGGGATTTTGCTTTTGTTGTACAGTTATTTCAGCCATGTCCAACTCTTTGTGACTCTATTTGGGGCTTTTTTGGTGAGGATATTGGAGTGATTTTCCATTTCCTTTCCTAGCTCATTTTATAGAAGAAGAAACTGAGGCAAGTGGTGTTAGGTGACTTGCCCAGAATCCCTTAACTACTAAGTGTCTGAGACTGGACTTGAACTCATGTCTTCCTGACTCCAGGACTGGCTTTCTATGCATTATGGCACCACCTAGATTGGGAACAGACAGTGAAAATGTATGGAGTAACATGGATATTCCAGGATCAGTAAGGAGGCTAGTATGTATGTAGTTGAGGGGAAAAAAAGGATATGTGTGTGTGTATGTTTCTATATGTATAGACACACACATACATGTCTACCAATATGTACACACATGCATACATATATACACATACATGCACTTATGTATGTATGCATGTATAAGCCAAGAAGACCTAGACCTTGCTATGAGACCTAGGTCAAGGTACAGAACTTCTCTATGCTTTACATACCTTTAAAATCACAGGCCCATTCTATTTCCCTAAAAAATGGATGCAGTTTATTGAAATGTTGGCTCCAAAGTTCTGATCATATTTAAGAATCTAGAGGTTTTTTTAATGACTCACTTTCTTTTATTAAATAATTCTTAATTAAATGTTGTTTTCTAAAAAAAATTATTTTATTTTAAATTCAAAGAGCAAAACAAGAATTTCCATAATGCAGTACAATAAAGATGATTGCATTACCATAATTTCTCCTAATATCCCTCTCCCTGCCCTCCCCACCATAAACTATCCCATATGACAAAAAAAAAAAAAAAAGAGGGAAAAGATCAGCATAAGTGAACAATATATCAAAACGTCTGAAAATAGATATCACACTTGTGGGCCTTTCTTTTGCCTCTGCAGATGGGTGAAATTGGGAGAGTAAAGACTTTTGGCATCAAAGGAAAACTGACCATATTATAATGAGACTATGATAGTGATATGGAAAATGGATCACAAACTGAAAACATGTGAAACTAATAGGATATCTTTTATAGACTGATAATATTATCTTCCTTAATAATTGAATTTAAATTCGATCTCCTTTACCTGTGGTCAGTATTTCCAAACCATATTCTGTGGGAGAGGGAAGATGTAATGTGTTTGGATTTTTTTTCTTCTCTATTAAAGACAGAGCTAGTGTGGGATAGGGGGATGAGTAGGGAGGAGACTGCAGGCCCAGAATCAAAAGGTCTGGATCAGAGTCTTAGCTTCCCCTCTCACTAACTTTGTGACCTTCCTTTTTTTGTTTGAGAAAAAGAGGGATAGGACCTGAGATTTCAATGGCCCCAGGGGAACTTCCTATTGCAGAAACAGCCTTCATCAGTGCAGATAAGCAAATTTTCTTCAATTTAAAATCTTAGTGAGTTGCCCTAGACAAAAAAAAGTTAAGTGACTTGCCCAGGGTCACACAGTCAGTGGGCATCAGAATCAAAACTTCACCCCAGGTCTTGAGGCAATTTCATTCACCATTATACCACTCTATCTCCCATCATGCAAAGGAAAAATGTATACAATAATTATCATTCTTACCTACTTCTCACGGTAATCAAAGCTGCAGGACTGTGGATGCAGAATATGGCATATAATGTCAGGTTTGGTCAACGTTTTGGTTTGTTTTAGTGAACTTTTTAAGTTCTTTTGCATCTTTGTTTCTTTTTATAAGGGCTGGCCCACTGGAGGGAAGATATGACAGGGATAGATATATTGAGAAGTGAAAGTGAAATGAAAGCAAAAGATATGAATATGTATTTATATATGTATATAAGATATTTATTTTTATTTTACTTATATATTTATATTATTCATACATAAATATAGAATATATTATTATTTATATGTGTATGTAAACATAAAAAATGTCGAGTCAAAGGTAAGTCATCCCAATTATTCAATCAATCAGCAGATATTTATCAAGCATTAAGTTGGTACCCAATACTGCTAAGGGCTTTATCTGGAAACCTGGGAACATCACAGAATCGATATTGTGCTAAAAAATGAAGAGAGAACCAAATCCCATTCTCTAAATAACCACAAACTTGTCAGAAGGCTGTGTAAGATTTTCAGTTCTACATTCCACCCTCAAACTATGTAATTTGATTATATTCCAATAGGGAGAGGATGTGAGGATCAAGGGAGGGGAAAGAGAGACCATGTATAAAATCTAGGCTCATTGATCCATATTCATAGAAACTTAGAAAGGACTTAGGCTTATTTGTTCTTAAATTTAGAATACCAGTAATAACCAAATATCAAGACAGAGTTGTGTCTACACAGACTATTATTTCATAGGATTATAGCTTTAGAAGTGAAAAGGACTCCAGGGGCTATCTAATACAATCTTCTCATTTTATAAATGAGACAAGTGAAGCACAAAGATGTAAAACAATCATCTAAAAAAGGACAGTTGGTTCATAGGATCCTCAATTCGGAGATGGGACAGACTTTGGAGGTAATCCAGTTCAACACCATTATTTTCCAGATGAGGTTCTGGTAAATAAAGGGACTATTGTCACACACATGAGTTGGCACATAGGGTCATACATTTCATGAAAGAAGAGACTTTAAAAGTCATCCAGACTTGTTGATGTTGTTCAGTCAATTTAATCATGTTCTATTCTTGTGGCCTCATCTGGAGTTTTCTTGTCAAAGATACTGGAGTGATTTCCATTTCCTTTTTGGCTCATTTTATATATGAGAAAACTAAGGCAAACAGGGTTAAGTGACTTACCCAGGGTCACACAGCTAATAAGTGACTGAGGCCAGATTTGAACTCAGGAAGATGAGTCTTCCTGACTCCAGGCCTGGTACTCTATCCACTGCATCACATACCTGCCTCATCTAGACTAGCTCCATCATTTTAAAAATGAAAAACAAAAGAAACTAAAAAAAATGAGGTAACTTGGCCAAGGCCTCCTAAATACTAGTAATTAATAAATGACAAAGCCAAGATTCAAAACCAAATCTCCTCACTTCCAACATTCTTTCCACTGCATTTAAGAATTTAAATACTTTCACTGAATTGTCTCTTTAACTGGGGGGGGGGGGATGGTTTATTTCAACAAAAATGATGATGATGATGATGACGATGATGAAGATGATGATGATGATGATGTGATAACATAGCCATTCTTTGAATTAACTTACAGGTCAAATAATTTTGTCCACAAAGATATGAGCACCAGGATGTTTCTTCTATGGCAGATGGCTAAAATAATAATAAACAAATGTCCCAGCAAAGCTGCAGGTGGGCAAATGCGGGGTGCTTAATTACTACGCTACAATGAACTTTCAATGTGGCTGGACTAATCTTGCATATTTAATGCACCAAATACATCATTTTTTGTTTCGTAATTATCTGACCTCCCTGAAGAGATTCACACACAGAGGTCATGCTGAACTATTTAGAATCACTGAATTTTAGAAGCAGAAGGGATGCTGGAGGTCATCCAGTTCAGTCCCCTCATTTTGCTGGTGAGGAAACAGAGAAGTTAAATAATACAAGGAATAGTAAAAATAATAATGGTAACTGACATTTTTATATGTATTTATATATAAATATATTTATTTTTATTTATCATGTACTTATATTATTTAGATATCTTAAGATTTGCTAAGTACTCGGTCTCATTTGTGTCTCAGGAGACCGTTGAAGAATTCATGAAGATATTAGGATACTCATTTCATAGATAGGGAAACTGAGGCTCAGTGAGGTTACAATTGTTTGCCCATCCTACATGTGCCAGCTAAGACTCAAAGACAGGCTCTAAGCCTAAGCTTTTTACTCTATACCATACTTGCATGGCTAGACTTGCTAAATACAGTTGGTGGTTGGATCTAAAAGGAAGCTTCTCCCTCTAAATATGACTGCTGAGAAAGCCCACATATCTTACAAAAAGTAGTGGAAAGAGCCTCTGATTTGAAGTGAGAAAAACTGGGTTCAAGCCCTAATTCTATAGTTAGGGCAAGTTACTTAAGGCTTCTGGGACTCAGTTTCCTCATCTGTAAAGTGGTTTGACCCTAATGGATTCCAAGGGCTCTTCCAAATCTAAATTTATGTTCCTATAATGATAATAAAACGAGGGGGTTGGTTCAGATGACCCTGATGCTTCCTTCAGGCTCTAAATCTATATTAGCCATAAAAGAGTATCTTGCCTCAAACTGAATAATGAGAGCAGATAAAAATCTTTTTGAAATGAAAACCTAGAGATGCCACTGTCTTAGAGTCATGATGTATTTTTTTTCAGCCTACAAAAGCCAACCTTTCATTTTACAATATCTTCATCTTTCTCATTGTGATGAGACAGCCACCACGCTGCGACCTGATGCTAAGCGGCACTATTAATATCCAGGCTGGCACAAAGCTGCTTCTGGCCACACAATGGCAGCCCCGAGTGTGAATGGGCTAGTCTTCAGAATGGATTGAAAATGCGGAATGCCGTGTCAGTTCTTCTGGAAGGAGAAGGAACACTAGGGCATTAGCATGCTTTGTTTGTCGTTCCATGATAAGATGCAAAATGCCACCTTAGTATTGCTCTGGGTTTACCCATTTAAGCAGGTGATGCTGTGTAAGGGGGAAGGCTGGTTAGTTAGTACAAATTAAAATATCATTGTTAAAGTTAACTTGGAGGCAGTTTGGGTATATGTTTGAAGCAAACGGTTGACATTTTTTTCACCATTTCATTAACCAATTACTCACTAGTTACTTTAAGACCCATAATGGCTGACATTTTTATTTATATATATATGTACACACATACATAGAACATATGTGTATGCATATGTATATGTGAGTGTGTGTATTCACCAAATTTCTGTCTTTCACACACACACAGACAGCCAACCTTTCATTTTTTATCTTTAGTCTGTGTGCATATGTGCATACACATCTACAAAAAGACATATATTATATATTGGTATATACATGTATGTATATATATATTGGTGTATAGATATATACCAAGTCTCTCTCTTTCTCTGTTTCTTTGTATATATGTGCACACACACAGAGAATAAAGATATAAAATGAAAGGCTAACTCTGTGTGTTTAGGAATATGTATGTATTATGTATGCGTATGTGTATATACCTCCCCCCCAATTTAGTATATGTATGCAGCCAAGATTTCATTTTACAAAATCTTTAGTGTGTGTGTGTGTGTGTGTGTGTGTGTGTGCGTGCATACAGAGAGAGAAAGAGAGAGAGAGATTTCGTATGTATATATATATATATTTACACACACTCACACACACACATACACACATACATGTTAGCTAGCTATAATAACAGCATTAGCAAGGTAAACTGATAAGTTTAGCATGGAGAACCATTGACCGAAGATCATGCAATTAGCAAGCATTAGATCTAACATCCAAAACCACATCTCTCCTAAGGTCAGACCAGTGCTCTTCTCACTATGCTGCCTTTGTACAGTCCTCTTGTTTAATGAATATAATCTCACAACTTCTGATCTGCCCACTGGATGGGACCAAGAATTCGGTGCTTGCATAATATAGATGGACCCACTCAGAGTGACATTTACTATACTTAAAAGCGTATATATTGCTTTCCTTTCTTCAAACCCAACATATTTCAGTCACTAATATGGGCAGTGTCCTAGAATATGTGAAATGTATACTGCATACTTTAATTCAAACCAAATACAGAAATACAGACACTCCCTGACTTATGAATATCAAACTTCCAAATGTCCTGTATGTATAAATAGCCAACCCATGTGTTGAGGGAACTCTCCCTTAATCTTTCATAGAGAAAGTTTCCCCAGATCATGGCATTCATAATACAGTTGAAATACTTCACTATTTCAGTCATGTTCTAGGCCATGCCAACTTTTATGGGCTAGCCTGGGAAGCTAATCATCATTTATAAGCATTTCCATAGGAAAATGAGATCTATTTTCCAAACAACCAATTTTCAAATGAACTTTTGGCATATAACCAACCTAGTTATAAATTGGGGGGCCTTCTGGATTGAGGTTTGTGTTAATTTGGTCTAGCAACAGACTATTTTTTATATAGATCAACAAAAATAGTAGCGTTGATAGGTTTATAAAAAGGAAGGAGGGTCCAAATTTTATGTCCTGTCTTTCTGTAATCTTATCACTTCCCATGGATACAATGACTCTGATGCTTCATGACTTTGTGAACCATACCACTTCAGTAATGTCCATGGGGTTTTCTTGGCAAAGATACTGGAGAGCTTTGCCATTTCTTTCCCCAGTGGGTTAAGGCAAAATTGGTTAAGTGACTTGCCTGGGGTCACAAAACTTGTAAGTATCTGAGGCCAGATTTGAACTCAAGTCTTCTTGAATCTATCCTAGTGCTATATCCATTTAGCCTCCTACTTGCCTTCTAATTAATAAATTATTAATAGATGAAGAGGAGAATCCCACTCCCCTTGGTTCTAGGATGCTATTACCAATGTCTCTTGAACATGTCCAACCGGAAACCTTACATTCAACATGACCCACAAAGAACGTATTGTCTTTCCTCCCAATCCCACCCCTTATCTTAACATTTCTTTTTCTGTTGGGGCGTTACTGTCCTATCCTTCTAGCCACTCAAAATCATTGTTAACTCTTCATCCATTAGTTGCATAACCTCCTAAATCTTCTCCTTGGATAAGTCTCTCTCTTGCAATCAATCTAGGTGTCACAGTGATATTTCTAACAAACAAATTTGAATGTTTCACTCCTCTCTTCAAAATTCTCCAATACCTCTTTATTGTCTTTAGGATGAAATACAAATTTTACCTTTCGATATTTAAAGCCCTTCCTGGTCTAACTCCCATCTCCCTTCCCAGGCTTATTCAATACTACTCTCCATTATACAGTTGATGTATTAGCCCAATCTGACAACTGACTGATTATCACTGATGGCAGACCCTCTCCCATCCCCATGCCTTTGCAAAGCTTACTTGTCACATATGGAACATACTCCTCCTTTGCTTCTGCTGTTTAGAATCCCTACTTTTCTTCCAAGTTCAGCTTAAGTATCATCTCCTCCATAGTCTTTCTTGATTCCCTGGCTACTGTCCCTTTAGAAATTATTTTATATTTACTTCTCTTATTATTTGCTTTTACTTAACTAAAATTTAAATTCCTTAAATCAGGGACAGTTTCCTTTTTGCTTTTGTATTTCTGGTACCTACTGTATAGTAGGACTTGGCACATGATAGTAATTTAATGTTTATTGATTGAGTGATACAGATTAGTGTTGTTGAGCTGTTTCCATTGCATCCAACTCTCTGTGACTGCATTTGCAGTTTTCTTGGCAAAGACACTGGGGTGGTTTGTGACTTCCTTCTCTTGCTCAATTTATAGATGAGGAAACAAAGGCAAACAGGTTAAGTGACTTGCCCAGGGTCACACAGCTAGTAAGTGTTTGAGCGTACCTTTGAACTCAGGTTCTCCAGACTCCAGGGTCAGTGCTCTACCCACTGCACCACCTTACTGCCACTTGTAGCTACCAATTCTCTCAACTGTATTTGTATTTGATTTAAAAAGAAAAAAATCATTTCATTTCATTGTTCCAGCCAAAGGATAAGACTGTGTGGCCCTAATTCGCAGGGTGCAAAAGCATGTTCTTTAATAATTGACGCTGAAATAGGCAGAGAATTCCAATCTTCCTTCTGCAAATCATATTTTTATTCACTAGAAGGTTTCTCGTAGTTATTGTCATCTCTATCAGGGCATGCCCATTAACCTGAATTAATTCTCCATCACTCTATTATATTCCTTTTCAAATTCATGACTACCCCATGCCAGCTTCTCCTGACTATTTACACTCTGTCAGGGCTTGGTAGCCCAGAGTTAGCAATGAAGTCATTGCCTGTACGAACTCCAAATACCCTTTTTATCCCCTTTGACCTTGGCTCCAAATAACTGATTCCCTGGGGTGCCCGGGGTGTCCCAGACTTAGTAGCAAATGAGAAGGTGTTGAAAATTCTTTTGCTGCTCCTTAGTTGCTTAGCTGTCAAGGATTTTATTTCTGGACTGTTTTTGGAGCGAGTAAGATTTAAACAGACTTAAACATTCACCAAGAGAAAGGCAGAAATAAAGAGGTTGATCTTTTCAAATTCCTTGCTCTACAAAATTTCTGAAGGTTTGATTTCTGCTCTGTTTACTTTGAATCTTCAAAATTACAGTAAAATCATAATTATTCCTTTCATTGTTTCTCTTTATCACCACCATTCTAGTGGCCTCAGTCACTGAAGTGAATGACATATGAACACATTAGCATTATTAATTAAAGGATTGAATGAATATTCAGGTAGCTATGTGATAAAGTGGGTAGAATACTACACTTGGAGTCATAGAGAGTTGAGTTCAAATCCTTCCTCAGACGCTAGCTAGCTGTATGACTCTAGATGAGTTACTCAGTCCCTCTTAGGTTCAGTTTCTTCATATGTAAAATGGAGACACTAATAGTACCTACTGCCAGAGTTATTGTGAGGTTCAGATGAGATAGTGTATGTAAAGTATGTGGGGGTTTTTTAAGAGCATTGGAAATACTGTCTATTATTATGGTTTTCAGAGTACCTATTCCTTCAACTCCCAAAGATCTCCACATCTTAGACACTGGTCTTCAAAGGCTGAGTCATAGATAGATGGTCATCTATTTCTACGGTCCATCTGGCTATGAGCCAAGCTAAACTTAAGGCTGGTTCTCAAATGATAGGACACACTGCCCATTACTAGGACCATATTCAAAGCCATTTCCTGCACATTAGGAATTTGTGTGGCTTGTGTTCTCCCTATGTAGCCTGTGAGAGGCTAGAATCATCTCTATACCATGTTGATAAGTCAGAGGTTGATTTTGCTGAAAGATATCATTATTGTCAAGAATATTACCATTTTGACATGAACTTGTAGTTTCATCTTTATGGGGAACCCCCAACTTTCCACCTGATCATCATCTCACCAATTAATCCACAAACATTTATTAAGGAACTATTATGTGTCAGGTACTATGGTATCTTATATACCACCTCAAGTCTTAAGAGGTTGGGTGATATGTTCATGATCACAGAAGTAGTCTGGGTAACAGGAACAATTTGAACTCAGGTCTTATGGACTCCATGGTCTTCTTGTTTACTGACATTGAAGAGGGTGGGAGCAATGTGCTTTTTAATTTTATAGCGAACACTTACTGAAAAATATCTTCTTATAAATATAAGACAGTATTTTCTCTAGAACCAAAAGTCTTGGAGAATTTGCCAGAGTAGTGAAAGAATAAGTGACTTGCCTAGGAACACACAGAGACAGTATATGTTATAATTGGGTCATGAAACTAGATCTTTGTGAGTCTAAGACCAGCTCTTAATCATTATATCATTACCATTACTCTTAATAAATTTAATTGGGGTAGTATGTCCACCATATCCTAACAAATGGTAACACAGTAGCAAGTCCAACACATTTGCTCAGGTCATTCAACACTAAAACACTAAATTGAGAAACTTTCCAGTGAGTTGACCACATAAGCTATTTTGGTGTTATATATTGTTATACATATGTGTTACATTTTACATATATATCCCACTTATATGTTGAATATTATATATTAGTATATATATACATATATATATACTATAAGCTATAGAAAAATTCATGAAACAAATTGACAGATTCCATACATAACTATATTTGTACTTCTAGCTGAAATTGTGCTTTAAGATTTGCAAATTACTTTTCATGTGTAATGTCATTTGAGTTTTAGAACTGCCTTGTGAAATAGACAGGACATGTATTATCCTGAGTTTACAGATGAGAAAACTGAGGCTCAAAGAGATTAATTGACTTACCCAGATTGACACAGCTAATAAATGTCAAATATGAAAACTAGATCTTTCTGCCTCCAAGTCTGGTATTCTAACCAGGTTTTAAAAATCATCCTTCTCATATGTAACCTATGTCAAATTACTTACTATCCCAGGCAGAGGGGAGAGAAGCTAAGCAGGGAGGGAAAAAATTTGAATTATAAATGTTACAAACTGAATGTTATGAATCTATATCTAAATATATTTTCACTTAATTGATGCCTTCTGGGGTGGGGAGGAAAGGGAAGAAAGACCAAAGTAAAAAGTGAACACTAGAGAACAGAAGAAAACTTCCAAGGAAGGCAAGATTCACCACTCTCAACACAATGTGTAATATTTATTATACAGACTTTCTTGAAACGGAAATCTATTGCTGTATATTTTGAATCCTCTCTTACATTCTGTTGTGTACATGACAATATTTTTTTCTTTTCTCATTTTGTATTTAAGTTTATAACATTTCTTTTTCTTTTCTTATTATGTATTTAAATTTTATAATTTATTCTAAAATAAAAATAATAAATAAATGCTAAAAATTTTCTTTACATGTCATTGGGAAAAATAAAATACTGTATTAAAATACAAGCAAACAGACAAAAAGAAAATTCACCCTTCTCTTTCTGTTTTAACAGTTCTAAAATGTCATTATTTCTGTTTTTAACCTTTCAGTCAGTAGTTAGGGAAATTGAGCTATCCATTTTATAAACTGAAACATTCTGTATATTCAAGTTATATTTGAAATGTCCAGAAAAAGAAACACAACTTGATCCCTTTAAAAGCTTTCTCAGAGGAAGGACTCCAGTTGGAAAAACAGTGAAACTGCAGGGCCAGCAGAAGCAGAAGTCAGCAGTGCTGACCCAGGAATGCCACAGGAAGGAGTGGGCTGAAAGTACTAATCTTGCAGCTGAAAACAATATACCCAGTGAACAATCTCTGTGTTGGTTGTATCTCAAGGGGGAAAAGGATCACCATGGAGTAAGATGTTGACGCAGAATATTATACAATGGTAGAATAGGAATGTACTAATCCATCCCTGTCAACATCCAGTTACCTCCAATGTCTCTCTCTTTTACCTCCAGAATAAAATATAAAATCCTCAGTTTGACTTTTATAACCCTATGTACAACCTTTTCCACCTTTCTAATCTTATGCTTTACTCACTTCCACATATTCTGAAATCCAGTAATACTGAACTCTTTTCTATTCCTCACACAAGATGCTCCATCTTCTGATTCCAAGAATTTTCCCTGCCTGTGCTCCATGCTCAGAACTGTCTCCTTTCTTATTTCTGCCTCCTGGCTTACCTGACTTCCTTCAGATCTCAGCTAAAATCCCGCCTTCTGCGCTGGGTCTTTCCTAGTCATCCTCACTCTTAGTCTCTCCCCGTTGAGACTGTCCCTAATTTACTCTCCTTGTACGTACTTATTTACATGTTGTCTCCTCCATCAGACTAGGAACTTCTTGAGAATAGGAGTTATTTTTGCTTTTCTTTGTATCCCCAGAACTCTGCATAGCACTTGCAAATAGTAGGCACTAAATAAATGCTTGTTGACTGACTGCCTCCTAGCTTTTTGGAAATGTGGGGGTGGAAGGAGAGAGGGAGGAATTGTCTCTCCAATTCAAATGCATCTAGAAAAACAAGTCTGCTCTAACAAGTCATGTTGGTGGGATGAAGGGTGCAGTTTTCTATTGTTAATAAGTCAGGACCCTCTTCATTTGAAGCTAAGTTGTCCCTTGAAAGGATATACCTTCAGATCTTTGAAAACTTGGATAAGGACAATACAACAACTGGCTTCATCTCTCCAGGGAGCAGCCAAGGAGTTTCTAGTATATCTAGACCCGAAGTAGTAGGATAAGCACAAGGATAATTTTCAAAAGTTCTGCTCTTCTGATTTTGTCCTTTTCTAGTTCTTCTTCTTGGATGGACATAGGAGGAATACATGATAAATTAATACATTCACTAAGCTCTAACCATGTGCAAAGTACTAAACTAAGGCATGGGGATGCAAATAGAAAAGGAATTCAAATTCTATTGTGAGATTCAACACATATTGGAAGTTTCAGCCCAGAATGAAGTTGGAAAGAAAAGTCTCATAGTCCATAGGGTATAATGGAGGGAGGGGAGATGTTGATGTTTCTTCTTTATTGAAATTTTCACTGATAAAATCATAACAGTTTCTAATACTGTACCATTTGATAAGACCAAGTACCTTAGTGGCAAAAACTTTTTCCCCCTGTGTCTTTACTACCTGTGGCCCTAGCATCTATAGGAACAATTGCCAGCCTGCATCTGTATAGGTACTGCTTCCCAGAATGATGGCTGTGGGTACTGGTCTGGAAGCACTGCTGTTTCCAAGACTCTTCAGTCTAGGGTCCTGAGTTGTTTCCATCAGGGTCTGAGGAGACCAAGGCACTGGTGGTGGTTGCTTTTTCTGGCACATGTCTTTCTCTCAGGGTGCCTTGTTGCTTCAACTCGTCTGGCTTGTTAGTCCTGTGGGCATCAGCTGGAAGTTGGTGGCCATCTCCAGTTGTCCTGATCTATGTCTGACCACTGGACTCAGATTGTGTCGGATGACTTGCGTCCCTACGTGGCTGAGTGACAGTGGTAAAAAAGAAAGACACAGGCAGGTGGAAGAAGATAGGGCAACTCGGTTTATTGATTCGAGGGTCAGGGTATTTATAGACAGAAATTGCAAGTCTATGTGGCATTCTACTGGTTTCCCATCCTAGTAATTAGGCTAGTCTTAAAGACTGTTAGCCTAGAGGGCATCTATTTTACATATCCCTTGTATTCTGTAGTTCTCTTATTTATTTAAAGGAGACAGCAACATGGGAGGGGGGTGTGTGTGTGCTTGGAGAGCCATTCTGGATGATAATGAGCACAGTCTCAAAGAATAGTTTCCCCGTAAGTCTGTTCTGAACTTTACCAACAGCACTTCATCCTGGACCTCAACATCAGATGGTTCCAGAGGAAAAAGTGAGGCTGGTGACTTTACACAGCCATCCCTCAGTAAAAATCAATTCACCTGCAAGTTATAGCATACTCTCCCTCATGTTATGGTCCTCTTCAAGAACAAAGGACAAGCTGCAATCTGTGTGTGTCCCACTGGGGATCCAACAGGCAGTTCTAGTTGGGCAATTCATCCTCTCCCTTCCGCTTCCCTCCCTTTCCCTCCTTTCATCTCTTCTATTTTTTCCCTCCCCTCTTTCCCTCCTCTTTATCTTTTCCTCTCCTCCCCTCTCCCCAGAGATCACAATGACCACCTATTCCAGGGGGTGATTGAGTAGGTCAGATGAGATCATTTTCCAAACAATAAAATCCTTCTCTAAATGACCATTAAGATAATCAAAATATCTTTCAAATAGAAAGATCCAGGGTAACCTTTCTTTTATGCATATTTGCAAGGAGGTAATGATCACTTTTAGTTTATAAGGCTCCCACCTGTGTTCTTGCTTTCCCCACACTAGCTCAGGCAGTTAAATCAGAATTTTGATAGAAGTCAACCAATTTTTGTCACTCTTGACACTCTCAAAGGGACTGATTGATAGGTTCCCTCCTATGATCTATATCATGAAGAGGATGAATTAAATTCTTCCATGAATTCAAAACAGAGGATAGATCACTAAGTGTTTATTTTTGTTATCCAATCTCTGTTATTCCTTGCTTTTTTCAAAGTTTGATAATTTGGCAGAGGTGTGGAACAGCTGTGCTATTTCCATGATGAGGAAAACCTTGGACTTCTAACCCTAACATATATGAATACCTCCTTACTTACTCTAAATTAATCTGATCCTTTGACCTTCTCTGCTTTGTGTTCAGATGCTTTGACATCAAATTCTCAATAAATCATTCTGATACCAAGAATTGACTTGTTCCTTATCTGATCCATTGGTAAGAAGCAACTCCCAGTTCTATAGAAATACCCCGTCAGCTTCATTTTCTCCACTTGCAGTTGGCTTTGCAGTTTTATCCCCAAACAAATACTGTCAACTTGATTATACAGAAGTAGTCATCCTTTAATAAAAGAAAGTGATATAAAATAAAATAAATAATGTGTTTCCCTTCTTCCTGACAGCATGGATAATGGTACATCTGGGATCCCTGTCATATTTGACCAAATTGAGTCCAATCTTGGATAATTAATCACAATGAACAATTCTTAAAAATTAAAGTCAATTTGCCCAAACAGTTTGCTTGGCCATTATTCAAAACCCATATGTATCATTTTTAAAGATCAGAGGACATGCAATCCAATTTAGCATCATTTAGTGCTGATGTGGGAACATAGAGGCATATGCATAGAGGCATCAGTCTGCCTAAGTCATGGACATCTCACACTAATCAATCCCCCCAGGATTTCTCCCTCACATAGCTGATGGAAAGCCCTCAAACCTAAAGCAAAACCTACTTGAGAGACTCTTAGGCTGAGTCTGCATGATGATAAGACAAGGAGAAAGAGACATGTATTTGAACATCCAGATGCTTCTCCAAAGAGCAAAACATCTTTGGATGCTTTGTTGTTTACTATTTAGAAGAGGGAGCATGGCAGAATGAAGAGAGACCAGGACTGGGAGCAAGGAAGGTCTGAACTCAAGTTATGTCTTTGACACATACTATGCACGTGAGTAAGGCAAGTCGTCTCAATTCTCAGCTACAACAGGAAACTCTATAAGATTATATATTTGGCAAAAATGCCCACCTCCATTGGTGGAAGGAGGTTTCACTATTCTAGGAATTCTTCAGTTTGACGAATTCACAGATCAGAACTTACCCAAATTCTCTCTCTGTCTGTCTCTGTCTCTCTGTCTCTCTCTTTCTCTCTTCCCTCTTGACATATGTGTGTGTGTGTATATATATTATATATATAATATATATATACATACATCTGTCACTATAAATACGTATCAATCAAGAGAGAGGGCGACAACTGGTTGAAGCTTTGAGTAGAAAACTTAGATGTGAAATCCTTCCTCCCTTCCTCCCTCCTACTCTCCCTCCCTCCTTCCCTTCCTTCCTTCCTTCCTTCCTTCCTTCCTTCCTTCCTTCCTTCGTTCCTTCCTTCCTTCCTTCTTTCCTTCCTTCCTCTCTTCCTTCTAATTCTCCCCTCTTCTGTAAAATTGAGTGAAGGGTCTTTAAAAATGAATGTCCAAAATAGTTTGTACATGTAACTAGGGAAAATTAAAATACTAAATTAAAAAATGTGTGGAGGGAAAATTATGTAACATTTCCTAGATTTTCCATTTTGTCTGGGGGAGTGGAGAGTACTTGACCCATCTAGGAGGCAGTATAATATATTGGGGGGAAATGCTGTCCTTATAAGTCAGGAAATACAAAGGTTTGAATCTTGCCTCTAACAATTACTAGACGTATTACTGTGGGCAAGTGACTTAGCCTCTCTCAGTGTCTGTAAAATGGGGAAAAATGCCCATCATACCCACTTCACAGGGTTGTTGTTGGGAGTAAATAATATAATGCATATTTAATATTTGTAAATCTGTTAAAAGATTATAGAAATATCAGCAATTAGCTCTCTTTTTTAGAGTCACTCCCCACAATTTCCTATGCAAATATATTATTCCTTCGTGGGGTTTGTTTTACAGACTTTATTGAAACTTTCCTTGATGTGTAACAATAAGGATAGGGACTGGACCTGGGATTTCATTAGCATGGTGACTACCTGCATTCTACCAGTGCAGGTCTGTCTCTTCTCTGCAACTTAGAATTTGAGAGATTTGCCTGCATCAGAGATTGTCAGAGTATTCCAAAGACATCTGGGGCTCACTAAGACCCTGTCAGGGAATCTGTGAGGTCAAAATTGTTTCAGATTAATTCTAAGACATTACTTGCCTATTAAAATACTCCTCTCTTTCCCAACTTCATATCTGTGTGAGGTCAAATTTTCTTTATATACTTCAACCAAAGCAAAATATCAGGTTAAATGCAGAAGCAGATATGAGAATTTAGCCATCTTTTCTTAAATATATATAAAATCATGTCACTTTTCTCACTAATTTTCTTTTTGTTTGTTTTGGAAAACATAGCTATTTTAAAAAAGTTATGTTAACAAATGACGAGTTTGTCATTATATTAAGATGAATTAATAAATACATAGTTTATATAGATACATAAAATGTATCCATTTTAATTTCAAAAATGGTAAATTTTTATAGATTTAATTCACACAAATTAAAGCTCTTGGGGAGCTCCAATAATTTTTAAGAATGTAAAGGGGTCTCACTGGTGGACATTTAATGAGGAGGCAGGCTAAAAGTATTTAGCTCCTCTTGCAGACTCAGCTGACACCAGCAATCTGAATAAGAGGAATCCACCTCCCTCCAAATCACTCAGGTTGGTTTTCTCCTTCATGAACTGGGTCACCCTAGACTCTAAAGGAGGGCTACAAGGACAGGGGATCCTTTCCTCAGAATAAAAGCTAGCCCAGATTGGATTCTGTCTATACTCTAAATACAAGTTAAGTCTCATAGTTGGATAAGATTGAAAAGCATGTTCCCGGAAGACTAGGGGCAATCTCAATCAGTCATGTCCTTCAGAGACTGACTTCAGCAAGAGCTGGGTCTTAATGAGGAAACTGAGGAAAAAAGGCTGGATCTAAATTTAATAATTAATATTGTTAAAATAATAGCATCTCTCAATACACACAAATTTTTAATATAGTACAAATATTTAATATAATACAAATATTTAATATTACATAATACAAATATCTAAACAGTAATAATCTAGTTCGGTTAAACAGAAAACATTAGATACCTACTATGTGTGAGGTGCTGAAACTACAAAGACAAAAATGACAAAAGGTCCCTATCCTCCAGGAGGTTTTATATTCTACTGGTAGAAAACAAACATACAAACAAGAAATCATCAAGCAGATATAAATTAATTTCAAGAGAAATAAAGTATTGACAAGAAGGGAGTCAAGTGAGGAAGCAATTGTGAGAGACCTACTATGTGCCAGGCTCCATATCATTTTGATCTTTGCCCTCAAGACATTCCCCGGGTTGTCAGCAAATCCCTTCAAAAATGTGATATTCAACCTCTCCTTTCATTGGAGTGGGAGACTATAGGATGTCGGATACGACACACAGTCAATGTATAGTCTGGCTCTGATGATTTGTTGTTTGGTTGTAATGAAAGGCTTGCTGGGTAGGGTAGGGAGAGAAGCATATCCTGAACAAGAAAGAAATATGTTGCAAAACCAAAAAGCATCAATAAAACATTAAAAAAAAATAAAATGTGAGGTTTAGAGCTAGACTCGGACTAAATGTAGTCTTTTGGGGCAGAGTGTAACAAGACAAGTACTTATAGGTGCTCTACATAGTTCTTTTGTTTTATTTTTCATTGGTGCTGCATCATATCCTACACACACACACACACACACACACACACACACACACACACACACACACATATGTGTGTGTGTATAATTTTTAATCATTTGTAACTAATTTATAAATTATATGAATTCATAATAAAGCACCTGGATATTTAGATATGGACTTCTTTTTTGTAACATCACCCTGATTCTGAACTCATATCCTCAATTTTCTGAAGTCAAGTGTAGGACTTTTACATTTTCCTCTGTTAAATTGTGCCTTGTTAGCTGTAGCCCATCATTCTTACCTGTCAAGCTTTCTGGATATGGATTCTGTCATCCAATATATTATCTATTCCTCTCAACTTCATGCCGCCTGCAAATTTTATAAGCTTGCCATCTGTGCCTTGATCACATCATTGATAAAAGTGCTTAACAGCACAATACCAAGGACAGGGCCCTCTGGCATTCCATAAAGACATCCCTCTGGACTCCTCATAACCAGTCAGTTAAGCAGTTCTGAACCCACATAACTGTATTATCATTGAACTCACTTCTCTCCATCTCATCCACAAGGATGTTGTGAGAAAACTATGGCATATAAAGGCTTTGCTGACATCCTAGTATATAGACCATGCTCAAAGCATTCCCTTCAGGCACTACTAATCTAAGAAATCCAGTCAAAAAAGAAAGGTCAGCTCTGACTTCAATGCAGCCCAACAATCAGCATGCGCTTATGTACTCAGCACAGGTGATATAAATATAAAAATGAGATTGTCTCTGCCCCAGAGGAGCTTACGTGCACTGATGTTCCCATTAAATCCATACTAGCTTGTAAGAATTACCTATACTATTTATAAGTATGCATAATATTCTCTTTAATAATATAATCTACAATTTTTTTGTGTGTGGAGGAAACCAAGCTTACCAACTTATAGTCTGAAGAATCTGTCTTTTAAAAATTGTATTAATAAAAAGTTACAAAATTGTTCATATCTCGACTCCATGATCCCACTATTGGGTCTAGACCCCTGAGTAGGTTACATCCTGGAGAAAAACATAACAATCACCTGTCCATATAAAATATTCATAAAAGCACCATTTGTAACAGCAAAGAGATGGAAATAAGTTTTATGCCTAATGTTTAGGAAGAGGCCAAGTCTTATTTTTAACCTTTCTGACATCTCTTGTATGGGTCCTCTCCTTATGCTTTTGCAGCCCTTGTGCTAGCTTTTATCACCCCATACCTGGTCTATAACAGCCAGTCATTTGGTGGGTCTTCTTGCCTTCTTTCACAACTCCAATCCACCATCCATTTAGTTGCCAACACAAATTTCCTAAAGGGAAGTAATTCCCTTGCTTAGTCAACTCCAGTGGCTACTTACCTATTGCCTCCAGAGTCAAATAAAAAATATTCTCTTCCTTGGGCCTACCTTTCCATTCTTCTTATACTTTACAACCCACTAAGTATTCTATGATCTGAATTCACTAGCATTTTTGTTGTTTTTGAACATGAGGTCTCATCTTCCCAAACTCTGCCTTTGCACTGACTGACCCCTTTGCCTGAAATGCCCAGCAACATCACTTCTGCCTCCTGACATACCTGACTTCCTTCAAAATTTAGTTCCAATGTCCCTTTCTGCAAGAAGCTTTTCCTACTCCTTCCTCTATCTGTACCTTCCTCAGTGGGGCAGCTAGGTGGTGCAGTGGATTGAGCACCAGTGCTATGTGACCTTGGGCAAGTCACTTAACCCCAACTGCCTCTCTGATGGATGGTCTTCTTTGGCAACAAAGGATGAACACACATCTTTGCAACCCCATCCTTGGCAAAGATACTGCAGAAATTTACCATTTCCTTCTTCAGTTCATTTTACAGATGAGGAAACTAAGACAAAGAGGATTAAGTGACTCATTCAGTATCATACAGCTAGTAAGTATCTGAGGATGGGGGCAGCTAATTGGGGCAGTGTATAGAGCACCAGTGCAGGAGTCAGAAGGACCTGAGTTCAAATCTCACCTCAGACACTTGACATTCACTAGCTATGTGACCTAGGGCAAGTCACTGAACCCCAACTGCCTCATCCTGGGTCATCTCCAGTCATCCTGATAAATATCTGGTCACTGTATTCAGATGGCTCTGGAGGAGAAGGGAGGCTGATGGCCTTCACAGCCCTCCCTCATTCAAAACAAAGTCAAGTGAAAGTCATGTCGTTATTTCTCTGATCGCATGGTCTTCTTCAGCAATGTATGAACAGACTTACCTTCCCCAGTCACATATATGTTTAATGTCTTACTTTTGAGATTATGTTCCATTTAACTATACATACCTTGTGTGTAGAGATATTTACATGTTGTCTCCCCCATCAGAATATGAGAACCTTGAGGATAGAGACCATATTGTTGTCTTTCTTGGTATCCCTAGTGTTCTTGTTCAGTCATTTCAGTTGCATCCAACTCTTCGTGATCCCATTTGATGGCAAAGATTCTCAAGCGGTTTGCCACTTCTTTCTCTAGCTCATTTTATAGATGAGGAAACCAAGGCAAAGAGAGTTAAGTGACTTGCCCAGGGTCACACAACTACTAAGAGTCTGAGACCAGATTTGAACTCAGGAAGATGAGTCTTCCTGACTTCGGGCACTTTATCAGCACCACCATGCTGCTACTTTGTTCTTAGTAAATACTTGTTAACTAAGACTAGATGAGAGTTGATAGAATTCCTTTGGCATTAGATCTACACTCATCAATATTCCTCAGTCACTCTAATCGTCTCTGTATTGGTGACCCTCCATGTCCTCAAGATGAAGAAGCCTGATCTAACTGGCTTGCCTCAAGGATAATACCACTGCTATAAGTTTAAAATAATCCATTAATGTTGGAAATATAAAATCAACCCAGACACTTCTACTCAATTGCTCTGATCCCTGGCTATTAATTATGACATTTATGTAAAAATATCAACTAATGAGACTATATGAGTTACCTGGAGGGGGTCAAGCAAGCTAAAGCACACTGCAAGGAAGGATTTATGCAAGGAAAGCAGTCCAAATGATGTCATCAGAAGAAAAAAAGAAGATGAATGTTGTCTGACCCAAATGAGAGAAAACAGTATCACAAGTTTGGAGCTTGAAATGACACTTAGGGATTATTAAGTCTTCCTTCTTATATGGAAGGAAACTGAGCCACAGAGACATTAAATGGCTTGCCCACTGTCACACAGCTAGTGAGGTTCTGAGGCAGGATTTGAACTGCTCTATCCATTATGCTACTTACCATCACTCTCATCGGGATATCAGGAGAACATGGACCCCTGTACCAAAGGAAGGGAGGAAAAGGAGAAAAATCACATATAGGTAAGCATGGATGGGGATCATGATCTCCCTTGTTAAAGAGAAAATATCCACGTCATTATGCTCATGAATCCATCGGAATCTGTGTTACCTTTATTACATTCTCAGATTAGTTGAATTTTGCTAGTGAGGTTATAGCTACTGAAATCATGCTCTGCCCTCAACAAATTTCCCCATTTTCATCACCAAAGAACAAAAACTGAAAAATAAATCTAACATTTTATAAAATTTAACTTTATTCAAAGATTATCTAGTTCCTTTTTTCCTCTCATTTCTGTGTCCCCCATCAATCAATCAATCAATCAATCAGTCAACAAGCATTGATTGAATCCCTGACCTGTGACACATATTAACACGTGAAGTTCTGGGCATATAAAGATCAAAGTGGAACAGACCCTGACTTCAAAAATCTTATAATCTAATGCAGAAGATGGCATATACATACGTATACACACACACACACACACACACACACACACACACACACACACACACATATATATATACAGCAATAAGAATTGAATTTGTGATTTCATTGGTATAGGGCCATAGTGTCAAACTCAAATAAAAATGGATCCCTATAAAAGGTACAGGGACTGGAGTTAGAAAGTTGTTATTCAGTCATTTTCAGTCATGTCTTATTGTCCATGACCCCACTTGGGGTTTTCTTGGCAAGGATACTGGAGTGGTTTGTCATTTCCTTCTCCAGATCATTTTACAGATGAGGAAACTCAGGCAAACAGGGTAAAGGGACTTGTTCAGGGTCACACAGCTGGTAAGTGTCAGAGGATGGATTTGAAGTCAGGAAGATGAGTGTTCCTAACTCCGGGTCTGGCACTCTACTGCATTACCTAGTTGCCTGGAGTTAGAAAGACTTGAGTTCAAATCTACCCTCAGACTCCCACTAGCCATGGGATCCCAGGCAAGTCATTTAATCTCTGTGTGCCTCATTTTCTTCATATATAAAATGACTTAGCTGAACCATATGACACCTAAGGGTCATCAAGATGAGGTAACTCAGGCCCAAGAAAATCAGATGACTTGCCCAGGGTCACATCAGTAGCAAGCATCATAGAAGCAATTTAAGTCCAGGTCCTCTGACTCTAGAGACAGGGCTTTCTCCACAGTACCACATTGAGGTCGGATGAGAAAGGCAAGAGAAATGTCAGATGATAGCTAACCAGGAAGGTGTGATCCAGTGAGTATTTTAAAGGGCATTTTTATAAGCAGCATGGATGAAACCAGAAGGTAGAGAGATACTGAAGATCGTAGACAGAGTGTGCAGGATAGTAGGGACAATCTGCTGGAGAAGACTGAAGGAAGTGGGATGAAGGATATATTTAGAGGGGTTGACCTTTATAAGAAGAAGCACTACCTCCTCATCAAAGACTGGAATAAAGGAGGAAATGGTGGAGGACTAAGTCAAGGGGTCATGAGATGAAGAGGGGAGATGAAGGAACTCTTGAGAAACCCTCGATTTTGTACACAAAGTATTAGATGATATCCTCAATTTCAAGATTGAGTGGAGAAGGTACTATGGGAAACCTGGTGAGATTAGGATAGAAGATGACTTAGAGAGAATTCAAAAATCCTTTGGTGTTCTGATGCTACAAGTACCTAGTTGAGATTAGATCACATATAAATTTGTAGAGGACCCAGTCAGCATTGCTACATAATTCTCATCCAGTTAAATGTAAGACTGGGGAAAGTAGATGTTGGGATCATCCAGGGCTGGGGACTGGCCAGGCATGAGTCACAACAGGTCAAGGGAACCAGGGATTCAAATTGGGGACAGTGTAGAATTGACCTGATTCACTTAGGCAGAAGTTCTGCAAAACAACAAACTGGTTGTTTTTTAATATTTTGATACCTGCATTTGAATATAATTGATTTCCATTGTTATACTATGCATTTTATTTTATTTATTTAAAAGATTATAGTGAGAAGGAATCCATTGGTCTCACCAGATTACCAAAGGGATCCATTAAACATATGCAAAAAATGCTTAAAACTCTTTGTAGTAAGAGGTACATTGCAAGGATGATGAACTGACAAAACCCTGATGGGTGGAGAAATTGTAGGTAATGGTGAGGATGAAAAAGACATTCAGTAACAGACAGGCACAGGGAGAGAGGGGATGATAGGAGATTGTGGTCAGAAAAAGTAATTTCTCAGTTGTTTGGAGAACTAAAACATTTATAGAAAATGGCAAGGTCGAGGATATGAGCATTTCTATTTGTAGTTGAGGTCATGAGAGGTGAATATATCAAGAAACTAAGACATTACAGTATTTAATACAGCATCAACAGATATTTTGAAATCCCTTACAGTAAGAGAAGGAATCAGGGTGGAGCGAAAGAATGAGAGCCAGGTATCAAATGCATTTTAAAGGAAGAACAATGTCCTAGGAGGTTACAGATAACAGCTATAGAAGAATGAGAGGAAGATATATAAAATAAATTAATTTTATAGAATTACTTTCAAAATGTATGTCATTCTGATGCTAATCAGGGCAAAAGCAAAGCCATCAAAAGGTATCTAATATCTTTATAGATATTGATTATTATAACCGTATTGATATCAGGAAATCATTTGGCAGTTTTGATGGCTAGATGCAAATCTTTGTGTGATACCTCAAAAGGGCCTTCAGAGAGCAGAAAAGGAAAAGAGGACCTAGGAGAGGGAGGGAAGGATTCTTCTTGAGCACAAATTTATAACACTGGACTCCATTCCCACTAAAAAAAATTGTATTGCTTTTTAAGATAACGATAAGGAGTTTTTCATCACTGAATATCTTCTAATATGAGCTGGTTGATCCTTTGAGAGGGATGTTGGAGAAGAGAATGGCCTAAATGACCTGCCTCTCACACTTACTTTCAACCCTGACCTTCTCTATTTTCAGACCAGTAATGATTTATTTCTAACCTTTAGCCATTAAGTTGATATTGAATTAGAAATACAATTCAGCATATGTTCTAGAAAATGCTAGAAGTTGTTTTCAATTCATTATCTTGTTGTTCAAACACTAGACATCTTCAAATGGGAATTGGGGTTTTGTTAAGAGACATCTTAGGAAGATCCTCACAACATTTTACAACATAAGATATTCACATATTGGAGAAAAGGTGTTGAACTACCTATCCCAGGAGGCAGTTGCATAAGCCTGTTTGGGGGTATGTCTCTGACTGTGAAGCCAGAAGTGAGAAGGGAAAATGTCAGCAGATTGGGAAGAAATGCTTAGACAAAGCAAAAGACGCAAGCATGATTGGAAAGAATATGCTTGCAGTGAGAGAGGAAGGTGACCTGGGCTAGGAGTCTAGTAGTAGAATGGAAAGAGCTAGACATGAATGGTGCATGTCAAGTAGGCTCATGAAATAGAATGGGAAATGCTTCCACAAGACACTCCTGACCTGCAAGGTCCTTTGCACCTCTGATTGGATGGTCCTATGATCTTTTGTTGATGTTACTGATTTGTAATACTCATGCAGTAAGCTGATTGGTTATATCCTTCCCTTTTTAGAGGTGAATGCAGGAGGGAATTCAATGTATAACAACTCTTAGGAGGCATCAATGTAGTGCAAATGTCATAAAAGTCTGTTTTTAAAAAATTGTTGTTTTCCTTATATTCTAAGTAAACAACCCCCACCCCAACCCCCTTGAATTATTATAGTCTCTATTTGCAGCTTCGGTTCATCTAGATTCAAAGGAAAAATTGGGGTTCATAAACAATAGATGGTGAACTCAATTTTGTGATATTGGCAGGTAGCTCTTGGGAGTGGTAGAAATTTCAGAATTAAGGTGTAAAAGTAATATGCATATATAAGAATACAGTCATAGGAATGACTTTCCTGAATTCTAGGGGCTTTCCCTTCCTTCTCAGTTAGTCAATGTTGTAGCCAAGAGCTATGACCCTTATTTGCTCAAATATTGGTCCTTGATTCTCTAAAGTCAAATTCCTATTGAAGTGTGACCTCCCCATTTCTAATTACCGAATATATTAAGAATGTCATTTGTTTTGCATGGTCGCAACTGTAATCATGTTTTGTGGATTGTTCTTCCATTCATATAGAGCAGATCACAGTTGGTGGTAATCTTTCTGATTACCTTTTGCATTAATTTTTGGAGGGATAGAGCTGTATGTTTGAATTCTTTATTCTACAATGTCCTTTCTTCTCCTTCCTCAAAACCAGTGGTAAGGTTGGAGTGGAGCTGACCTTAGTCATTACCTCCAATGTTACCCTTAAATGGTCCCTTTTATTCTTTACTGATCTACCTGATCTTTTCATGGAAATCTCCATTTCCTCAAGCTAAATGGGAACTTGGTAGTTATTTTCATTTTACAGTTTGAAAAAATTAGTCACAAGAGGATGTGACATATGCTAAATCATAAAGGTAGGAAAAACACCTTGCAAACCTTAAAGGGCCATATAATTACTAGCTATTATCATTATTAATTATGAATGACAGTTTCTGGATATAGTGGACAGCCAACTGCACCAAGTGTTTGAAAGACTCCGGTTCAATCCTACCTAATATTAGTTATGTGATCTGTATGAGTCACTTAGAATCTTTGCACCTCACTTTCTTCATCTGTAAAATGAGGATGAAAATCTTGTATCACCTAACTCACGAAGTTGTTGTGAGGCTTAATCAGTCAATCAACAAGCATTTGCTCAGCACTACTACATGGCAAGCACTGGGTTACAAAGAAAATATGGGGAAGAAAACTTACTCTCAAGTATTTTACAATAGTTTACAACAGCTGAAGTTTGTAAAGTGTTTTACAAATTTTAAAGCACTATCAGTCATTGTTACTGTTTTACACAAAAGGAAAACTGTTTTACACAAAAAGAAATTGAGACTAAGGAAAGATTACTTGATAGGAATCTATCCATTTTTGTCTCCTTTTTAATCTTACTGTTCATTGCTAATTTGTTTATTTTTTCCCTCCCATTAAAATGCGCGGTAGCTTGAAGATTTCAATTGTGACAGACTCAGCAAAAATACATTTACATCCTCCTCATTCTCTGGATCCTCTTTCTTTAAGCCTTCAACAATGGCCTCAGTGACTGCTGGAAGTTGCCTTCTCTGTTTGTCGAAGCCGTCTTATTCAGGACAATGGACAGAGAATACAATGGAGGGATTCTAGAATCTTGGTGATGAACTGCCAAAGGATGTATTGATAGACAAGGAAGTTTAAGAACTCCTTTCAGTTAAGTCATAGGAGATCAGGATCTATCATTCATGGACTTGAATCCTTGTCATAAGAATTGTTTATTGAAATAAAGTAAGTCCTCGGTCTCTTCTGTTAACAGCAGATAATTCAGATAAAGGCACTGTGTTTCCTAGAAGATGGTTTCTTATGTCAGCAGGAGGTCTTATCACATTAGATTTTAAACACAGACTCTTTCTTGAAAATATCAGCTGTGGAAGAAGTTGATTTCCAAAGGATTTTGCATAATTTTAATTTGCCTTTTTTATTACTATTAATGGGCCATCTGTACCTATGGTTTTCTATGAACTATACTGAACAAGACATGCAATTTAAACCTAATAATGTGTAATTAAATACAGCACATCAAGTGGGATTCCAATTATATTGATAAGGTCCTAGCATAAGTGAAGGAAAAAAAAGACAAATCTGCATGTTTAGTGTTTCACGATAGACTCATGAATGTCAAATAGGTCTGGGATTTTCCAAAAATTTAAATAAGGAAAAACAGGTTGGCATTAAGTTCCTAATTGTTATTGTTTTCTTATTCATTAACATGGCTCTTCTCTCATTTGTATCTTTATTTCTGCTTCATGAACAGAAACAAAAGAAAAGGAAGTTAGAATTGCAACATTAAAAATAACTTTCTTGTAAAGAAATTAATAGTAATTTACTTTAAATTAACAAAGCTCAAAAGATGAATGTAGGATAACTGTAAAAATCAGATAAGACTTTGAGAATATTTTAGACAGTGTTTAAAAACCTAAGTAAGGAAAATTCTGCTTATGATCATTTTTAAATGTTAGACCTATTGATTCAGCATGTAGGAGACTTCTCCCTTTCGTTATTTCACATATGTGTATATATACACATATGTAAGTGTATGCATGTTCTCTCTATATATGCGCATATATTTATCCATATCTGTGTTACGCCTATCTATATTACATATACATATATGCACAATATACAATGTGTTATGTGCACATATATTAGTATGATATTATGTAATATTGCTGTTATATAATACTGCATAATATACAATGTACATGTACAAAGTATGTTATAATGTATATATATAAAACATGGTGTATATTACACATAATGTGTATCTAACATGTATATACATTACATTATTTGTGTATTAACATTATATATATATGCACATGTATATATACTGTATATTATATATACACGCACATGGAGGTACATTGTATATCAACATGATACATGTGCATGTGTATAGACATGTAGGTCAGAATGCACCCATAGTCACATGAACACATGCACACAAATGTATAAACACACACACATATACATGTATATATGTGCATAGTATGTGTACCTGTATGTATGTGTATGTATGTATCTCAGCATACTCCTAAACTAGGGTGATGATTGTATGAGTGGAGAGAAGGGGATGAATAAGACAGATGTGAAAGCAGAAATGACAATGTTTGTCAATACAATATTTATGTGTGGTTTATTACATTAAGGAGCTAAGGATGAAAAGACAGTTGAAGCCTTGGGTGATGAGAGGATGGTGGAGCCTTCAACAGCAATAGGGAAGTTCATCCCCTCAAGGAATTTCCATCCCACTGGTGTCTTTCTTTGGCCATTTTTCTGTTCAATTTGTTTAAATCAATGTTTTGAATAAAATCATAGATGTGTGTATATATAGAGACCCACACATATAATATATGCATATAGATGCACATATATATGCAACGGTATATGCGATATGTTATATAATATAGTATGTATATTACATATAGATACTGTCTTTATGTTATATGATAGTGTGCATATATATACACACACATGCATACATATGTATATGCACACACTTATACATATCAGTAAATCCTGAACATTTTCTCATTTATTTAACTTTCCCAGTTTCTAGTATTCACATGGTTTTATCAGTAACCTTATTTTCACTTTTTCATTAACAACCCTGCACATTCAAGGGTATGCACAGTAAAGACAAAAATAAGAGGTAAGATGTGTACAAGCTCATATCTGCAAAAGGGTCCCTGCTTGACCAAGTGTGGTGGTGAGAGGGAGAGGATTGGAGTTCTGAGTTCCAGTGGGGATAGAAACTCACCCCAAGGTACGTGCTTTTCATCTGGGAATAGTTCAACCAGAGAAAAGGGAGATTAGAGATGGCAGGCTGCCCTTTTCCCTTTTTTACCTCTGGGTTCTTCTGACATCTATGCCCCTCCCCATCCTGGTCTATCTAGCATTGACTCTCTTTTCCCTGGCATTTTATTGGTTATTTCATGGTTATTGTTCTGGGAAAGTGAATTCTATCAGAATTAATGTTTTTTATGAAGAATTATCTGCAGATAAGTATATTCAACAATCTCTACTGAAAGATGACAGTTTTTGGTGTGACAGAAAATTGTTAATATGACAGAAAATTATTAATACCAATTGCAATATGAACTACCACAATTTTTTAGTAATCCTGACATGTCAGAATTCCAGTAATGTCCTTATATTCCTACCCTTAAGATAATGAGATGTGGTTGAGCTGTGTGAGACTTTAAGTCCCATCTGAAGATTTTGCCTTGTGTGGAACCTACCTCAAGCTGAATCTTGTCCCCTGATATTCTTGCCCTTTTCCTTTGGGATTCGTGGCATCAAGGGCAAACCAGCCAGAATGAAGGGATTCTCCTTTCTTGGATTATCGAGGGCAGTTGGCATCTCATAACCAGGCTGTGCTACCTCATACTCTGTCTTCGCCTATTTTCCTAAAGATATAAGAAGTTTTTGCATGGGTCTTCGAGTTGGGAAATCCATTGTGCTCTGCACTCAAAGGACCTTCCACCAGCTTTGCTATCCTCTTATTTCAAGTAAGGACATTTTCTTCCTAAACTCATGGCTTTGATTTATTTCAAGACTTGACAACTATTTGCAGGAATCTGACCCCTTTTACCCATGGCATCTATATACTATGTAAACGTTCACAGTTTTTACTTTTGTGTCTTTTTCTGGGAATGTTACCCCTCCAAAAGTTGAAAATTGACTGTGTATATGTATACACAACATTACACACACACACACACACACACACACACACACACACACACACACACTTTGCCTTCTGCTCTCTCTTACCAGTATCCCTCCCTTGATTTTTAAAGACTTCTTGTAAATGTGAAATGTAAAATATTCTTCCTGTTTCCTTAGCATTCATTATCATCCTTCCCCTGCTCTGAGTGTCCATGCTCCTGAAAATATCTTTTTAGGTCTGTGCTCCTCTTTTGTGTTTAGACGAATGACCTGTCTTTACTTCCAACATTTGTCTCTTTTAAAATCCAAGTTGGTCATTGGCCCCTGGTGATGCCGGACCTGGAGCTCAAATTCTATCTCAGACATTAAGTGACTGGTGACCATGGGCAAACCCCTCTGCCTACCTCAATTTCCTCAGCTGTAAAATGAGAATAATTATAGCACATACCTTCCAAGATTGTTCTGAGGATCAAATAAAATCATAATTTTTAGGAGCTTAATGACACATAGTAAGTGTTATGTAAATATTTATTTCCCACCTTCTCTTCACTGAGTTACCTATGTACCCTCACTGTTTTCTGTAGGTAGCTTCTCTATTTCTTCTTCAACTTTCTGCTTCTATGTTATGAAGCTTTTATTGTCTGAAACAAGCACATTGCCTCACCTGAACCTATTTCCTAGTAGAATTTTGGATCAGAAGGAACTTATACTTTATCATACCCTCTCCCCAAATCTTGGGTGTTTGTCAGACTAGGTCTGCTTTACCCATCATAGACTCAAAGATGGAGAGGCTGTTTCCTTCCAAGATGTGCAGTATTTCTACTTCATCAAATAGATTTGCCTTATGGAGTTAGGACCAAAATAGTAGTTCCTTGTTTACTTCACCTTTTGCAGAATGTAATAACCTGATTGCAGAATTTATAGACTTCTCTGGAGAGAGAGGGAGGGAGGGAGAGAGAAACACACACACACACAGAGAGAGAGAGAGAGAGAGAGAGAGAGAGAGAGAGAGAGGGAGGGAGGGAGGGAAACCGAGAGAGGGAGAGGGAGAGGGAGAGAACAGAGAAAGTGAAGAGGGGGAAAGAGGAAGAACTCAAATATTAGGCAGTTCATCTAGTGACATACAATACTTTGAAGGTGACCTTATAGCATGCTTATGTTGATATGTGCTATTAGCACATATGTTGCTATGTGCTATTATATGTTGATATGTGCTATTATATAAACACATCTAATATGAAGAATAATAAGTATGAAAAAATATCTCTGCCATGTATTTTGCTTATTTATTTTTCTGCTTTAGCTCCTTACCATGCTGTTTTCATTGCCCCCAGAAAGAATATGTTAGCGTGATTCTTGGTGACGCTACTAACCATCTATAGCTTCACAAGACAAAATATCCCTCTCAGGCCCCAGTCTTACGTATATATTGTCTCCCTCTATTAGAAAGCAATTTACTTGAGGACAGGAACTGATGTCAACTTTGTATTTGTATCTCCAGAACTTAAAAACAGTGCTTGTCGCATAATTAATGCTTTTTCATTCATTTATACGTTCATTCTCTCTATAACCTTTTTGAGGACAGGTTTTCAAGTATATAGTCCATAGATCCTTTCACATGATAAGCATTAAAAAATGCTTCTTTAATGGATTTTTTTTTCCCTCTTATACAGAGTTTTACATTTGTGTGTATATGCATGTAGGTGTGTGTATACTTAATCCCATATACACTTACATATTCAAATTTATATACTTATATAACATATACGTGTATCTCTGTGTGTATGTACACATACAGATACATATACACATACACTTATATAGATATAGGTATAGGTATAGATATACACACTTATATACTTAATCCCATATTATAGACCTCCTCGGGGGTACACCCTCAAATTTCAAGTTTTGGATAATGTACCTTGTTCTGAAATCCATCAATGCTCTGTGATTCCATGAACAAACATGACTAATTTTCCATTTTACTGTTAAAAAGAAGTGAAATATTCCCTTCCTCAATAGTTTTCTATACATAAACTAAATAAATTATTGTCACTTATTTAGCGTGTTGATGATGGGGTGAACAATAAGGTAATTTTTTTACTGTCATGAAAATCAATTACTTTTCTTAAATAGTTTATACATCTTGATTATAGTTGACTTTTTAAATTATTTTCTTTGAATGGATTTACAGTCCAAGGTAGTGGGAGGAAATTGTCTATCAAAATCTTAATATTTCTGACCAAAAGTCACTAGAAAATTAGCAAATTCCTCCACTGAAACTTTTAAAACATAATTAAACACGAGATGGTTTTATCCAATGTTATAAAAAAGGCTTCCACCAAAAATATTGATGCTTTATATATTTGCAACCAGTTAATCAGTTCTGCAAAAACATAAAGGAGAGTGTAATGCTGTTGAAAGAATGCTGAACTTGGAGTTACAAGTCCTGGATTTGAATCCTGACTCCACCGGGTACTACCTGTATAATCTGGACAAAGGCAATGAACCCCATTTACTTTACCTATAAACTGAGTTAGACTAATGTCCCTTCTAGCTCTAACTGCTCAACCTTTTGGTCCTAATTTTGAGTGAAATGACACCATAGAGAGCAATTGGCTGATAGTTACATCATTCGATGTACCTCTCAGGCAACCAACCAAATGATATTGTAGCTAGGAGTGGAATCAAACGAATATATTAATACCATTATTGGGAAATGTTATCAGGCAGGTTGATACTATATGGAGCATGTCTATACTTTTATTGGATTTACAAGTATAATTTTAATACACTCTACTGAGATCATTATTAAGAAATATTAGCACATTGACTGTTCCAACGGCAAGGACTAAGGAGCATGACTGACCTTTTTGCAGTTTTTATTGTTATTGTGTTGATTTAGTTGTGTCTGACTCTTGACCCCATGTAGGGTTTTCTGGGCAAAGATAATGAAGTAGTTTGTCTATTCCTTCTCCAGCTCTTCCCCAGGTGACGAAACTAAGACAAATAGTGCTAAGTGACTTGCCCAGTATCACACAACTAGTAAACGTACAAGGTGGGATTTGAACTCACAAAGTACCATGTAGCTGTCCTTTGAGGTTCATATAGGAATTTAATCTGGAACTAGACATAATAATAATAGCTAGCATTTATAAAGCACTTTAAAGTTTACATATGATCTCATTTGATCTTCACAACAATCTTGCGAAGTGTGCTATTATTATGCCCATTTCATAAATGAGAAAACTGAGATTGAGGGTGGTTAATTGGTTTCTCCAAGGCCAGATAGATAATGCATTTTGTGGGATTGCAGTATGTTTCATCCTATAAACATGCAGGATAAAACATTCAGCTAGCCCTTCTTTCAGAACAGTGGGTAGGGAAAGCCACGTGGGTAGGGGAAGCCTTCTTCTCCATAATAACTCTTGTCATTAAACATATTAATTAGAATAATTCCCATATCTCACATTTGTATAGCTCATTAAGTCTCACAAAGACTTTTCTTCAGGACACCCTGATGAGCTAGGCAGTCAATTGCCCCTTTCTTCCTTCCGCTGTTATTTATTGAGTAAACTGGAAGTGGTATAATATACTAGAAGTCCATTGGACAGAAACTCAAAGGCTTAGGGTTCTAGCTATGACTCTCCCACTAATTAACTGTGTGACAATGGGCGAGATACTTATTGAATGACATAATTCTAGGACAGGAAGAGACTCAAGAGATTATCTGGTTCAACACCTTCCTTTTATAATGTTAATGAGGAAGCTTTACACTCCCTCTCCATTCCCCAGACTCCAGTTTGACCAGGTATAACTTTGCAGAGATGGAACAGGAAATCACATCTTCTGATACAAATGCAATAATCCTTTCTGCTTTATTATTTAACCCTTTACGCAGGAGTGTGCTGGTAAATGTTTAAGAATCAATTTAGGGGGTGGGAGGGGAAGGTAGGGGATTGTACACAGGACACACTACTGAATCGAATCTGCATTGTTAAAATTTTCTCCATCACTTTCTTGGTTAAACAACAAAGAAGTAAATCAAGCCCAAATTTGCGTTTGCTGATTTCCAAGGTGTAAATGCTCACCCTGAAATCTAACAATCTGCTTGCCATTCTTATGCTCGCTGGCTCTAGCACAATCTAGTCTTTTTATTCATATTTCATTTTCTTATACTTCATATGAGTCCATTTGGGATTGTTTCCTCACTTATGAAATGAAGGTCCTCTGATGCCCCAGAATTCTATGATTAGTGTTTCATAGATTCATAAATATTAACTAGAATAATTAAGGCATCATTTCTGACTAGTTTTTATCTGGGAAGAATGCTGTAGGAGAGGGAGTATTGGTCTTTAAACATGGTGCCTGACACATACATAGTGGGTACTTAATAAAACTCTTATTGATTTGGAATCACCAAGGGCTGGGTTCAGATCTTGCCTTTGATAACCCAGGCAAGTTGTTTCATCTCTATGGATCTCAAGCTGTTCTCTTAAACATTTTCTCTGGAGCCAAAGAACCTGGTTCAAATCTTAGCTCTGATGCTCACTTCTTTTGTGATCTTAGTCATGTCACTTAAAAGTCTTTGCGTCTCTGTTTTCTCTTTTGTAAAATGAGAAGGTTGGATCAGATGTCCTTTGAGATCTCTTCCATCCCCAGATCTATGCTTTTACTTTGTCTTCTGAGTCATAGATGAATCACAATCTGCATTGAAGAAGGAAATTACCATCCTGGGAATTTCCTCCTTCTACAGAAACCACAGAGCTTTTGGTGTCCATCAGTAATGATCCAATGTATTACCTTCAATAAAAATCATATATTCTTAAGGGAACTAACAGATGACCTTTATCCATGAAGAAATTAGAGTTTTTAACTCTTAAAAATGTTCAGAATTTTGTCCACAGGGCAGGGGATATCTTAGAGATATCTTTTTCAAAAATATAGGTAACTGAAAAAAAAAAACATATTTGAAAGGAAGAGTTTGGGGGTATTGGTCTGGTTTTTAATGCCCTATTGGAAGGAGGAAAAAACCAGAAGGCATAATTTTACTTATTTCATAAGGCTACATGTGTCAAATTCAATTTTAAAATACCTTACATAGTTTTCAGAAACCTCCTGGGCCTCCACCTCCTTTCTAGCATTGAGCATACTGATTAAGCAAACCTTAAGATGTTTTAGAAACCTTCATATGGGCATTATTCGACAGCTCTCAATTAGGATGTCCCAGTTGTTCACAGTAGAGAGCTATCTTTCATAACCTGGGCAAGAATGCAGCTCACCCTAATGCTCTGGAGAGAAGACACTTTCAGCTTTTATTTTCAGAGACAGGGTTTTGTTTTCATTTTAAGTCCTGTGGTCTTTGAGGAACTTTATGAGAAAATGCTCTGGGCCATAATCAGGTGTTTTTGTTTTTGTTTTTTCCCTGGATTCATCACCATGCTACAGTAACATTAATTAAAAATGTGGATGGAAAAGCAACCTCTCATTTAATATATATTTTGTTGGGTTTTTTCTATTTTTTTTTGTTTTGTTCTTTGAAAAAAATCCAGAGCCAGATTATAAATTTTATTGATTTTTATTAGTTTTAAGGCAGCATATCCAAACTTTGGGGTTTAATGGGTAGATATAACTTTTTTTCTTTAATGAAAAATCATAGAATTTTATTTGTAGATCTGAAAGAGACCTAACTGACCATTTAGTACAAACCTCTCATTTTACAGATTAAGAAACTGAGGCTCCAAGAGATGAAGTGAGTCATCCCTTATCTACAGTAAATGATCTGAACTTAGGTCTTTGTCTTTCCAGGTGCAATGCTCTTAGAAATCACTATGCCACAACTTTCTTAAAGGTTACAACTATTTCTCAAAATGTGCATTGTACAGGAATCACCAAACAGATTTCTCTAAATCCTGTTGATTAATCAGATTCCAAAAATCCTATCTTAATTCTATTCAAAGGATCATAGGTTAAACCCTAGAAGGGATCAATCCTTACATTTTACAAATGAGGAAACTGAGGCCCAGAGAGATTGAGAGATTTTCTCAAGGTTACATAAGTAATACAGCATTGGAGTCAGGATTCATGCCCAGAAGCATCAGAAGGTAATTTCATACTGATTTTCCCCTTGACATTATGATTTTGAATGTTTCACCAGAAAGTTAAAAAAAAAAAAAAACTTCAGTGACTAAAATTGTCATCTATTTATCTAGTGGTAGTAGTGCTACTGAAATGCTCCAGAGTCACTTCCATCCCCACAGATTATCTTTCGTCTTCCTGCAGAACTGCCACTGGCAATGACCCAGAAGTATCCATTGGTCCAATGACATCATTCACCCAAGTGATGACAGACCAGATTTTCTGCAGCTACAATTCAAATATATTCATGGAATTTACGTCACAAAACATACAGATGAAAGACTAGGCCTTCGGCAACCCTTTGACAAGACCTTGAATCAAACACTTAAAAGAGAGACTGTCCATTGCATATGGTAGATGCTTAGTACATATTGGTTGGATTGAGTACAACTGAATAAATAGCTTTTATTTTCTCACAATGGAAAACTGAGGCTTAAGGTGGTGGTGGTAGGTGGGGGGGCAAGGAAGGATTTAGAAGGATCTCCATGGTCCCAGAAGAATGTCAAAACTGTCACTGAAGCACAAAGAAAGAGACAAAGTCTAACCTTTGTGTCAAGTGGTGTATAGAGCACCCAAATCAGATTCAAGGAAACCTAGGTTCATACCTTATACAGGTACCAGCTGTTTGGGCTTGGGCAAATCCCTTAGCTATTTTTTTCTTTTTCATCTGTAAAAGAACTGGATTGAACTTGATCTCTGAGACCCCTTAAGATTCTAAATCTATGACTTTTGATCCTATAAGAAGGCCTGGGACATGCTTTAGGCTGGGGATATTTCTCACCACAGTGACTTATGGCTGTTACCCAGACTGTTTGAGAATTTTCAGTATGTTATTGTTGGATCAGTTCGGCCATTTCTGACTTTCCATGACCCAATTTGGAATTTTCTTGGCAAAGATACTGGATTGGTTTGCCATTTCCTTCTCCAGCTCATTTTACAGATGAGAAAAGTGAGGCAAACAGTGTTAAATGACTTATAATAAAATTACACAGGTAGCGAGTATGAGGCTAGCTACGAACTTAGGTGCCCCCCGACTTCATGACCGGAGCTCTATCCACTGCATTGCCTAGCTGAACCTTCCAACATATAGACAGGATTTCTTAATCTAGATTCAGTAAATTAAAAAAAATCTATTTTGATAATATTTCAGTGAATCCATACAAATTTATTTAGCACCTACTATGTGTCAGTGTCTATGTCAAGTATAATATTTCATAACAAGATATCCCAAAAATAAAATTTATACTTCCTTTGCAATTTTATACATTTAATTTCATGCATTTAAAGCCATAATTCTGAGTAGGTGTCCATAGGCTTCATAGGACTGCCAAGGCAGGGCCATGACACAAAAAGGTTAACAACCTTGATCTAGAAATTCCTCTCCCCTCACTTCAAAAGTATAATCACAAATTCCATTTTGAGCATTTAGGTTCACAAGACTTGAGACATAAATGTGCCTTTCCTTCTGTGGTTGTGGTCCATCTCCTTGGCATTTATTGTGTATGTACAAATTTATTGATTTGGTAGCTACCTGTTTAGAATGTAAGACCTTTGAGGACAGGGGAAGAGGTATTTTTAATCTCCAGTGCTTAACTTAATGCTATAGTAATAACGTCTGCATCCCCAGTTCATAACATAATGTTTTTTGTTTGCCTTTCCCAAGGTCGCATAGGTCAGTCCCCACATAGCTTTAAAGATGTGTATTTGACCTTAGGTGCTGTGACTTCAGAACCAGGGACCACAACTAAATAGTGCTTCTGTTCAAAATAATTCACATTGTTATAATGTTTTAAGACTTGCATACCACTTTATTCAATACAACCCTGTGAAGAGGTATCTCAAGATTATCATCCTCCTCTTTATAAACGAGTAGACTAAGGCTCAAGCAGAGGTCAAGTGATTGGCCAAAGGTCCCACAATTAGCAAGCTTCAGATCTAGAATCCAAACCCATTCCAAAGGTCAGAACAGCAGTCTTTCCCCTTTCCACCATACTGCACTGCCTCTGCACAGTGTTGTCCTGTTTGATGAAATATTCCCCACCACCGTCACCCTGCACAACTCAATGCCAACAGGACAGAACCACAGAATCCCATGCTTTCATGATATATTCACTCAATGACATTTTCTAATGTGAATATATATATGCATGTATGCATGTGTATTTATCTATGGTTGCATATGTGTATATGTATATATGTGCATGTGCACATATGCACATGTATGTACGTACATGTTTATGTATACATGCATATAAACTTTTGCTTCAAATCCAACATATTTCAGTCACTAACAACTTCATCTCTGCTTTAGATATAGGGGTAATGTTCTAGGGTATGTGAAACAGATACTGTGTACTTTAATTCAAGTCAAATACAGATACTCCCTGACTTATAATGCCAAATTTCCATATGTCTTGCATATATGAATAACTAAGTCATGTGTTGAGGAATGAGAGCTCCTCTTGAACCTCCTGTAGGGAGAGCTTCCCCAGATTGTAGCATTCATAATACAGTTGAAATCCTGCACTATTTCAATTATATTATCAGCTATGTAGACTTTTATGAGCTAGCCTGGGAAGCTAACCATCATTTACAAGGGTTTCCATGGGAAAATGTGAGCTACTTTCAAACAACCAACTTTCAAATGAACTTTTGGCACACAAGCAACCTACTTATAAATTAGGGAGATGCCTGTTTTTAGATTTGTGTTAATTTTGGTCAGTAGGTGACAATTCTTTCATATAGATTAACGAAATGTAGTATCGGTAGGTTTGTAAGAAGGATGTAGGGTCCAAATTTTAGGCTCCCTCAGTGATCTCATCAGTTTTCACGAATTCAATGATCAGGTTCATGTAAATGATTTTCAGGAAATATATATAGACATATCTTACTTCCATCTACCTTCCATTCTTATAAATATTACTTATCATTCACTGGGTATTTTAGCCAAACTGACCTGAATACTGTCCCTCATCCATGACATCCATCTCTCAATTCCACCCCACCTGTAATGTCCCATTTTTACCTCTGCCTCTACAGATGCATCTTTTCCTTCCCAGCTCAGCTCCAGCATCGTGTCTTCAATGAGACTTTTCTTGGCCTCCTCAGACTCTAGTGCCTCCAGTACTCAAAAATTATATATTCATTTATATATGTACATGTTGTCCCTGCAATAAAATATGTTACTTGAAGGTGGTTTTTGCTTGAGTTTTTTTTTTTTAATTCCCAGGATTTACTGTAGTGCCAGACACATAAGAAATTCCTGATAAATGTTTCTTGATTAATAATAGATTCAGATAATCAGATAGAACTTGTATTGGAGCACATGTAAAATAATAAAATATGCCAGTTTGTCAGTGAGCACACTTCCCCTAGAGGTCAAGGAGGCCTCACTGCTTACATTACAGCCTTTGATATAATTGGAACAGCCAGGGTTGCCTATCTATGTCATGCGTCCTTCCAAAGAAACAAAGGAATGGATAAATGGATGGATGCATGAGTGAGTGAAGGAATGATGACAGCATTTATTAAGTTGTTATACTGTGCCACATACTGTCATAAATGCAGGAGAGGCAAAGAGAAAAATTAAGATCATCCCTGCTCATTGAGGGAGACAAAACATAATGATAGTGATGACGATGATGATGATGATGATGATGATGATGATGATGATGATGATGATGATGACGATAAATAACAACTTTTTTGTTTGTTCAGTCATGTCTGACTCTTTGTGATCCCATTTGGTATTTTCTCAGTAGAGATACTGGAGTGGTTTACCATTTCCTTCTCCAGCTCATTTTACAGATGAAGAAACTGAGATAAACAGGATTACTTGACTTGGCCAGGGACATACAACTAGTAAGTGTCTGAGGCCAGGTTTGAACTCAGGAAGATGAACCTTCTGATTTCAAGCCCAGTGTTCTATCCACTGTATTACCTGTCTCTCTCTCTCCCTCCCTCCCTCTCTCTCTCTCCCTCCTTCTCCACATGTACAATACATATACATATTTATGTATATGTACTCTTATAAACATATATACATGTATATGTATGTAGTTCCATAACAAATCATTCTCTATCTCTGAAGTCTTTTCTTAATTGTTATGCCTTTCCCACATTTGGATTCATGGAAGACATCACCCTGGAGCCAGGAACACCTCTCTCATTACATTTTATAAGCAAGCCTCCCTCTTGGTTTTCAGCTGGCTCAAGCTGATATAACAAATCCATAACCTTCATATTCCAGAACTTGAGCAATGAATAGACAGATCTCCTCTCTGTGTCTCTCTTGGCCAATAGACCCTAGGGAAAACACCACAATCTCTCCCCATCTATCACTTTGTTTTCTGAAATTCTTTCTGATGGCACACAGGGAAGGACAATTATTACAATTTGCAATGCTTCCTGAGACATCTCTGGGAGGATGCCATCATGCACGAACCCCAGGACTACTGTGCACCAAGTAGAGTGATATTTGTAGTTTCTGATATGTGAGTATCACATTGTCATCGTGTTATATAGATGTGTGCCACCTAGAGTTGTGAATTTCTTCCATGGAAACATCAACTTGTCAAGGAAAACAAAGAAAGAAAGAAATGTCTCACATGGGCTAAAATACTACAATATTAAAAGTTACAAAGAAGTAGAAACAAAATAGATGTCCATCATTTGGAGGATGGTTAAACAAAATGTGGTCCATGAATGTGGATGGTTATAACACTAGACCACAAGAAATGATGGATAGGGAGACTAGAGAAGAGTAAGGGAAGACTTATATGAACTAGTGCAAGGTAAAATAAGACAAAAGGGAAGGAACATAACACTAACTAAAATGATGTAAATGAAAAAGAACAAAATAATATGATAATGAAAGGAAGAAGAATGGAGTATAATTACAATGATCAATCTTGACCCTAAGGGAGTAAAAGGGAAATTACAACTCCCTCTTTTCTTTTCACAGGTAGGTACCATCAAAATTAGCTGATTTGTTGGTTAATTTGTTGGATGATTTTAAAAAAATGTTTTATTCTTTTTTATAAGAAATGACTTTCTGGGGAACGGTGGGGAAAAGAATATATTTGGAAATGAAAATGAAAGGCAAATAAAAGACATTAAAATTAAAATGAAATTAACTACCCTCCCCTGTGAGCCCTCAGAAAGAATTTCAGAAAGCCAAGTGATAGAAGGGGGGAAATTGTGGTCCTTTCCTAGTCTCTGACACCCATGGGAAGTGTTGACAGAAGGTCAATCCATTCATTGCCCAGGTACTGGCGTAGAAAATATATCAATCTGTCACATCATCAAGTTTTACATTAAAAAGAAAAGTAAAACAAGTACAGATTTTGTGTGAAACAATAGTACAGGGACCAGTTAGTTCCAAAGGATATGATTTTTTTTTTAATTTTAAAATTTCACACATTTATTTGTTCATCCACTTGCCTATACATTCATTCATTTATTTGCTTATTTATTCACTCATTCATTTATCTATCTATCATCCATTCATCTATCTATCTATCTATCTATCTGTCTCTCTATCTGTTGTCAGTCTGGCAGAGTTTGATCTAAGAAAGACAAACAAAATTAGGTTTTTTGAGTCTGTTTTTATTTCTCTCAAGCTGATGATATGTATGTAGAAATGCAGTCAAAGACTGAGCCCACCTGAGGAAGCCAGTCTAGAACTGTGCTTGATTCAGGGGTTAGGGTGCGCAGTTCATATACCTTTTCAACAGGGGCTGATATCACCCCATCATCATTTTACCTCAGGACAGAGGAAATACTTCTTCTATCAGTCCACCTCAATGCCCAACCAGACCAGAGCGCTCCCAGCCTTGGGCTCTCTGTACAGAAGAATCTGTCTCTACCCAAGCCTGAACAGAGCACAGTGGATCTTCAGGACCTTTGATCAGCTCAATTCCAGGTCAGGTTGAGGTTTGACCAGGATAAGGAGACTCAATTACTTCTCATTATCACTAATGTCCTTCTGAAGGACTGAAGCTGAACTTTGGAAGAGAGGGGCTGGGTGGGGAAGCTCTGAGTCTTCAAGATCATGATTACTCAGAAAAAAATTTGCCATTCTATCTATCTGTCTATCTATCTATCTATCTATCTATCTATCTATCTATCTATCTATCTATCTATCTATCTATCATCTATCTATCTATGTATCTATGTATCTATCTATCTATCTATCTATCTATCTATCTATCTATCTATCTATCTATCTAGGTGAGAGATACTTTGTGGGAGGTGGAAAATTGAAGGCACTTATGTGGAGGTATTTTGAATGGTGGGGAGGCAAGGCAGGGAGAAATAGAGAACAGAATGTCTGAGACTGAGGCCAGGGAAGAGAAACTTTGGTGTTCTGGTCCTGGAGTAGAGTTGACCTGGAAAATTTTTAGATGAGGTGACCCTAAACTCTGGTGAGTGTATGGGTGAGGAAGGATGGCACTGAGCAGAAATTAATCAATGTGGAGTGGTGAATGCTGGAACTAAGGGGTGGCAGAGTTGATGGAAGTTGGGAGGCCACAGTCTTGGGCATGTGAATATGATGGAGAGCAGCTTAGATGATCCTGGGATGGGAGAGAGTATCAAGCTGAATATCAAAGAATCAAACGTCAGGAAGTAGCCAGAAGACAGAGATGTGGCAGGGAGGAGGAAACCATAGGCAGAGAGCAGGGCCCTAAAGGGCCAGGGGAGAAGCCTAGTGAGAGTGCAGGCTCACAAGGGGACCAAAGGGCAGATGGAGCAAAGTAAGAGGCTGGGGGAGGTTTGGGGACTGGAGATTTCAAAGAGGGGAGTAGGGTTGAGCTGAATGGAGCATATGCTCAGGAATCACGATAGACTGATCTCTGCTAATGAGGTGAAGGTTGCAGCCACAGGAGTTTGGTTACACAGAATTACCAACATTACTGAATGGTCAAGAATTGCATAGGATGCAAAGGCGTGAATGAATTGCAGCATGCTCCACTGAAGTATACCCAGGAAAGAATACAGATCTATTGAGGAAAGAGAACAAAGTCACTGGGGAAGGAAGAAATGAACACTTTATTCCATTAGAATGCAAACTCCTTTGAAGCAAGAACTATCTTGTTTTTGTCTTTGAGTTTCTGCTTAGCATAATGCTCAACACTTAGACAGGCTTAATAAATGTTTTATTTTTCTCCTTTCAAATTGAACTCACTTTGAATGAATTTCATTCAAGTGAACCAAAATTATTCAATAGCAACTGTCTATAGATAAGACACTGTGCTAGGTGCTGGGAGGACTGAGCAGGAGAAGTAGGAAGGATGTTAGTGGAGAGATGTAACTGGAAAAGGAATGTTGGTCATCTCTCATGATGTGGTGGCTAGAGAGCTGGGCTTGTCACCAAAAAACTGGATTCAGATCTATCCTCAGGCAGTTACCAGATGTGTGATGCTAGGTAAATCAATATTTCTAAGTTTGTTTCCCTTCTCTGTGAAACAGAAATAATAATAGCACCTATTTCATAGGGTTGTTGTGAGATTTAAAGGATTCAAATTGATGAACACCTTAAGTGTTCCATGGTATTCACAAGATACAACAACATCTAGCATTTATGCAGCACTCATTCTGTGCTAAGCATTTTACAAATGTTTCATTTGAGTCCCTGGGAAGTAGGAGATATGATTATGCCCATTTTAAAGTTGATGAAACTGAGGCAAAGAGAGTGATTTGCCCAGAGTCACAGAGTAGGAAGTGTCTGAGGGTGAATTTAAATTTGGGTCCTCATCTTTTCAGATACTAAATCACCTAACTGCTTAGATGTGTAGAGAAAAATTTTCACTATCTTTGAAGAATTACAGGATACCATAGATGACAGAAAAGGAGAAGGGGTAATGGATTGCAAAATTCATGGTTAGAGAAAACACCCTCACTAGTGGCCTCAAATTCACCCAAGTATCCACGTGTACATATCTCTTCTATCATCTAGGATAGACTTTTTTGCCTTCTAGGAGAGCTAGGTGACAGAGGATAGAGCCTGGGCATGGAGTCAGTAACAATGGAGTTCAAATCCAATATCACACACCTAACTGGTTGTGTGACCCTGGGTAAGTCACTTAACCTCTGTTTGCCTTAGTTTCCTCATCTATAAAATGGGAATAACAATAGCACCTACCTTCCAGGGTTATTGTGAGGATGAGATAATATTAGAAAAAAATGCTTTTAACCATGCCTGGCACATAGCACATGCTGTATTTGTTAGCTATGATGATGATGATATACCAAGCTTAGTGGTGAATGAAAAGCCCTCCTCCCCTTTAATACCTTCTAATGTTATGGGGCTGTGGGTGCCAAGAACTTTACTAGGTAGAAATCAGTACCATCACCCTTTCCTGGATACCCTTGTGCATACACATCACAGTAATGGCTAGGGACATGTAGAGCAGAATATTCTTAGTAGTCCAGACTCCTTCTCCAGACAGAATATTTTTTTCAAACTGTGTGTTTACTTAAATTACAGTCCAACAATTTTATTTTCTATTTCTTTAGTGAGTGAAAATAACTGATTTTTCCCACCAGTATATGAACAAAGTTTCTTATCTGTCCTTCAGCATGATGTATGACCTAGATTTTCTCTGTAATATTTGTTTAAAGTTGTACTCTCTGCTTTCTGCAGTGGGTGCTGAGAAATCAGCAGGAGCCTGGGGCCGTCAATATGGTAAGTAAGCTGTTTGCCTAGATGGATTCTAATGTGAATTCTGATATTACCAGAAGTTTCTTGTCAAATAAAGCAGAACAGAAAGGAGAATAAAATGACTATGCAAATGAGTAGAATGAATAAAATCTCCAGTAAATTAAAGCATTAAGTTAAAGCTCTGGGTTATTGTCAGGGGAAAGAGTTCCTTGTCTTGGGGAATGGAAGGCTTTTATAACATCGGTTTCAGGGGGCAAGGCTGACACCTGCTTTATAGGTGATTTACATCAGGTATTTGCTGTACTGGGGAAAAGCAATGTATTAGGAATCTCAGAAACTTGGGTTTGAATCTTACCTTTGAAAATTAAAAGCATCCAAGAATCAAATGTGATACAATACAAAAAGCACTTGGATCTGTAAGTGCTAGCAACTTTTGCTGTTGAGGTAGGTAATTCACTTACTCTTTCTAAGCCTCAGTTTCCTCAACTGTAAAGTGAGGGAAATCTCTCCTAAATGTTGCCACTGGAAGATAACAATTTATGTAAAGAACTTTGCAAACCTTAAAGTGATATTAGGTTATTATTATAATGCTATCTTTATATTATTAAAATTACTCAGTTTAAGGAAATGAGAATGTTCAGCCTGAAGTAGAAAACTGAAGGGTTGTCATACAGAGGAATAATTAGATCTCTTCTGTTAGGTACAAGATGACAGATGCAGGACGAATGAATGGAAAAGTTTCCCTCAGTTTTCTCTTCTGTAAAATGGTGATACTACTTATACCTCCCTCCCAGGGTTGTTGTGAGGATCAAATGAAAAAAGTGTAAAGTGCTTTACAAAACACCTGGCTCATAGTCCAAGTCATATACATGTTAGCTGTTACTGGCTATTCACTTAAAAGAAAGCAAATTCAGGCTCGTTAAAAGGAAAAAATACATTTCAATAATTAGTTGACAAAAGTGGCCTGGGCTGCCTCACCCTCCTTGGAGGTCTGAATGACCACTTGTTGGATATATTACAGTAAAAGTTCTTTTTGTATTTTGGAACTACTGGGTGGCATAGTGGATAGAGCATCGAGCATCTTGTCAGGAAGACAATAGTTCAAATTTAACCTCAAGCATGTACTGTGTGACTCTTGGTAAGTCATTTAACCCCTGTTTCTTCCATTTCCTCATCTGTAAAAATGGAGTAAATATCAGGACAAGTTGTGAGGATCAAATGAGATAATTGTAAAGCACTTATCACAATGTTTGACACATAGTACGCATTATATAAATGCCAGACATTGTTATTGTATATAAAATGGTCTAGATGGCTCATGGCACTCCTTTTAACACTTAAAGTCTGTGAGTTCTTCATTATTATAATATTATCATTGTTATTTGTAGACATGTTTAGAGGTCAAGGGCAGTTAGGTGGTGTAGTGGATAGAGTGCCTGGCCTGGATTCAGGAAGACTCATCTTTCTGAGTTCACATTTACTTACTAGATGTGTGACCCTGTGCAAGTCACTTAACCCTGTTTGCCTCAGTTTCCTCATCTGTAAAATGAGGGAATTGGACAAAATGATTTCTAAAGCCTTCCTTAGGTATATTATTCCAAAAGAAAGGAAAATAAAAGAGAAACATGACATCAAAAGTTGAATCAAAGGCTAACCTTTCAGATCCCATCCTTTCCACCTCTATTAAATTGTACTTTTTCTTCTATATTAATTTATTTTTTCCAGTTTACATATATTATCTCCCTTCCCCCACTATTAATTATAATTTAATGCATCTATTTTTAAAAAGAAGGCAAATTGTTTATGTTATCAACTCAAATATTTTGTCAAGATCCATATTCAACTACCTCTTTACCCTTAGATAATGGGACGGAACAATAGAACTGTGGTCAGCTGACTTGCTGTTGTATACAGATCCTATTAGGTATCAGTCCCATCATCAGAGCTGACATGGATCTCAGGAACCATGCAATTCAACCTCTGTTTGAACAAGAATTCATTTGACAACTTGCAGGGCAAGTACTCATCCAATCATTGTTTGAGGACTCCTAGTCAGGAAGAAACCAATGTACCTTGAGGAAATCCATTCCATTTTGGGAAGGCTTTCCTCATTCAAAGAGCAACATTTTCAAAATAACCTTATCCACTCATTATATTCTCTCCCCAACTCCCAAATCTGCTGGTTTTCCTAACTTCTCTCTTTATGTGGAAGTCACTATTTTCTAGCTACCCAATTTCACTACTGGAACATTCTCAACTATCATCTTTCATTTTCTCCAACATCCAGTCAGTTGCCAAATCTTGTTGATTTGACTTCTATATATATAAAATTCTTTGCTTTATTGTCACTCAGTTCATCATCACCTCCAATTCAAGCCCTCATCAACTCTTGCCTGAAATATTGCAAAGGTCTATTCATTGATCTCCTTCCCTTAAGTCTCTGCCTCACTCCCTAGTCAATCTTAAACATGGCTACCAAATTGGTATTACTAAACCACAGGTTTAACCATATCTCTCTATTGCTTAAAAATCTCTACTAGCTTCCAATTGTTTCTGGGATAAAACATAAATTTCAAAGTTATAACTATGCACAATATGGTCATTGGTTCCAGCTTAATGGAAAGAGTCAGTGTGAATTCAAATAACAGGATTCATTGTTTGCACCAATGGAGATCTAGCTCTATTTGCTGTTCCTTGTCTATAGCATCAGAACTCCCACCTCTATGTCCCTCTGCTTCCATCTTCCAGAATTCCCAGCTTCTTTCTAAATGTTTCATCTATTTCTTCCTGGAAGTCTCAATTCACTTTTTTTTTGTTGTTGTTCAGTTGTTTTAGTCATATCCAACTCATCATGGCCCCATTTGAAGTTTTCTTGGCAGAGATACTGGAGTGGTTTTCCATTTCTTCTGCAGTTCATTTTACAGATGAAGAGATTGAGGCAAACTGGGTGAGTTGACTTGCCCAGGGCCACCCAGCTAGCTAGTAAGTATCTGAAGCCAAATTTAAATTGAGGATTTCCTGACTCCATGCCTGCCTTCTATCCACAACATCACTTAGCTGTGCCATCCCTTTTGTTTACTTTTTATCTTTGTTACATTTACCTCAATCAATCAATCAATCCCTCAAACAAACAGCAAGAGTATATTATCTGCTTCCTATCTTCCTGGGTCTGTGCCAAGCCTTAGGGCTGCAAAAAAGACAAAAAAGCACACAAGATAAAGCATAAAAGAGAGGTAACAATAATAATAACTATATAGCACTTACTAGATGCCAGTGACTGCACTAAGCATTTTGCAGTGATTTCATTTGAACTTTACAAGAACCCTGGGAGGTAGGTGCTATTCTCATTTTATAGTTGAGGAAACTGAGGTAGATGGAGGCCCAGGGTAACACAGCCAATAAGTCTTTAAGGATGGATTTGAACTTAGATCCTCCTGACTCCAGGTCCAGTGCTCACTCTAGTGGACCAACTTAGAAAGCAAAGACACAAGTAAACAATCAGTCAATCTACCAACCTTCCTCTATTAAGCACTTATTATATACAAGGTGCTATGCTAGGTTTCATTAAAACAAAGAATCCAGAGTAATCCTTACTTTTAAGAAACTTATTTATAGGTTTTCTCCATTGTTAGCCCCAAGGCAATGTAAGGCCCTTGAGACCAGGAATGGTTTTGATTTTGTCTTCTTCATACAGATCTTGCTCCTGGCACAATGCCTAGAATACATTTGGCACAACATTTAGTATTGCTTGTTGAATGAATTAATTAGGGAATTATTTTTTAATTACATCAGACCTAAATTTGCTTCCTTGCAACATCCACTGATGCCTTTCCTTTATATTCTCTGGGGCCAAGCAAGACAAGTCAAATTCCTCTTTGAAGTGACAGCATTGAAGAGGAAAGAGAGTGCTAAACTGGAGTCCAATTCTATCTCTGATACTAATTATGTGACTGTGGGAAAGGTGCTCAACTATTCTGATTCCACCTCTGTGAGAAGAAGGCTCTTCCAGATCTCCATCTGTGATTCCTTACTGGAAAGAAAGGAAGAATGAAAAAAAGGGAAGAAAAAAAGAAAGACAGGAAGGAGGGAAGAAAGAAGGAAGGAAAAAATAAAGAAGAGAGGGAAGAAAAAGAGAAAAAGAAAGAAGGAAAGAAAAAATAATAGAAGAAAAAGAAAGAAGGAAAGAAAGAAACAAAGAAAGAAAGGAAGAAGGAAATAATAGAAGAAAGAAAGAATAGAAGGAAGGAAGAAAAAGAGAAAAAAAGAAAAAATAGAATGAAGAAAAAGAAAAGGAAAGAAAGAATAGAAGAAGGAAAGGACACAAAAAAAGAAGGAAAAAAGAAGGGAAGAAGGAAAAAGTTGAAGAAAGAAAGGAAAAAAGAAACAGAAAGAAAAAAGGAAGGAAAGAAAAAGAGAGGAAGGGAAGAAGAATGGATAGAAAGGAGGAAGGAGGGAAGAGCAGAATGGGAGTCATGGAAAATGAGCTAGGTAAGGAAAATCATTATAACAACATTGGAATCTTTTATTATAGAAGGGAGCCATTTTTATTGATGTTTTAGCAATGATTCCTGGGTGAGAAATGATACAAACATTGCTCATTTCTATCTGGAAATAATAAGTGGTAATAAATGAATGTCCTCTTTTACTGTCCATTCATTCACACCCCATGCTGTCTCCTAAAGATATTGCAAACTGATATGACATCACTCCTGAGACTAATAACAATGTGTCTCCCACTGCAGCAGCAACACCATCTAGGTGAAGACATGATTTTCATCGTTTACAAGTGCCAATTGATCTTGTGCCCTCTATCAGACTCCCCCATTGGAATGTATACTTCAATTGGTACGTAGGTACTTTTTGAGTAAAAGCTTCTGGAAGCTCGAATTCTTGATAGCTATTCTAGTAGCATGGGGCTCAATAAAGAATTCATGAAGCCACACTGTAGCCTAAAGTCGTTACCATCGGTAAATTGTATTGCTGCCATTTTAACATCTAACTATACAGTTAGAGGTCACATTTCGCACATCACCCGAAAGTCATAATTTACAGAAGACTTCCAGAAACAGGCTTTGAAAAATGGTGTCCCATTGTGTCATGATGGCAAGGTACTAATATCATTGGTAGGCAGAGATCAAAGGTGATGGGGGAGGGGGGAATAATGATCTCACTTTTAAGTTTTCCATTTCTCAACCCTCAATGTTTTGTCTAGAAAAAAGCAGCATGCTGAAAAAAAGGAAATAGCCTTTAAAACTATTTCCACTTTGTACTTTTAATTTCTGTGTTTTATGTTGAGATGCATTATAACACAGTGGATAAACATATATGCCCTCAAATCACAGAAGACCGAGATTGGAGTCCTATCTCAGATATACAGTGGCTGCATGATCCTAGCTTTGTCACTTAACATCTCAGTGCTCTAGGCAATTTTCTAAAATTCAGATTTCTAAAACTCAGAGAGAAGGTGCTCTTTCAAACTGTCAGGAGTTTCTTCATCTGAGAATTCCTTTTGTCAATGAAATCATAGTTTCAATCCCAATTTCCTATGTCTTATATTATTATCCCAGTGAGACAGATCTGGCAAGATCCCAATTATGTGGAATTTTTCATGGGAACATTTTATCAAGGTCATCTTTTAAAAGTTTAATGAATTTATTCCCCTAAAATAGTAAGGGATGAAGGTAATAAAATCAGCTCACATTTTAAACTCAGCAAATGAAATTTTGATGTATTTTTGTTTTATTCCATGGTTATTTGTGAACAAACTCTCTTTCTAGACTATGTTCTTTGATGAGCAAAATGCAAAACCTCCCACTCTATATCTGTAGTCCACCACCTTTTATGAAAGGAGCAGTATTATCTGCCAGAGTCTCCTATCATTAGGGATGAATTAGTTTTTCTAAGGACTCTATTCCAGAGGTTAGACTAGTTAACTTTTAAAAGATACACACACACACACACACACACACACACACACATCACACACTTTTCTGTAAAGATATAGACACATACATATACACATTTAGACAGCTTTCTAATAATGCAGCTTCTCTCATATGAAAACTTCTATTGATAATCTGTGTGCATACGTATGTGTGTATGTCTTACATTATCTGTCTCTCTCTCTCTCTCTCTATATATATATATGTATGTTATATATATATATATATACATATATATATCTGAGAGATATGTAAGACAGATGAAGATAGCTCTGTATGTGAGAGAGAGAAATTCCAAGATACTATTTTAACTGATTTTTGCTCACAAACTGTCCAGAAATTGGCATGACCAAGTAGATCTATGAAATATATTCACAGCTCCTGTGATTATTTAATTCACTTCATTTCATAAATGAGCAAAACATCATTTCCCCCAAACCCACTGTGGAATTTTTAGTTTTAACTTTATTCAGGAGACTGGTGGGGGCTAATGGATCCAAATCAATCAGTGATATCAGCGTTCAGGAGAGCTCTCAGTTTGTCTTTTTTTTTTTTTTAATTTCTATGCAGTTCTGTCCCTTCATATCATAGGATCATAGTTAGTGTCTAGAAAGGACTTCCGAGATCATTTGGTCCAGTTCCCTTATTTTCCATACGAGAAAGCTGAAACTCAGAGAAGTTAACTTCCTTACCTAAAGTTGTATAAGTAGTAATCTGCAGAATGAGGATTTAATTCAGATCCTCCTACTCAAACCTACCATCCGTTCCAATCCACCATGTATAAAAAAGCCTCCAAAGAAATCATTCTGGACACTGGCCCTGAGGACATTTTTGAGTATGACATCATTCAACTACTGGCCTTCATTGGATAAATAATGATTACAAGGGTGAGGGTGATGAGGATGATGAGGATGATGATGCAATTGATATTTATATAGCCCTTTAAGATTTGAAGTGTCTTACATGTATTATCTCATTTAACCCAAATGCCAATCCTACGAAGTGAGCACTATTATTAGACCCATTTTATAAATGAGAAAACTCAGGTTAGGAGAGATCCCTTTAAGGGACCTGTCCATGGTCATCAAGTTAACCATGAGATGTGTAACTGAAAGCAGGACTCCTGAACAAAGTTCAGTTTTTTCCTCTACTAGGCCGTACTGCTCAATGTCATTTCTTTGGCTGCCCTAGATGGTATTTTCTCCAAACAATGGGAAAGGCTTTTTATTCTCCTCTCTGTTACTCAAGACAAAAGGTAATATCACTGAAATACATAGAGTCATGGGGTTAATTGACTTGCATAAAACAATTATTTGAAGATTGCAAATCTATTCTTTGGAAAAGATGTACAAGCTAAAGTGGGATGAGACAAATGTATTATTCAACAATCCAATCCATTCCTTAGAGGTGAAATTAGGGTTGCATGCAGGTGCCTTCCAAAGTGGGGAAGGAAGCCTGTGTTTGTAATGCAAGCTTATAACTAGAGAGAGCATCACAGTTAAAAAGTACTTTATATGCATTATCTCATACTCAAAACTGATCCCTGGGGGAAGCATTGGCAGTGCAGATATTAACCCCATTTTAGAGATGAGGTCTGGGAAGGGGAATAAGTATTTATTAAACACCTACTATGTGTCAGGCATTGTGTTAAGTAACCACTTTTAACACTATTATTTCATTTCATCTTCACAACAACCCTGGGAAGTAAGAGTTATTATAATCCCTATTTTATATATGAGAAAACTGAAGCAAACTGAGATTAAGTAATTTACTATGATTATCCCCATTTTATGGTAGACTGAGGCAAATGGGTGACTTGCTCAAGGTCACACAACTAATAAGTGTCTGAGATCTCATTTCAACTTGAGTCTTCCTGACTTCAAGTCCAGAATTCTTTCTACTGTACCACCTAGTTGTTCAAAGGTGTTAAGGGACTTGCCCAAAGTAGCAAAACCAAAGGATCATAGAGAGCTAAAAGGGACCTCAGAAACCATCTGGTCCCACCTCCTCTTTTTAGAGATAAGGAAACTAAGGCCTAGAGGTTAAATAAATTGCTTAATTTCTCATGGCCACCTGGGTAGGTATGTGGCACAGTGGATACAGCACCAAACCTTAAATCCAGAAGACTTATCTTCCTGAGTTGAAATAGCTATGTGACCCTGGGAAAGTCACTTAACCTTGTTTGTCTCAGGTTCCTCATCTGTCAAAGGAGCTGGAGAAGGAAGTAGCAAACCACTCCAGTATCTCTGCCAAGAGAATCCCAAATGGGGTCAAAAAGAATTGGACACAACTGAAAAAAACAACTGAACATGAATGGCAACATGGTCACATAAGCAGTAAGTTGACTTTAAGGATTATCTAGTCCAACCTCCTATTACACAGAAAAGGAAATCGAGGCCCAGAGACATGAAGTGATCTGTTCACTGCCTCCAGGTAGCAAGTAGCAGAGTCAGGAACTGGTCAAAACTACATCTGCTGAGCATTGAGTCCAATTTGACGATGGCCCATTGCTTCCTTAGAGGGGCTATTTTCAGAGACCAGTTCAACAAGCTGGTCTTCTTGTAGATTCTCACATTTAGACCCACATTGAAACAGTTTTCTAATTATGTAACTTGTCTCTTGTAAAGAAACGGCTGCTGAGAATCAATTTCCTCTCCACAGAAGTCATTTATTCTTCTAGGAATCTTGAGAGTAGAGGTTCTTAACCTACCATCCATGAACACTTAATGAGATTCCGTGAATTTAAATTGTAAAACAACAACAAAACTTTACTTCCAATAATCTCTAACTGAAATATAGCATTTTAATCATTTTAAAAGAATGATTCTGAAAAACAGTCCTTAGTTTTCATCAGAACGCTAAAGGATTTCATAATACCACAAACATTTAGAGATTTAATAAAAAAAAATCTTGTCATAGTCTGGGGAGAGAGAGAGAGAGAAGAGGAGAAAGAAAAAAGACAGTGAGTGAGAAAGTGAAAGTAAAAACGGAGAGAAGAGAGGAGAGAGAAAGAAGAGGAGAAAGAGAAAGTGAAAAAGAGAGAGTCAAATTATTCCCCCTCCTAAGAACTCAGAACTAAAATGGATCACAGAGATCATATAGACTAAAACTCTTTGTTGTTGAATTCAGGGTCAATCACAGCCTAGATCATGGCAGAGAAGCAGTCCTAGATGTTGCAGGTATCATGGATAGAATTCTAGACCTGAAGTTAGGAAGATGTTGGTTTGAATCCTGCCTCAGACATCTAACTAGCTGTGACCCTGGGCAAGTCCTAGTTTCTTAATCTCGAAAATGAGGGCATTGAACTCAATGATCCCTAAGGTACTGTCCAACTCTAAATCTATGATCCTGTAATTTATTAAGTAATGAGATGGAGTGCATCCAATGGAAGGAAAACACTAAGTTCATCATGAAACAGAAACTAGTAATGAGGAATATTAATTATTCCTATCCACAGTTAGCAGAGTGTTGTACTTGACAAGAGATCATAGATCTTAAGCTTGAAGGGAATTTAAAGTCATCAGGTCCAATCCCTTCATTTTGCTGATGAGGAAAAACAAAGATCAGAGAGGTAGCTTCATTTATCCAAGGTCACAGAGTAAATGTCTGATGCAGGATTTGAATCCACATCTTTGCTCCAAGTATACCATTTTACCCGTTATGCACAAATGCCTCTCAACCAACCTTCCCTTGAGTGAGAAATAACTTTTTTTTCTTGTTGCAGCCCAGTACAGTTTTGTGTATCTTTACCTTTTAGGAAGAGATATAGGAAGATGTTTAGGGAGGATAAGCCCCTCCATTGTGAATTCTGTTGAGCCATTTTCAGAGCTGCTCAGCCACTTTTGGTGTCCACCTTCACCCACTCTCACTGGTGGCTCCAAGAATCAGTGGCATGCACAGCAGCCAAACCCCAGTAAAACCATCAAATCAGATGGGCTAACCAAATGGAGGGTAAATGAGGGGTCTTAAACCCATTGGTGAGCTAGAAGACTGTCTGCCCCAAGCATGTGTAGAGTACCCCAGATATAATGGGCAAATGAGACAATTTGTTCCAATAGTCATGAAGGTAGTTGAAGTAAGCACTGTGGAGAACTTAGAGCATGGTCAGACACTGAGGATACCAAGGTCATCCACTACATCCCAGCCATCACCAGCTGTCTTGACTTTTGTCCTGCCACTGGATTTCAATGACTCTAGAAAGAATGAGTCTGATGCCTTTGTACAATGCTGCCTCACTTAAATCCAATTCACACACAAGTCGAGACATCACCCATACTATCATGATGTCACTGGTCCTCTTCAAAACAAAAGATGAACAACACCTTAAGAAAATCTTTCCTTACACCAAGTAAATCTTTATATTTGCTACCAATTGCTCCTAGCTCTGCTCTCTGGGACCAAGCAAACATGTCTAATCTTTCTCTCACATGCCAGTCTGATAAACACTAATAACTATAATCCCTTTGAGTTTTCTCTTTTCCTGTCTGAATATCCCCAGTTCCTTCAAAGGATCTTCAAGCTGTGCTCATTCAGAATATCACCAGGATGGTAAGTAAATTTGAGGAGGGAGAGCACCTTACAATCTTGAGGCTGCTATGGCATCCGAATTAGAGGAAACCTCTTAGTGGGAAATGTCACCAGAGCTGAGACTGACAATTAGGATTGAGAAAAGTAGAGGTGAGAAGATGATACATTCCAGAGATAAGGAACGCCCAGAGAATGAAAGTGTGGGGCGGAATGTAGAGTTAGGAGATACTTAAGAGTTTAGTAGCATGCGCCAATGGAAGAACTAGGAAATAAGTCTTGAAAGATAGGGTTCTATTATTATCTGTTAGCTACAGCATCATTGAGATAGTTGATCAGTGGACAGGCATTCATTAAACTCTTACTATGTGCCAGTCACCTTGTCTGGCATGCAAATAAATAATTACAAATGACAAATATTCAAATAAAAATACAGGCACTGTGGCACAATGAAAGGAACACTGACTCGGAAGTTAGAAGACAGATTGAAATCTCACTTATTATTCTTGCTTTTGCAGCTATGGACAAGTCATATACTATTATGTGGTTTCAGTTTCCTCATCTGTAAAATAAAAGGGTTGGATGAGATGGCCTTTCAATAATAGAACTATGATCATATGGCCAGAGTTTGGACTATCTTCATCCTCTCTCATTTATTCCCAAATATCAAAGATTGGATTAAAATGAAGAGTAATTTTTCCCTATTTTATTTTTTAAATTCCACTGTTAAAAACAGATGATATACCTTATCCAATATTAATGAGCAATCATTTTAAATCCATTTAAATCCCATAGTGAATTGTTACAACTCTAAAAGGCATGTGACAGCATGAGGAGAAAAGTACATGAATGAGGAGCATCCATAAATCAGGCATTTTATTTTGCCCTGACAACTTTGGCTCCATGATGTAATAAACCTTGGGGGCAGACCTTGGGAAAGAGCCAGGCATTGATTTGTTCTTGATGCTCTGACAAGACATGGCTATTTTAGGAGCTTTCAGAGCCACATAGATGAAAGTGCTCATTAGTTCTGAAAATCACAAGTGGAAGCATGCCTCCCTCCTTTCAGCAGAGAGATGGTGACAACAGGTATGGAATGAAGAATACGTTATCAGCTATACTCCAAATGTTGATACTTTTAGTTTAACTATGCTTCTGTGTTATGATGGAGGGTTCTATTGGAGGGGGCTCATTAGGAAGTCACAGTTAGACAAAAAAAAGATAAATCTGTAAATAGAAATGCATTACCAGAGGCTTAAAGAGATCATTTATTTCATTTTTTAATTTTATTTGGATGTGTGATTTCATTGGACCAAATAGACTAAAATAATAAAATAAAATATCTCTCTCTCATTCTTTCTCTTCCTCTCTCTTTAAACCCCCAATGACTCCCAATTTTCTTACTGATGACTAAAATTCTTTTTCTGTGATTTCCTGGCATAATTAATTTTTGTGATTCTCCCAATAGATCTTTTTAGAAAGCAAAACAAAGCAACATATTTATCATTCTAGACAATGTATACTTCATTCAGTACCTGTAGTCCACCACTTTTCTGCCAGGAGGATAGCAACATGCTTCTGCTTGGTAACTTTTATACACACACATACACAAATACATATATACATATACACATATATATGTATAAATATTTATGCCTATAGTTATATCTATATATATATATTTAGGAATATATATATATTACACACACACACACACACACACACACACACACACACACACACACACATATATATATATATATATATATACATATGGAAGGAGAGAGGGTAAAGTAGATGAGAGGGAGACAGAAAGGGAGACAGAGAGAGAGAAACAGAGACAGAGAAAGACAAAAGACAGAGAGGAGGAAAAAAGAAAGGGAGACAGAGAGTCACAGAGATAGGGAACAATGAAGAAAGAGACAAAGAGACAGAGAGAGACATAGCCATAGACACATACACAGAGAATTCACCTACCTATTCACCCAGAGTGAAAGGTTCTTCCTATATGTACTATAGTGTGTGTACATACATATAAATACACATGCTATACATATATATGTATGTGTGTGTGTGTGTGTGTATACGGAGGGAGAGAGAGAGAGAGAGAGAGAGAGAGAGAGAGAGAGAGAGAGAGAGAGAGAGAGAGAGAGAGAGAGAGATTGGCTGCTACTCTTCCTAACAGGTAAGATGACAGGATGGCATCCTGCATGCAACTCACCCTGCTCTGTCCCAAAAATTGAGTACAAGTATTTATTTCTACCACAGGATAGTCGGAAGTTTATTGAACCTGGATTCAAGGATATTTGCTGTTTGACTGTGGGAAATCATCTAAGGTCTCTGAGCCTCAGTTTCCCATCCTTAAAATAGGCTTAAACCTATATTTAGTGTCAGCCTCAAATATCATTGTAAAGTGAAGCCTGTTAATTTCATCAAATCCCAGCATCTCTGAGATAAGCACACAGTAAGTTCTATCCAAACACATCACTCCATAAATGGATTAGAGCCAGGCAGGCAAAGCTCCAGCTGCTACCAATTATGGGGCAGGGCAGCCACATCTTTGTTGGCTGCCACTACTAATGCATCTGCAGTCTGAGCCCCCTTTCTGTAGAGCTTTTCCATCTTCTTAGGCCCCCTTTGTAATATGAAAACTCTCTCAAAGCTTTAGCTTCTTTCTTGGCATGGGAAACTGCAATTACTAGCAGTCCATATGGCCAGTACAGGGGGCTACATAAGTAATGAATAGAATACTATATGGAAAGTTCTTTATAAACCTTAAAGTGTTATATAAATGTTATCTCTGATTTGCTTAGTTGTATGCATACATCCTTCAGAGTGTTAGGGTGGATGACTTTTCTTCCAAATCTGGGATTCTACATTTCTAACTTGTTAAAAAAAATATCCTAAGCTAGTATTTCAGCTTTTATATCAATAATCTATTACACTCTGGATTATTGGGGTCTGAGTAACCTGCAAAGAAAGAACTCATATTTGAAGGACAAGTTTTGATGAGAATGATGTCCATCATTATTTCACCAAATAGCACTGGACTGGGTTGATATCTATGCGTCTATCAATCAAATATTTTATTAAGCAACTTCTATGTGTAAAGCATTATGCTGAGCAGTGATCATACAAAGAACAAAATGAACAGCCCACACTGTCGAGGACCATGCACTGTACTGGGAGAGAAAACATGCACAAAATAATTATGGTACATTTTGGTGGATTTGACTCCAGCAGCTCAGGAGATTAAGAAAGAATTTCAAGAGATTATGTTGCTTAAAGAGGGCTTCCCCCTCCATTTTGTTTTACTTTAATATAATTTATTAAAACTCTGGAATTAATAAACAACAAAGAATGAGCATTTCTATATATAAAGCAGAAGAGAAAAAGATTACGCATGAAACTGTGAATCTCTACTGTGCGTTGGTTGCTTCTCCTTTTAAGCATAATTAAATATAAACATAATAAATTCACTGTCCAACTTTCAAAGCTCTTTCCTTCTCTGAATTATCCTTCCAGACTTTCTTTGAATTAAAAAAATTGTTTCAGTGGTCTACTTTCCTTCTTCCTTCCTTCCTTCCTTCCTTCCTTCCTTCCTTCCTTCCTTCCTTCCTTCCTTCCTTCCTTCCTTCCTTTCTTTCTTTCTTTCTTTCTTTCTTTCTTTCTTTCTTTCTTTCTTTCTTTCTTTCTTTCTTTCCTTCCTTCCTTCCTTCCTTTATTCCCTCCTTCATTCTTCCTTCCTTGCTTTCTTTGTATTTTCTCTCTTTCTCTGGAATGTTCTATAGAATCAATTACTGGGTAAAATTTAATGTCAGTACTAGTATTTAAGCCTGGGTCTCCTGACCCTCTAGCCAATACTCCTTCTACAACCTTCACTTTAAGAGTAGTGTGCTTGACACTACATTCTGAGAGAATCATATTTGGGGGACCAGATGGGAAGATTGGAAACTTTCAATCAACTTTCTAATATCAGAGGCAATTGCGGGGGAGTAACTCGAAATTGAAACTCATCACTTCAAAGCAATATCACCTTTCCCCCCAACTTCTCTCCCTCGCATTGTCAATTATCTCTCTGACTTCAGGATATTCTCCTGTTATCACATTCATGCCTTTTTCAAAAATTGAAATCTGAGTATTTCTCCCTAAGCCATCCTCCCTTCTTTGTTTCTCAGCTGTTGTTAATGATGCCAGTAGCCTTCCTGTCACCGGAGATTTCAAATCCAGAGTGACTTTGAGGCATCTCTCTAATTCCTTTTGACATATAGATCAGATCCATCCAATATCAGGTTTTGCTACAACACCTTTGAGCGTTCGTTTCCTCTCTCGCTTCTGAAGTAGTAAGTGTTCATCACAAGACAGACACCCAGGTTGCAAGTATTTATAATGTGAGAGGGTTGGGGGTGGAGTGGGTATGGAAAAGAAACCTTTTTCTTTCTGCTCATTCTAATTCCCTGCTGGCTGATTCCTTGACTTTTTCTAGTAACCACCTCACTTTCCTTTGTGATAAGAAAAAATTAAAGCCCTGCATTAACTGAGCCACCCACCAAATGGTACAGTGTCTCACTTATCTGGGAATCAAGTATTCCCTGAATTTCTAAAATCAAGCTTAGCTCTTCAATTGGGCTTATTTTTTATTAATTTATTAATTATCATTAATTATTAATTTAATTATTTTATTGATCATTTATTATTATATTATTTTATTATATTTATTATTTTATTAATTTATTATTACTATATATGTGTGTATGTATGTATATATTACATTGCATTATATTATATTAATTATGCATTATATTAATTATGTTATATTACACTATACTGTACCATATCATATCATACCATATCATGCCATATCATACCATAATATACATTACATGACATCAAATCACATCACATCATACTATACTATATTATACTATGCTACATCATATCATATCACATCACACACACAGACACACGCACAAACATACATATATATCTTATTTTGGATGGAAATTTCCAAAGTATTGTAGACACGAAGTTCCCTTCTTTCTTAAACAGGCTAGATCAAAGTCAAACTGCCTTGTTTTCAATAGTTCAGGGTCATTCTTTGGAACAGTGAGTAGTGGTAGCAGTGATGATGAATATGATAGTGGCTGAATCTGGATTATTTATATATAATCAATAATTATAAAGAACCGACGCATGAAGATGCTTTTTATAACAATTCAGGTTTGCACCTTCTCTGCAATAGAAAATATAGTGTTCATAATAATAGTTAGCATTCTATTGCTCCTTGATACTGAGAATTGTTTCATTCTTTTTATATTTTCCAGTGCCTGACACTATGCTCAGAACATTCTCTTTACTTCCCTCTTCTGACCCCAAGAAAAGGCAGTTTCTCCAGTTTCTCCTCCTTCCTCTACCTCATTCTAGGGGATGCTAGTGTTTTCACTCTGAGATTACCTCCCATTTATCCTGTATGTACTGTGTATGTGCATAGATTTTTACATATTGACAGCCCCATTACAATGTGAGCTCCCTGAGGACATAGCATTTGTCTTTCTGCCCTTAACACAGTGTCTAGTGTATAATAACCCCTTAATAGATGCTTATTGACTGACAAAGTAGGTGTTAATCAATGATTGATTGATTGGTTAATATAGTTCTTTCAGATTTTCAAAACAGTGTGTGTGTGTGTTTCTGTGTGTGAATGTGCATGTACGTGTGTGTGTGTTTGTGTGTTGTTTGGTATATTTTGTTTAAGAAGGGAAGTTAGTATCTACACTTTATGCGTCTGTATATATACATACATATGTATATGTATATGTATGTATGCATACATACAAAGAGGGAGAGAGACAGAGACAGAGAGAGAGAATGAATGAGTGCTGGACCTGGAGTCAGAAATACCTGAGATCAAATCCAGCCTCAGATATTCACCAGCTGTGTGACTCTGTCACCCTTAACTCTATTTGCCTCATTTATAAGATGAGCTGAAGAAGGAAATGGAAAACTACTACAGTATTTTTGCCAAGAAAACCGTAAATGGGGTCAGGAAGTCAGACATGACTGAAACAACTAAGCAAGCACATAACACATGGACACACACACATACATATGCAATTTCATTTGACCCTCATAATAACCTGTTAGGTACATACTTTAGTCATCTTTATTTTGTGGGAACCTGTAAACTGAGGCTGAGAGTTCAAATCATTTTTCCTAAGTGTTGCCCTGAATCCAACTTTATCTGTCTTCTTAAGTTGCCATATTTTACTGAAATATTGGACCCAGAACATGCAAGAGACCTTGAATGTGTCAAGGATGAATCCCTCCACCAGTTGACATAATTTGTTGTTTGTACTCCAAGATGGATTCCTTATGTGTCCTTGGGAGGCAAGACAGGTGTTGGCCAGTCTACACCAGGCTGGGAAATTGTATGTGCAGCTAGGATCTTTGTAGATTAGCAGACGCTTCTTCTACAATCTAGAAGTTCCCAAGAGAAAAGCATGGGGCTTTTGCCATAACATTGATTCCCTCCCCTTGAAGAAGAGTTTTGTCTTTTTTCCATTTTTACTGAACCTTTCCCCTTCCCAAGCCATGCCACTTTAGGAGGAATTTCCTGGTACCCCATCCTCCCTTTGTCTTGCTGTCAAAAATAAGCAAACTTCTCTATGAACTGTGAATTCTTTGCTCTCCTTTGAATTCCACATGTCTGTTCAGTCCTCTTCTAAGAAACATAGTTTTCCCAGAAGTTTCGTGAAGTTTGATTTCCTGTTGACAGTAAGCTTTTTAGGTAGACTTCAAAACTGTGGGACCATAGGTTTAAAGCTGGAAGGGATCTCAGGGGTCATGTGATCCACTCCCTTCCTTTTATAGATAAGAAAACTGCGGGTAAATGACTTACCCAAAGTCAGCCAGGGAGTAATTAGAGGTAGGACTGGAACCCAGGCCCTTTGGCACCAAATCCAGCAATCTTTCACCTGTGCCATTTATATCAATATTCTGACATCATCTGAGGATATAGAGGACAATTTAGCACCATACCAAATGACCCCAGAAAATTTTGCCTTCTGAGTTCTTCTATATTTTCCAGGCTGTTTTTTTTCTTGTCTCCTATGTCATTGTTATCTATCACTTCTCGGGGCTGTCAATGTGCCTGTCTCTCACATACTTCTCTCCTCTCTCCTCTCTCTCTGTCTCTGTCTGTCTGTCTGTCTATCTGTCTGTCTGTCTCTCTCTCTCTCTCTCTGCCTTGTCTTTATTTCTTCAACCTTAAAATAGCACTCACATCATTCTTACTGTCAGTACATTATGCTGTGTCCATCTGCGACCATCTAAATACCTAGGCAAAGACAAACCATCTCCTTTCTCTGTTTTCTAATTTGTGCTTTCTCTTTTCTACAGGCAAGAAACCAGAAGAACAACTTCATTAACAGAGAGCCTAAAACTGAACTCTGGTTAAGGGTCCAAGTGATTAACAGAAGAGAGAAAAGCATGAACCCTTTATGCATGGACTTTGGGTGGCACTAATTCATCTAATCTGAGAGTTCTTTTGATCTACTAAATATTTTCATTTCTTTTTGGATAAATGAGGCTGGTGAATCTACTGATGAGTAGCTTTCTAATTCAGGCATTTGCAAAGACAAGGAACATCAAGGTTGTATTGGTTGGATGGAGTCAATAGGCATCTGGTCAATATTCCTTTGTTTCAGGCTTTTGCAACATACTGTTTCCATTTGTATAAGTAGAAACTTTTAGTAAAAGCTATTATCCAGCTTCCTCTGGAAGTGGGAATCCAGCATTTTGGCTTCCCCTAGTCTGTTATCAAAGTATCAACAGTTATGATGTAAAGTCTGTCTTTTGCAGCCCACACAGCTCGAGATTTTCTCCATAGCCAGATGTTTGGTGTTGGGTAAATAACAAATCCTGGTGTATTGGCATCTTATAGATGCCTCTTATGTCTTTTAGATTAATGTTTACACCACCCTTCACCAAGTGCTGGCCTAATGTGAAAGCTAGCTTAGTCAACCCTGTTGGAAGATTCTATTGATTTACACATTTGGACAAATTTACACAAATCCCACCCCCACTGTGTCATTTTCAGAATATGTCTTTATTCTTGGACTTGCTTCTCAAAACTTCTGCAGGTCCTTTGGGGAAATCTGAAGTCATCAGTTTGTTCATGCCTTTACTGGTTCACATACTCTCCAAAACAGACTAGAGGCATCTGTCCAAAGGCTCAGAGGTACCCCATAAAGAGAGTATAATTCCTTCATTAGTTTTACATGGGCTGTTTTGCCTGGCTTGATCTCCTGTTTGGAGAGACGGTAGTGAGGTTGGCTCCACCAAGAACAGTACAGTGAAGTATATTCAGTTCTCAGAAGAAAGAGAATTAACAGGCTACAGAGTCAGAGGACCTCTAGTCAAACCCAATCCCTACCACATCCCATTTGTGTGGTTGTGACAAGCCTTCTCTGGGATTCAGTGGCCATATCTGTAAAATGAGGAGTTAGAGCAAATGGGTTCTGAAATCTCTAAACCTATAAAACTGTTAGCTTCTGATTTCCTCATTTGTAAAAGAAGGGACACTAAAGTCTCTTCCTGCTCAAGATCTATGATTCTGTGCCTTTCTGACCATTTAGGAACTCAGTTTCCTCATCTGAAAAATGGGAGTTCAGATGAGAAGTCCCCCCTTCACAATGAATTGGAGATTAGAAATGACCTCTCCTGAATATGGAGGAGGAATGCTCCCACTGGGTCAGAGATCTCCTTGCTATCAATGCTCCCTTCAAAGAAACATACCACAATATCTCTCTCCATCCCTTTCATCTCCTTAATGGAGGTACCTCTAGAACTTGGTTGAACCTGAAGCAGATAGAAGAATGGTCTACAAATAATGATCACAGTGAAGAACCTTCCTTATCCTGCTTCCATAACAAAGTAACTGTCACAGGACTAAGGAGAGAAATAATGGTGGTTACAGTGTCATGGAGGGCAGGGGAAGGAAGGAGATTCTTGTCACATATATGGCCTCTAGCCCCACCTCCCAAGATACTCTGCCTCTTCCTTTATTTTGTGTGCTGGTGGTATTCCTTCTCTCTGTTCCCTCCTAATCTCAAGCTAATTTTGAAGATTGGAAGAAGCCCAAAGACTTTTATGATTTGGAGCCAGTAAATATATAGTCACCATTGGGATCCAAGGTATCAAACATAGGAATTTGCCTTGGCATCACTCCCCAGTGGGACCTGAACCAGATTAAAGTAAAATGGAGAATAATTAGCAAAATAAACAAAAATACAATAAAATATAGTTAACACTGTATTTTAAAACTAAGTCAATAAATAGCCTGCAGGAATGCTTCTTTATGTATCAGTGGCCCCCATTTCTATTTGGCTGGATGAAGTCAACAGTTATCTGGTCAATATTCCTTTGTTTCAGGCTTTTGCAACATACTGTTTCCATTAGCATAAGTAGAAACTTTTGGTTATCATCTAGCTTCCTCTGGAAGTAGGAATCCAACATTCTGACACCACTGGCACGGGTGATTAGAATAATCCCACTTAAGAATTCAGGAGGACAGGGAAGTCTAGCTGGCTAAAATCTATGTAGCTTCTGGGAGAGCAGCGATTAGTTTCTTTGTCAAACCAGGGACAAGTCAGAAGATGTTATTTTGGGTGAGGACAATTCATCCATGCAAAAGACTAGCCTACCTGAGTACGGGATCCATGTCTATCCATCCTTAAAAGTAGGTGGATGGATAGAAACACAAGCTGTAAGGGACAAGATCTAAGATGATGTATCACTCTTTAAAGGTGCCAGGCACAGAGATTTTCTATTCTTGATTGTAATACAGTGAAGTGAAATCCTTGTTGCAAGAGACATGGAGGTCAATGGGAGAAAGTTGTAGACTTTCAGACCAAGTAAGACTAATTAATCAGAGAACCAATCAACCAGCAAGCATTTATTGAATCTCTATGATAAAAATAATCCATAGTGTTCATATAACATTTTAGGGTTTGTGAAGCACTTCACAGGCATTCTCACATCAGGATAATAGTAATACCATTTATCATAGGACTTTAAGGCTTACAAAATATTTCACTTCTGTTATAATGTAATGATAATAATAGTTTATATAGCACTTTAATATTTGTTAGGCAAGTCACACGCATTCTTCTAGTTGGTTAGAGAACCAGCCTCAGAGATACGAAGTTATTATTTACTCACATCCTTCTTTTTGCTACTTCATTTGGGATCTTCTTGGCAAAGATACCAGAGGGATTTACCGTTTCCAACTCATTTTACAGATGAGGAAGTGAAGCAAACAGGGTTAAGTGACTTGCCCAGGGTCACACAGCTAGTCTGAGTCTGGATTCAAACTCAAGAAGATGAGTTTTCCTGATTCCAAGCCCACTGTGCCGACTAGCTACCCAACTGAGTCTTTAGGGTAGTCTAAATGCCTTGATTTAAAATATTTCGTTCTGGTTACCTTAATCACATCATGGTAAAGAAGCCATAAAAGAAAGGAGACTGCCGCATGACCCCAAGCTTAAAGTAGCAGCCTGCCTCAAGTATTGGTGCCTTAGTTCAAAGGTAGATGAGACTAAAAAAGTGGTAATGTCTTAGTACAAACATACATCTTCAATATGGGGGATGGGTGGGGGGAAATCTCAAAATCCACACCTGGGATGGCCATAGATAACTGACTTTCTACCCAAAGGACAATATAATCTGTTCCTTTTATAGATTCTTTTGACTTAGTAAAACACAATCCCTCTTCCATCCAGATTCAAATATGTTGAGCTTTAAGGATTTTAAAAATTGAATATAACTCCAGTATTCTACAAACTGGGATTTCATCAATGTGAGTATTCCTTCCAATGTTGCCTATGCAGATTCCATCTATGCCTGTCCATTCTTGTGATTTTTTGCCTTTCTTTGTTTCCCAAGTGCCTGGCACATAGTAAATACCTAATAAATACTTGTTTGCAGGCTGACAGCTCATGTTTTTTTTCCAAAAGTGCACCAAAGGTAGTTTAACCAATATGCTAAGGATCTTTCTCTGATTGCCTTAAATTGTCAAGGGTACCAATGAAACATGTAGGCTGGCTGCTAATTATACCTTGTTTTTTTATTACACCTTTCTCTGAGGGAATCTTTACAAATTCCACTTTTCCCTCATAGCACCTTGCTTATAAAGTGCTGCAGCCTGTTCATTGCAGAATATATCTCTCCAGTGACTTTTTGGTGACCCTCAAATTTAATTCTCCAGAGCCTGTCGTGTTCTATGACTTGAAGCTAAACAACTTATAACATTAAATTACGTATTTTTAAATCTGGAAGGGAAATTTAATAATCATATAACTCACCTTCCATTTTCATATTAATACTATAGATGTTGCAATTTATGATACAGTAAATATCAATGGATATAACCCACATAAACAATGTGGATATTGGATAATTCCTCAATAATTTTTTAAAGAGTGTAAAGGGATGCTGAGACCAAAAGTTTTGTGAACTACTGATAGTTGATAGGTTCATGCAGTTTGAGCTAGGAGAGATCTTAACTCCAGAATTCTACAGATGAGGAAACTGAGGCACAGAGAAGTTAAGTGACTAGGCCAAGATCAAACAGTTTGAGAAGTTTGAATCCTGTCCACTGTGCCATTCTTCTTCTTCCTCCTCCTCCTCCTCCTCCTCCTCCTTCTTCTTTTTCTTCTCCTCCTCCTCCTTTTCCTTCTTCTTTTTCTTCATCTTTTTCTTCTTCTCTTCCTCCTCCTTCTCCTCCTTCTCTTCTTCCTTCTTCTCCTTCTTCTTTGTCTTCTTCTCTTCCTCCTCCTTCTCCTCTTCTTCTTTCTTCTTCTTCTCCTTCTTCTTTGTCTTCTTCTCTTCCTCCTCCTTCTCCTCCTTCTCCTCTTCTTCCTTCTTCTCCTCTTTCTTCTTTGACTTCTTCTCTTCCTCCTTCTTCAACCCTAGGCAAATCACTTAACTTCAGTTTTCTTATGTCTGGGATGGAGATAATACTGGCTTCTACCTTAAAGTCTTGGTGCAAGGATCAGATGAAATCACATATGTAAAATACTCTGTAAGCTTTGAAATTTCATATATATAGATATACACATATATATATATATATGCATTATATATAACATATCCATATACGTTATTATAATTATTCTCTGAAATGAAGAGTAGGGTGGATGATCTCCTTATAGAGGGAAACCCCAAATGGAGAACATCTACTTATGTAGAGACACTTATAGTCTCAGAGAATTGTTTAGAACTTTGAGAAGTGACTTGTCCAAGATTACATGGCCAGTATGGATTAGAGATAAGACCTCCACAGAGGTTTTTCTGGCTCAGAGGTAACTTCTTCATAGTTTCAATTCTAGAATGGAGGTGGTTCAAAAAAAGAGATATCAATAAAAATGTAAAATTAAAAAGAAAACAAACTAAAACATCAAAAATCAAAGTCACTGTGACCATGATGTTCCATTCCAGTTTTTTACCTAAATAGCAAATGAGGATTTATTCTCATGTGCTTGCTTTAGAAAACTGCAGTCAAGCTGAAAGGATAAGAAACTTGCTTTACATAATAGTGCTTTCAGTCTATTTCTACTTAATACTTCCTGGAATAATCCATGGAATTGACTCATCGTTGTTTGGGATGATTATATGAATATGTTTCCTTTTTCTTCACTGAATTACCCATAATGCAAATGTAATCTCTCTCTCCTGCTCTCAAATGAAGTGTGTACTGATGGAGGTAGTCAAGTAGGCAACCATTCAATTTACCTCCCTGCTCCCAAGGCTACAAATGGTAATCCCAGGATAGTCTTGCCTTTGGGTTGCCTTTAGTTTGGGATCCCTCTCAGTTCAGGATTCATTTGGGCACAACAACAACAACAAAATGACACATTGAAATCTCACTGTGCCATTGATATTCGCCATGCTTCCATGATGATCCCTCCATTGTTTGAGAAGATCCTAGATCAGAGACCACCAGAGTTTGAAGGATACATAGAGATCAGCAAGTGAAGTCCATTTTCTTCATTTTGGAAATAAAACCAAGAGAAGCTTTTATAAAAGTTCTGACATTCATTAGCTTTGTGGTGATCGGCAAGATCACCACTACTCAGAGTCTCAGGGTCCTGGTCCATAAATTGGAGGAAGTGATACTTGTACTATTTATATTATGGAGTTGTGGTGAGGCAAATATATAAGAAGTCAATTGACTCATGTGACATGAGGTTTGAATTTAGGTCTAAACCTGAAATGTACTCCATGATATAGTTACAAGAGAGGTAATGTAGTATAATGGAATGTGCACTGGTATTAGAGTTAGAATGTAAGCAAGTCAATAAGTCATCAAGTATTTAAGCCCTTACTATATGTCAAGCATTGTGCTAAGGGATGTGAATATAATTACAAGTAAAATGGAAGATAGGCTATGCCTTAAGGAAGCTTACATTCTAATGAGGGAAGACAACACATAAAAAGAAACTAAGAAGGCAGGGAGGAGGAATGAAGGAAAAGTGAAAGGGAAAAACTCATCTCAGGGACTTGGTAGAGAAAATTTGGAGAGTTAGGAATGCATCCTGGAGAAGAATCAAGACATGCATGACTGGGAGTAGCTAGAAGGCACAGTGGATGGAGCATCAGCCCTGCAATCAGGAGAACCTGAGTTCAAATTTGGCCTCTGACTCTTGACACTACTTGTGTGACTCAGCAAGTCATTCATCTCCAATTGTGTGTGTGTGTGTGTGTGTGTGTGAGAGAGAGAGAGAGAGAGAGAGAGAGAGAGAGAGACAGACATACAGACAGACAGACAGAGAGACAAAGAGAGACAGAGAGACAGAGAGAGAGAGAGAGAGAGAGAGAGAGAGAGAAACGGAGAGACAGAGAGAGAGAGGGAGGGAGGAAGGGAGGGAGAGGGAGAGGGAGAGACACACAACTGGTCCTGGGCATCTTCTTTAGAATAGAGACTCTGAGAACATCTGATCAATCAGAGGATGAGAAGGCAGGTGATAAAAGCATGGGTCTCACTTTCCTCAATTATAATATGAGTGTAAAAATATTTTTTGAGAAGTAGTCTTGCACAGTGGAGTGGATAAAGCTTTGGGCTTTGGGATCAGGAGACTTAGGCTCAAATCTTGTGTCAGGTGAGCCACTAAATTCTTATAGGGATTTTTAACCTGGCGTCAGTGACCTCCCCACTCCCTTTTATTGAACTGTGTTTCAATACAACTGGCATTTAATTTTGAAAAGGAGTCCAAAAGCTTCACCAGTCTGCCCATGGGGTCTTATGTTACAAAAAGGTTATGAATCCTAGTCCAAAAATTTCCCTTTCCTAATTTATAAAATGAGTTTTGTATGATCATAGATGGAAACCTAGATGGAACCTTAGTAGTCATCTACTCCAATCCTCTCATTTTACAGAGGAGGAAACTAAGGCATAAATTAAATGATTTGAACTCAGGCCCTTTGATTCCAAAGCCATCAATTCTCCTGCTGAGTCACACTGCTTCTGTTCTTTTCATTGGCTGTCTTCCATGCCTGAAATGTACTCCTTAATAGCCCCTGCCTCCTGGCTTCTCCATTTCTCTTCAAGACTCACCCCAATCTCACAGTTTAGCTGAGTCTTCATGGATCTGACCGCCCTCCTTCAGCTTCTATAGAGAATGAGCATTGTGGAACCCTGTGTCATTCATTTTTTTCTGCTCATCTGGTCCAGGAAAAATCCTGCCAGTAACACTATAAATCTGGCTGCATTTCAAGTCTTAATTTATGATGACTTTGTCCCGTCATTTATAGTTAAGTGTGGCAGACAACACCTCGCTGGAAATATGTCCAGGGGATGAAAGTGTCATTAAGAAATCACTCATTTAGGTCTCACACCAGACGCCAAGATACCAGAAGCCATGGATAGACCAGTATCTTTATGGTCTGGATCAAAACTGAAACTGAATACCTTGATGAGCCCTGATTCTTACCTATTATTATCCTTGAATAGTTTATTCATGGAAAACTGAAAGCTAATAATAATCTGATTCTTCAAAAGGCAAAGGAAGGAATGTACTGATCTGTTAATGCTAGACCATCATGAATTACAAGTTAAATTTCCTCCTCTACATTCTACATTTACCATCTCATATTCGTAGCAACAGAACCAAAAAAAATGATAAATATGAGAATTACGTGTTTTAATGAAGGGCATAACATTTTAATGAGCACAATTGAGTTTGTTATTTTGGTTTGATTATTTTGTAACACATTCCTTCTTAGCACCTGTACAATTCAAACATTTTAATTGCATTTTTTCCAGGAGCTTAAAATTTCAAAGAAGATGGTATTTACATTTTTTTTTTCTTAAGCATGACATATATAGGAAACACGGAGGTAATGGCAGTGCTCTCTTTGGCTGAGGAAAAGATAACGGAGGAGATAATTACAATTCCACTATAAGTCATCAGAAATGGTATTCCTGAATCATTGCTTTTACCTTTTACATGGTTGAACAACAGAAGGCAAGATGCATTTTATAAAAGTATATCTCTCTAACACCCTCACTTCCTACTAAATCTTAGGACTTCTCCAATGAAGATTTGAGCCTTTTTAACACTTGAATCCTGAAGAGTTTAAGTTTTTATGCATTCTTTTAGATCTCAGTGAGAGCAAGGTTTCATCAAAATGAAAAACTAATATGAATTTCCCCTGAATTTTAGAAAGTCTGAATTTTAATTCAAATTAAGTTTTTAAGAAGAAAAAAATGTTTGCATGGAAATGTTCCCTATTCCTTTACTGCCATTTTTTTTTGTGCTTGGAAATTAACTTTGAATAAATAAATGGTGGTAGACATTACCTTCTGCCCCTTTTCTCCCTTTATGTCTTGACAAAAAAAATAGATACCTACATTTGGGATACTGTTAAATAGTAATCTTTTTCTTCTCTTTCAAATTTATTATACCACAGCCCTCTTAAGATAAAGGGATATAGAATCATAGGTTCATTGGTTTAGAGCTAGGAGATACTTGAGGGGTATTCTAAGGTAACATGCTCATTTTTACAGGGGAGAAATTGTGGTTTAAAGGAAAAAATAATTTACTTAGTCTCATGCAGGTTGATACTAAGCAGAAAAGCTTGGTCCATAGTTATGCCCATTTCTCTCCCCATTACCAACTCTTCATTCTTACTCATGCACTTGAAATCCTAACCCTCTATGAAGACCCACTCCCAATGCTACCACCTCCATTGAAACATTTTCTTATTTCCCAAGCCTATATTAATTTCTTTCTCACTTAGATTCATAACACTTTGTACTTCTTTTATGCTCTTAGTACATTTCAATTTCTATTACAGATATTTCTGTAGAATTCTTATTACCCTTTCTAGATTGTAAGCTCCATGAAGGAAGAGACATTCCCATTTATTTGTTTCCTTATTCATTAAACTTAACAGAGTACACTCCATAGAGTAAATATATGCCTTAAATACATATAGGAAGGAAGGAGAGAAAGAAAAAAAAAAGAAAGAAGGTAAGAAGGAAGAAAATAAGTAATGAAGAAAGGAATGAAAGAAATAAGGAAGGAAGGAAGGAGGCTGAAAGGAGGGAAGAAGAAGAAGAAGAAGAAGAAGAAGAAGAAGAAGAAGAAGAAGAAGAAGAAGACGAAGAAGAAGAAGAAGAAGAAGAAGACGAAGAAGAAGAAGAAGAAGAAGATAAGGGTAATGTGGATGAGGAAAGGAGAAAGGAAGGGAGACAAAGAGGAAGGAGTCAAGTCAACAAATATTTTTTAAAAGTGGGGGGCAATACCCATATAGAAGCATGGAGGAGGGGAGAAACGAAGAAATGAGGAAAGGAAATTATACTTTAACTGAAACAAGTTTTCTTGCTTTCATTACAGGAAACACACTAGGCAATAAAGATATCCAATATGATGCTTGTCTTTTGCAGCCCATCATTGGACTATGGGTTTAGCCCTTGTTGACAACATGACAGCTAACCTATTAAGTCATGCTTGACCTCTTTTCCAAAGGACTCCTCGGGTAAGCCTTCTGGTTCACCCCCTTGGTGAGTTTACTTCTGTGGCAAACTTCACCTTTGGTTCCTCATCACAGCTTTCACACATCAGCACCTCTTTGCTAGAGGTGAGTGTTAGAAAGTACAAAGTGTTGTGTGCATTGTTTATCAAATTAAACCAATTGGGTACGTGGTGTTAGAGCAATGTCACTGAGCAGTATTCTCACCACCATCAGCTGCACCTGATGCAAGATGGGAGAGATGTGGCCAGATAACAATGCATGTAGAAGGTCCTAGTGGTTTTTATTAACCAATATGCTCAATATAAGTCAAATGTGACAGTGCAGCCCAATTTTGTGGAAAATAAATACATATAGGATGCTTTCACAGAAGTCTCATATTCACAGGCAAAGGTTCTGCAACATATGGATTAGATTCTTGCTTTGCTCAGGGCAGTATGTCTAGAGAATCTAGTCTAGTTTAGTGTACTGTATTTGAGAAAAGATATTGACAAGTTTGGAGAGTATCCACTAAAATAGTATAATGAAGGTGCTTGAAATCGATATAAGAGGGGTGGCATAGGAAGGAGTATATTTTAGGGAAGGGAATAAGGAAGAAAATACTTAGGGAGAATATTATATCTTTCTTCAAGTATTAGAAAGGCCATCCCATGAGAGAGGGATAAAGCTTTGACACCAGTACCACAACTAGAAGTAATGGATGAAAATTTCATTAGGATCAATAAATGCAATAAACAAATGGCAGTGATAATTCACATCTAAGTAATGACTAAATGTTTAAAATACTTTATATACATCATCTCCCTGAAGTCTCAAAACAGTTTTGTGAGGTTGGTATAATTATTCTGTTCACATCTCAGGTGAAGGAGCAAAGATTCAGAGAAGTTATTGGATCACAATCACATTGCAAATAAGTGTGAGGTATAAGATTTTGACCTAGGTCATTCTGAGGACTACAGAGAGCACTTCTCTAAATATCCCTATTTTATAGATGGGGAAATGAAAGCCCAGAGATATAAAATGACTTGATTAAAGTCATATGGTCTAAGGGCAAAAATAGGCCTAGTGTCTGGGTCTCCTGAGTCCATGATAATGGCTTCAATCATAAAGAGAAACTCTGTGATATAGTGGAAAAATAACTTTGGATTTTGAAAATGATTTAATTCCAAGTCAGAGGGCTTTAGTTCAAGTCCTAATGACCTGTGTGACTTTAGGCAAGTCATTCAACTTTTCTTGACCTTAAATATGAGGTGGTTGGACAATGATCTGATAACTATTTAAAAAGCGTTTCTCAAAAAAGAATTATGTGCATGATACACTATTAAGTTTAATTTGCATTATTAGCAATCTTTTTCTCCATCACTTTCTTGTCTAAAAATAAAACAACCAATGTATGTATATTATACTACATATACTATATTCTATGTAGTATGTTTATGTATGTATATTTATGTATATCTGTATATATACATATACATATAAGATGTACATAAATATGTACACACACACTAAGATAGATAGATAGATGATAGATAGACAGGTAGATAGATGGATAGATGGATGTATGAATGGATGGATGGTTGGATGGATGGATAGATGGATGGATGGATGGATGGATGGATGGATGGATGGATGGATGGATGGGTAGTATAGAGATGCCATATAGAATGCTTAATTAGCAACTTTACACAACTGCACTGTGTTCTGATAAGGGAAGCCTAAATATCTTCCTTGAAGATTGGAATTGCAGTTTTAAAATGTTACTGAATCCTAGTGAAATCATTCTGTCAATGTAGGCTCTGATTTCCTAGGTCTATTATTGCTTTCCTACTGACTTTATTACCCCATTTTTTCCTTACATAACTGCATAAGCCTGTTTCTCTATCTATTTCTTCTATTTTCTGTCTGTCTGTCCCTCTGTCTGTCTGTGTTTCCTCTCACTAAACTTACTTAATAGCAAATTCTTTTACCCAGGAACCCTGAGAGTCTTCCCCTCCAGTTTGATTTTTTTTTTTTTTTGATTAAAGGAGCCATCCCTGGAGTAACTACTTAAAGAAGTCTATTCATTGAATGGATGTATCTTACTCAAAGTGAAAATGTGATAAGACCTTAACCTGAAAGGGTCTCCCATTTCATCCTGGGCTATCTCCAATCATTCTGATAATACTGGGCCATTGAACCCAGACGACTCAGGAGAAAAAAGTGAGGCTAGTGACCTTGTACAGCTCTCCCTTACTCAAATCAAAGTCAATTGCAAGTCATGTCATCATCTCGATGTCATGGTCTTCTTTGAGAATGAAGGACAAACACATAGACAAATCTCATAGGAAGATACTGCTAGTTTTGTCTCTGATTATTTATAAGTCAGCTTCTGGCTTTGCCAATACTTGTTCCTTTTAAAAGCTCAGTCAGATAGGTCAGTAATCATAGGACAATAAATTCTGAACAACAAAGGGTCTCTGTGGACAACTAATCGAACCCCTTCATTTTACAGATGAAGAAACTAAGGCTCAAAAGAAACTAAGGCTCAAAAATCATAGTATCATGAAATTAGAGCTAAAAGGTATCTCATAGTGTCCTTTATTTTATAGAAGGAGAAATTGAGGTTTAGAAAAGTTAAAAAAATTACCCACTGTCATGCAGATAGAAGGATTTGAACCCAGATTTTCTTATTCCAGACCCAGTATTTTTATATCAATATAATACTTTATCACCACGTTAGTACTTGTGGGTTGTAATTACAGAGCGCAGATACACTCTACCCTCTCCAAAATATTTTCACAGAGGAGCAGCAAGAGCAGCTAAAGGAAGCTACATACCCTTCAAAAGCTACTCATAGTAACAAGGCTTGGTAATGGTAAACAACTGTAGGAAACTATATGACTAGTTATGAGAGCAGCAGACCTTAGCACCTGGTAGACAATATGGCTGTAGATTCGATCCTGTCAAAATAGGTATTATGAAGAGCAAAAGTGGTGCTATCTCCTGTTTCCATTGTCATCTACCATCCAGACATCGGAAAGGTTTCATTTTGTGCCACTGTCGGGTCTCATTACAATCTCTGTCAGGAGAGAGAATTATAACAGGCCCATGATGCCAGCTATGGTTTTGTTCTCATTACAGGCTTTCATTCGTGGGATGAGGATGATAATAGGAATGGAATGTTGTGTAAAAACAGAGACCACTTTCCTGACAGTTGGAAATTAGTGATGAGAATGGAAAATGGCAGGGAAAAATTAATCTTTTTTTTTTTTTTTTGGTAAAAATTGTCCTCAAAAGAGAATGGTACTCAAGAAGAATCCATTGCTGTAGCAACATCAAAGCTAGAAGCAAAGGACATTTCATGGCCCTTCTTGTGAAGAGGAAATTCCCAAGCATTCTTTTTGCTTGCTGCCTTGGAAATACCTTGATCCTAAAAAACAGATCTCTTTAACCACAAAAAAAATGTGATTAGATTTAAAAATTGGCTGTCTATTGGAACTGGAAGTCACCACTCTATCTTCTGGCAGAAAATGGTCAACTGAATTTGTTGGTGTTGAATAGGATTTCGCCAATACAGTGACTAAGTACTACTAATGCATTTCAACAATTCAACCAATATGTCTTAAGTGCTTGATCATGGTAGAATTCTCTCTTTAATGCTATATGAAATCCAAAAAAGAAAAGGACATAGCTCTCATCTTCAGGAAGCTTACAATCAAATAGGGATGATCCTAACATGAATGATATCATGACACATTTATCATTGCTAGTACTTAAGAAAATTGCAATCAAATTTCTGAGGATGGAAACAAATCTAAGGGCTTATCATGTAGCAAGGTTTAGGGAAGGAATCTAGAAAGGCTTCATAGAATAGTTGAACCAAATCCACTTGGACTTTACTGTGTGAATAGTCAGGCCATACTCTTTTGAACAATTATGTATATCTCCCGTGAGACTCTACAGTGTTCTAGAACTAGATGCAATCAGTACAAAGTCATGAACTTTGTACTAGATGTCCTCCATCCTATTGGTAAACAACACTGGTATACCTTTCCCTTTTTTATGTCTTGACTGATAATTATGCTTATGATCAAAGGACTATTGAACAAACCTCTATTGCTGAAACTTTCAAGGAATCTTAAAAGGTTTCAATGTATAGAAAGGAAAGACTTTTTTAAATATTTATTTATTTATTTTTTTGTTTTCAACATTCATTTTCATAAAATTTTGAGTTCCAAATTTTCTCCCCACCTCTCCCCTTCCACCACCTCAAAACACTGTGCATTCTGATTACTCCTTCCCCCAATCTCCCCTGTCTTCTATCACTCCCCTCGCTTCCCTTATGCCCATCTTCTCTCTTTTCTTATAGAGCAAGACAGATTTCTATACCCCATTATCTGTATTTGGTATTTCCCAGTTGCATGAAAGAACAATTCTCAACACTCATTCCTAAAATTTTGAGTTCCAACTTTTTCCCCTTCCTTTCTCACCACTTATCCTCACTGAGAAGGTAAGCAATTCAATTTAGGCTATTTATGTGCAGCTTTGAAAAAGACTTCCATAATAGTTATATTGTGTAAGACTAACCATACTTCCTTTCATCCTATCCTGTCCCTCATTAATTCTATTCTCTCTATGATCTTGTCCCTCTCCAAAGTGTTTACTTCTAATTGCTCCCTCCTCCCATTTGCTCTCCTTTCTATAATTCCCCCCCACTCCACTTATCCCCTTCTCCCTACTTTTCTGTAGTGTAAGATAGATTTTCATACCAAATTGCGTGTGCATGTTATTCCCTCCTTAAGCCAAATGTGATGAGAGTAAGCTTCACTTTTTCCCTCTCACTTCCCCCCTTTTCCCCTCTATTGAAAAAGTTTTTTATTGCCTCTTTTATGAGAGAGAGTTTGCCCCATTCCATTTCTCCCTTTCTCCTTCCAATAAATACCTATCTCACTCCTTGATTTTTTTTTTAGACATCATCCCTTCCTATTCAACTCACCCTGTGCTCTCTGTCTATATATATTATATATATGTGTGTGTGTGTGTGTGTGTGTGTGTGTGTGTATAATCCCTCCAACTACCCAAATATTGAGAAAAGTTTCAAGAGTTACAAATATTATCTTTTCATGCAGGAATGTAAACAGTTCAACTTTAGTAAGTCCCTCAGGATTTCTCTTTTCTGTTTACCTTTTCATGCTTCTCTTGACTCTTGTGTTTGAAAGTCAAATTTTCTATTCAGCTCTGGTCTTTTCATCAAGAATGCTTGTAAGTCCTCTATTTCATTGAATGACCATTTTTCCCCCTGAAGTATTATCCTCAGTTTTGCTAGGGAGATGATTCTTGATTTTAATCCTAATTCCTTTGACTTCTGGAACATGTTCTAAGTCCTTTGATCCCTTAATGTAGAAGCTGCTAGATCTTCTGTTGTCCTGATTATATTTCCACAATACTCAAATTGTTTTTTTCTGGCTGCTTGTAATATTTTCTCCTTGACCTGGGAACTCTGGGATTTGGCTACAATATTTCTAGGAGGTTTTCTTTTTAGTTCTCTTTCAGGAAGTGATTGGTGGATTCTTTCAATATTTATTTTACTCCCTAGTTTTAGAATATCAGGGCAATTTTTCTTGATAATTTCATAAAGATGATATCTAGGTTCTTTTTTTTTGATCATGGCTCTCAGGTAGTCCCATAATTTTTAAATTATCTCTCCTGGATCTATTTTCCAGGTCAGTTGTTTTTCCAATGAAATATTTCACATTGTCTTTTACTTTTTCATTCTTTTGGTTTTGTTTTGTAATTTCTTGGTTTCTCATAATGTCATTAGCTTCCATGTGCTCCATTCTAATTTTTAAGGAACTGTTTTCTTCAGTGAGCTTTTGAACCTCCTTTTCCATTTGGCTAATTCTGCTTTTTAAAGCATTCTTCTCCTCATTGATTTTTTTGTACCTCTTTTGCTATTTGAGTTAGTCTATTTTTAAGGCAGTTATTTTCTTTAACATTTTTTGGGGTCTCCTTTAGCAAGCTGTTGACTCATTTTTCATGATTTTCTTGCATCACTCTCATTTCTCTTCCCAATTTTTCCTCCACCTCTCTTACTTGATTTTTAAAATCCTTTTTGAGCTCTTCCATGACCTGAGACTTGCAAATGTATTTTGGAGGTTTTGGGTGCAGAAGCCTTGACTTTTATGTCTTCCTTTAATTGTATGCCTTGTTCTGCGTCATCCAACAGGATGGAAGAAAATACCTGTTCACCAAGAAAGTAATCTTCTATAATCTTATTTTTTCCTTTTTTTAGGCATTTTCCCAGCAAGTTACTTGACTTTTGAGTCTTTTGTCAAGAGGAAGTTATACTCTAGGGACCTGCAAGTCCTCAGTTCCTCCAAGGTGGCACAATCAAGGGCTTGTGCACTGGGCTGGGAGCCACCACAAGCTTTTCTGCCCAGAATCTATGAGTAGAATTCCAGACCCTCCATCAGCTCCACCATGTCACCACTTTTCCTCACCCCAGGACTGCTGCTCAGTGCTGAGATCCAGATCAGCACCTTAATTCCCCCAGGGTTTTTAGGTGGAGGGCTCCAAAAATGGCCACTATTGCTGTCTCTGCAGCTGCAGTGACTGCTGCTGGCAGGGCCAGACCACATTCCTTTCTCACTCAGGTGAAAGATCTTTCTCACTGGTCTTTGAAGCTGTCTTTGGTGTTTGTGGGTTGAGCAATCTGGAAACTACAGCTGTTGCTGGGGATTCTGCTCCCTGAGGCCGACTCTGGTTCTATCCCTGCCATACTGTGCAGCCAAGGCTGGGCTGTACTCCACTCCACGCTCGGTGCAATAGACCTTTCCTGTTGGCCTTCCAGACTGTCTTGAGCTGGAAATCTCTTTCACTGTCGTTTTGTGGCTTCTTTTGCTCTAAAATTTGCTTAGAGTCATTTTTACAGGTATTTTATGGGTTATGGGGGAGAGCTTTTACAGATTTGTCCTTCTACTCTGCCATCTTGGCTCCATCCTAGGAAAGACATTTTTTGAAAGTTAGGTTTTAAGGTGACATTTTACTATACTGAATCAAATGCTTTTTAAAATTGTCAACAAATAATAAATATAGTTCTTATGTTCCATAGGATCTTGTGTTCTATATCTTTCATCTTATGTTCTATGAGATCTTATATTCTATATCTTTCTTTTTTTCTGTGCATCAGTCAGTTGTGGAATTTTAAAGTATGAACCACTGTAGACCATCACTTGTAAAGACTTCTCTATCCTACTGATATTTTTTATAGAAAATATCTTCAGTTTGTTCAGAGATGATTCCAATAAAGATTGTGTATAAATGGGAAAACTGCACAATAAGATGAAAATTTTTGAAATTCTCTCATTCATTTTTTTCAGTATTAATAAATATTAATTCAGTATTAATAAGGTTTGGCATTTCCCCCCTGTCCTCCAAGACACATACACATACAACTTCAGTATCTTTTTCTCTTTCAACTACCTTATGTATTGTCCCTTCAATGCCTTCACAATTGGGTAGCCTCCAGAACAAAGCCTTTCCATATTCACTTGGTCTAATCTAGGTGATTTTCCCAATTTTATTCTTATTCATACCATTCTATCTCTCCTATAAGTACATCTTCTACTGAGATGTCAGATGCCATGTATAGGGGCTCCTTCCACTGTCCTTGATGATGAAAATAGTTTGTATAAGAATCTTTCCAGATCTTTTCCATTCTTCTTCTGTTTGTTGCTTTTTTTCCTCTCATTTTCATCCATAAATGTCCCTGGACTTGCATTGTTTAGTAAGGTCATTTGCCAGTCTTTCTTTAAATTGGTTTTATTCTCTACCACTTCCCTCTGATTTATAAGTCTGTTCTGTTCACAATCATACAGCAATCAATCAATCAGTCAAAAGCATTTATTAAGGATCCACTGTGTACCAGGCACTGTGCTCTGTACTGGGGGTACAAAAAGAGTCAAAAGATCATCCTTGATCTCAAAAAGCTCACAATCTAATAGTGAGACAACAAGCAAATACACATCTACTTATGCATATTGTTTTTCATAAGACTTTGCAAAAAAGCTTATATTCTAAACTGTTATTGCCGTTGGTTACTATTATTCTCCATTTGGCAAATAAGTCAAGCATATGTTTCACTTTTTTTGGTCTTTGTGCTTCAATCATTCATTTATATGAGTTAAACTTGTATATTAGAACTGGTATAAGTACCATTTGTGTTTTCTATTTCCCACTTTTCATGATTAATTACTCATTTAAATAGTTCAGGACTAAACTGCTTTAATTATGCAACATACCTTTTTTCTTATTTATTCTAGCATTATATTAATTCTGATCTTTGAATAATAATCACCTTTGAATCCTTGGGCAAAGTCACTTAAATTCTCTGGTCTTAAGTTTCCTTATCTATAAAATGAGAGAGTATACTTAATGACCTCTTGGGTCCCTTCTATCTTTAAATCTATGACCCTATCAATCTAGTCCTTAAATTCAGTAGTAATCTAGTGTCACTGATAGGTTCTCCATGGAAGAGAGAAACAATGTGCTCTGCAAATGAAAAAAGTTAATTGAAGAATACCCTAGGAAACGGGAACCTGAACGGGAACTTGCCCCTTTCCTATCAGAACCAAAAGATCATAGTAGAGATAAATGAAAATATTCACATTGTAGGGGAGAAGGACTAGTTTCTTTAAAGGAGTAGAGGTAATAAAGTTTCTCTACTTCCCATAACCCATCCTATCTTTTCTCTCCCAGGAAGTCACATGTCTTCTGTAAAGTGGCAATGGCAAGGAGCATCTATGAAATGGTCCTCGAATTTCCTTTCTCTTTGGACATTCTTGCTTACCTTGTATTAGTTATCAATTACCAACATGCCTAGGAAAGATTCTGGATTCACCCCTCACTTATTAAACATTGTCAAAAAAGTTATGATCTTCAGTCTATACTTTTGGCATAAGAGTTGCTTTGAGATTCTTACTGAAGAAAGAGAAAAGGCGAGGATGTACACTGTAAGCATCTGGCGTACAAGAAAATTCTGCATTAAAGCTATTGATGTAGCTGCTCATATTCTGTGGTTGTGTCAGGGAAAGTAGACATAAGAAGACTCTTTTATTCACATGAAAAGGAGGCCATTGCTGTGCAGAAACCACGTACATTTGTTGAACCCCTTACTTTATCTGAGAGGGGGTTCAGGGCAAGGAATGACTTTTTATCACTGAAAACCTTCAGCACTTAATAGGGAAAGAAATGAACTGGCAATCTAAGAAGAGTAAGAAAAGGGCCTTTAAGCCACTGGAAATATACCTGAACAATTTCATTAAGATATAGAAAAATGAGGCAGTCTTTTTTTCTATTCATTTACAATTGATTCTTAATTTTCTTTGTTAGTAGAAGTCCTGCCACAATGGATAAATCAAAGGGCTTAGACAGCAAGATGTGAGTTCACATCCTTCCTCTGACCTATTAGCTATTTGACCCCAGAAAAGGCCTTTATGATCTCAGTACCTCAAGATATTCCCTGGACTAATTTAATGAGTCAAAAACAATGATGGGAATATTTGTTTTCTTGTCTCTCTCATTAGATTGGGAGCTCCTTGAGGGCAGGGACCATATTTTCCCTTTTTTTTGTATTCCCAATGGCTTAAAAGGTTCCTTTATTTCAGTCTTTGTTGTGTTTTTCTGTTTGAAATTTGTGAAAAGTCAAAACTCTTATTGTATTCATTTACTCAGGCAGTTGATGAACATTTATTAAGTGATTACTATGTTCCAGAAACTGAGCAAATAGAGAAAAACACAGAAAGAGAAACACAAGATCATCCTTGTCCCTTAAGGTGATTAAAATCTAATGGGGGAGATATCAAGCAAAAAAATATATACAAATAAATTACAGATGATATAAATTGGAAATAATTGACAGAGAGAAGACTTTAGAGTTAAATGGAGCTGGAACAGGTTTCCTGAAGAAGTTGGGACTTTTAGCTGGGACTTAAAGGGAATCAGGAAAGCAATGGGCAGAGAAGAAGAGATAGAGAGCATTCCAGTTATGGGAGATAGAGAAAATGCCCTGAGCCAAGATGGAGGGTTCCCATTTAAAAAATAATTTTGTTTAGTTGTGTCCAACTCTTCATGACCTCATTTGGGGTTTTTCTGGCAAAGATACTAGAGTGGTTTGCTATTTTATTCTCTAGCTCATTTTACAGTGAGAAAATTGAGGCACACAGTGACTTGCCCAGGGTCACAGAGCTAGTAACTGTCTGAAGTCAGATTTGGATTCAGGAAGATGAGTCTTCCTGACTCCAGGCCTGGCATTCTGTCCACTGTACCACCTAGCTGTCCCTAAATAATAAAAAACAGTGATAGTAACTGGCACCATAAACTGCCAATAGGTGTCATTATCCCCATTTTACAGTTGAAGAAAGTGAGGGTAAAGAGTTTAACTTACTTGCCTGAGGCCAAACAGCCAGTAAGTGACTGAGACAAAATTCAAACTTAACGGTTTTGACTCCAGGTCCAGCATTCTATCCACAATGCCTTAATAGGATTCAATAAATGTTTGTTCAATCAAATCAAATTGCACAGGGGCTGTGAAGTTTCTTTCTCTAATAATAAATTACAGAAATCTTTAAAAGAAATGTTTCAAGAAGTCCTCATGGAGGAATCTGGTCATCTGCTCATCTCTGCTGATTCTGAAATCTCTGAAAATTGTTTCTTCTGGCCTCTACTGTTGTTTAATGGTCACTAGGATAAAAAAAGGTAGTCAGGGCCCAAACTGAAACCTGAACTCAGTACATACAGGCAGAACTACTCACTTCTAAGATTGAAGGACAATAGAATTTCAGTACTGGAAGGTAATTTTAAAATTATACAGCCTGACTTTTCTCATTTTAGAGATATAGAAACAGAAGCACCAAGGGGTGAAGTACATACCCTCCAGCTACACTATGAATTAGTTTCAGAACCAAATCTAAAACTAAGATTTCCTAATTCTCCCAGATGGGTCTCAGAGGAGTCCTGGAGACCCTTTCAGAGAGTTTGCCCAATCAAAACAATTTTCATCATATTACTAAGACATTAGATAGCTTTCCCATTCTCATTCTCTCATAAATGATAAATACATATAAATTGCATGAACAAAAATTCTTTGAGTTCCTCAATGATTTTTGAGCTTAAAGAGGTTGTGAGATCAAAATCTCTGGTAATCACTAAATTATAACATTCAACTCTGTATTGTTATTCCTTCCTGTGTCTTTGGTGTTCCTTTCTATCCTTTTTTTTTTTTTAAAAGAAATTGCAAATCTAATTTGTCCTATTTTTATCATGCTCCCGACCCTTGTTCATAGACCTATCCTCTTAAAAAGTTTCATGACTCACATCAATCTTATTGTCCCATTGTATAACCCTTGGGGACAAAGTCTATGCTTCAAATGTCAAGTGAGTGGAGAAGAGTGAGCTATAGGAGATAGCAAGGAGAAGGTCCCCAAGATTTGTCAATGGATGAGATATGGTGGGGAGTGGAGTAAGATTACAGCATTGAGGGATTCAAGAATGACATCCTATACAGCTAGAAGAATGGCAGAGTCTTTGATAGGAGCAGGAATATTAGAAAGAGACGTAAGGTTGAGTATTTATAAAATATTAGTCTAGCCCTATTTTCCCCTAAAATTGCTCTCCAAATTTCCTAGTAGTTTCTGATAAATAAGAAGTCTTTGTCTCAGTAATTTTTGGTTCTCAGTTGGCAAAAGAGTTTGACATGAGGTTCAGTTGTTTCTGATTCTTGGCTTAACTTAAAAAGTTTCATTGATGAGAGTTTCAACTTTTCTTTTAACCAGGACCAAATACTTTGGATGAGGATTGTGCCATGATTCACTTTGAGATGTAATGTTGCCAGAGTTGCTTCATTCTTACTTTTCTTTTGTTTTTATTCATTCTCTTATCATTTGTAAAAGGTGGTTGTTAGACTTGATGACCTCAAATATTTCTTCTGGCTTTAAATCTGTGAACCTATGATCCTTTCTGACCATGAGCATTAGATAGATGGATAGATAGATAAATAGATAGACAGACAGACAGACAGACAGACAGACAGACAGATAGACAGACAGATAGATAGATAGATAGATAGATAGATAGATAGATAGATAGATAGATAGATAACTGTATTTCAATATCATTGGTTTCCCTTGTAATTCTATGTATTTTATTGTATGCATTTAAAAACATTATTCTAAGGGGACCAGAGGCTTCATCTGACTGCCAAAGAAATCCAAGCCAAGAAAAATAGATTAAAAAAAGAAGAGGCTAAGAACCCCTATATCAGAGGGAGATAGCACATATAAGTGAATGGTCATCAGGAAAGGTGAATTCATAGGGATAGTGAGTGAAGGTAGGAAGTCATAAGATAATCAATGATTTTGTCTTCCTATAAGTAAGAGCAGAATAGATTTGATGATTATTTCCAGAGTATAAGGAGTAGAACATCTATGTGGCAGGTAAAGGAGACTGGCATGATAAAGTAACTAGGATCTTACCCATAGAATCATAATAGGATCATAGATTTAGAGCTGAATTTCTCCAAAAGATCACTGAATCTAACACCTTCATTTTGTACATTAAGAAACTGAGGCATGGTGAAATTAAATACCTTGCTAAGCAATGGTCATATAGCTAGTAAGTATCCAAGTTGGGATCTGAACAGTTCTGCTCATATACAACTACATCTCACCAATCATCATGGTCCTAGAGCTATAGAGAGAGAGATTAATTTGGGAAGGTCCAAGGCACAAGTGGCAGGATGCAGCATAGGAAGAAACTGACATGGTCAGATAACTTGCCTGACTTGATATAGTGAGCATCCACCACATGGACTGACAGGCAAGATATGGGGCTCCAACTAAGTTGAGAGACTGAGGGAGAGTTGTTGATTTGCTTCCTAGGAGCACAAAACCAAACAAAAAATACAAAACAATACAAGACTTTGTTAACAATTCAACACTCAAATTATGTTTACTTACTTCTTCAATTACATTATAGCTCAGTTCTGATTCATTCAAATAACAAATTCCCTGAAATGGTTCCATTATCAAATTGCACTGCATATTTCTAGAATCATATTGCACTGCATATGTCTAGAATCAATGACCATATTTCACACAATTATAACTTTTTAGGTACTATTATGATCCCCATTTTACAGATTAGGAGACTAAGGAAAATAGGGGTTAAGTGGCTTGCCTAGATCACATAGCTAAAAAGTGTCTAAAGTGTCTGAGGTTGAATGAGGACAAGTCAAGTCTTTCTAACTCAAGGTCCAATGTTCTGTCCACTGCACCACCTAACTGCCCCTAGATTGATGGTCACTAGTGAAATATAAGCTCTTTGTGGCTAGACTGTTTCTCTTTTTGTCCTTGTATCTCTAGTGTCTGGCACATAGAAGATATTTATTATATGGTTGATGAATTGGATTCCACGTGGATTCTGGATAGAGTAAACAGCTTTAGTAAAGGGGGAGGCAAAAAGGAGGGGAGAAAATTGATGGGCATGTTGAGTAAGTAGTACACAGGTCCCTATGACTAGAACGGAGGGAACATAAAGATGAATACTAGGAATGTCTGTCCTTCCTTCCTTCCTTCCTTCCTTCTTTCCTTCCTTCCTTCCTTCCTTCCTTCCTTCCTTCCTTCCTTCCTTCCTTCTTTCTTTCCTTCTTTCTTTCTTTCTTTCTTTTTGTAAATTGCATCTCTGCTAAGGATAGACCATCCCTCTTTGCACTGGCATATATTTCAAAAGATCTGTGTACCACTCACAAGTAAAAATGAGACCTAGAGTATTTGGACAACATACTCTGGGAAATTTAGTAATGTCTTTCTAAAATACACACACATATATGTATATATACACATACTCATATATTTATGTGTGCCTGTGTGTGTTTGTACATTTCTCCTACCCTTCAATTTATACTTCTCTCTTCACCCAACTAGAATTTTTGTTGATATTGCAAACCTACCTACCCTATCATTTACACAATTCCTCACACTTAGCAGCACATGTAAACAAGGGACTGAACTCACTACCTTGTAAATCCTTCAAGTCCAGAGTCAGAGGTCTGGAGACAAAGCTTTGTGCAGAAACAAACTCTCTCACCATTGGTATTTGCCCCTGACTTCCATTACACTCTGCCTTTTATTTCAAAGTATATGAATAATAGATGACAACCAAGGTGAATAAAGTATTATGCAATGTCTAGCTAAAAAAATAGAGAGAGTGGCATTCCAAGATACAAGAGTTTATTTCCAGGCTGAGCTTTACTTGACATCGTGAAGTATTTGACTTTGTGAATAGAGAAAAAAACTATGGCAGACTTTTAAGATTCTGTGGACAAAAAACAATGAACACATTACATGAGCTGTAACTAGCATGGGACCAATTATTCTTTGGCTTAGGGTACTTGCATTCCCCCTTAAAGGGGGGATGTGTATGTGCTTCTTCCTAACAATCATCACCTTTCCCACACTTCATCTCATTGTCCTCAACAGTATTCTACTCAGAAGCCACCAGCTGCCACTCCCAGGTCCAATCCCTAGGGGATTTCTCTCTCTGGACTCTCTCTTCCCAGCAGAATTACACTCATTGTTCTCCTCACCATTGTATTCTCCCTCCCTATTGAATATTCTCTGCATCACTGAATAAAATTGCCTCTGCTCCTTGATCTTTGCCCCTTAGTATAAGTACTCCAGGCACTTTTATACAACTTTATACAAGAGAAGTTGAGCCTCTTTCTATTGAAATGAGAATATGAAATTGGCATCCACTTTAGCAAATTTCCACCTTTGTTGTTGAAGTCTCCTCTGATGACTGCAGCTAACAATAATACCCTCCCATTCTGAATTTCTCAATCCATAGAATATTAGATCTGGAGGGGCCTTAGAAATTGCCTAGCCCAAGCTTCTCATTTCATGGAGGAGAAACCTGAGACATAGAGGAGTGAAATGATTTGTCCAAGATCATTCAGGTACTGGCAGTGCTGGTCTGGTATAAGAAACCAGGTCTCCAGGCTCCTAAAGGTCTTTCCAATTCAATAAATTCAGAATCATTTGCTTTCAATTTTTTTTTTCTATTTGACAAACATTGATTAAGAACCTAGTATTGAAGGGGCAGAGCCAAGATGGCAAAGTAACAACACAGACTTGTTAGCTGTCTCCCCACAAACCCAGCCAAAAACCTGTAAAAAATGAGTCTAAAAAAATTTTGGAGTTGCAGAACCCACTGAAAGACAGAATGAAGCAAATCTGTAGTCCAAGACAGCCTGGAAGCTCGACAGAAGCATCTATTGCACTGCACTGGGAGCAGATCACAGTCCAGTTTGGGACAGATGGCACAGACAAGACCTGAGCAGGCCTGGAGGGACTGAATCTCTGGCAGTTTACAGACTTTATGACTCCAAAACACCAAGGACAAATTGGAATGTCAGTTGAAAAAACTTGTGGGACCTGTGTGAGAGAGTAGAGCGATAAGGTCCCAGTCCCAGCCCCAAGGTGGAGGATGGGGTGGAAAAGTTCACAGAGGAGGAGTCCATGGCAGCAGCAAGCAGCAGCAGGGGAGGCAGCAGCGACTGTTTCTGGAGCTCTTGACCCACAGAATGTGGAGAGATTCACCAGCTGACAATATACCCTCCACCACCACTGGAAGCAGAGAACTACCTTGACAGAGCTTAAAAGTCAAGAAAATAACTAGGGAAATGAGCAAAAACTGTAAAAAGAATCAGACTATACATTCTTCTTGTAATATGATATTCCAGAAGACAAAGGAGCTAATATTAAAACTAAGAATCACCAATCCAGTAAAACTGAGTATAATATTTCAGGGGAAAAAATGGCCATTCAATGAAATAGAGGACTTTCAAGCATTCCTGATGAAAAGACCAGAGCTGAATAGAAAACCTGACTTTCAAACCTAAAAATCAAGAGAAGCATGAAAAGGTAAACAGGAAAGAGAAATCATAAGGGACTTACTAAAGTTGAACTGTTTACATTCCTACATGGAAAGACAATATTTGTAAGTCTTGAAACTTTTTTCAGTATTTGGGTAGTTGGTGGGATCACATACACACACACATATATACATACATACATATATATGTATATATATACATATGTGTATATATATATACATATATATGTGTGTATATATATATATATATATATATATATATATATATATATATATATATATATATATATATATATATATATATATATATATATATATATATATGGAGAGAGAGAGACAGAGAGCACAGGGTGAGTTGAATAGGAAGAGATCATATCTTAAAAAAATAAAATTAAGGGGTGACAGAGGAATAGATTGGGAGGAGAAAAGGAGAAATGAAATGTGGTAAATTATCTCTCATAGAAGAGGCAAGAAAAAGACTTTTCAATGGAGAGAACAAGAGAGGAGATGAGAGGGAAAATGTGAAGCTTACTCTTATCACATTTGACTCAAGGAAGGAATAAAATGCACACTCATTTTGGTATGAAAACCTATCTTACAATACATGAAAATAGGGGAGAAGGGAATAAGCAGGGTGAGGGGGATGATGGAATGGAGGGCAATGAGAGGAGGGAGCAATTAGAAGTCAACACTATTGGGGAGGGACAAGGTCAAAAGAGAGACTAGAAGAAATGGGGAGCAGGATAGGATGGAGGGAAATATAGTCTTACACAACTTGACTATTATGGAAGTTATTTGCAAAACTACACATATATAGCCTATATTTTATTGCTTGCTTTCCCAACAGGGATGGATGGGGAGAGAGGAAGGAGGAGAAGTTTTAACTCAAAGTTTTAGGAACAGCTGTTGAGTATTGTTTTTGCATACAGCTGGGAAATAAGAAATACAGGTAACGGGGCATAGAAATTTATCTTGCCCTACAGGACAAAAGAGATGATGGAGATAAGGGAAGGGAGGGATATTAGAAGAGAGGAGAGATTGGTGGTAGGGGTTATTAGAATGCTCGGTGTCTTGGGGTGAGGGGGAGGGGAGAGATGGGGAGAAAATTTGGAACTCAAATTTTGTGCAAATGATTGTTGAAAACTTAAAATAAATAAATAAATTTAAAAAATTGTTTTTATGCACAACTGTGTAATAAGATATACAAGCAAAGAGTATAGAAATCTCTCTTATCCTATAATAAAATAGAGAGAATGGGGATAAGACAAGGGAGGGATGTGAGAGAAGGGAGGGCAGATTGGGGAAAGTTGTAAATCAGAATGCACGCTATTTTGGGTTGGGCACAAGGGAGAGATGTGGAGAAAATTTGGAACTCAAAATCTTGTGGAAGTAAATGTCAAAAACTAAAAATAAATAAATTTAAAATGAAAAAAAGAACCTACTATTGATTAAAAATCCAGGCACCCAGGAATACAATGCCGAAAAATGACACAGTCTCAGTCCTCCAATATAATGATGTATTGGGAAGATGTTCATTGATGTTCATCTGTTCATCCTGGTAACCTCATCATTCTGTTTGGATGTAGGATCACACTGATGAAGAGGGTCAAAATAAGTTTTAAGAGGAAAATGATTCCTCTCAATCCAATCTGCCTCAATGATGGACATAATTAATAAGCAGATGATTGTTAAATAATTGTTAACACTGCCACTTCTAATTAAAATGGTAGGTGAAATTCTTCCTGGATTTATTTCATGAATTTCCATTTAATATATGTCAACAAGTTTTTATTAAGTACCTGCTATATAACAAACATTGTGCAAAGAACCAAGGAGAAAAGGCTTATGATAACTTCATCCCTACTTTCAAGGACTTTGCATTCAATAAGGGGGAATAACATATACATACATAAATATATAGGGATAAGAACTAGATTTGTGATTTTATTAGGGTAAGGAATTTGCTACCAATGTATATTAGCACTTTTCCAGTAATTCTTAGTCTTTGGGAATTGCCTAGAGCACAGAAAATTTAAGTGACTTTCCCAGGGTCACATAGCCAGGTTGAATCAAAGGAGAAATCCAGGCTGGGAAGGGAGTCAGAGAGACTTCCTGGCTGGCTTTCTCTCTACTACACCACACCATCTTTCAAAATATATGTATATACATATATACATACATACATACATATATATACACATACATACATATGAAGAGAGAGAGACTGAGAGAGAAACTGACATAAAGAGAGAGACAGACAGAGAGAGAGAGACAGAGAGAGAAATTAAATGGCCTGGCAGTTCTTGTGACCGTACTAACTTATGAGATGAATGACATTATTATTATGATTATTATCATTATTTAACAAATGTGGTCATTAAGGGATTCTTAGAAGTGTTACTCTATGTAATGTACATAAGAAATTCAGAGACAGATAAAGGATAACATACTTTTCTTAAGGAGGTTACAATCTAATGGGGAAAAAGACACAAAGACTATTAACTGTGTTATAAAGGAGAGGACCAAGCAACGAAAAATCAGTTCTCTGGCAAAGTCCCAGGAAAAGTTGCAGGGAGTAGTTTCCACCTGTATTGGATTTTTAAAGACTTTAACAGAGAACAAAATAGAGAAGGTTGAAGAGTGCATGTGAGGCATGTGGGATGCTGTAACTTAAAATATGCGCATCAGAAAGGGTGAATCAAAAGTGGACAGAGAAGAGTAGTCCAATTTGACTGAAGTGTAGAGTAAAAAAGTATCATTGAATCTTGGTAATGCAAGAGACATTAGTTATCTAGACTAATTTATACATGACAGGAATTCTCCCATATAGCCTCCCTGACAAATAGTCATTCATTCTTTGCTTGAAGACCTCCAAGAGGAGTGAGTCTGCTTACCTCCAGATTCAGCCTGTGGCACTTTTGGATAATTCTAAGAGTAAAATCTTATTTTATTGCAATTTCTACCTATTGTCATATCATTCATTTAGTCAATAAACTCTAGTGGCTCCCTTCTACCTACAGAATCAAATACAAAACCCTTTATTTGACTTTTAAGCTCCTTTAAAACCAGGTCTCCTCCCACCTTTTAGTCTCCTTATATCTTACCCACCTCCACTTACTCTGTGTTCCAATGACTCTGGCCTCTGTCCTCTTACTCTTACAAGACATTTCATCTGCTTCCTCTATGAATTTTTCCTGGCTGTTGCTCTTCATCTCTGTCTCCTGGTTTCTCTGGCTTCTTCTAAATCTCAGTGAAAATCCCACCTTCTACAAGAAGCTTTCCTCAATCCTCCTCACTGCTAATAATTTCCCTCTGTTAATTATCTCCATCCTGTATTTATCTAGTTTGTATATAGCTGTTTTTGCATTATTTTCCCCACTAGACTGTGACCTCCTAGAGAACAGGAACTGTCTTTGTATCCTCAGCAACAAGGACAGCACCTAGTGCATTGAAGGTACTTAATAGATGCTTGTTGACTTGACTTGATAAAAGTATTGATCAGCACAGGATAATATATATATATATATATATATATGTGTGTGTGTGTGTGTGTGTGTGTGTGTGTGTATATATATATATATATATATATATATATATATGAAACCATGGGAGTAGAACACCTTTCTCAAAACAAACATTAGTGATGACTCCTTCCATTCACTCATTCAACCATTTTCTCACTAATCCAACTATACTGTAATTTATCCCTAGTATTCCACAGGGAAAACATGACATACTTTATTACATGTCTTATTGACATTCAGATATGCAACATCTGTATTAATCCTTTGATCTAGAAGTCTACCAATGTCAAAAAAGAAAATGAGGTTAGTGCATTATGACCTGCTTTTGATGAAGTCATTCTTGTTTTACTACTCATTTTTCTTTTTCTCAGTTCTCACAAAGACATTTTAGAATTTCACCAGGAATCAAAGTCAATCTCACAACTCATTGATTTGGAGACAATACTTTCTGTCATTTCATGTAAATGGGCCAGTTGGCTAAGACTCAGTTCTTTGGTCCCTTTCTCTATGATTTTTCAAAGAACGCCAACAGAGAGTTTTGAGCCAGATTGCTCTTAACCTTGAAATCCAGACTGAGGATTTTATCATTTATTCAGGAGATGATGGAGAACGAGTGAAAGTTTAGGAGAAGATCAGTAATGCAATCAGAGTGGTACATTAGGAATTGATTAGAGTAAGGTCATATTGGGCGAAAAAAAGGCCAGTTTGGGAACTATTATAATAATCTACATAAGAAATGATGAGGGCTTGAGAAACAGTTGCTACAGTGGAAGTTAAGAAGAAGAAATGGATGCCAGATATACGTCAGAGGTAGACTCAAAAGGAGTTGGCAAGTGATTGGATGGGGGATGGTGAGGTAGAGGGAAGTCCCATGATGACTTTAGTGGTACCATATGTGTTATCTCATAGATGCCTATAGGTTTAGAATTGGCGGGGACTTCGGAAATCATCTAGGCCAACACCCTTATTTTTATATATGAGAAAAATGAGGCCAAAGGAGTTTAAATAACTGGCCCGAGATCATTTCTGTCTTCCAAATCAGACTGGATCCATGCTGTTTCTAATGACTTTTCTATCTACTGTTGCATACTGGAACACCTACCCAATCCAAATTCAGCAAATATTTCATAGCCATAGTTGATACTGAGGGAAGTATAGAGTATAACAATAATCCCTGCCCTCATAGAGTTTATACTTCAGTAGCAACAAACTTATATGACCATCTACCATAGAAGTTTAAAAACTGAATGTTTTGTGAAATCTGAAGATGAAGGTCATTACCATATTCATGATGGATTTAGGAAAGCCTGCTAGAGGGTGTGGCATTTGAATTGGGTTTTAATACCATTTAAAATCCTCCTTTCCACCAGAAGTCTTTTCTGATTTTCCTTAATTCTAGTGCCTTCCCCCATCCAGTATTCCTAAATTTAAAAAAAAAGCAAGAAATTATGATACGCCTTGCAAAGAAAATGCATGTATTAGATAAGCTTTATGCACGCATGAGTGATAGTGCTATTGGTTCAATGTTAATACTGTAGATAATTAGTTGTTTATAAGAAGTTCTACTAAAATATATCTTTAAACAGAATCACATATAAAATAAGATTATATATTGATCATTTAGTGAAAATGTTGTGACAAGAAGCTCATAGGAATCTAGCCCTGTATTTCCCATGGTTCAATGTTGACTAATTCAGTGTTTGTGGTATCTTTATAGAACTGCCACAAATGAAGAAAATTGGTTTCATTTATGTATGTACATGTTGTCTCTCTTGATAAAATATAAGCCAATTGAGGGCAGGAAATAAAGTCCATAAGCATTTGCTAAACGTACTAAATGTTAAGTGGGCAGTGAGGTGGTACAGTGAATACAGTGCCAGGCCTGAAGTCAGGAAGAAGTATCTTCCTGCATTTAAATTTGGCCTCAAATATTACTAACTGTGTGACCATGGGAAAACAATCTTATTTGCCTCATTTTCCTTATCTGAAAAATGAGCTGGAGAAGGAAATGGTAAACGACTCCAGCATCCTTGCCAAGAAAACTCCAAATGGGATAATGAAGACTTGGACATGACTGAAACAACTGAAGAACAAAACAGCAAAATGTCAGACACTGTTAAATATTTGGAATTCGAACAGAAGCAAGGAGAAAGACAATTGTTGTCCTGAAGTACCTTATACTCTAATGGGAAAAGCTAGCACATAAAAAGAAGCTGCAAAAGGGAAGAATGGGGAAGATATTCATGTGCAAAATGGTGAGGAAAGAGACTGGAGACTCAGAAATGGAGCCTGGAGGAAAAAAATGGATATGGCTGGTAGAGTCCCTTCCTTGAAATGGAGTTTCTAGGAGGAACTAACCAATCAGATGAAGGGTCAGCAGGGTTACAGAGAACTTCCAGGATAAGAAAATGATGGTAAAGTCATCTTCCAGAGGGAAGTAGGATTGTTTCATTTCAGTCACTCTGTGAACATTAAAAATAGTCATTATTCCCCCTTTAGTGTTCAGATTTCTAATTGCAAGGCAGGTTAAGGTCTTCAAGTGTTTCCTGGAGAGCTGAGATTAAGTGAGTTGCCTAGAGCCACACAGTCATGTCATGAGTAGAACTTGAATACATCACGCCAAACCAGCAGATTACAGAGACTTGATAAATGCTTACTGTTGGATTTTTATGGATTAGGAATCTGCAACTGAGATAGGTTAAACAACTTGCCCATGGTCATACAGCTGGTAAATAACAGGGATGAGATTTGAACTCAGATCTTTTTTAAAAATATATATTTGTTTTTATTTATTTTTAGTTTTCAACAGCCACTCATATAAAATTTTGAATTCCAAAATTTTCCTTCTCCCTCCCTCCCCCTTACCAAGATGGCATGTAATCTGATACAAGCCATGTGTGTGTAATCACATTAAACATATTCCCACAGTAGTCATTTTGTAAAAAAGAATCAGAACCAAAGGGAAAAACCACAAGAAAGAAAAAACGAGCGAGAGAGAGAGAGAGAGAGAGAGACAGACAGAGAGAGAGAGAGAGAGAGAGAGAGAGAGAGAGAATAAGTATGCTTTCATCTGTATTCAGACTCCATCGTTCTTTCTCTGCCTGTGGATAGTGTTTTCCATCCTCAGTCTTGGAACTGTTTTAGATTGTTGCAGTGCTGAGAGGAGCTAGGTCTATCAAAGTTGGTCACTGCACAGTGTTGCTGTTACTGTGTAACTGGTTCTGCTCACTTCACTCTGCATCTGTTTAGGCAAGTCCAGGTTTTTCTGAAATCTGTCTGTTCACCATTTCTTATGGAACAACACTAATCTGTTACATTTATATACCACAACTTGTTTAGTCATTCCCCGATTGATGGGCATCCCCTCAAATTCCAATTGTTTGCTACAACACAAAGAACTGCTATAAATATTTATGTACATGTGAGTTCTTTTTCCTGTTTTTATGATCTCTTTGGGATACAGCTCAAGAAGTGGTATTTCTAGATTAGAGGATACGTATACTTTCATAACTCTTTGGGCATAGTTCTGAATTACTCTCCAGAATGGTTGGATCAGTTCACAACTTCACCAATAACATGTTAGCTGAGTTCAGGTCTTCTTGACTCCAGGTCTTGCTTGCTATGCAACTATATCACACAGCCTTCAACGAATGAAATCACATAAAGAATATTCTAGACATAGGGAATGATGTGAGAGCCAAGGCTAGGGTAGATAAAATTACAGTAAAGGTGTGGGGAGGGGGCATATAGGAATCTAGAGATGTAAATTAGAGTGTTTAAATGGAGGTAATATGAGACAAAGCTTGAAAGTATGTGTGTGGTGGTAAGAAAAGGGAGGGCAGCAACAGAAGAAACATGGCCTTCGATGTCAGGGGAAAGAGTTTTAACTTGTTACACAGGCAATAGGGAGCTCTTGAGGTGTTTGGAGCAAAAGAGTAACATGACAAGAGAGATTACTCTGTCAGTGGTGTGGAAATGGACTGGGAAAGATGTCAAACAGAGGAAAGAAAATGACTGTTGGCAGGCTATTTTCAGATGCCAGGCAGGTGAGGATGAGTATGTGTATTAGAGTGCTGAATGTAGCAATAAAATATATCTCATAGATGAAAATTACAGGACTCAGAGTGAGCATATTTGGTTTGAATCCCAGCTCAGATGTTTACAAGCTACGAGACCTTGGGCCAGTCTCTTAACCTCACTGAGACTCAAATATACATAAAATATACTCATACTACCTGACTGACAAGGTCTTTGTGAGAAAATCATTTTGTGAACATTAAAGTTAGCTATTATTCCTCCTTTTTGAATCCAGATCTGTGATTTCAAGGCACATGCTCTATTGTTAAGGTCTTCAGGAGTTTTCTGGAGAACTGAGGTTAAGAGACTTTTCTAGGGTCACATAGTCAGTGTCATGGTATTGAGTATTGGTCTTCATGCTTCATGAGGCTCTCTTGGGTTCTTGAGTTTTCTGTCTACTGCTCTACTCATGTTATTTTTGCATCATAAAGATGTCTTCATGGTTTTGGGAGCCAGTTTTCTATCTACTAGTCTGTTTAAGTTATTTTCGTATTACAAAGTTTCCATACCCATCCCTTTAATTACATCAGTAAAGGAGTTTTCTGTTGACAGATGCTTGTAGTAGTCAGGGTTTATACCATTAAATCTTTGGATTAATAATCAGACAGAACTGGGAGCTGCACAGTGGGGGCTGATTTTTGAAAACATCTGTGTTTCCACTTCCCCATCTATAGATTTATGGGGGTCTGTGTTGCAGCTGTAACCAATCTTCCTGACTTCATAAATGGATTTTGATGGATTCAACTTAGGCTATTAGGAAGCCCCTACCACGGGAGTAGTGAAGGCAGATGTTGAGAGAAACAATTGAGAGGAGGAGGGTGGGGTGCTATTGTTCCTGGTCAGGGGTCTTCCTAAGAATAGAAATTAGAGAATTCTGAGTCAAAAGGAGATTTCTGCGACTAGCTAGACAGTGTATGAAAGGCAGCCCAACCCAGAGTCCAACTTAAAGAGAATTAGGATTACCTAAGTTTCCCTTGAAAACATTTACGTGGACTTATTCTTTAAAAAAGTTGCCTCAGAACTTTGAAAAATTAAAAAAAATAACAAGAGTGTCATCAACAAGGAAACACTGTCTTTGAGAAAGAAGATCAAGAACTCAATGCTATTATAGCACAATTATGGTTTTAGTTCATCATATGCAATGGTATCCTAGAAATGACTCATACTGGCTGGTAAGAGCTGGTTGTTAAATTTTCAGGGTGAGCATTTACATTTTTGGAAAATAGCAAGCACTATGGATCAGAGATTAATTTATTGTTTTGTTGATTATCTAGACTTAAGAAAATGAGGAAGAAATGTTAATAATGTAGATTAAATTTTGAAGTGTATCATGGGTACCTTCATCCTCACTCCACCCCTGAAAAATAGTTGTTAAAAATGTTCAATACTAATCAATATTGTTTTAGACTATTTAAAATAACTAGACAGTATAAGATTGGAATATTATAGTGGTAAAGGAAATGATGCGTTGGTGGACATAGAAAAATACAGAAAGACTTGGACCTGTGAAGGAAGATGTTATCCAATCTCAGAGAAACAGAGGACAAACAAGTATAGTATGTTCTTGCATAGATGTATATAAATATGTCTATGCATGAGTATATTACAGATATCTAAGTATATGCATGTATGTGTCTGCATATACACATGTATATGTGTATGCATACACATGTATATTTGTATGTGTGTATGTAGTCTTCTTAGGGGAGGTAAAGTGAGGAAAAAGAACAAAGTAAAAGGTACGAAGCAGAGAACAAAAGAAAACTTACAAGGAAGCAAAGAAAAGTTGGACAGCTGGGAACACAATGTGTAGTATTTATTATAAAGACTTTCTTGAAATGTAAATCTACTGTTGTATATTTTGAATCCTCTCTTATGTTGTGCTGTGCACATGGTAATGCTTCTTTTTTATTCTTTTGAAATTTTGTATTTAAGTTTTAGTACTTGAGTTGAAAATAATTTAATTTTAAAAATTTACCAATATACCTCTGGCTATACAGTTATGAAAGTCTGACCAGTATAACATGTGGTGCTGAGATATAATGTCTCTAAATTTGTGATAGGTTATCTAGGTGGCATGGTGGATTGAGTGCCAGGCCTGGAGTCAGGAAGACTCTTCCTGAGTTCAAATCTGACCTCAAACACTTACTGGCTAAGCACCCCTCAGCAAGTCACTTAATCTTGCTTGCCTCAGTTTCATTATCTGTAGAATGAGATGGTGGAGGAAATGGCAAGCCACTGCAGTATCTTCACCAAAAAAATCCAAAATGGAGTCATGAAGAGTTGGAAAGGATTATAATAGATGAACAACAAAACAAGTTGTGAAAGGTTGCTGAGTAACACCTAGCACCATTAGATATTTTTGGACGGATGGGCAATTGGGGTGGAATGAAAACAATTCTAGGGTTGGAGTCAAAGATTCAAGATTATGATCTCAGGATTGTCCCTAACTACTTAGGTCCATTGGGCAATCAACTTTATCTTTCAACTCCCATTTTCTCCTCTGTAAAATATTAGACTCAATGAGCTTACTGAAATAAAAAGAATCTTTAGTCAATAATCAATAAGTATTTATTAAATATCTTGCCATGCATCATGCAAAGCATTGACTACACACATATGGAAAAAGATAGTCAGTGCCCTCAAGGAACCTGCAATCTAATTAAGGGCTCTGGAATTGAAGATGCAGGATTAGGGTTTAAATCTCAAGCTGTTTCAAATGTTAAAAACTGAATGGAAGCTTGGGGATTAGACTAATTGGAAGGTGGAAAAGATCATGAAACGCCTTGTATGGGAAGTGACATTTGAGTTTAAAAAAAATCACAATATGAACAGAGATTAAACAAGGATATTACACTATGCCAAAATATACCAATCACAATAAATCAATGTCAATATTAAATTTATATAATTCAAATGACATAGCATCTAAATTCATAAAGAAATACTGAGTTGCAAAAGGATATAAAAACAAAATAAGAAGAAACTTTAATGTTTCTCTAAGAATTGGGCAAATTTAACAGAGATATTATCAATGGAAAAAACTGAAGAAATTATTGAAGAAGTTAGTTATGTAAAACTGATGGTGCCTTCTGAATGGATTTACTAAAGAATAAAATATTTATCAGCATCAAATGACACTTTACAAGTGATTATATATTAGGGTACAGAGAGAAGTAGAAAAATACAAAAAGACAGACATACTTTATGGACTGAAACTCATTAAATATGGTAATCAGTTTAAGGAGCATAAAGACACACATCTAAATAGAAATTCAATAATGAAATCTAAATGTCAAAGAGGTCAAAGAATATATCATAGAACAATAAGAATGTAGAACACAAAACTAATGATGAGACAATATGCTAAACCTTCTGGGCTGCAAGTAAAGTAACCTTCAGAAGAAAAGCTATATCCCCAAAACATATTTTATCAAAATAGAGAGACAAAACTTAAATACACTAAAAAGTTTGAAACCAAACAAATAAAAGCATTACCAAAATAAGCATAAAACAGGAAATCTTGTAAAACAAAAAAGAAGAAATAGATAAATTAGAAACACAAAACCCTACAGAACTTGTGACGCTAAAAACTTCTTTGAAAAGATCTTTTAAATGATAAACCTTTAGCCTCTCCAATTAAAAATAAAAATAGAAAACTGAATCAACAAAAGCAAAAAGGAAAAAAAAAAGAAATGTAAATTCATAACAAGACCACAAGAAATAAAAAGAACAGTCAGAACCTTCTTTGCACAAATTTATGCCAACAAAACAGAACATGTAAGAAATAGAGGATTACCTTCAAAAATGTAAAATATTCAAACTTACAGAATTTCAAATAAAGATACAAATAATCTAATTTTAAAAAGAAAGAGACTAGAATTAGCTGAAAAGAACTACCAAAGTTTAGGATGAAAGGAAATTTCTAGTATTGATAAATTTACAGAACTGCATCAAACTTTTAAAGAAAATTAATACCTATATTGCATAAATTATTATTTTTAAAAATTGAGAAAGAAAGCATTGTACCATACTCAGTTTATGAAGCAGTTTCCTAATACCTAATAATGGAAAGTTAAAGAAGGTATGATATATAACAACAGCAATCATAAATATCAATTCAGAAATTTAAAAAAAAAAAACTTCTGGCAAAAAGACTACCAAATTTATACAAGAAATCACTAATTATGGCCCCAAATGATCAAGAAACTAGTTGAAAGTCACCTACATACTTAGTGGTATTCTTGAGAACCCTGGATCCCCCTGGACCAGTATTATTTTTATTACTCCCAAACATCTCTATGGTTCATTTTGCCATCTACTTAATTGATGGTCCAAAATGGAACAGGCAAACCAGGATGTTCCCAAAGGATGAACTGAGGTGTATTAAAGAAACCACAGAACACCATGTGGATTCCTGGAAAACATCCACAGTAGGTCTTAGCTGGTTTGTGGCACTTGGAACAGAGTAATTGAAACACTGTGCTGACCCCAAGGTCTCAGAACAGACCATAAATAGCCATATGCTCTAAAAGAAGTTTTATAGTTTATTTTGTTGGCCACTGTTCTGATGACAAGATAGATGACTCTTTCCCAAATGCTCTGATGTAAGTACACAGAGAAGTCACAGGGTGAGGAGGTTAGGAACACTAAGTTCCCCTCGAGCCCTTCCAGGGACTTGCTGTGTGGTCTCTGGGAAGGTATTTAAATTTTCTGGATTTTTGCATGTAATGGAAATAGTATCACTTAAATAGTTCTCAAGGTGTTGCAGTAATTAATGTTTCTGAGAGACTTTGAAATCGGCTTCAAAGGGATTCAAGAATCTAGTCTGGTTTTTAATTTTGTTTGGAATGGAGAAAAACACACACATGCTTTTCACTGGAGGAAAAATTAAAATGAATGATAGTCTTTGGAGTATGGAGGTAAACTCCTTCATATTGTATAAGGTTCATGATGCTCAACTTCAGTTGACCCTTTGTCGAAGCTTTCAGTCCTTATGGAAAATAAATATGCATGCATTTATCTTTTATGGAATCCTGAGCACACTACTCACAGATGTTCTCCAAAATCTCTGCTCTGGTAAGCTCTCAGTGCCTCCCCTTCTCTCAGCTGCTAAGAGCCCATTTTTGGTGTATAAGGTATTGACTGTGGGGCCAGAGCATCAGAATTCAGGTTGTGTGGTTTGTCCTTTGTTCTTGAAGAGGACCATGACATCAGGAAGGTGAAACCATGACTTGCAAGTGAATTGGATTTAGGGGAGGGAGGGCTGTGCAGAGTCAACAGCCCCACTTTCTCCTCCAGAACCATCTGGGTCCAGTGACCAGATATAGATCAGGACAACTGGAGATAGCCCAGAATGTAGTTGGAGACCTTAGCCTTTTTAAGTTAAGGTCTTTAAGAGTTCTCATTTTGAATGAGGCAACACCCATTTGTTGATTAGCCCTGTTTAAGAAGTGAGACATGAGATGCTCCCTTTAATTAAAATAAATCAAATTGGGAGAAAAAGACTCTCAAGGTTGCTGGTCAAAAGAGAAACAATTCAAATCCTGCATCTGTTGATTACCTGTGTATTCTTGGACAAATCATTTCATTTCTCTCAGTCTCAGTTTCTTTATCTGTAAAACAGCTTGCTGAACTAAATGGTCTCTAATGACTCTTCTAAATTATAATCGAAATGAAAGGCTTGACAAATCCAGAGGGTTGATGATGAAGCTTGCTATCCATCTTCTGCAGAGAGGTGGTGAATTCAAGACGAAGAATGAAAAATCTATTTTTCAATATGTTTAACAAGGAAAATTATGTTATTTGACTGTGCATGTTTGCCACAAGGGTTTTCTTCCTCCCCAATAGAAATGTTACACTTGTTGAGTTTTGTGGTGACAGTAGGCTCTTATCAGTAGAATTGCCTCCAAGGAGTTGGAAGCAAGATGTTGATAGGTAAGGGGTGGTAGATAAATGACATGGGAGTCATTTGCATAAGGATGACAATTGAACTAAGTTCATTAAGAAAGTGGGTAAAAAAGGAAAATAAGAACTGGGGAAAGATTGTTTCAATCTTTCTGACATAAAATCATAGGAATTTTATAGGTCATAGCTCAACTCATTTATTTTACTATTTTTTTACAACTTGTGAGAGTGGTATTGACAATTGTGAAGAAAAATACAATTTGGCAAAGAGGTCCCCAAGAAAGGAATTGATTTAAAGTCCACCTTTGAATAGGTAGTACTACATCTCACACTTCTATTCAAATACAGCCATGTTTGCTAGTAGAGGGATAACTGGGTGAGGTGACTGGGGGTTTGTCCAATGACATGGAAACTTAATGAATACTGATAGTAGCCTCCAAAGGGAAGGTTCCTCCTTCACACTCTGTACACCCCAGACATGCTCCATCCTTAACCCAACATGCATCCCTGTTGGCCCAGTACAAAAATTTGACCTTACCACTCTTCTTCCTAGAGTATGTTAGTAAGGAGCCTACTTCCTAAACCTTTATTAGTCCCTCCCCCCACTCCTTACTCTCTGAACTGGACTAGTTTGAAATGGATTTAAACTTTTATGGGCTTCCATATTAGGCAGAAACCAAAGTCTTGGACTATTCTTCAGTCACTGAAACTCATATTTGAACCAGAATAAACATCTTGTTGATTGGGTCTAAGATTACAGAGTCATAGATTTAGAACTGGGAGAAACGTTAGAGGTCACTGGTCCCAATTCTTTCACCTTAAACATGATGAACCAAAGACCCTTAGAGGTTCAATGATTTGCCCAGTATCACACAGTTAGTGAACAATTGATTGCTGAATTTTAGCCCAGGTCTTCTCAATTCCAAATTCAATACTCTTTCAAATCAAGTCAAGTCAAGTTAACAAGCATTCATTAAGTATTTACTATATACCAAGGACTCCATTACCAGTTTCCTCTCCAATCAGAGCTTTACTTCTTAGTTCCTGATTCTATAACTTATTGTCATATAACCTGGAAGAGAAAAAGAGATAAAATAAGTTAAACTGATAGAAATATTAAAAGTTGCACGGTCAAATTGATTTAAGTAATAGCAAGGAACAGAGAAGGTTAGGCACACATACATGCATGTCTACCTCAATATATATATATGTGTATGCACAGGCACATATATACACATGCATGTGTAAGCATATATACACATATACATGTGAATATATGTCACATTTAGTGAACATGCATATGTATGTGTATATATTAATAGACATGTATGTGTATGTGTATTTATGTAGATAAGCATACTCACATATGGTTTCTCTCAGTGGGCATTTGCCTTCAGAATCAGGTAGGCATGGATTCAAGAACTTCCTTTATCATAAGCTGGCTGGGTGAACCTGGGCAAGGCATTTAACCTCTCACATTCCCAGTAAACTTTCTGAAACTATAAGCTGCAAAAAAGTTGCAGACTTATTTTTTTGTAGGAAAGAAAAAAATCCTCACTTGGAATTCACTACACTAATGAAATCATAGGTCTTATAGTTATAAATTTCCAAATTTATGTAAATATTGTAGCCAAATTCCAGAGTTCCCATGTCAAGGAGAAAATATTGCAAGCTGCCAGAAAGAAACAATTCAAGTATTGTGGAAATACAACCAGGATAACAAAAGATCTAGCAGCTTCTACACTAAGGGATCGAAGGACCTGGAATATGATATTCCAGAAGTCAAAGGAACTAAGATTAAAACCAAGAATCACTTACCCAGCAAAACTAAGTATAATACTTCAGGGGAAAAAAATGGCCATTCAATGAAATAGAGGATTTTCAAGCATTCTTGATGAAAAGACCAGAGCTGAATAGAAAATGTGACTTCCAAACATGAATCAAGAGAAGCATGAAAAAGTAAATAGGAAAGAGAAATCACAAAGCACTTGCTAAAGTTGAACTGTTTACATTCCTACATGCAAAGATAATATTTGTAACTCTTGAAACTTTTCTCAGTATCTGGGGAGTTGGAAGGGTTATTTATACACACACACACACACACACACACACACAGAAAGCACAGGGTGAGTTGAATAGGAAGAGATCATATCTTAAAAAATAAAATTAAGGGGTGAGAGGAATAGATTGGGAATAGAAAGGGAGAAACAGAATGTTGCAAATTATCTCTCATAGAAGAGGCAAGAGAAAGCTTTTCTGATGGAGGGGCAAAGGGGGAGATGTGAGGGAAAAAGTGAAGCTTACTCTTATCACATTTGGCTCAAGTAAGGAACAACATGCACCCTCAATTTGGTATGAAAACCTGTCTTACGCTACAGGAAAGTAGGGGAGAAGGAGATAAGCAGGGTGGGGAGAATGATGGAATGGAGGGAAAATGGGAGGAGGGAGCAATTAGAAGTCAACACTCTTGAGGAGGGACAAGGCCAAAAGAGAGAATAGAAGAAATGAGGGGCAGGATTGGATGGATGGAAATATATTTAGTCTACACAACATGACTATTATGGAAGTCATTTGCAAAGCTATACACACACACACACACACACACACACACACACACACACACATACACATAGCCTATAATGAATTGCTTGCCTTCTCAGTGGGGATGGGTGGGGAGGGAAGAAGCAAGAGAAGTTGGAATTCAAAGTTTTAGGAATTGTTTTTGCATACAAGTGGGAAATAAGAAATATGGGTAAAGGGGTATAGAAATTTATCTTGCCCTAAAGGACGAAAGAGAAGATGAAGATAAGGGAAGTGTGGGGTGTTGGAAGGAAGGGCACATTGGTGGAAGAGGAAATGAGAATACAAGGCATTTTGTGTGGGGGGAGGAGAGAGATGGGGAGAAAATTTGGAACTCAAAATTTTGTGGAAATGAATGTTGAAAACTTAAAATAAATAAACTAATTAAAATAAAAAAAATCAGTATCTATCCTCAAGGAGTTTACTTATATTCTATTGTATTCTCTCTCTCTATCTCTCTATCTCTCTCTCTCTGTCTCTTTCAGTGTGTGTTGTGTATACATACATATATATACACATATACACACATACACACGTATAAGGGGTAGATAGATAGATAGATAGATAGATAGATAGATAGATAGATAGATAGATAGACAGACAGATAGATATTCTCTGTAAATCTTCCCTTCCCCATGCCACCTCTCCTACCTGTGTGATGTTGGATAAGTCATAATCTCTTTAGGAATCAGTTTCCTCATCCATAAAATGAGGTAGTTGAATATGATGCCTTCAAAGATCCCTTCCAGCTCTAAATGATTCCTTTATACTTAAAAATTCTGCTTACTTCAACTTATGTACACCTTGGAGTTCACTCATGCCATCTCCCTCCCATCATTCATTTGGGATGGAGGAGAGGGTGGAGGCAGAAGCAACCTGGACTCCCTCAAAATTGTCTATGGCCAATATATTCAATCAAGAAGATCCATTATATGGTGAAATTGTGGGGAGAAGGGAAAGATGAGAGAGCAAATTCTCTGTTCTCATTCAAGGAACAAACCATCCCAACTGGGGAGAGCAAAGATGGAGGAAAGAAGTAATGTCATAAGGATGATGGTGCAAGTAAATAAAAGGCAGATCATGTGGGACTGAAGAGTTGGAATCCACTTTTGTATTCAATTCCCTTCAAACACAGGGAGGGGAGGAGGGGAAGAGGTAACCCCAAATGACTCCTTAGTTAGAGGAAGAGATGGTCCACCTTTTTTTTTTTTCTAAGAAGATATTTTCTTAGAAGAGAGAGTTCACCTCTTCTTTCACTCAGCAAACATCTGCTATTTTGAGGAGGGCCGGAAAGGATGAACTCCAGGAGAGGCAGCAGCAGGCAGCCTTTTCCTCTAACTTAATTATGTTTGTTCTTTCGAAGGCATTTTGTGGCTTAAAGTCGAAAGAAGGAGTAAACCTTTGAACAAAAACCTTCAAGTAGTTTAGACACAATGCAAAGTAACATTTGGCTAAAGAACACGACCCCTGCAAATATTAGGAGAGGTAGGGTATGAAAAAAGAGGAGGGTGGAAATGTGGCTTCATTTTTTTTCTTTCTTTTTTGTTCTGGTCTCTTGACAATGGAGAGATTTAGTTATTTTTGTTTCCATTCCATGTGTGCAGTGTGTGTGTATGTGTGTGTGTGTGTGTGTTCAGTGTGTGTGTTTGTGAGTATGTGTGCATTTTTGTGTGTGTTTGTGTGTGTATGCAGTGTATATGTATGCAGTGTGTGTGCAGTGTGCATGTGCATGTGTGTGCAGTATGTGTGTATGCAGTGTGTGTGTGCAGTGTGTGTGTGTGTTTGTGTATGTGTTTGTGAGTGCAGTGTGTGTGCAGCATGTGCAGTGTGTATGTGTTCAGTGTGTGTTTGTGTGTGTGTGTGTGAGTGTGAGTGTGTGTATGTGTGTGTGTTTGTTTCTGGTTGGTCTTCATTTTACTTTTATCATTCATTTCTATTCTTACATAGCATGAGCCACAAAAGCTAAAAACACAAGGAACTAATTTAGCTTGGTTCTAATTTAAAAATTGGAGGGAGGTGGTAGGGAGGAAGACTTTTAATCTTCATTGACAGAAGAAAGTGAAGAGGTTAAACGTTGCCTAGTATGTCTTTCTGAAACTAAACTATCCACCGAAGAGCTTTTTGATCCAATTCAACTAAATGAGTAATGTCTCCGTGTGGTCCTTGGACCAATGGTGGTCCATGGAAGTCTGCCAAGGTGGTCTGCAATATGATGCTGAAGGCAAGTTACAAACACGCACATTTTATATTTTTAGAATTAACTCTTCTCTGTAGATACACTTACTTTGAAAACCACAAAGGTGATAAGCAGGCAGCATGATATGATGAAAAGTGCTGGATTTGGAGTCAGAGGACCTTTCTCTGTTAACAGGAAATATATATTTAAAGTCCAACCTTTCAGTTTTAGTCATTTTTCAGTCATGTCTGACTCTTTGTGACCTCATCTGCGGTTTTCTTGGCAAAGATACTGGAGTGATTTACCTTTTCCGTCTCCCGCTCATGATGAGGAAACTGAGGCAAACAGGGTGAAGTGACTTGACCAGAGTCACACAGCTAGTAAGTGTCTGAGATCAGATGTGAACTTATGCTGACCCCAGACCCAGAATTCTTTCTACTGCACCACCTAGCGGTGAAGATTTATTATGCAGTCAAAAACTCAGATGGATTTTTTCTTTCCTTTACATTGGCAAATATGAGTGGCTAGGGTAAGGTAGCGTCTGACGTTCTTTTAATCCATAAATGCAGTTTTCAGATAGAAAAATTTTGATGGTGACTTTTAAGACAAAAGTTTGGTTTTTTTCATTGAATAGATATGTTAATTGCTTAACTGACAGCTTAATTTTACATTCTTTAAAGTTTAAAGACCACAAAGTCTGGTAAACGACAGGAAAAACTGAGCTTAAGACTGGTCAAGAAAACTGAATCCCCTTCAAGACTTTGGATCTAATTGTCTAAATTTAGGTAAGTCAATTCTTGTTTCTAGGTCTCAGGGATAATGGCTAGGATGATGGATTTGGAGTCACAAAGAACCCGTTTAAAATATTGTCTCAGACACTTCCTAACTGTGTGACCCTGGCCAAGTCACTTAACATACCTTAACCTCAGTTTTGATTCCTCAAGTGAAAGACCACTAGGTCTATATTTCAAAGAAATTTAAGAAAGGAAAAGGTCTTATTGGCACAAAAGTATTTATAATAGCTCCTTCTGAATCAGAAAAGAACTGAAAATTATGGGGGTACCCATTATTGAAAAATGACTTTAAAAAATTATGGTACCTGAATGTCATCGAACTTTATTGGGATATAAGAAATAGAGCAAGAGGTGATTTCAGGGGAACTTGGGAAGACTTGAGAGGGCTGATGCAGATTAGAGTAAGCACAATGATGAATAGAATCTGTATTATAACGTTGTAAAAAGAAACACTTCTGAAACTCTTAGGAACTCCCATCAACGCAATGATTAATCATGATTTTAGGAGATAAACAATGGATTGATCCACCTCCTAACAGAGAGGCAATAGGCAAATATGCAGAATGAAACACATTTGGGGATGCTACTAACGCAAGAATGTGTCTTGCTTGACTATACTTATTTTTTACAAGTTTTTTTTTCTTTTTTTTTCTTTTTCAATGTGCTTGTAAGTGGAGGGGTGGCAGGGAGAAAAATGCTTGATAACTGAAAATGTAACGGTAATAAAAAAAATCCCATTCCATCCAATTCTATAATATATTAGCAAGTAGAATATGAATGAGACTTATTTCAGTGGTGTTATTTCTATGCATACATGGCTATCCCTTATGGATACTGGAAAACTGGGTGGACTTATCCATGATGAATTTTAGCGAGGGCTAAGAATTCTCTCGGGACTCCCTTGAACTTGAAGACTTATGAAAATGCATGGCCAAAAGATTGCAAGAATTAAAAGGCATGGAGGGGTTATAATCTGCACAGTAATGACATTACAGATCCCTTAGATCACTAAAGCACCAAACACAAAATACCTGATATTCTAGAGATAGCAGAGACCTCAGAGATCTAGTTAACTTTTTTGTTAAGGAAACTAAAGGCCACAGAGATTGAGACTTCCTCAAGATCATACAAGACAGTGGCAGAGCCAAGACTAGAACTCAGATCTCGGCAGCTAGGTGATCCAGTGGATAAAGTGTTAGTCTTAGAAATCAGGGAGAGTTGAGTTCAAATCCTGCCTCAGACAATTATTAACTGCGTGACCCTAGACCCATTACTTGATCTCTCTCAGATACCTCATTTATAAAATGACAGTTGGCCTGGATGCCTTTCATGATACCTTTCACTTTCAAGTCTGTGACCCCAGAATTATGTCTGCTTTACATAAAGGAGATAACACTCAATGGTATGGACAGGTCTGTCCATGTTGGTTTGATATTTCCCCCAAATGAAGTGAGCTTTTCTTTAAAGGCTACGATTTTCCAGGCGCTGTGTTAAGAGCACTTTAAAATAGTCTCAATTGATCCTCAAAACAACCCTAGGGTATAGCTACTACTATTGTTCCCATTTTATAGATAATGAAACTGAGAAAGACAGAAGTTAAGTGACATGTCCAAGTTCACACAGCTAATGTCTGACACCAGGTTTGAACTCAGGTCTTCTTGACTGCAGCCCCAGCTACTTCTAATGGCACACTGATAAATCCAATTCACTTGTAAGTCATGGCATCATCTTTCTGATGGCAAGGTACTCTTTGAGAATAGAGGACAAAGCATAATGAAGAGAGAGCACCCCAGGATTGCTCTCAGACAAAAACTAGTGGTATTCCCCTCTCCATTCTGGGGATAATTCTCATTAAGCTCTTTTTCCTTCGTTTATTTGACCATCTTAGTCCAGCTTTCCAATCCAGCTATCCATAGAGACAAGACACAAGAACCATCCTGACACAGGATCCCTTAGGAATAACCAAAAAGAAAATATGACTCTTAAAACTCATGCCTAAGTAAGTGGTTGGTTCCATATCAACCACACAAAGTAGAAGGAAGTAACTTTCCATTTCCATGACTATGAACATCTTTGATTCACACAGTATGGTGAATGTTGTTTTTAATGGCTCCCTATGCTAATTTCTCCCCAAGCAAGTAACAACCAACACCCAAGGTGGGAATGACTAGCAGGGGGATTGCTAGCACTGAACCTAATATTTTCCCTCTTACCAAGGAGGGAAAGCACAGAGCAACCTCCACAATGACAAATGTTTCCCCTAATGCCATTATTACCTATTCTCTTGTGCTCCTTTCAGTTCAATGACTTGACAATATCTCTGTAGTGTGTGAGGGGTAGGGCTCCACCATCTTGTTTTGACAGCTTGCCTGAACTGTGTGTCATTGAATGAAGGATGGGGATTTTCTTCTGCATGATCACAATCCCTCTTCCTTCTTTTTTCAGGATGCAGTCTCCTGTTTGCAGAGTAAAAGGTGACAGACACAACATGTCTGTCAAACCAACCCAGGCAAACAAGAGCCAATCACTTTCTACAGTAATTTTTGCTTTCTGCCACCTCTTTATCTCTTTAAGGTTTTGCAGACTTTTAGTTCATTTTCTAGAAAGATGGATAATTCGCTATTTGAGTTTTCAAGTAATGAGTACCAATGAGCAAAAGCCAATAGATATTGGAAAATCCATTCAACATCCTATCAAAGTGCAAAATATCCTGAGGAGGCTGAACTTTCTTAAGCAGTGAAAATATCATTGTTAGAAAAAATACATTCTGAGAGATTAATCTTGTGTCTTAATAATGGTCCAGTAGAAAGTCAATGGGAAAGCTAAGGCCCTAGGATGATCTGTTTCATTTACCTTATGTTATGTTCCTTGAGTGGTATATTTTACAGACAGTGAGGAGTCATTAGAGATTTCCAAACGAGGGAGTGAAATGATCACCATCATGTTTCCAGATCAGAAAACTAATGTGGCAAATTCCCCTCCCACATTTTCTCCAAATGTCAAGCTTTTGTTTCTTTATGCAAATTCTGCCTTAGCTATGAATCTAAATGTTATAATTTTGTGTTGTGATTATTTCCAGAATGCTTAATGTGCAAGAAATCCAGTATATTTCTAATGCGCATTTTTAATGGCTGAAGAACATTTAGCCTGTTGGCCTGGATATGGGCCCTCTCAAATTGGTTTTGCTGAGAAGCTGAGAGCAGGCCATAGTTGTAATATTACGGTAGTGAAAATTACATGTTAGAGGATGATTAGGAGGAAGAGTACAATAAAAGTGACAAAGATGAAGAATGAAATATTGATAAAAGTGAATAAAACATCTTCATTCAAATGGAAGAAAATTAAAATACAGTTAACAAATTTGTTTCAATATAGTATTTTATGTAGTTGAAAGGAAAAATACAAAAAAAAAATATACACTGAGAGGAAGAGATATAGTGTAAGAGCTGGAAAGCGTCCTAAAAATCATTTAATCCAATCCTCTCATTTTACAGATGAGTAAACTGAGGCCTAGAAAAGTAAATTGACTAGCCCAAGTCACATCAATGAACCAAGATTTATTAAGCATCTATTATATGTCAGATACAGAGATGGGCAATAGATGTACAAAGAGAAAGAATGGAATGATCCCTGCTCTCGAGTTGCTTGTATTCTAACATCTCCAAATGATTGTTGAGTTCTACTTGAAGTCTAGGAAAGAGGAATGTACAGACATATATAAATACACACATATACACATGAACATATAAGATATATACCACACATATATGTGGGTATATACGTGTATGTAAAGAGAAAACATACAAAACAAGTACAAGGTAGCCTTGAAAGATAGGGTTAAGTCAGGAGCATCAAGAAGACCTCATGAAAAAGGTAGCACTAGAGTTTTAAGAGGACCAAGAATTTTGAGGGGCACAGGAGAGAGGAAAGAGCATTTCAGTGCAAAATCATGGAGATGGGAAGTGGAATCTTGTGTGAGAGGAACAGGAAGAAGACCAGTTTGGTGAACCCTACCATGTGTGGAAGAGAAAAATGTAATGAGAAAGGAAGGGAAGGTAGAAAGAAAACAATGAAATTAGACCTCCTGTTTCCCCATACATTGATTGCTCCTCTGAGCCAAGCTATTTCAGCCAAACTAAATGCTTTGGCCAAGAGATCTCATGTTCAGGTTAAGGCCTAAATTCAGATAAGCATAACTTTCTATAAACTTGCTTATATATTTTTAAATCTGTCTTATTATTGAAAAACACAGGGAAAAGTATTTTTCAATTTAATATTTTTTTCCCAATTACATATAAAAGTAATTTTAACATTTCAAATTTCAAGTTCCAAATTCTCTCCCTTCTTCCTCTTCCCCCCGATTGAGAAGGTAAGCAATTTGACATAGGTTATATACGTGTAGTCATGCAAAACACATTTCCATGTAAATCTTCTGGGAAAGAAAACACAGACAAAAAAATCCAAGGAAAATGAAGAAAATAAAGAAAAAAATATCTTAGATCTACATTCAGACTCCTCCAGTTCTTTCTCTGGAAATGAACAGCACCTTTCAACATAAGTCCTTCAGAACTGAGGGAAAAATATTTTTAAAATGTAAATTAATTTTTCCATTAGGGATGGAGATAGTAAGATATTAATTTGTGTGTATGTATGTGTGTATGTATATATAAAATTAACATTTAACTTTTCTAGGCCTCATTTTCTGCATCCATTAAATTGGTTGTCCTTCATTCTGAAAGAGGACCAAAATTGTATCACTATGTAAGTCGTTACCGTGTGTCTGACCTTGACTGATCAGACCAATACAAACTCAGAATTCTCTTCTCCAGGTCAGGCACAAATAGTCCACATGGACATTTGGGATGTATTCTCTAGATTTGTGCATCTCATGTTTCTTTTGAGCTATTTCAACTCTACTTTGTTCAGAGAACACAGCACCTTCTGTGATGAGGGCATGTCATGCTAGGGAGTCCTGTGCCAATGTCTTCCATGTCACACAATCAATCTCAAATATTTTAAGAGAGACCTTGAGAAAGTCCTTGTATCACTTTTTCTGACTATCAAGTGAGTGCTTGTCTTACGTGAGTTCTCCATAAAGCAATATTTTAGGCAAGCATATATTTGGCATTCATATAACATTGGAGTTGTGCTCTCTGAAGCAGAGTTTGAATGTTTGGCATTTTAGTTCAAGAAAGGACCTCAGTGTCTGGTACCTTATCCTGCAAGGTGATCTTCAGAATTTTCCTAAAACAATTCAAATGGAAGTGATTCAGATCACAGGCATACAACAATGAGGTTGGCACAGAAGCTCTGCAGACCTTCAGTTTGGTAGTCAGTCTAAGCCCTCTTCTCTCCCACACTTTCTTACAGAGCCTCCCAAACACTAAGCTATCTCTAGCAACACGAGTCAACCTCATTATCAATGTGTATATCACTGAAAAGTATACTACCAAAGTAAGCTAATTTATCCACAGTTTTTAATACTTTTCCATTTCCTATAACCGTGTTCCATGTATGGTGTTGGATTTTGGAGCATCTGTTTCCTTGGTGTTAATTAGCACAGGCAGCAGAGAATTGATCTATACTTTGTTGTATTTCAGTTTCAGAGGTTGTACTGAGTGCCTAGTCATCTGCAAACAGATAATCATGCACCAAAATTCCCTCCACTTTAGTCTTGGCATCTATTAAATTGATCAACCAACAAAGAGCACCGACTATGTCATAGGCATCATCTTATAAAGACTTTTCTGTAAGGAACAGTGAATGATGAAAAGGACAGGGAAGGCATTTTTGAGTAAATAAAGGGATTTATAATAATGAATATGATATTGTCAGTGTATGAACATTGCAATGCCTAATATGAGTAGAAAAGTGACTTTATTTTAATATAAATTACTAATATATGTGAATGTAGAAGTACAACTTTCAGATGGGATTTGGATATTTTGAGAGAGACAATGACTGTGGTACAGATTTAAGGATATGATCTTCTTTACCACCTGGGTGGAAGGATGCCTTACTTGTGAAGGGACAGCTTAATTTTATAGAGGCAAAGAAAAATCATTTATTTCTATACTCCAAGATGTAAACATTAAAAGAAAAGCAATTTCAAGGTCGCTAAACAGATAGAGAATCTTGTTATGAACTCCTGAGCTAGAGGCATGATGGATACTTCATCTAATTTGCATATATATGTGTAAAACTAAGAAAAAGAGAAATCACATAAACATTGGAGGCTGAGGCATGATTTAAAAGGGACTATTGATTTAATAGGGGAAAATTAGAGAATTCTGGGAGAGTTAGCTCAATACTTCTATTCATGCTCAAGCTGCTGGACAGGTCCTACTGGGCATCTCATAAACACCACAAATTCGGTCTGTGCAAAATGGAACTCAGTCTTGCCTTCCAAATTCTCCCCTTCTCAAGTAGTTCAATCAAATATTTAAGAGGTTTCTGTTATGTACCAGGCACTAAGAGCAGTGTTGAGAAAACAGAGACAAAAAGGAACTTACATTCCAATCAATGGCCATAATGTGTATATTTTTATTAACATAGAAAATAAGTAATAAATACCACACAATTTGCTGGACAAAGACACTAGCAGCTGGGAGGTGAGTTGGAATGAGAAAAGATTTCATAGAGAAGATGGTGGTCCAGACTTCTCTATTTCTATTGTGGAAATTGAGGTGTGAAATGACAGTCAACCCTGACTCTTCCTTCTCCCTCACACATCCCTTACATTTTATTATTAGTTGTCAGCTCTTAGGTTCATAGATTTAGAGGGGGAGGAACTTCAAGAGGCTATCTGATCTACTCCTCTCATTTAACCTTCATACCATCTAGAGGTTATTTTTCTGGAGGCTAGGAGATTACGAAGAAAAGCATCAGGCTTTACCTTGTAGAAAATGGGAGCCACATTAAGTAACAGAGAAGGAGGGAGGGATGGAGGGAAGGAGAGAGAGACAGAGAGAGATAAAGACACAGACACAGAAACACAGAGACAAGGACACAGAGAGAGACAAAGCGACAGAGAAAGAGAGAAACAGAGACATGGAGAGTGAGGCAGGTGGGGTGGGAAACACAGAGAGACAGAGACACACAGAAACAGAGAGAGGATGACAGAGGACCAGGGAGGAAAGAAGGAAGGAAAGAAAAAAGGAAGGGAAGGAGGAAGGAAGAAAAGAAAGTAGGAGGGGAGGAAGGTGAAGATGAGGGAGGATAGATGCATGGAAAGAGAAACACAAAGAAAGACACAGAGAGACAGAGACATGGAAACAGAGACAGAGAGACAGGCACACACATGCACATACACACACACACACACACACACACATAGAAAGACAGAGACAGAAAGTGGAAAATATCTTAATAATTTCTTTCTTTTCAACACTGGTGCTTTTCCATTATCCAGAAATTGCTGCTACTTTGTTCCTAGCTCTTCTTTCTATGGGGTTAATAATATTGGAAGAACATAGATATAAGTTTTGGGGGCAAAGTGAGGGAGAGATTTGACCTTTTCTGCGAGCCATCTCTACTGCCAACAACAAAGCTGAGCTAGATTGAGGATCACTGTTAACATCTTCAAAGGGAGTGGTGAAATAGTTATTGAAAATAAATGATTACTTTTTATTTTTCTGATAACTTTGAGAGTGTCATGCAACTTACTTTGAAAACAAAATAATTTGTCTCAGTGGGAAGGTTTGCAGATCTTTCTCAACAACAGTGCTGGGGAGGAAAACTCTTCTAAGACATGAGGAGGAATGAGCCAAGCTGTAGAAAATTCCAGCAATAAAACATTGTTATAATCCAAACTTTCAGGATAGCTCCTTCATACCATATATAATGGACTTAACAATAATTTTGGGGAACAGTGATGTAGAAGAGCTCCAGTCTTACTCCAAAAAAATATCAAGCCTGTTTCTCCAAATTGCCTTCATGAAGCATAGAGGGTAATAAAGGAGGTCCTGTTGAGATCATTCTCATATTTTTCTCCCCAAGTCCAAGCCTACATGTGACTCTGAAACAAAAGTAGGTCCCTTATGTTGCTAGCCCACTGTCCTGCCAACCCAAAATGCTCTATGTATCTTTCAAAGTAACTGATCCCACAACATCCCATCCCTGTTTCCTGGGTCGAAGGCCAAAGGCCTTCATGTGTTCTCCACTCTGGGAAAAGAACAGTAAAGACAGGGTCACTCTGTTCTCATACAAAAAAAAAGAAATCTCCAGATGTGATTCCATGTGATGGCTGAGCAAAATATGTCAAAAATTGTCAAAAATCACACCTTATTGGTTGGTAGGGAAATTTTAATTTAGGTACAAATTACTTGTTGATAGGATACTGAAGGGGCACTTATGCAGGTAAGGGTTGAATTAGGTGGTCTTCCGATCCAGCTCTGAGATTGTGTGATCCTGACATTACACACCACACCATGAAGGGTATTGTCTTTTACCCTTAAATCCCTTTCCCCCCATTCTCATTTAACAGCCAATGATTATTCACCTTTCTTCATTGACAGTAAGACCACTCAGATTTAGAGTTCATTGAGCCTGTCCCCCACACATATTACAGATAAGGAAACTGAGGCCTAGAGAAGTTAATGGGGTCATCAAGTAAGTACCTGAGGTTGAATTCAAACCCAAGTCTTCTTGATTCTAAATACAGACTCAGTCATTACAGTCTGCTGCCTCTCTATCTCCTATCCTTTTCATCACACACTTCCTCCCATCTCCAAAATCCAGCCTTACACTCTTGTAGGAGCAGAGGAAAAGGTGTCTTTCATCTTCTCTCTGTTTAAAACCTTTATCTCACTTCTAAATCTGATGCTTTCTTCCTTAGTACTTTGCTCCCACTCATTTCCACTCAGTGCAAGATCTTAAATGTTTCTCTTCTTTGCCATCAAATACAAAAAGCTCCAATAGTCTTAAGACAAAAATCAACAACAACAAGAATTCCTCACTTGACCCCACCTAATCCTTTGGATCTCTTTTCCCTCTCAGAATCAAACTCGTTGAAGGAGTGAATGAGACTTTCCATTTGTTTTACATCCCTAGCTGGAAATTTAGCCCTCGAGGTAGGTGAGAGGTGGAAGATGGAGCCATAAGTCAAGAAGTCATCAGCTGGGAGAAGGGATGAACTTTTCAGGGGAGTGGAACGACTGAGATTTTAGACAATGGGAAGGGAAGAAGTCTTAAATTCAAGAAATGAGGGCTTTATTTCTGATCTAAGTGTAATTCTTTTGAAAAAAATTATTGATGGAGGCAGCTAGGCGGCTCAGTGGATAAAGTGCTGGTCCTAAAGTCAGGAAGACCTGAGTTCAAATATGACCTCAGACACTCACTAGCTGTGTGAATCATTTAACCACTGTTTGTCTCAGTCAACTAAAGAAGGAAATGGCAAACCACTCTGGCATTTTTGACAAGTAAACACTACATGGGATCACAGAGAGCCAGATACTAGATGACTGAATAACAACAAAATATGGATAGATTTCTAAAATCAAAACTTAGTCACAGATTCATTCAAGCCTGATTGATTCCCTGATTTGCCAATTTTGGAATGAAGCTTCATATATTATTTCATATGTGTATATATATATATATATACATATATTTCACATATATTCATGTATCTTAGGCCTTCTCATTAATTTTGTTTTATTTTTCATTTTTAACCTGCTATAGTATAACTGGAAACTTGAAAATTTGCAAGAGTGGTCAGAGAAGTAAAAGAGAGCCAGACACAATTGTCTTGTCTTTGGCACTATTCAATAGATTTATCCTTTGCCTTCAAATATGAAAAGGCTCTGATATTATAAAGGAGAGAGACAATCAGCCATAGTGTTAGAGAGTTTGTCTCAAGGCCAAGAAAACTGGGAGTTCAAGTCTTGTTCTGACATAAACTGACCAGGGGACTCTGGGCTAACCACTTAATTTATCAGTGTTCAAGGCAACTACATTTTAGAGAAGTCACCCATCTGGCAGAATGAGCTTCTTCCTCTGAGTGTGCTCTAAATAAAGGTAATTACACTTCCAGTCACTAATTCTAATACTAAGAAACCAAAAGCAAACCAACAGAAAACTAGTCCTTTACTTGACCCTCTTTATGATTTGGTGATTTGCCTTTCCAGCATTTTAAAATCAAACTTCTTGAAAGAATGAACCAAATTTATTGCTTATTTGCTCAACACTCCAGCTGGTAGGCAGCTGGTTCAGTCCTCTGAGGAGTTTAATTTTTAAAGGGAGAAGAGATTTAGTTCTAAGAAAGCAGCAATTTGTCTCTTCTCATTCCTTCTTATTGTAGAGCAGCTAGTTGGCACAGTGGGCAGAGCACCGTGCTTCGAGTGAGGAAGATTTGATTTTGAATCTAGTCCCAGACCATTACTGAGTGACCCTGGCTAAGTCACATATTTCCTTCTCTTTAAAATGGGGATGGTAATAGCTCCTAACTCTTAGGGTTGCTGTGAGAAATAATTGTAAAACATTTAATATAGTGCCTGGCACCTAATAAGTACTTTATAAATAAATATTAATTATTATTATTGCCACCTCTGCCAATTGATATCAATATCATATCCCATCTGAATCATTATAATGTTTTTCCTAACTGGTCTTGTCACTTTTAGCTTCTTTTAAGTATTGCTTTTATTTAAATAGTGCTTTTATCATATTTCCCACCTACAGTGGATTTCTGTCTTCTGTGAACTGACACTAACATGAATCATTTGCTACAATTCCCTAACCTAATCTTTGTTCCGAAAAGTCAAAATAACAAAACACTAGTTGGAAGTTTGAACTGAAAGGATTAGTCTAATTCAACCTCCATTTTGCAGAATAGGAAACTGAGGCCCAAAGAAATTAGTGGACTTGTGCATTGATTTCTGTCACACAACAAGTACATACGTAATGTGTGGTCCAGGAGCAAAGCTCTGGTTAGATTCAAGCTAGATTTGGGGGATGGTTCTCACTCCTTTTGGCTCCCTTGGGTTTCTGTGGGAACATCAATTTCATGTGATTATGGATTCTGAGCTAGTAGGAACCTTAGAGGTCATTTAATCCAGCTTCCTTTTGACAGAAGGGGAAACTGAAGGACAAGGGAGGATCCTGACCTGCCAGAATTCATGCAGAGAATAAATAGCACAGTCAAGATTCCAACTCAAGTTCAAGCTCAGCTTTCCTTAATTTACCAGTGATAGCTTTTAATATACATTTCATTCCTTCTCAGAGTGTATTAAAAGACTTTCCATGTTTATATTTCTATAACAAAAGGGAAAAGGTAAAGAGTCTTCAGCTCCCATGAAAATAATTGGGCTAATAAAACATTGACTATAAAATAAAACCTATTTAGTCAACCAACTGGAATTTATTAAGCACCTAGTGTTTTCTCACAGTGCTTGACATAAAGTGAACATATTCTTGTCAATTTGTTGATTTGGCTTAATTTGACTTACAATTCACTAGGCACTATTCTAAGCACTGTTGATAAGATGACCAAAACAAAATAAGAGCTAACATTTTGTTTGGAGAAGCAACAAATGTATAAATATAAATACATGTATGTGTGTGTGTGTATCATACATACATATATATATATATATATATATGTGTGTATATGTATAGTGTGTATGTATTCATATATATATTTATATCTATATATCTACATCTAGATATAGATAGGTATGTCTACATCTATCTGTCTCTAGTTAGGTAGGTATAATTCATATAGACCTTGGACTTACCATTCCCAGTCCACCCTAGCTTTAGCAGGTTACACTCCCAGATAATGGCAATTGCTCCCACTCAAGGATCTCAGAGTAGTCCTGAGGGATTGTGGGGCATTTGAAGAATATTACAGCTCACAAGCTCCATCTGTTGTGTGTCTCTCAATATCTATCCACTAGTGACTGGAACAAAAACTTCACCTGTGTTCATCTTTTTATCTAGGAATTGCCCCCATTCAAAAGAGTCTCAAGAAGAACCAAAGGGATTAAGGATGACTTTACTGATCTCCTCCTAGACAGAGTTGCTACACATGGAATTTGTGAGACCTGAACCTATGATTTCTGAGGCAAAATCCACTGTTCTTTCCACTATACTATTTTTCCTTCCTTGAATATTCTTCCTTTTGTGATTTAGCTTACCCTGTTTCCTCTGTGTGGTATGCTTCCTCCATTATGACAATTCAAAGCCTATTCTGCCATTAAGGCCCAGATAAAGTCCTATCTTCTCCATGGAGGTTTCTCTGAGTGTCTCTAGTAAGGTGTGTATGTTTGTCCTTCATTGCTGAAGAAGACCATGCCATCAGAGAAATGATGACATGACTTGCACTTGACTTTGTTTTGAGTGAGGGAGGGCTGTGCGGGTCACCAGGCTCACTTCTGCTCCAGAGGCATCTGAATCCAGTGACCAGATATTCATAAGGATGACTGGAGATGACCCAGGATAAGGCAATTGGGGTTAAGTGACTTGGCCAAGGTCACACAGCTAGTAAGTGTCAAGTGTCTGAGATGAGATTTGAACTCAGGTCCTCCTGACTCCTGCACTGATGCTCTATCCACTACATCACATAGCTGCCCTAGGCTTACCCCAGATAAAGACAACATCTAGAGTGAGCCATTTGGAGAGCTCTAATTGTTACCAAGTTTTCCCTATACCAGTCTTCATTATGTCTTTCTGAAAATTCTACTCATTGTCCTCAATTTTGCATTTTGGGGCCAAGTAGAAAAAGTCTCATTCTTCATAAATCTTCTCTTTTCTAGACCAAACATTCCCAGTGCTTTCCATGAATGCTTACATGACAGGAATTCCACTTCTCTCACTGTTCTCATAGCTCATCTGTGAATACATTCCAGTATTTTTTAATGTTCTTCCTAAATAAGGGATTGAACTAAACATGATACCCAGAATGGCTTGACCAAAATGTAATTATACTAAGCTTGTCAATTCATCCTTCTTGTCTTCAGTTATTTCATATGTATAGTCAAAGATGAGGTCTGTATCATCATCATCGTCATCTTCTTCCTCTTCTCTTTCTCCCTCCTCCTCCTCTTTGTCCTCCTCTTCCTCCACCTCCACCTCTTCTTCTTCTCCTTCTTCTTTTTCTTTTTCTTCTTCTTCTTTTTCTTCTTCTTCTTCTCCTCCTCCTCATATCTTTCATCACAACCAGGCCAGTGCTGGCACAGAGTATCAAATTACAGATTATTTGTTGACTCCTATAAAACTCCACTTTCTGAAGTAGGTTTCTTCATTTTATCATGTCATATCACTTAGAGCTAGAAAGGATTTTAGAGATAATCTAATCCAATACTCTGTTTTTGTAAATGAGGAAACTAAGACCCTGAGAAAGGAAATGACATAGTCAAAGACAGGAACTCATGTCCATTGATGGTGATTTTCTTTAGAACTCATTTAAAAAGTTTTAAGTAAGAAAAGATCAGTCAATGAATTTCCAATGAACTATTGTACTTCTCCTAAGTTAAGGGGGCAGCTAGGTGGTATCATAGTCCACAGAGCTCTGGGCCTATAGTCAAGAAGTCTCATTCCTGAATTCAAATCTGACCTCAGATGCTTATTAGTTTTGTAACCCTGGGCAAGTCACTTAACCTTGTTTGCCTCATTTTCCTCAACTGTAAAATGAGCTGGAGAAGGACATGGCAAACCACTCCAGTGTCTTTGCCAAGAAACTTCAAATGGCTTCATGAAGGGTTGGGTATGACTGAGGCAACCAAATGACAACAAAGTCTAAGCTGTATTTCCTTACTTCAATTAAATGTAATAGTTATGAAACTATTCCCTGAGAGCAGTTCCAGTAAAATTTCCTTTGCCTAATCTTTGTTTTCCAATGAATGTTTAAAAAATTTATTTAAAAATAAAGTTGCATTTTTAATATTTAAAGACTTATTTTTTGCGAGAGGGAGATGGAGAGAGAGAGAGAGAGAGAGAGAGAGAGAGAGAGAGAGACGGAGAGAGAGAGAGAGAGAGAGAGAGAGAGAGAGAGAGAGAGAGAGAGAGAGAGAGAGAGAGAGAGAGAAAGAGAGAGAGAAAAGAAAAACTACATAGCCTTGGAAGAGATTACAGTTTGAACCACTGAAATGTTCCAGTCCCCATTCTGTGGTTGGAGGCAAAACTTGATACCCAAGTCAGGGCCATTACTTATAACAAGCACATGTATGGAGATCAGAAGAACTCTGTGGTGAGTAGATACAACAGTGTGGTCAGACTTGGTTCCAGATAACACTCAAAGACATTTCCAAAGATGGAGCAGCTCCAAGGCTCCATTCCTCTTGAAAGAAACATGACTTTGGCCTCCAGTGAAAGGGACAGCTTCTTCTGGAGTGGTTGAAGAGAGCTGACCGATAATGGATCTCCATGTTCCCAGATGCTTTCTGCCTTCTCTAGGGAGCTCTGCCAAGTATGACTGCTGTCTCGTTATAGGAGTAAAGTTGGCTCCAGGTCCCCATGTGAAGCTTGTGTGAAACCAAGAGCTTTGGCCCTGAAGATTTGGAATTGGATCAGTGAGAAAAACCCAACTGTCCATTAATTTAAGATAGTCTTCTCTGACGATGGAGGGGAAAGGGAATACTCACTTCTGATAAATGAAGAGTGACAAGGCAGTTTATTGTTTTTTTTTTTTTATTATTTTACATATGATTTATTTAATAAGCATTCCTTTATGAGTTTTTTTAAACTGGGACTCTTCAGCTTTGAGTTAGGTTAATATTCACATGCAAATAAATGTGCTTTCCATTTTGGTTTAATATGGAAGTCATTGTGTGTTTAATAAATACCAAACAAATATTAAAAACATTTATCTAAAATCAGAAATACAAAATATACTTCTGACAGATTGGAACTTCTCCAAATTAATCTTTCAAATATATTTGATAGGTATATGATCTGCCTGGTATACTATGGCAGTCAAAGTCTCCCCACATTTACATGTTTAACCACAATGACTAGATTAGAATCTTGTCAATTTACTTGTTATTGAGAAAAAAAAATTTTTTCTAAGAGAGGACTCAGTTCAAATGCACTATATTTTCAGTTCAATATAAATCTCTGTCTTTTTCTGTCTCTCTCTGTCTCTGTCTATTGGTTTCTCTTTTGAGATAGAAATAGGTCAAATTAAAGAATTAAGCTCCAAAAACTCCTCATAATGTATTTTATATTAGGAAACTCAATATGGACTCAGGACTTTGATTCAAGTTGTGCAAGTGCTTAGGCTTCTTCAAGCTGGTGGCTTTCTACAGTCTTCTGGCATCGTTTGATCATCTGAGAGTTCTCTAAGAATAATTCTTCAGTTATTAATAAAATTGCACATTATGTGCTGGTCCTGGGTCAGCATACAGGCTGTCTCAACCTTTCCAAATGTGGGTAATGCCATGTTGATTTGTGTTCCATGTTAAGGTGTTTTACTAATGACCATGAAGCTACAAGTAAGAAGATAAAGATGCAAGTGTCAGATGGCTTAGTGACCACAGTTAAGTCAACTGATCTCCCTTGGCTTTAACCCCTGAATTATAAATGGGGGTTATAACACAACATCATTTAGCATGGTGTCTGACACATAGTAGGTGCTTACTGAATGTTATTGACTGACTATGTGATTACAATTCTTAAAATGCCATCTAAATAGCAAATCTATGCAATTATTTTACACTATAGAAATTAATTTTCATCGATGTGGCAGTATCCTATAGTGATGCAGATTAGAACTCATTTTTAATTTAGAAGGCAAATCTTGGAGACATATAAAGCACAAACTTCTTCAAGTTCACATAGTTTGCAAGTATCAGAAGTGAAATTTGAACTCAATTATTTCTGATTTCATAGGCCATCTAGACTCTCAAGTAACTCTTTCTAAATCTTCCTTATCCTTCTAAAGGAAGGAAGGAAGGAAGGAAGGAAGGAAGGAAGGAAGGAAGGAAGGAAGGAAGGAAGGAAGGAAGGAAGGAAGGAAAGAAGGAAGGAAGGCTCCCTTGTGGGCATCCTGCAGATACAGAGTCTCACTATTTACTTGTTAATTGTCTTAGTTTATGACTTGTCCAACCAGATCTTTACCATTTCTGACTACAATAATCTCCACTATGTTTACTAACTCTGATGATCCAACAACTCCATCTCTTTGTCTTTTTCAGACCCTCTTGACTTTAGGGTCATCCTGGGAGTTAAAGACTGTCTTCAATAAAAATGCTTTTCCTTCAACTTTAAAATAATAGTCACCTCAAAATTCCAAAGGAAAATTAAAATCAGATATTAACAAATGAAGTAGACCCACCAAACTTTTCCTACTTGGCAATGGTGGAAAGAACACTAAACTTTGAATTAGAAAATTTGGATTTCAGTTTTAGCTCTGCTTTTCAATGACTTTGGGAATGTGGACATGTTGCTTAACCTTGTCTAAACTTGAATTTCCTCAGATGTAAACTGCAGCTAACAATAATTACACTCCCTACATCACAGGGGTGTGGAGATTAAATGGGACACAGTGAGCTGTTTGACTCATGACTGAGATGACTACATTTTCTTTCAACGATTGCTTAACTAGATGAAACTCTCATTAGTGAAGTTATTCCAAGAAAATTTATTATTCCTCTTGGAATAATTCCTATACGGAGCTGGATTGTGATACTTTATAATAAACTCTGACAAGTGGAGAATATTGAACTTTTTGTGGAATTCTGTAGTATGATTTACTTTGAATCCTGGATTTGGGCAAAGATGCTTCTACAGTAATCTGTAAATCCTCAAACTTTTTTGAGATATCACATGGAGGCCATTACTGACTCTATATATTTTTACATGATATATTATGAAAAACATGGTGATAATAAGGAATGGGAAACCCAGCTGTGTTTTGGATTGATCATATATCTCAAAGCAGCTTTTTGAGTATTTGGAGTTGGGCAACACAACGCTCATTTTCCTCCTCAAGGATTTTCCCTTAATTTTAATATTAGGGTGTATTTAAAAGGAATAATAATCCATATGGTTTTGATTCCTCTACACTTAACTCATCAAAATATAGCTTTGTAAGACCTATTTGATGTCTGAAAAGCCTTTTGAATATTTTTATGAGCCTTCTTAAGTACTTTTTTTTCCTTAAAAAAGGAAGCAATATTTTGCCAAGTATAAACAATGTTAAACACCAAAAATCTTACAACTCTGAAACTGGATTCAAGAAAAGACTTGACAAAACTTTCTTCTTTTCCTAATGCAATTGTAATCTAAGCTTACACAGATTTGCTGTTGTTGCTGATTCTTATTAAAGGACTAATATTTTCTCATACTAGCATGGATCTTTCTAAGGTCCCACACGAAAAGGCATCACAGACAGTAAGCAGAATGATTATTTCTCAGCCAGTGTTCACCCACAATGCTTTTCATGTCCAAGAAGTCAACCAAAAGACTGACAAAATTTAAATGTCCATCGAATACCATTTGTACAAGGGAGACATAACAGAACAGAGAGAAATCCTGAGGTAAAATCCTCCTCCCAGTACTGGCCCTTAATATATTTGTCATCTTGGGAAGAGAAGTAACTTCACCTCTCTAGGCTTCAGTTTCAGCATCTTGGAAATGACTAAGTTAGAGTAGATCATGGGCTCTTAATCTGGAGTGCATAGACCTCTTCAGATGGCCACAAGTTTCCAGGACAAAAAAAAAAAAAACAAAACAAAATAAAGAGAAAAAATTCCTGGCCTCGATGAATATTAACATTCTCTGAAGCTCTAAATCTATGACTGTAGTATAACTTAATGATAAACCTAGATGTGAGAATTCTAAAATTACATGAATAAGGTCATTTATCATAAGTTTACCACTTCTCAGAAAGATGGTAACATAGTGAGCAGGGGGGCTGCCACATCCAATGCATTATTAATCCCTAAAATGTCCCCCTCATCTTTGCATGAGTGTGGAAAGCTGCATACATTGTCAGACTCCATTGTGACTCAGCTGACATGTCCATGCATTTTTTCTGAATTCTTTTTCCTCTTCCTTATTCTTTTTCCATCTCTTTCTTCTTCTTTTTCAAAAGAAAGAAAAGAAGGAAGGAAGGAAGGAAGGAAGGAAGGAAGGAAGGAAGGAAGGAAGGAAGGAAGGAAGGAAGGAAGGAAGGAGGGAAGGAAGAAAGCTATGCAATAGTTTTGGTGGAGTGGTGAGGTTGGAAGCCTGATTGCAAGGGGTTGAGAAGTAAGAAGGAGAAGAAGAAATAGAGGCAATGACACCTTTTTCTATGAGAAAGGAAGGAGATATATAGAATGGTAATATGAGGAGATGATAAAATCAAGATTAAGTTGTTTTTGTTTTTGTTTTTTCCATCCTGAAATGGATAGGGAAATCTAGCCAGTTTGTAGGCAGCAGGGAATTAACCTATAGATTAAAAATTGGTTGAAGATTAACAGGGTAGTTATGAGTAAAGGGGCAAGCCATGGGAAAAGATGGGAAAGGATGGGATCCAAATGAACAGTTTTGTGAAGAGACTGCTAAATTATATATATATATAATATATATATATATATATACACACACATATATATACACACACATATACACATATGTACACATGCATATATACATATATGTATATGCACACACATATGCATTATATATAATATGTATATGCATAGGTATTGAGAGAAGTGATTATTAAATAA